>NC_083228.1:5550596-6156596 GCF_032191835.1 Heteronotia binoei
GAGTGGCTCACCATCTCCTTTACCTTCCTCGCCCACAACAGACACCCTGTGAGGTAGATGAAGATATTGGATTTATATCCCGCCCTCCACTCCGAAGAGTCTCAGAGCGGCTAACAATCTCCTTTACCTTCCTCCCCCACAACAGACACCCTGTGAGGTGGGTGGGGCTGGAGAGGGCTCTCACAGCAGCTGCCCTTTCAAGGACAACCTCTGCCAGAGCTATGGTTGACCCAAGGCCATGCCAACAGGTGCAAGTGGAGGAGTGGGGAATCAAACGCGGTTCTCCCAGATAAGAGTCCACACACTTAACCACTACACCAAACTGGCTCTAACAGAGAGAGAGAAGTGACATCACTGTGCCGTGTGAAGTTCTACGAATTCTCCAGATCTCTGCAGCAAAAAAACCATAGAGATTGGGGGATTCCTAGAGAGTTGCAAGACTTTGAGATATTGCTTCCCGATTTTTGGTGAGAAATGACATCACAGGACCACACAACACTGTTCTCCCCCACCATTTTTCTTCCACCACCCCACCAAGTGCCAGCAGGGGCAAGGGATTAGAGTCAGTGGAGGTCCCCCCGCCTGCAGAGAGAAAATTGTAACCCTCCAGCTTATACATTTTCTAAATAAAGAAAATGTTTTGATTTAGTACATTTCAGTCTAAACATCAGCTGCATGTGAAGAGACGGTGTCTCCTGAACGTTCTTCTAGTATGTTCTCCTGGGTCCCCCCCCCCCCCCCCCCGCAAGGTTTTATCATCTGCCCTGTCTCAGAGTCTGCTTGACATTTATGGAAAGCTTGCAGAGTATTTTCAAGTGCTTCGTATCTTTCATTATCTAAAATTCATTACTTAAAATCTTTCTAATCCACCTTTCTTTCATATGGACAGTAATTTCAGCAAACTTTACAACAACCTTGCAGGGTAGTTTTGTTGATCCATTCCCATATGATGGATAAGAAGAGTCAAAGACATCGAGAGGCGTGCAATGTGCCCTCTAAGCTGCAGAGCCTTGTGCGCAAAAATTCTACTTTATGAGCTACTGGCATTAACGTTGTGAGCTGCAGCATAAATTATTGTGCTCCGGGACCATCCTTCCTGAGCTAAGACAAAAATGTATGAGCTGGAGGCTAAAAGTCTGTGAGCTAGCTCACGCTAACTCAGTTTAGAAGGAACACTGCATGAGACAGGCAAGATTTGAACTAAGGACTTCAACAGTCACCAGTTTGGAGAGCCAGTTTGGTGTAGTGGTTAAGTGTGCGGACTCTTATCTGGGAGAACCGGGTTTGATTCCCCACTCCTCCACTTGCACCTGCTAGCATGGCCTTCGGTCAGCCATAGCTCTGGCAGAGGTTGTCCTTGAAAGGGCAGCCGCTGTGAGAGCCCTCTCCAGCCCCACCCACCTCACAGGGTGTCTGTTGTGGGGGAGGAAGGGAAAGGAGATTGTGAGCCGCTCTGAGACTCTTCGAAGTGGAGGGCGGGATAGAAATCCAGTATCTTCATCTACCTCACAGGGTGTCTGTTGTGGGGGAGGAAGGTAAAGGAGATTGTGAGCCGCTCTGAGACTCTTCGGAGTGGAGGGCGGGATATAAATCCAATATCTTCATCTACCTCACAGGGTGTCTGTTGTGGGGGAGGAAGGGAAAGGAGATTGTGAGCCGCTCTGAGACTCTTCGAAGTGGAGGGCGGGATAGAAATCCAGTATCTTCATCTACCTCACAGGGTGTCTGTTGTGGGGGAGGAAGGTAAAGGAGATTGTGAGCCGCTCTGAGACTCTTCGGAGTGGAGGGCGGGATATAAATCCAATATCTTCATCTACCTCACAGGGTGTCTGTTGTGGGGGAGGAAGGGAAAGGAGATTGTGAGCCGCTCTGAGACTCTTCGAAGTGGAGGGCGGGATAGAAATCCAGTATCTTCATCTACCTCACAGGGTGTCTGTTGTGGGGGGAGAAGGTAAAGGAGATTGTGAGCTGCTCTGAGACTCTTCGGAGTCGAGGGCGGGATAGAAATCCAATATCTTCATCTACCTCACAGGGTGTCTGTTGTGGGGGAGGAAGGGAAAGGAGATTGTGAGCCGCTCTGAGACTCTTCGGAGTGGAGGGCGGGATAGAAATCCAATAACAACTTCTTCTACCAGTAATGCTGCAAGTCCCTATACTACACTAGATCCCTGGCGTTCTACAAAGGTATGCTGTGAACCTCTGGGCATACATGGTCACCATGGGAATATACCCTGTTTGAACTCCCTTGTGTACACGCCCAGTAAGCTCCTGATGAGGCTTGATGTTCCCCGGCAAAATTCATCATGCCCACAAGACCATGCCAAGAGTTTTGTGCCCTCTTGGTAGTTTCCTGGGTTGTTACAGCGTCATGGTTGCTTTTGCCCAATTCAAGAACTAAATCGTTTCACTTGCAATGTCTCCAGGGGACATAATTGTTCAGTCCATTAAATAGACTGAGGTGTGAAAAACATGGACTAGCTGGGAGCTCGTCTCCTCTTTGCCTGGGTGTGGTCTGACGCACTATTTCAGAGACCAACATCGCCGTGTCTGGTTTTTCTTCTTGTATCTGCGTAATCAATGGGATCTTTTTGAGAAGTGAACTGAGTTCATGAACAGCCATCCAAGGCACACTGATGCACTAAGTAGTAAGTGAACTAAAAAAAAAACACCCTCCCCCCATTTTACTATGTATTCAAAAATACAAGACGGGGGTCCACAGGGGGGTAGGAGGGGGGCTGTGGCAGCAAGAAGCTGTAGGCATGAAATAAAACACTGAAATCATGCAAACAGATGTATCTGAACAACTGGATCCCTGCCTGGGATTGATTAGCAGGCTATGAACCAAACCGCCAGGTATTCAGTCATAATAAGCGGTATGAAATGAAGACAAGTCTGTTGCCTCGCTCTGTCCCCCAATTCAGTGCTTCCTAGCCCTGTCCCCCAAATCTCAATCCACTTTTAGATAAAACTTGGTATCTTTAATGCTCCTGGACCAAACGTGCCCAGATTTCATGATCCTATTCAAGCCTTTCTGCAAACTTTCTAAAGAGACTGTTTTCAATTGGACGGTAGTTACAGTAGTTACTAGCGAAACATGTTTCTAGCCCAAGCAAGAAGCAGCTAACAGGCACAAATACCAAGACACTGCTAATCTCAATCCTCACGAGCGTCTGGTGAGCAGAGCCTGACCATCTTTCCCCTGGCTCACCCATCCTAGACGGGAGTCTTTGGAAAGAAGGCTGCCAGCCTCCAGGCGGGACCAGGGGTGCCCCTGCAATTACAGCTCACCTCCAGTCTACAGAAATGAGTCCCCCAGCAGAAAATGGAAGCTTTGGAGGATGGACTCTGTGTCGTTGTACCCCACTGATGTCCCTGTCCCCCCCCCCCCCCCGAAGGCCGGCAACCCTGTTCGGAAAAGAGACGAATGTCTGAAACGGCCCTACTGTGTGCGTCAAGCCATCTTTCCATAAAGGAGAACCCCACTGAAGATTTTATGAAGATTCTGCAATCTCCCCCTTATTTACACCGATATGAAAATATTATTACTCTTTGCTATCATAAAACAAATTAAGTACAATAAACAAACGGCGAGCTAAACAGATTAAGCCGAGCAAGATAGATAAAGACCATAAATCACAGTTTTCAAACGGATGAGACGCAGGCATCGTCTTTATTAAGTGGAGATAAAACGCTCTCCCCTCCTCGCTCTCTAATAGGTTAGTCTTATGTAACCACAGGATATGTTTTCAGGTCAATTTGGGGAGGATTTGGATGCGCTGTGCTAATCCTGGCACCGAAACTTTTAGCAGAGTGAGCACAATTTTTTCCCCAAGTGTTGCACAACCATTTAGGCTAGAGAAAGAGTGCTTGTTAAAGTAGGACAGTGCCCCAAATGGAAACCGTGTATTACCCAGCATCTTTTGCTGGAGATCCAGCCAGAGGGCTGCAATAAATCCTGATAGCATTAAGAATAATTCATTTATAGAAATATATAAATTTACCATGCTAAGCACAGATGAGCAGAACTTTAGGAAAACCTGAACAGATGAGGGAGAGGGAAGCACTTTTAGGGTCCCATGAGCTCTGCCTCTTTCCATCCCACCCACCTCCCGTACACTTGTCAAGAATCTGGCCTCCTTTTAGCTGCTTCTTGGCCATTCACAACCTTTGGTTCAGGGCTTTGGGACCTAGTAAGTTACAGAATGCCCTCTCTGGGAAGCTCATGTCATGATGACCTGCAAGTTCATAGAGAGAGAGCGAGGAGCAGAGATGGACACAGGTGCAAATGAGATCATGGGAACATCAAGGCTGAGAACAAGAGAGCCTTCTGCTCCCGCATTCCATCTCATTAGCTGAAGAAGGGGCAGCGGGAGGGGGGGGGGGTGAGTGCTTGCCTGACCGTGGCCGGGCTCTAGCTACAGAAGTAGGTGGGCAGGCATCTTAGCAACATACTTGATCTGTCAACCCAGATCAGGAGAGCTGCAGGCAGGAAAAAAGGAAAGTCATTCATTCCAGTCTGTACCTTTGGCCTTTTGACAAGGTTTGGGCCTTGCATGGCCGAAAAAACCCGCCTCTTGGGATTTGGGGCTTTGGAATTTGGTCTCGACTCTGTGCCTTCAGGTAACGTTTGGGTCAGGGGACCAAAAAGCCTGTAAAAGGTTAGCTATTTAGATCTTTCCTGTTTTTGCTCTGTTCTAATTTGTTTGCTTCGGCATATTTCTTCTAACGAAAGGTAGTCCCCTGTGCAAACACCAGTCGTTTCCGACATTACGTTGACGTAGCATCACAGACTTTTTACGGGGTGGTTTGCCATTGCCTTCCTCAGTCATCCACACTTTCCCCCCAGCAAGCTGGGGACTCATTTTACCGACCTCGGAAGGATGGAAGGCTGAGTCAACCTTGGGCTGGCTACCTGAACCTAGCTTCTGCCGGGATCGAACTCAGGTCATGAGCAGAGCAGAGACTGCAGTACTGCAGCTTTACTACTCTGCACCATGGGACTCTGTACATTTCTTCTAATAAAACTTATATTTCTGCGCACCATTTGGGTTTGGGGGCTTCAGTCTAAACCCAGTACTTTGGCCTGTTTTTGCTAGGGGTATCAAAGTGATTGTTTTTGGAACTCAAGTTGCAAAGCTGATTTCTTGATTAAGACCTGATAGGGCTGGAGAGCTGGTCCTTCACCCTCTCAGCTGAAGAGATGGCCAGAGGGGCTGGTGGGGGCTCTTTATCCTAGGCAGTGAGGATTCCCCACTTTTGTGGGGTTCCTCCCCTCTGGTCACTTCCTCTCCGCTGCACTTAATTAACCTCCTTCCTCCATTGGTTTTAAATATTGGGACCCCGCCCTCTCTCTTTCCTTCAGCCACTGCTGCTCCAACCAGACAACTCCTGTTGAACCATTGCTCAAGACAGCAATATATGACTAGGCGTTGCCAGACTCCAGCTGGGGTCTAGGGATCACCCAGAATAGCAACTGATCCCCAAATGACAACAATCAGTTGCCCTGGATAAAATGGCAGCTTTAGAAGGTGGCCTCGAGGGCCTTATCCCCCACAAAGTACCCTCCCGTTCCCCAAGCCCCCCCCCCCAGGCTCTGCCCTCAAATCCCCAGGCATTTCCCAGTGGGGTGCTGGCAGCCCTACCAAGCACATTCAAAAAGACATGGGACGCTGAACCAGTAACATGACCCTTACACTCCAGAAGGGGAATTTTCAGTCCACTACACTGAAAATACAGCCTTATACTCAATTTCATGTTTAATTTCCCTTAAAGTACTAAAAATCATCCTTGTTCACAATCTGCCAAGTATTACCCTTACCAGACGACAATGTTTTGATCTCCCCTGATTAAATTCCTGTTAATAGGCCATCAACGGAAGCCATAATCCGCCACCGTCACCAGGTTCCCATTAATCTTGGGGAAATATTCAGGGTGAACTAGCTGCCTATGGATGTAATTTTTTTAAGCGGTGGCTGTAACAACTTTCTCCATCTTAGGACACTGCATAGGGATAAACAAGCCCCCCCCCCCAAAAAAAGACAGCCACTTACTGTTTACTTTTTGTAACAGAATAGCTTGGGAAAACAAAGCACCAGAAATCTATGCATTTTGCCACAGCGGTGGGTTTTTTTTAACCCCACATTATGGCAAAGGAGGTAGAAAAATATCCCAAGATACAGAAGTGTTAGAAAATTAGTGATTTTAGATTGATCAAGATAGGCAGCTATGTCAATCTGTCTGTAAGAGTGGAAAAGAGCCAGAATCTGGTAGAACCTGGAAGACTACTAAGATCTGTGGCAGGGTCCAGATGGAGGAGCTTTTGTGAGTCACTCCTCACTTCTTCGGATTTCAGATGTCTTCCTTTAAAATTCATAGAAGTTTGTTAGATTCCAAACACAGAGTTTTTGTTTCAAGCTGGAAAAAAAGTTATAACTTTGAAAAGGAATCATGTGTAAAAAGGGAGGAGTGAATCCACACCAAGTGCATTTTGAAGGTCTGCATGTGCTGTGGAACACAATGAAATCCGATATTGTTGTGGCAATGGCTCTAGCACAAGATTCATTGGAATTGGTGTAGCGCAAAAATACACTCCACATGCAACATATGGAAAGGTTTTCCCCACAAGGTTTAATGTCTTGCAGGCGTTCGAATTTAACCTCCCATTGTGCGTGCGCGTGTGCCCCCAGCATACAAACACCAATAAGGAAATTCTTGTTAATTCTGAGCTCACAAATGTCCCCCAGTAGCACCTCCTAATGGAGTCATTTCTTTTGGTCAGAGGAGCCTTTCTGCACGTCTTGTGCCATCTGTACTTCCTCCTCTCCGGATTGCTGGCCGTTCCCATTTTATTATTTTTTTTACAAAATGAAACACTGAATTTCCACTGCTACACACACTGCTTGGTGTCGCAGGTCAAAGGAAACCTGCCAGTGGACCAGAAACAAGGAAGTTTGTCCTACTACTTGGATGGCTTTGAGGGATAAAAATCAAGATATCAAGAAGTGTCTTGGGAACAATTAAGAAGGATGATCACTGCTGTTGTTGTTTTTTAATGGGCTAATATGTTCAACACTGAATCACTTTTTGAAGAGCCAAAGAACTAACCATTGTACCATGTAACCATGTACATGCACACACACAAAAAGACAGAGTCTGAATCACAGTCTAAAGAAATCCTCAAGGGGATATTTTTATAATATGAATGTGACTGTCTATCAGTTTGAGACCAATTCCATAACTGGAATGGATTCTTCCCAAGAGATGAGGAGGCTGCATTTTGGTGATGATGCTTCTGAGAATTATGTTAAGTTGTCCTTCTCCCCAGCCAAGCCATCCCCCACCCATCCAAACTATATTTTCCAGAGCTCCCTTTGGCAAGTCTGTTAATACCTGCAGTATCCATGTGTCTTTTCTAAAATTCAAGACTGAACCACAAGTTTGCAAAAGAAGCTAAAATGCAACCTAGACATAAATTGGTAGATAGATAGACAAGAGAGACAGATATTCACACGCATATATAACATACTATTAATTTGTCTGGTGTATAACCATACCATGCTATTTCCCTGAAAGCAAACCGACAAAGTCTCGAAACAGTATACAGTCGAGCACTGGATGGGAACCTAGGCTGACGCTTTCCCCTCAGCCCATGCCCTCCCTTTCAGGACTTGTGGGGGGAAATCCTAAGCCACAACTACAAGCACCCTTTGAGAGGTGAAGTGACAGCTGTCAATCAAGCAAAGATCCTTTGATTTACCACAGACACTGAACTCAGTATTGGAGAATCTGATTGAACCTGATTCAGCAATCCCAGCGTCTTTACCTGTGACCACAGAACTGATCCACTGCCCTGGTCTCAGTTCCAACTAATATTAAACGTGGCTAAATTCTGTGAATGCCTTGCGAAAAGTGTGAGTCTTCCGGTGGAGCCAAGAATGGGCAGTCAGCTCTTAATATTTACATGCCCTCTACTGCTTATCTTACACCCATTTTCTCCTCCTTCCACTGTTCATCCATGGACTCGAGAAACTGGCATTAGTCGTTCTTGTCCAGCAAGCAGTACTCTAACCATCAGTTAAATTAAATTTGAAGCTGATCTCCAGGCTACGGAGATCATTTCCCCTGAAGACGATGGCACCTTTGGGTGGGGGCTGTGCAACATAGGGTTGCCAAGTCCAATTCAAGAAACATCTGGGGACTTTGGGGGTGGAGCCAAGATCAAGGCTGTGACAAGAATAATTGAACTCCAAAGGAAGTTCTGGCCATCACATTTAAAGGGACGGCACACCGCCCTGAGCCTGCCTTTGGCAGGGGAGGGCGGGATATAAAAATAAATTTATTATTATTATTTTCAATGCCTTCCTTCCATAGGAAATAATGAAGGATAGGGGCACCTTCCTTTGAAGCTCACAGAACTGGACCCCCTGGTCCAACCTTTTTGAAACTTGGGGGTTATTTTGGGGAGAGGCACTAGATGCTATACTGAAAATTTGGTGCCTCTATCCCAAAAAACAGCCTCCCCAGAGCCCCAGATATCCACGGATCAATTCTCCATGATTTTCTATGGGAATAAATCTCCCCAGGGAATAACAGAGTTCCCAGCTGACATTTCCTTCCCCTCCCCCTGCTTTCTGATGACCCTGAAGCGGGGGGAGGGTCTGCAAACCGGGGATCCCCTGCCCCCACCTGGGGATTGGCAACCCTAGTGCAGCAGCACATCCCTACTGAGGTCCCTCCCCTCCCCAAACCCCGCCTTCTCCCAGCTCCACCCGCAAATCCCGAGGAATGTCCCAGCCTGGAGCTAACAACTCTGGCCCTCTGGAAAATGCCCCCCCCCAAAAAAATCCTCTAACTGGAGGTGCCAGAGACTGAACCTGGACTGTGTTCATGCAAGGCAGGTGGTCTTCTGCTCTCCCTGGGATAGGTCAACTTATTCCAGACTCAGTACTGTATTCTTTGACAGGTGAGAGCCAGTTCGGCGCAGTGGATGAATGTGCGGACTCTTATCAGGGAGAATTCGGTTTGATTCTCCACTCCTCCACATGGACCTGCTTATGTGACCTTGAGTCTGTCATAAGTTCACACAGAGCTGTTCCTCTCAAGAGCAGTTTCTGTCAGTGTTCTCCCAGCTGCACCTACCTCACAGGGTGTCTGTTGCGGGGAGGGGAAGGGAAAGGGGATTGTAAGCCACTCAGACTCCTTTGGGCAGAGAAGGGCGGGGTATAAATCCAATCTCCTCCCCCCTCTTTGACATAAGGCATGCGGTGTGCTGCCCAGCAAGACACGGAGTGAAAAGTTTCCCAAAACAGAAAAAAAAAATGTCCAGTGCTATCTTCCCATGGGAACATTTTTCGCCACATCTGTAAGCACAGTATGTTTATCTACAGTTTGTCCAGGCTGTTCTGATGCAAGTCAATCGTGTGTGTGTGTAATTGTGGGCTGAGGGATGCGGCTTTCTTGATTGAATCCATCCATCCCATGTTGAGTCCTTCCCTTTTCCTCCTGTCTTCCAATTTTCCTAGCATGATTTTCTTTTCCGGTGACTCTTGTCTTCTCAGAATGAAACCAAAGTATGATAACCTCAGTTTGGTCATTTTCTCTTCTAGGGAAAGTTCGGGTTTCATTTGATCTAGAACCCCCACTGATTTGTCTTTTCAGAGGTCCGCAGGACCCCAGTCTTCTGCTCAGTGTAGTTGCCCCTCCCCCCTCTGCTAACATTTTCCAAAAATTGATTCAGGAAATGTTCGGGGGGGGGGTAGAGATTATATTCACATTTCCCCCAGAAAACTCACATCTACTGGTTCTTACAGAATGTGCAATTATTTTAAGCAAATGTGCAAAGGTTACAAACAAAAATTGTAACATGGAAATGCTACTAGGGACACCCCCTGCTGAGAGTTGCTAATTTGCCTGGGGAAAAGGGCCCTTTCCCTTTTAAACACAGGCTTAATGGTGTCAGTGGGCAGCTGAAGCTTTTTATGGCAGATTAATGACATCTCTTGGCAAATAACATCTCCTGAAGCCTCTGATGTCCCAACCTGCACTTACTTCCAAGGAGACAGAGGCCTCCAGACTCTGCCGGAGCAGCTGCCCAGCTCACCAGGATACCCAGAGATGCCAAGCAGACCAGGGGCTGGTTGGTACCCAACCTCAGAGAGCCAGTAGCAGAGGCACACGGCAACAAGCGTGGCAGAAAAACAGCATAATGGACCACAAGAGAGAGCAGGGGGAGGAGGTGGAGATTGGATTTATACCCTGCCCTTCACTGCCCAAAGGAGTAGCTTATAATCTCCTTTCCCTTCCCTTCCCTGCAATAGGAGCCCTGTGAGCTAGGCGGGGCTGAGAGCTCTGACAGAAACTGCTCTTGAGCAGAACAGCTATGAGAGAGTTATGACTGACCTACAGTCACTCCAGCAGCTGCATGTGAGGAGTGGGGAATCAAAACTGGATCTCACACTTAACTGCTACACCAAACTGGCTCTCCCACTACACCGAACTGGCTCCCAGTGTTGTTCCCAGTGAAGTTCAGTGCTGGTAAATGCTGGGTGATGCCCACTGGGACAAAAAAAATCCCAATTTGAGGTATAGGCTAACGGGGTCTAAACTTGCTGAGACTGAGAGGGGAAAAGATCTTGGGACTGTAGTGGAGAGCTCCATGAAAGTATCAACCCAGCATGCTGCAGGGGTGAAAAAGGCAAACTCTGCTAGAGATTGCTAGGAAAGGGACTAAGAATCAAACAGCCAATAGCGTAATGCCCCTGGATACTTCTATGGTGCAGCCTCATTTGGAATAGTGTACAGTTCACCATATCTCCAAAAGGATATTGCTGGGGAAAGTACAGAGAAGGACAACCAAGATGATGAGGTGGCTGGAGCACTCTCCCGAGGAGAAAAGGCTGAAGAATCTAGGACTTCTCAGTTGAGAAAAGAGGTTACTAAGGGGGGACATGATAGAGGTTTATAAAATGATGCAAAGAGAATTGGCAAAGAGAAAATTGTCTGCCTCTCTCAAGATACTACAACTCAAGGGCATTCAATGAAGCTGAAGGGCAGGAGGTTCCGGACAGAAAAAAAGAAATACTACTCGACACAGAGAGTGATTCAAATGTGGAATTTGCCGCCGGAGGATGTCGTGATGGCCGCAGAAATGAACAGCTTTCAAAGGGGATTAGATGAGGCTACTAGCCATGGTGACTGAGGGGAAACTCCACTTTCAGAGGCACTAAATCTCTCATTTTCCAAAACCAGGAGGCAACATCAGGGGGATATTTTGGCCTCTATGTCCTATTGTTGGCCTTCCAGAGGAACTGGTTGGCCAACTGCAGGAGACAAGGTGCTGGACTAGATGGAGCCACACAGGTCCAATCCACCAGGGCTCTTCTGATGTTCTCATCTGTTGGGAGAGCCAGAAAGGCATCACTGAAAGGGCTAGCAGGCGCCAGAGAAGTCCTATAAGGCTTCCTATGGAGGAGGGGCAGAGGAAATGGGATTCCAGGCAAGCAGCTGCCCATTGGGCATAGGACCTGCCACTCCCATAGGCCACGACAGCGGAAGGCTACGATAGAGGAAGTGGGTGAGGCCAGAGTTGTCCCACCCCCAGCCATCCTTTAAAAGGTGCAATCTTGGAGAAGCAGGGAAGAAGGCCCACACCTCACCAAAAGCAGCCAGGGAGAGGTTACTGGCAGGAGTGGAAGAGGGTGCTGTGAAACCCAACTATTTTCTGAGGTTGGAGAAGCAGACAGCAGCGGACTCCAGCCCATTGCTGGAGTCTGAGAGTATGTTAAAGGGACAAGACATTATTCTCCAGGACAGCTGGCAACCCTAACCCCTAACAAAGTAGTATGCATGCACACACACACACCCCCCCCCATGAGTAGATGGCAATTTATGTTTATGACTTTCTATGCACCTGTGTTATTACTGGCATTCTGACATGTACATGACAACAGTAACTCAGTTGAAATGAATTCAGGTGGGCAGCCGTGTTGGTCTGAAGCAACAGACAAAAGTTTGAGTCCAGTGGCACCTTGAAGACAAACCAAGTTTAATTCTGGGTGTAAGTATGCACTTTGTTCTGTGCTGAAATGGGTCAGGGAATCTTACCCTCGGGGATCTAGCGTAATCTATCAAGGCCCTTGCTGACGGCAGGTTGCGAGAAGCCTTCAGAAATAATTATGAATTAGAACAAGGTGCTATGCTAAGTATGTCAGGAGATTTTTAGCAAAAAAAATATGTGATTACAGGCAGAGGTGAGATTCAATTCTAACAGGAGGGAAAATAAACTCTGCCAATTATGTTATAGCATAGGGTTTTTGTTCCTAGATTGATTTTTCTTTGGCAGTCTCTGAACCCGCTGTGTTGAGTCCATCACCTTTTCATGTTAACCTACCAGAATCCCTTTAAGAAGAGAGCATTTGCACTGGCCTGGGGGGGGGGTCACTCTTTGATTTGCAAATAGTGTGACTTTAAAGCAGATATTCTGGGTTATAAAACGTCCTCACCTAATCTGAGTATTTAAAAAACAAAAAGAAAAAGAAAGGTCAATTGGAAAAAAACAGGTTCCCTTCAGGATTTCCGCCTGCTACTGACAACCCCATGGTACTAATAAATCTTTACATAATCCCTGTGAATCTTGCAGCAAATTGTGAACACTAAAACATAAAAGGGGGGGTGTAAATACCAGATTAAGTTTAATCACAAAATACGGGCCTCCACTCACAGTCTCTTTTTAAATTAACCAAAGGAGAGAGACAGACTTTCAACTTGCTCCCTTTGAATGTTTGTTTCAAAGAGCTGAATTAAATTCCTTCTCAGAGCATTTGAATTATTCTATAATTTTAGTCCAAACCAGAATGCTGGATGTCAGCCAGATAATTTGATAAACAAAACAAATTCATGATCCAAAACCTGGATTTTTTTTAAGGAGGGTAGGAAGACATCTGTGCTGTCCTGGATGGCCCAGGCTAGCCTGATCTTGTCAGATCTCAGGAGCTAAGCAGAGTCATCCCGAGATAGTGTTTTGATGAGAGACCACTAAGGAAGTCCAGGGTCTCAACGCAGAGGCAGGCTACAGCAAACCGCTGAGCACCGTCTGCATCATTATGCATCTCTCTTTGTCTGCACACCAAGGTGAGTAAATTCAGCTCCAACAAGAGCTATGATACTAAGGGGGAACCCTGTGCCGCCCTCCTTAATTCCATCCCTCCTTCCAGTGGCCCCCTCGGCTCTTGCGCTCTCTTTCCCCACTCTAGGTGACCTCTATGGTAGAAGAGAAGAGCTTGCAAGCCTGCCTATTTTCCCCTATGGTCCCACTGGTGGACCTCCTGATGGCACCTGGTTTTTTGGCCACTGTGTGACACAGAGTGTTGGACTGGATGGGCCACTGGCCTGATCCAACTTGGCTTCTCTTATGTCAGCACTCAGAGGCTGACTGAGGTCCAGATGCTAAGCACACTTACTTGAGAGTAAGCCTGCATAAAGTTCCTCTTTGATCTCTGGGAGCCACACAATATGTGTGAAAGAGCCACATGTGGCTCCCAAGCCACAGTTCTACGGCATCACATCCCCACTGAATGACATCCCCAAGCTTCACCCCTACATCTCCAGGAATACCCTGAGCCAGAGTTGGCAAGCCCAACAGCTTTTATATCCCAACTCTTTCCATCTTAAAACAGATCTCCAGGGAGGTCACCATTACAACAAAGACCTATATGCAGTCATGGTATTTAAAAATGACAGTAAAAAGCAACAACAACAACAAACACCAATCAAAGTCTATCGTAAGGGATCAGCATATCATTAATTTCATAGCTTCTCTGAAAAGGTTACAGACCAAAGACAATCCTGCAGGAGACTGGCTTGATTCTTGATTTATGTAAAGCACTTGTAGCCTGGGCTCTCCGTCTATAGACTGCTGAGACAGTCTTCATCACTCTGCAGAATGCTGATAAGGGTGGGACTTGGCAGACGCACGTTGGAAGGGCACCGCAGAATTACATCCCAGTTATAACCCTCCCTCTCTTAGCCACCTATGGCACTTCAGAGCAGGGAACACGTGCAGGAAAACCTCCAATGATGGCCTTAGACGAGCCAAGGCAAGTCTAGATCAGGTCAGGTGATCCTTGAGATACTATGACCTCGAGTAATTCTTTTTACACAATGAAAGAGTGGAACTCAGCATTCTGAAACGGGGGCCCGAACCTCACTGGCCACCACCGTAGACAGAACAAAATGGTAACGTGGCGTTCCCAGCAGCTCCTCCCTGTGAACCGTTTAGCAACTAATTTGGGACAGGTTGGAACTTCCAAACATTCTTCAAAAGGCAGCTACCATGTGCGCCATGACGCCAGGATGGATGCCACTCTGGCATGAGAAATTATGGCCGCATCATCATATATATCCCCCTGCCATAATTTGAAGGCTTCACCTGTCCGCAGGTGACACCTGATCTTCCTGAAGAGGCAATTAATCCAAGAGAATCCCAAGCTGTGGACCTCGCTTAAAGCAGAACACCCACAGGAAATTAGTTGTGTTTCTGACCGTGGAAAGCACCCCCATTTTGTTGGGGTGGAACAAGAGTTCACTCTCAAGATGCAGTGCCCACAGAAAACTGCCTTCCCTGCTGCCTGCTCCCTCCACTGAGAAGTCTTTTATATGGGCTGCAAGCAGAGGTCCCCAAACTTCTTGAACCTGCAGGCAAGCTGGGAATTCTGACATGGCAGGGTGGGTGAAGCTGCAAAATAACTGCCATAAAATGACTGCTGCAGGAGGTAAGCCCAGCCACAAAATGATTGTCACAGCTTCACTTCAGCGATACAGTGCAGATCGTTGTGTTGCGATGGCAGATGCAGCCAAAGCAATATTTTAAAATATCTGCACAGCCAATCAGAACTCTAAAAGTTAACCAGAAGCCTTGCTGGGCAAAAGCTCTACCTGGTCCCAAGTCCCCACACTGCAGCCCCCTGGGCTATAGTGTGACTAATCGTATTCTTTGGTTTTCCACATCCTCGCTCTAGCTTTCTTCCCTGCCTTTTATGACTCCCAGGTTTTCATAAATCCAGATGCTCGAGGCACACCTGAGGTCCAGATACAACAGCATTAGTACTTCTGTCAGAAGGCAATAAAGTTCCCATCCAAGATGGCACTGTCCATCTGGAGGTTTTAGCAAAAAATGTTTTAAGCTGTTCAAGTTTAACAATTGCAATTGCACCAAGTCATTGGGGCGTCGTGAAGAATTAATGACAAGGATTTCCCCTATCAATGTGGCTCAATTTCAACAGGAGCTGATGGACCTGGAAGTGAACTATGCCCACCGAGAAGACACAGTTCCCCTGGAATTTTGGACAGGCACAGAGGAATCCCAGAACTATTCTGAAATTTCTGGCTACGTGGCCAAAGGCTGCCCCACGCTTCCCCCCTCCCCTCAACTATATGGAAGCGAATTCTTTCATGAAACCTCTGAAATGGACACTGAGAGCCACAAACAAACCTGGAGTGAGAATTGCGATGCACAATTGGTTCAAGGTCAGTCTTGTCTACTCAGGTTGGCAGTGTTTCTCCAGGGTCAAGGCCTTCCGTATCACCTTCCACCTGATCCTATTAGCTGGAGTTGCTGGGGATCAAACCTGGAGCCTTCGGCATGCCAAGCAGCTGCTCTACCACTGAGCCACAGCCTTTCCCCCAAAGCTCACCTAGCTTAACTGTTGTACATATTATAGACTCCACTGGACCACTTCCTAAAGTCACTCTTCTCAGTGCCAAACAACAGGCCAACTTTAAGAACTGAGATTACGTAACAATAAACTAGGGCTGCCAACCTCCAGGTGGTGGCTGGAGATCTCCTGGAATTGCAGCTGATCTCCAGGCACCAGAGATCAATTCCCTGGAGAAAATGGCTGCTTTGGAAGGTGGTCTCTATGGCATTATACCCCAATGGAGTTCCTCCCCTCCCCAAACCCCACCTCCCTCAGGCTCCACCCCCAAAATCTCCAGGTATTTCCTGGGCTTTTGGAAGGGAACTTCACATTTATACTAGAGTGCCTTTCATGTAACTGAGGTTTGATATCATGTCAAGAGATGAAGCATGTGGAATGTCTCATGACTATGGAGAAGATTCTTATTGACACGGGTGAAGAGATGGCAACCCATCATGATTTGTTCGAATTTATAATTTTGATCCATATTTGAAATGGATATTAGACTGTGAAATCGACTGGAAGTTTGGATTTAGTATATTCATTGGTATTCGGGGCCCAACAGATACAAATTGGATCATTTGAATGGTTGCAGACTAGGGTCGCCGGGTTTTACCTGGTGGGGGTTATTTTCTCGCGTGTGGCACAATGACATCACCCAGAAGTGACATCATCGCACTGGGCATGTTGCACAGGGACACTCTAGCAAAAAATTCTATAGAGTTGTTATCCAAATCACTAGCGTGTGCCCCACGCAACATGCCTGGTGCGGTGATGGCACTCAGAAGTGATGTCATTGCCTTGGGTGCGTCAGGCATGATGGAGCTCTTTAGGTGAGGAGCTTCCCCCTCTGGGCCAGCTCTGTGCCACCAGGCTGGGGGCCCCAAAACCGGGGGAACCCCCTACCCCCATTGGGAGGCTGGGAAGCCTATTACAGGCTGAGCACTGATCTGTTTGAATATACCTGTCGAATTGTACAGAGTTAAATATTTTTGTTATGGTCAGATTACGTTTGTAATATTATGGTTGCTATATTTAGGGTTGTTAGTGTGATATATGTATACTGATGGTTTATATGAGGGTTTATATAGTGCCATGTTTTTTACCACTTCTTTTGGATGATTTAGATGGAGCTACCATTTTGTGCCTTTAACATTCCCGACTCCTAAGCATGCAGTAGGCGGGGGTAATTTGCAACCACAGACTTCTAATGTGGAAAACTCACCTGTTGGGTTCCCCCCTCAACCTTTCTCGAGCATGTCACTTACCCCAACCAAAGGGAATGAAACACCCCCCCGCCCAATCCTTCCACTTGTGCCAAAGAGACAAAAATAGCACTGTGACAGATGGCTAAATATGTTTGTGACACGTGCCGCTTTCTAAATAGCACCCTTTTTGGTGTCCGAGTGCCCTAGCCACATTCCTCCTGCTCGGCCTTCTCTCTCCGCACTCTCCTCCACTTCAAAAGTTCTCCCTGGCCTTCTTTTGGGAGGGGAGCCATGGGCCTAGTTTGATCCCCTCTCCAACAAGCATTAAGCCAACAAAAGTGACGGCCCTTGCCACAGAGGGCCACTCGCCTCAGTCGTCTCCAGAAGAGCAGTGCCCCACGAGAGACAGCAGGCGGGCTGCTTTCATCTGCACAAAAGGGAATCTCTTCTAGCAGGTCACTCAAAGTACATCACTGTCAGGCAGGCTTTAAAAAAAAAAGTCTGAAAAGGAATTTTGTAAAGAGCCACCACCTGCCTTTCCCTGGCCAACCGTGGTGAGAAAAAAAAATGCATCTAGGTGTCCATATAGAATTCTCTCCCCCACCCCATTTATTCCTGATTAATGTAGGGATATTCCTGAATAATGCAGGGAAGGAAGGAAGGACCCCCCCCCTCCAAAGGTGCCAGTTGTATTAGTGGGTACCACCACCACCACACACAAAAAATCTGAGTGTAATCAATGTATAAATCTTACATGTCTCCCCCGCCGCCCACCCTTACAGTTAATGAGAGACTGAAGAATAAGAACTTGGCAAAGAACTTGGCAAAGTTGTCCTTTGATTCCAGAACTCCAAGCATTGCTGAGTCTTCTCTACCTTTTCTGCTTGAATGATCGACACACTTGTTGGTCAGATATTGAGAGCTACTGCTGCCCTAAACCGTACCCCACCCCCCTTAAACTGGAATGCACATCGTATATACATCCTGCCTGTCCTTCTGATCCATCTGACAGCCATCCCTTGGGATAATTGTTATGTCAGCTTGATGCTAAAAGTTGGCTTGGAGAAGGTGGAGAGAGAGGACTTTTTCCTCCCCTCTCCCAAAATACCAGAACTCAGGGAGGAGGTGCAAAACAAAGTGGACAGACAGAGCAAGTAGTTCACACAAATGGACACAATCCTGGAGCAGGTGAAAAGGAGACTGGATGATTTTGCCCATCAATAAGAAGATAGAAGAAGATATTGGATTTATATCCCGCCCTCCACTCCGAAGAGTCTCAGAGCGGCTCACAATCTCCTTTCCCTTCCTCCCCCACAACAGACACCCCGTGAGGTAGATGAAGATATTGGATTTATATCCCGCCCTCCACTCCGAAGAGTCTCAGAGCGGCTCACAATCTCCTTTCCCTTCCTCCCCCACAACAGACACCCCGTGAGGTAGATGAAGATATTGGATTTATATCCCGCCCTCCACTCCGAAGAGTCTCAGAGCGGCTCACAATCTCCTTTCCCTTCCTCCTCCACAACAGAAACCTCATGAGGTAGATGAAGATATTGGATTTATATCCCGCCCTCCACTCTGAAGAGTCTCAGAGCGGCTCACAATCTCCTTTCCCTTCCTCCCCCACAACAGACACCCTGTGAGGTGGGTGGGGCTGGAGAGGGCTCTCACAGCAGCTGCCCTTTCAAGGACAATCTCTGCCAGAGCTATGGCTGACCCAAGGCCATTCCAGCAGGTGCAAGTGGAGGAGTGGGGAATCAAACCCGGTTCTCCCAGATAAGAGTCCGCACGCTTAACCACTACACCAAACTGGCTCTCCAATAGTCTCTGTAGGGTTGCCAGCTGGAGATGTTAGAGGTGGAGCCTGGGGAGGGCAGAGTTTGGGAAGGGGAAGAACCTCCAGAGGGTTTAATGCCACAGAGTCCATCTTGCAAAGGTGCCATTTTCTCCTTGGGAACTGATCTTGGTTGCCTGGAGATCAATTGTTAAGAGTAGGGGATTTCCAGGTACCACCTGGAGGCTGGCAACCCTAGGCATTAGCCATGATGGCTGGATGGAACCACGGCAGGTTTGCCAGGTTCCCTCACCCATCCAGGGGAACGGCCTTTTGGCGGATGGGTGCGGACATTCTGATATTTGGACAAAACCCTGCTTTTTTCATTCTCAAAACCATAGAGTTTGCCCAAATATCAGAGTGTCCCTGTGCAATGTTCCTCTTTGGGGGTGGGGTTTCCCCCACTGGCCAGCAGCAGATCAACCAGCAGTGTAATCCCTGCTGGGTCCTTGGGGCTGGCAACCTTAAACCACCAGGCCTCTGAATACCAGCGGGAGGGGGAAACACCACTGGCCTCTGTGTTCTGGCTTGTGGGCCTTTTAGGATGCCTGTGGGAAAACATGAGGGATTGCTGGCCGGATCCAGCCAAGACTCCTTTAATTTCTAATGAGCTTTTGCTGTTTACCAGCCCCAGAAACCAGGGCTTAAAACTGGTTTTAAATTAAAGCTAAGCGGGAAAGCCATGGCTAATATTAGCAAAAGGTTTAACCTCCCAGTAACCAGCTTAAAGCTATTGGGAGTGTGATGGGTGGGACATTTCCCACTGCGGAGGGCAGAAGCTGGGAAGTGGGGTCAAGTAACTCTGGACACCTCTCCAGAATTAGATCCACACTGGTTCTTTGTGCCTCCAAGAAATACTGGAAGCCCTCCAGATGAATAAAGTTCTCTTCTGCAATAAAATCAACCTCAGGCTGCTACGTAGGCAGCTCACCAGACATCTTCCCTCCGAGAAGTTTTTTTGTTTAGTACTGCTGCCGAAACCCCTGCCAGGGTGGCTACAGGAAGAGGAGACTCAGAGTTGCATTCCACGGGTCTGTTCAGCTTGCAGTGGTGCTTTCCTGAGGGACAAGGTGCCTCCCCCCCCCCCCCGCCCACCCAACACACACCAGAAGCTCAAAGAGGGAAGGTCCCTTGAGCCACGGCTATAAGAACAGACCCACAAGTTCTAACTTTTACAGTTTTAACGTCTTAAAGAGATGGCATGATGGCAATCTCATTGGCTACTTATCGGCTCTTTGTAGGGTGGTCAGATGTCCCTCAATGGGCTAAAGGCAGAAAGCCTCCTTCTGGCTACCTGGGTTGGAGAAATTTTTAAAAAAACACTGACATTATCTGTGCTGTGATGTCACTCCCAGTGAAAATCCAGAAGGGACGTAGCTCTAGGAATCACCAGAAGTGATGGTTTTGTGACAGAATTTCCAGGGATTCCTAAAGCACGTGACACAAGGCCCCCATGTCCCTGCCCCCTCCGAGTGCCTGACTATTGCAAGGCACAGCCTAGCAACCCTTGTCTCTAGGCACTGTGCCACATACAATTTTTACCTACTCATCCCCTTTTTATTAAGAAGAACGCAAGCGGAGCCCTGCTGGATCAGACCAATGGTCTCACACAGTGGCCAGCCAGTTCCTCTGGACGACCAACCACAGGGCATAGATGCTGAGGCTTCCTCTGGGATCCAGAGGCTTTGTGCCTCTGAGTGTGAAGGTTCCTCTCAATCACCATGGCTAGTTGCCACTGAGAAGACTTACACTCGTGAATCTGTCTAATCCCCTTTTACAGCTGCGTTAAACCATCGCCACATCCTCCGGCAGTGAATTCCACATTTTGAACACTTCCTGTGTAAAGTAGTATTTCCTTTTGTCTGTTAAGTTTATCCTAGTCTAAAGGTAAAGCGATTAACTGGAAGCATTTCTTTAGATGTGTAACTTTTCTAGAAACCATGCTCTACAGCACACGTGTCAGATACGCCGCTCAGGGGCCAAATCAGGTCTCTGGAGGGCTCCTATCAGGCTATCAAGCAACTGGCTGTCATCTGTTTCCTTCTCCCTCTTGCTTCCTTCTGCATCAAAGCTTGCTTAATTACACAGGGCCTACAGAGCAAAGCCTCTGTTCTCCATTGGCTGAGGCTCCTCCCTTGGGAGGAAGGGGGGAGGGATAGGTTGGCTTGCCAGGCCCTCTCAATCACACAGCAGAGCTACTAAGCCGAGCCTCTCTTCCTTCTACTGGCTGAGATTCCTCCCCCTTTCTGGTCTCCTGGGGAAGGAAGGAAAGAGACAGAGCTTCCTTTGCTCAGTTCCCTGGATCACACAGGAGAGATGCAAAGAAAGAACATTTAAGACCAACAAGTGCTAATGTTCTAAGAATGTTTTAAGGTTTTTTTAAAAAAAAAATCTTTAAGAAGATAGAAGAAGATGATATTGGATTTATATCCCGCCCTCCACTCCAAAGAGTCTCAGAGCGGCTCACAATCTCCTTTACCTTCCTCCCCCACAACAGACACCCTGTGAGGTGGGTGGGGCTGGAGAGGGCTCTCACAGCAGCTGCCCTTTCAAGGACAACTTCTGCCAGAACTATGGCTGACCCAAGGCCATGCTAGCAGGTGCAACTGGAGGAGTGGGGAATCAAACCCGGTTCTCCCAGATAACAGTCCGCACACTTAACCACTACAACAAATTATGTTTCTCTTTGTGCTTTATAAAATTTATCTCTCTTCTACCTGGGATTACCTTTTATGACACCCATGGCCCAGCCTGACAAGGTCTCATTTATGTCAGATCCAGCCCTCATAACAAAGTTCGACACGCCTGGCTCTACAGCGAAAGTCCTGACCACTAACAGCACTTGCTTGCTGTTTTAATTGTGTAAGATGTTTTAAATTCAATAATTTTATGTTAGATCTTATGTGCTGTGAGCCGCCCTGAGCCACTTCGGTGGGAAGGGCGGGATGTAAATTGAAATAAACTTGAAATAAACTTGAAACTTGCATCCCTCCCCCCTTTGTTCTTCTCCCTGTACCTCAAGTCCAGATCACAACCCCGTGGCATTATTGAATTTATGCCAATGCTGATTCCTACAAGACCTTGACATCAGCCCCCGCTGCTCGACCACTGCCTTGTAGAAATCAGCACTGGCACAAATTCAGCCATCTCAAGCTGCAGTGAACTTGAAGATCATAACCCAGCGCAGGACTCCTGAATTCCCAGTTCTCCATAGAACATCCTGTGCCGCATTTAAAAATACCAACCAGACAGATTTTTGCTCTCCGACAGCTTAAGTGCCCCAAGGGGAGAATCCAGATGACAGGGCTAATGACCCACGTCACACGTCATTCATTTTAGGGTATCTGCATGAATTGCAGCCTTTTTAAAGGAAAAAACCATATTAATTAATCTCAAACTTATGAGCCAACCCCCTGCTTCTCTTCAGGTGCTTGCCAGGGGAGATTAAAAGGAGTGTTCCACACGGAAGCACGAACTGAAGGATGGACCCGTCGCCATTTTAAACATTCTCGTTATGTATTTAAAAAAGAAAAAAATTCAGTTGAGTTATGGATTACCTACAATGCATGATGTCAGAAATAATTACTAGTTTAGACAGTGGATGATGCCTGATAATGAATAGGTTGGATAACAGTGAGTCTTTATTAACCGGCTGAATTTTAATCAACCAAGCGGGAAGAAATCATGTATGTCGGTCTGGCCATCTTCCCCATTCGAAAATGCATCCACGTGCAGTGCTCTGGGGACTGTGCTGCCCCAAGACGAGATCAGGAGAGCGCTGAGAGAGCGGAGGCACTCACCAAGTCAACTGAACTGCTGTCTTTTTCACAACGTCCGATATTGTTGTGAAATACCCGACTGCCCAATCACAATCGAATGGAGGAAAATTCAAAGCAAACTCAACTGAATGAAATTAACCCAGCCGGCAGGAAGCACGTCTCTTGGGAGGGGCAACAGTGGGAGGGCCTCTAGTGCCCTGTCCCCACTGATGGACCTCCCGATGGCTCCTGGGTTTTTTGGCCACTGTGTGACACAGAGTGTTGAACTGGATAAGCTATGGGCCTGATCCAACATGGCTTCTCTTATGTTCTTATGCACCGGTTCCTCAAGCCCCAATTTTTCTTTTATAGGTTCTGAAATTCTAACAGATGTTCAGACAGAAAAACCCTAAAAGTGCGAGATTCCAGGCCAGCGGCACCTTAAAGACCAACATGATTTTTGAGATTAAAACCTTTTTGAGAGTCAAAGCTCCCTTCATCAGATCTGACAGAGCGACCTTTGCCTCTCTGTGGCTGAATTCAGAAGGGCAGCTCATGGCAGCAGCCTGTCAGCTTAAAAAAAGCCGGCACAATTGGAGGCACCCCACCAAGAGCAGATGGCGCATGCCCAGCTGCTGAGAGAAGCCCCATGCTTCTGACATACCACAAACTATGTAAAAGGAGGAGGAAGAGAGTTGGTTTTATACCCTACCCTTCACTACCTGACGTGTACACTCCTCATGCACATTGCCATTCAGACAGCCCGGAAACATGCCATGCAAGCATGTCAGCAGTTTGCCATCAGGAAGTACCTGGTTTTTCTGAGGTGGAGTAGCGCCATAGGAAGGCATGGTGGGTGTGCTCGAGGCTCATAGCTTAGATGTGCATGTGTAAAAGTGCCTTTCAAATACAGGGGTGTGTGTGGCTGTGTTGGGCCAAACTGCCCATCTGAATGCAGCCTTTGCTTCTACTCTGGGAATCTTCTTGGTTTTTAAGGTGTTACCAGATTCAAATCCAGCTCTTCTGCCACAGACCAAGACAGCTACCCTCCTGAAACATACTTTAAAAGGTGTTAATTATTCTGGATTTAACTTTTTTAAAAAAGGAAATATTGAATGCATGCCATTAGGTGCCAAAGCAGATCAGGAAGGGAGAAAAATCAGGATTATGAGAACATTTTTAGAGTTACATCCTAAGATTATCTGGGCTCTGAGCAAATCCACAGATAAGACTTTTTTGTTTGTTTTCAGATGATTACATTGTGAAATGCTTAACACGGCTTCAGCGTTAGACGTTCGTAAGGTTGCAGAAGTGCCTCAATGTAAAGAGGCCACAAGTATAGCCACCTTCAAGAGGGGTTTAGATAAAAATATGGAGCACAGGTCCATCAGTGGCTATTAGCCACAGTGTGTGTGTATATATAAAAAATTTTTGCCACTGTGTGACAGAGTGTTGGACTGGATGGGCCATTGGCCTGATCCAACATAGCTTCTCTTATGTTCTTATGTGACTCAGAGTGTTGGACTGGATGGGCCGTTGGCCTGATCCAACATGGCTTCTCTTATGTTCTTAAGATGTCAACTTGGCCCCATTCACAAGAACAGTTTATAACAGCCAGAATAAACCACAGGAACATACATGGTTCTCCTGATCTGAACTGGACACAGTTATGGATGCTGTCCCCCCCACCCCACCCAAACAAGCTGACTTGGGGTGACCTTTCATGGGGTTTTCCAGGCAAGAGATGTTCAGAGATGGTTCTCCATTCCCTGCCTCTGCGTTGCAAACATAGACTTCTTAGGTGGTCTCGCATCCAAGGACTAAACAGGGCTTACCCTGCTTAACTTCTGAGATTTGAAGAGGCCTGGACTATCCAAGATCAGGTAAGGTTACCTCCTGATAAATACCTGTGAACAACCTCACAATGAACGAATGCCAGTTCACATGCACCAACAGCACTGAATATTTCAGTGTGTGATTCAGCCTCATACCTTTATTCCATTATGTTTCATTTCTTGCTCATTACTATCATAGGAATCGAGCATTTCTCATCTACACATTGTGCAATTCATCATTATTAAAACAATCCTTGCTTGAATGGAAACCAAATTAATTCATCATAATAGGAAGGCCTCTAATTTCAGGTGAAACCAATGAGAAGAGGGAGAAAACCCCTTAACTACCTCACAGGAGATGACAAATCCAATGGGAATTAATGTGGAGAAAACATAATTAAAAATAAAACTTGATTGAATTTAAACACAATTGACACAACAGTGCAAATTAACTTTGTACAGAAAGTACTCACTGAGAAGGCAATAAAAAGGCATTTCATTAGTAATCTATATTTAAACAATAGAGCTGGCTTAACGTGGGACATAGGAGTTTTAATAGCCACCGTTTACAATGGCTGCCAAGAGGAACGTTAACAATATTTCAGGATAACTCAGTATCGGCGAACGGCAAAGCTGCCGGGTCATATCATCAGAGAACTCTGGCAATGACAGACCAAACTATGGTTGCCAAGCACTGTCTGGCACCTAGCAGGACACTGGAGGTAGGGAGATGGGGGATGCGCCATCCCATCGAGAGCATGACATCATTTCCAGAGTGAACCCAGAAGTGATGTCACATCACTCTAGCATTCAGCAAAAGCTCTATGGTTTTACCACACAGCAGGAGACATGGAAGCCCTAGACCAATCAGACAGCCATTAGTATGGCATTGCCACATACCACTGAGAATGTGTTTTCATGTTTATGGATGAAGCTGTCTTAAATCCAACCATAGCTTTGGCCCAACTCACAGAGTGCAACCATTTATTCCAACTAGGCATGACTCTCCAAGGTCATCAGTAGTATTAGCAGCTAGTCCTGTCCTGTGGATGTACAGTTTGGCATCCACAGAGAAAAGAAGCCCAAACACCTATAATATGATGTCACTCTGAATATCATGAGTCCAACACACTGCCTGGGCCAAAAATGACCTCAAAGGGATGCTGGTCAGAAAACCAGTCTGGGAAACTAGTTGGAAGGGAAGCAAAAGGCTGACTTGTTAAGCAAGCCTCTCCCGCCCTAAAGTAATGCATAATTTACAACAATGGATTTCTCAGGAAAACAACTCCTCACCTTCAATCAACCTCTTTTATCCCTGATCCCACTTCCTCCTTTGGCACATTTACCCTTGTTAGCATTTCCATATCACTTAGAAGTGTCACCCATCCTGTACTTTGGGGGCCATCAAGCACCCATATCCATCAAGCTCTGCTCAGTTCTTTGATCTCCCTCCAGGAGAGCCATCAAACTTGACCAAATTTTTGGGGAAATTCCAGAGAAAACCACATTGAGTTATTGTTTTGGGGGCACACCTGTCATAGTGCCTCAGAGAATATTTTTTCCTATAAACACAAGCACTCAGCTCTAGTGTGTGTGTGTTCTCAATGTCAACATCACACCCCCAATTTAATGAAAACCCCTTTAATAAAACTCTGGTCCTTTCACTCCTCTGTAGACCTAGACCTCCTAGACTGCTAAATATCACTCTTGAAACTCCCTCCCTTTCCCCCACTCCACTATTTTTCTCTTAGCTGACTTGTGTGTTTCCTTATGTGTTTTGTATTTATGTGTTGTTGCTTTATTATTTATCAATAAAAACCTTAAAGGTGGAGATTCTCAGTTACCCCCTCTCTCAGTATCTGCAATTAAGCTAATGTCCCTAGTTAGACTACCAGTTGGGGTAACAGTAGTACCAGGTAAACTTAACTCAACTTGATTGAGAATCCGCTTGGTACTTAAGAGCTTTCTCTGCGAGCTTCTGGAAGATGCACCCTCATCTCCTTTCTTCATGATGCCGGCACAAAGGTGCTGCCAGCATTCCCACATTGCCACCTGTAAACTGTAACTCCTCAGATCCAGAGAGCTGCAATAAAACTCAGTTGCTTCCCCCACTGCCCTACAAACAGACCTTTGCACAAGTTAGGGTTTGGGAACTTAATTGGGGAACCAAAAAGAAAACAAATCCTACATAAAATACTTGCAAGGCACTATTTTATGTATTGAAATATTTACGGCCTGCCATTCCCTTGTGGGCAAAGATGGCCTACAGTTCCAACACTTGAAAAATACAGAATATCAAAAAAGCCCAATAAAACACCTCCCTAAGAAAATGCCTGCAGCTTAAACCTCTTTAGAAGCCATCACAATCAAAATGGCCCTGCAGCATCTCCTTCTAATATGGTGCCCCCACCTCCTCAGGAAGCCTTGTTCCTGAGGCACCCTAGAAAAGGAAAGGGCGCTGAAAGATGCCAAGTTTGCCACCTTATACAGTGGAACAACTAGAAGGTGGCAACCAGAAGATGTCACAATGTAAACGGGACCATGGAGGAGAGACTAAGCCACAACAAGTAGGTGGTCTGCATTGCTGATAAGGATAGCACTTACTATGGCGTTCCCACTATTATGCGTGCTAATTAGAGAAAGCTAGGCATGCCCTGTCTGTTTGTTATGTGGTTATTGTTTTGTAGAATTCTTTTGGCACTACTGGACCTGGGAAATTGTACAACATTTAAAAGAATGGTCCCCGGAAGAAGGGTCTGAGATCCGAAATGGCTTGCAAAGCGGACCGGTTCTCCGTTGGACCACCTACTTTTAACACTGGACTGAATGTTATTTAGTAACGTATGAGGTTTTAACTTGGTGATACATACTGATATTATTCGTTTTGTATTTTTTGATACTTATTATTCACAAGTTAAAATTGCATTTTACACTGAGAGTTTTTTTCTTTTTGTTGTGGCAACCAGAAGACAGCAGTTGGGGCGACTGGGGAGATAGATGGCCCTCCATGTTTGAGAGGGTACAAATGGAATCTAACAATGGAGTTTCAGTAAAACTCTAACATTCCCACAATTAGGAAGGATACTTTTACACATTTGTGAGTTTCCTGCATTGTGCAGGGGGTTGGACTAGATGACCCTGGAGGTCCCTTCCAACTCTAGGATTCTATCATTTATCTCCTATTCTGACATATCTATTGCTTCACTGTTCACCCCCCCCCCCAATTAAATCTAAACAAATGTTGACCTTATAAACATAGCTTGTTGATCATATAAACAAAATGTCATGGCATATCTTAAAACATTTTCATCGTGTTGCATGCTAATCTGCTGGTCAGCCTCTGCTTATATGTTTGAGCTGTTACCTTCCATTTCAATATATCTAAGGAAGTGTGCATGCACGCAAAAGCTGATACTTTGAATAAAACTTTGTTGGTCTTAAAGGTGTCACTGGACTCAAAACTTTGTTCTATTGCTTCACACCAACACATCTGCCCACCTGGATCTGTCTTCATGCTCAGAATCTCTTTTTATATTCCAAGCGGGAGAAGAATATTTTGGGGGAGAGTGGCACACTTTTCATAATACTGCCAATTATCAAGAAGAAGAAGAGCTGTTTTTTATACCCCACTTTTCTCTACCCTAAGGAGTCTCAAAGTGGCTTATGACTGCCTTTCCTTCCTCTTTCCACAACAGACACCTTGTGAGGTTGGTGGGGCTGAGAGAGCTCTGAGATAGAGAACTGTGAGGAGACCAAAGTCACCCAACACTTCATGGGAAGAGATGGGCAAAGTCACATTTCAAACGGGGTAATTCTGACTAGGAATGGGCACGGAACGCAAAAATGGCGGTTCATTTCATTTTATGATTCATTGAGTTGACTGATTCGATGGTTCAGTTTGGTTTATATTTTTTCAATTTCCTGAACAATTCATGGTTCGTTTGGTTCGGGAATGTGTAGAATGGCCGCCAAGTGGGCTAGAGACGCCAGACTTACAGCAAACTCTTCAGAGGACCAAGCTACAGCCCCTCAAAACAGGTACTCCCATCTAGTCAGTTTCTCTGGAAACTGACCACAAGGCACAGGAGGCTAGGGAGAGCAGAGCTACCACTTCTAATCAGAAAAGAAGGCCAGTTCGTTTTCATGTTCACGTGCAGTGGGATCAGATGAGCCAGTTCAGAACAAGCCACAAATCAGCCATTTTTTAGCATGAATCACAATTTGTGGTTCAGTTTGTGCCCATCCTTATTCTTGAACCTTGGAGAACTTCACTGAGCTCATGTAGGAGACCGTCCCCCCCCCCCCCCCAAAAGCCACCATGCTGTAAATAGGGTTTAATTTTGCCCTGCAGGGACATTGTTTGGCTTTACTAATTTGGATGCCCTCACCTGGATCGGCCAGGCTAGCCTGATCTCAGAAGCAAAGCAGTGCCAGCCTTGACCAGTAGTTGGATGGGAGACCACCAGGGTCACGATGCAGGCAGACAATGGCAAACCACCTCTGAATGTCTCTTCCCTTGAAAACCCCATGAGGATCAGCTGTGACTATAAGTCAGCTGTGACTTTCAAAAAAATATATATAAGTGACTGCTCAGATACAGGGCATCCCCTAGGAGTGGTCGTTCTGCAGAGACCATATAGAGGGGTCATTGTGGGACATGGGAAGACCTCAGGTCCAGACAGACAAACCCATCCACCCCCAGGTATGGCCTGTATTCTGGTTGCAGTTCCAGACAGATAATTTTAAAATACATAAGAGGTCACACTCTAAGCGGGCTGAAGTTGAATCCAACGAAGACGGAGGTCCTTTGCTTGGGCCGCGGTGCCCTGGGAAGGGAAATCCCCTTGCCGGTCTTTGACGGTGTGCTGCTGAAAGCAGCCCATAGGGTCAAGAGCTTGGGGGTTCTTCTGGAGCCTTCATTATCAATGAGGCACAGATAGCGGCCACTGCCAAGTCCGCGTTTTTTCATCTTTGACGGGCGAAGCAGTTGGCCCCCTTCCTGGAGCGCCGGGACCTAGCAACAGTGATCCATGCTACGGTCACCTCGAGACTGGATTACTGCAACGCCCTCTACATGGGGCTGCCCTTGTGCCGAACTCGGCGGCTGCAGCTGGTGCAGAACGCGGCGGCTAGGCTGCTGTTGGGGCTCCCAAGATGGGAGCACATACAGCCGGGGCTGCGCGGACTGCACTGGCTGCCAGTGGTATACCGAGTTTGTTACAAAGTGCTGGTTGTTACCTTTAAAGCCCTATATGGCCGAGGACCTGCCTACCTGAGGGACCGTCTCTCCCCATATGAGCCCCAGAGAGCACTGAGGTCAGCTGGAAAGAACCAGCTGAATATCCCTGGGCCAAGAGAGGCCAGATTGAAGACCACCCGGGATCAGGCCTTCTCCATTGCAGCTCCACTGCTGTGGAATCAACTCCCAGAAGAGGTGCGGGCCCTACGATGTTTAGATCAATTCCGCAGGGCCTGTAAGACCAACCTCTTCAAAATAGCCTTCAACTAACGACAAGCTAAGAAAGTGCCGCTAGATATGTTTTTAGCTACTGAACCTTACTGAAGATTTAATGTTTATAGCACCATAATGTTAATTTTAATATAACTTGTAAATTGTTTTAATGATGATTTTATAAGTATAACTGTTGATGTATATTGTGTTTTTATGTTGTGAGCCGCCCTGAGCCTGCCCTGGCGGGGAGGGCGGGATACAAATAAAAAGTATTATTATTATTATTATTAAGAGTGACCTCCAGCCAAATGGGTGGCTAACTTGAGCCCTGTGCCTGATGAGTATTTATTCATTCAGTGGTGTTTTCTCCAGGGAAAGGACATGTAATGCTCCACCTAACCTTTCTTATAATGATGAAGCATCTTAGGGTTGCCAGCATCCAGTCAGCTGTGACTAGAAGTTATTTACACATTAACAGACAAGTGGCTTTTTTCAGTTTAAAAAAAAAAAAAGATTAAACATACAATCATAATCAAAGCTTGTTCCAAAGCTGTTTTAAGTCTTCTCAGTGTAAATCTTCACCTGAGACGCCTGCGCAGGCTTCTTCCAGTTTGGTGTAGTTGCTAAGTGTGCGGACTCTTATCTGGGAGAACCGGGCTTAATTCCCCACTCCTCCACTTGCACCTGCTGGCATGGCCTTGGGGCAGCCATAGAACTTGCAGGAATTGTCCTTGAAAGGGCAGCTGCTGTGAGAGCCCTCTCAGCCCCACCTGTCAAGCATGTGATTTCCAAAAGAACGAGTCAAGTTGATACAAAACTATGTTTATCGCTAAATCGAGATGCTCTCTCTTGGTGCAGGACCTTGAGAGTGATACCAATAATATTTGAGACATACATCAAAGGGTTCTCAAGGGAAGGGATGTGGAATGCCAGCCGGCGCATAAACTATCATAAAAGTCTACATTCTCGATACGTTATCATTATCTCGTCCTTGCTTTGCCCAGATGGTCCACACTCCCATGCAGGAATGTATGGGAAGGTGTTACTCCTTCTCTTCTCTACTAGTTTCCTTTCCTAATTCACTACAAAAGCCATAAAGCAGGAGGGGGGGGTGGAAGAATAACAGAGCCATTTTACTTCGGCTCTCCATGATGTTTTACAGACCAGCTTTATGGAGGGCCCTAAAACCATAGATCGCCATTACATTTTACCATGCTTGACACCACCCACCTCACAGGGTGTCTGTTGTGGGGGGAGAAGATATGGGAGATTGTGAGCTGCTCTGAGACTCTGAGATTTGGAGTGGAGGGCGGGATATAAATCCGGTATCATCTTCTTCTTCTTCTTATTCCCACCTTTGCCCCACCTGGAGAATAGGGATTCCCAGAGCGTTCATTTGTACCTCTCCTAGTGTGGTTTTCTACCACTGGTGAGGCTGCGGTGTTGTCCTCAGAATCACTCTGGAGAGATGAACTCAGGAGAAGGGAAGTGTCATTTGCAGTTCCAGGAAGGAGATCAACCCGCCAGAGAGCAGGCCGCTCGCTCGCAGTCATCTTCTTTTTTTTGTAACACGATGTATTTATACACCAGAGGACTCTGCTCACGTGCACAGACTCTGTAGGTCAGGCAGCGGCCTCAGACCCTTGGAGGAAAAGTCCCGAGATGGAAGGCAGGGCTCTGCTGCAAGAGGAAAGGTCAGCTGAGAATTCAGAGAGAATCTGGGGATTGTATACAAGAGAGATTGTTTTGTTTTCTTTAAGTGCTACTCAAATCCTGGCTACTGCTTCTATGCATATCTGCCAATAGGCTGGCCTCTTCAGGACACACAGCCAGTAAAAGATATTAAGAGTCCTGCACGCAGCTACTCTTTTGTGAGTTAACACCCCCCAATAGCAGGATTCCCTCCACCGGGGTCAGCAACCTATAACCCCTCAGGCAACATTTCGCCTAAATGGACTCGCTGCTGCCAATCCAGGCATTTTCAAAAGTGGGTGGGAGACGGGACCAGCTGGCAAGCTGGCTTGGGAATACCGTTGAGGCTCTTCAACCTAAACCATTCTGTTTAGTTTCCAACCTCCAGGTGGGGCCTGGAGATTTCCTAGAATTACAAGTGATCTTCAAACGACAGAGATCAATGTTGCTGAGGGGAAAATGGTTGTGTTAGAGGGTAAATATGGAATTATGCCCCACTAAGTTACCTCCCCTTGACAAACCCTGCTGTCCTAAGCCTCCATCCTTCAAAGCTCCAGAAATTTCCAGACCCAGAGCTGACAACCTTACCATTCAGATCTCTCTAACAGTGACCCTCCAGCTAAATGGTGGCTAACTTGAGCCCTGTGCTTGATGAGCATTTATTCGTTCAGTGATGTTTTCTCCAGGGAAAGGACATGTAATGCTCCACTTAACCTTTCTTATAATGATGAAGCATCTTAGGGTTGCCAGCATCCAGGTATGGTGTGGAGATTTCCCAAAATTACAACTGCTCTCCAGATGGCAGAGTCCAGTTCCCCTGGAGAAAATGGCTGCTTTGGAGGGGGAATTCGATGGCATCACATCCCTTACTGCACTCCCTCCCTTCTCGAAACTCTGCCCTCTTCAGGCTCCACCCCCAAATCGCCAGGAAATTGCCCAACTCATCTGGACATCCAACAAGCTCTGCCACAAGTGCATCTCACTGCATCTTCTTCTTTCTTTATTTTATTTTAGTATATTTCTATTCCACCCATTCCCCCGTAGGGCTCGGGGTGGAGCATTCTTCCCTCATGCATTCTGACAAACCATTCTAGCCCTCTTCTTCATGGGGTAGGTCTGCCATGTCTGTGTTGGAAAATATCTGGAGACTTTGCGGGGTGGATCTGGGAGAGGGTGGGGCTTGGGGAGGGGAAGGGCCTCAACATGGCCCGATGCCATAGAGTCCATCCTTCCAAGCAGCCATTATCTCCAGGAGTATAGCGAAACTATAGGATCTTAGCGTACAGCTGGGTAAATTAAAAAAACACGCTAAGAGACACCATAAATTTTAAACAAGACAGTGTAATGTAAAGGTCAGTGGTGTTCTGCCAAAGCTTGCACAAAGAATTTCAAATAGAAAAAAGCAGGTAGCAAAAAAATCATTAACAGATGACAGTTCAAAAGCAGTCTTTCCAATCACAAAGGAGTGACAATGTTCCAGTATTTAGTTCATGAAACTAAAAGAAGCCCTTCCAAAGACGTCTGTTCTAGATATCAAATAGTTTCATCCGTCTTTCTTCAGTCTGGAGGCTTATTTATCACTGGAACCCAATCTTTACAATACATTCACAGAAGACTAAAAAGGTTCAGAACATGTCTGTAAGATTTCCAGGTTCTTCAAGGGGAGCTGATCTCTGCCAGCTGGAGATCAGTGGTGAAAGTGGAAGATCTCCAGGGGTCTTTAAGGGTATTTGCAGATGGCTGTCATGACGCCACCCCGTTAATCTGGCTTTTCCCTACCATTAGTGGTCTAGATCAGTGGTCCCCAACCTTTTTGGCACCAAATCGGTTTTGTGGAACACAATTTTCCCATGGACCAGGGCAGGGGGAAATGCTTTTGGGATAATACAATTGTGCACTATTTCTAATTAGTTTGGCGTAGTGGTTGTGGATTCTTATGTGGGATTCTTATGATTTCCCACTCCTCACTTGCAGCTGCTGGAATGGCCTTGGATCAACCATAGTTCTCGTAGGAGTTGTCCTTGAAAGGGCAGTTTCTGGGAGAGCTCTCTCAGCCCCACCTACCTCACAGGGTGTCTCTTGTGGCAGAGGAAGGTAAAGGAGGTTATGAGCTGCTCTGAGACTCTGAAATTCGGAATGGAGGGCAGGATACACATCCAATGTTGTTGCCTTATTATTATTATCATTACTGCATTGTAATATATAATGAAATATGGCCCAGTTGCTAACAGGTCATGGACCAGCACGTCCACAGCCTGGGGGTTGGGGACCCCTGGTTTAGATCTTTCAGATTTTTCTTACAAATCTAAGCCTTGCATTTACTGTACCCTGGTGTCCTTTTATTCTTCCTATACAGAAATGCACATATGAAAACCAGGAACACCACATATCTCAAAATCTTCTTCAGCAGAAAACTGTTGTTTATCTTCCTTGAAGCACAAATTCTACCATAGAAAATTACGAGAGCTGTAGAACCGACAGAATAATTGCATGCTACAAATCACCCGCTAAAATCTAGCTAGCCTAAATCAATAACATGAAATATTTGCTTTACTAAATATCAACATATTAATAAGGAGAGAGGCAATCTGCTACTGGCTTTGAGGAATTTTCCTTCTTTGCTGAGAGGATGTGGCAAATTTATCAGGCAAAAACAGGTTCTGAAAGCTCTGTCTAGAACAAAACGTACATGTTCCAATTCTTACATCTGGAAGTTGTGTCTGAAGGACATTTAGCCATGATCATTTGAGCAATGAAAATTACATCCCATTAAAATTTGGCCTTAAAAAAAGATTACAAAAAGGCAAGCATTCAAGAGATGATGCAGGTCCTAATAATTCTTCAAACAGGCACACCTGCTCCTTACTAAATTACAAAGGAGCTGCAAAATTGGGTTGAAAATTTTCTCGAAGCATCTTCCCATAAATCAAAGCTGCCCAAGATTCTTATAGGCTGATCCAGACAGGCTGGTCGTTCCCGGGTGCTAAACCACCCTAAGATATTTCAGGCATGCACACGTATTCTCATCGTAATTGCTTTCAGACTATGACGGCTTTGTAATCCATTGGAAAGGTACAGATATCCGTACACACACCACCACACCAAGACCAAATCCTTACTAGACATTGCCCTGCCCCGAGGTTCCGCTTTCCTTGCCTCAAGTGATCAATTCCCCACCAGTTGCAGTCCCATTTTCATCCATGGGTCCCTCCAAATTTCCCTTGCGGCTTCTTGCTCTTGTTTTCTAGAGTCCCAGAATCTATGAGGAAAATTGGAGGGAGCAGTGGATCAAAATGCATCCGTGCAGCAAGTGGTAGGGAATTGATCACTTGAGCCAGGGGAAGCAGAAGCTCAGGGGTGGAGCAACCGCTAGAGAAAAATTGGTCAAAAAAACTATTGCATAGCAGAGACCACAACCCTTTTTAAGCCCATGGGTGCCTTGGGAATTTTGACACAGGGTGATAGGCCACAAACTGGCTGTCACTGGAAGTGGAGCCAGCCACAAAACGCCTGCTGCAGGAGGTGAAGCCACATACACAGGGGAAGCCGAGGTGCATAGGAAAAGAGGAATGATTTTAAAAATACACTGGGAAAGAGGAATGAGAGTAAAACCCACACTGTGATGGCAGCTGCTACTGAAACAACCTTATTTTAATCTGCCCAGCCAGTGAGCTTTCCAGTGGCTAATCAGAAGCCCTGTTGGGCAAGTCTGGGCTTGGCTCCACCCACTTGATGGGCACCAGGAAAGGTGTCGGTGGGTGCATGATGCCCTTGGGCACCCTGTTGGGGACCCCTGGCTTCCATCACTAATGCCTGGGGATGAGATCTGGGGTCAAAACAGTCTATAGTTTTCCTAATTTTAGCCCCTATTTCTGCTCAGGCTGGGAGCTGTCAGGAACGTACTAGACAGAGTTTTACACAAAACAAGCCATGCAGAGTCATAACTCTTAAGAACATAAGAAGAGCTCTTGGTCAAAGCTGATAGATAAGAAGCTAGAACTGCCTGGCCTCTCTCTTTCAACTCTCAATAGCATAACTCAACAAGAGGCTTGGAGATTGATTAGATTGAAGGGATCCAATTGGTACAGAGCCAGCACAGCTGCACATGCTAGCCGTGGATGCTTCCCTCTTGCTTTAGGGGACCCTCCTTCAATGAACTTTCCGGCATATCTAAGTTTCCTTACTACTCTCCTCAAAGGTTTGCTTTCGCTCTTGCAAGACCAAATGCCTTCCAATTTGCAGAACTAACAAGATGATTTGCACAAATTTGCACTTGTGCATCTGGTGCAACTGAGACCCTGGTGCACCTTTTATTGTTTTGCTCTCAGTGGTCAGCTTTTAGATCTCATTGGATATACCCAATTTTATCTAAATACCATCTTCCACTGGACCCATGGGTGATCTCTTACTTATTGGTGGACAATGACCTTGAAACGACTGCCTCAGTTGCAATTATAATTTCATTGAAACATAAATTTCACTGAAAAGTAAAATCTGGATTTTTTTTTTTAAAAAAAGGTTAAGACACATTGGAGTTACATTGGAGAAATTTCGTTTTGTTACCTGGAATTAGAAATGCTAAACTTTCAATACAATTCTATTACATTTTAATGCTGAATTTTTTAACTTATGTCTTTTCATTCACTTTCTAACTTTTTTTTGCTCATTTTATAGTTTGTAAAATTGTAGAAATTGTAATGTAATATTATTTGATGGATGTATATTTTTAATCTCTCTTTTAAAAGCTTCAGACTTCTACTCATATAAGCTGAAATAAAACTGATTGAGAAGAGCTCTAGTGGATCAGAGCAGTGGTCCACCAAGTCCAGCATTCTGGCTCACCCTGTGGCCGACCAGTTCCTCTGGAGGTTAAATAACAGGGCGTAGAGGCCGAGGCTTTAACCTGATGTTGCCTCCCTGCTCTGGGATTCATAGCACCTCTGAATGTGGAGGGCTAGTAGCCATTGGTAGACTTGTCTTCCATGAATCTATCTAATTCCCTTTTGAATTCTGTTTCCTTGCCTTCAGATCTGATAGCACCACAAAGCTGGAACAGAGCTTGCAGAACAATAAAAGGGGGACCGATCACATCAGTTGATTCTTAATTCCTAGGGATCCATATTTCTTGAAGGTTCTTGAAGGTCATCTATCATCATCAGAAGCAGCACACATTGAACAATCCATGTAACCTACTCTCGGAGTTCAGGACTCACAAAGGTTTTTGGGGGACTCTTTAAATACCAGCTCATCAATTATCATGTCAGTAGTTGTTATTAATTCATTTAAGGACAAAATCCTCTTCAACACAAAGCAAACGTCGGGTCAATGACACAAATCATGGGTGTCTAATCCTTTTTTAAAATCCAAATTTCATTCCGGTTTGCTGGATAAAACATCAAACAGCTGCCTTGAACTGTACAGAAAGATTAAACGGCTTGCGTAATCCCACTAGAAGTAGTGCTAGGGCTCAGTTTCCTGAGGTTCTAGATGAGAAACTTCAATCCACTACAGGATACTCACATTTTAGTTAACCTGATCCCCGCCTTCTCTTTTGCATGCATTCTCCTTTTCCAAGTAGCTGGCCTCCTAACCATTCCAGGAGAGGAGAAACTGGAGAAGCTAAACGGGCAGTTGTCTAGCAACCACCTGAAGCAACAAAGAAGGAGGGAGCTCTGTAGAAGGGTTGCCTAGCAACCTTTGGTGGGCTCTTATGCATTCTCTCCAGCCAAGCAGGAAGCTGACTCCATACCTCCTACAGGGGGCAGCACTACTTCCCCTGCTGTGTCTCCTTACCAGATTCCATAGAAGGCCATCTTCTCAGAATATACCATTTAGCACCTTAGACCAAGGTTCCTTTGACAGACAGTTTTCGCTTCTTCTTGTTCCAAACCACTTTTAAACATCTATTATTATACCTCCCGACCTGGTGGAATCAGCTCCCTACAGAAATTTGGGCCCTACCAGACTTACTACCATTCCGTAGGGCCTGCAAAACGGAGCTATTCCACCAGGCTTTTGGTTGAGGCAAGCGGGCGTCCTTACCTTATTGCTCATCTCATCTAACAGACCTCCCTGTACTGACCAACTATTCGGACTGCTAGATACAGGGCCTACAGCTATGACGTCTATGACACCTATGATATTTATATCTTAATTTATAAAACGCGCTGTACCATCCATGCTGCACGTTTCGAATGTTCATTGATTGTTTTACGGTTTTCTTGTTGGATTTTTACTGTTTTATCATGCATGTGATCCGCCCTGAGCCCATTATGGGGAAGAGCAGGCTATAAATCTACTAAAATAAATAAATAATGAGGAAATGTGATGGAGGGGAAAAGGAAAGGTCCCCTGTGCAAGCACCAGTCGTTTCCAACTTTAGGGTGACGCTGCTTTCACAACGTTTTCATGGCAGACTTTTAACGGGGTGGTTTGCCATTGCCTTCCCCGGTCATTCTACTTTCCCCCAGCATGCTGGGTATTCATTTGACTGGCCTCAAAAGGATGGAAGGTGGAGTCAACCTCGAGCCGGCTACCTGAACCAGCTTCCACTGGAATCGAACTCACATCGTGAGCAGAAGGCTCCAATTGCAGTACTGCAGCTTTACCACTCTGCGCCACGGGGCAGAGTTATGTTATATGGAGGACACATAACATAAATGGAAGTGAGGAGAAAATTTACGTATTTTTTTTAAAAAAATTGTATCCCACTTTTCTGCTGTTAGGGTCTTTAGAGCTCTTTAAATAGATTTTTTTTAAAAATCTCAGAAAAAATACCAAAAATTCAGTAATTGTCTTTTCATAGGTCTTGACCAACAAAAGCATAAAACTTCTGTCCTCATACCAAGAGTCAATTTCACCTAGCAGATGCTTCCCTTCAGTGACCTACTAGGATGCCGATGAAGACTTGCAAATAGGGATGGGAAATACCTGAAGATTTTGGACATGAAGGCTGGGGAGGCGGGGTTTGGGGAGGGGCTTCCTTGGGGTATGATGCCAAAAAGGGTCCACACTCAGAAGTGGTCATTTTATCACAGTGAACTGTTCTCTTTCTCCTGAAATTGATTTGTCAACTCAGAAGATATCCAGTCACCACCTGGGGGCTTACAAATAAGGAATGAGGGATGATGTACTACTGGCTTGAAAGTCCAAAAAAAAAAAGACTACCTTATTGATAAATGTATCACTAAAAATACACTCCTACACTGTTGAGACCCTCTGCCCATACTCGTGTAGATATGCAACACACTGAATGGTTGACAGCTAAAGAAGACTAACATTAGAACAAATGTTACCCAGAGTCTGATTTTCTTATTAACGATGTGGTAAGTGCTCGTGGTGCAGTACTGGAGTCCAAGCTCTCTGCTCACAACCTGAGTTCAATCCTGGCGGAAACTGGGTTCAGGTAGCTGGCTCAAGGTTGACTCAGCCTTCCATCCTTCCAAGGTTGGTAAAATGAGTACCCAGCTTGCTGGGGGGAAAGTCCCAATGAAAGCAATGAAGATCCTGTGAATTTAGGGGGAAGTGTTTGTGAGTTTCCTGCATTGTGCAGGGGGGTTGAACTAGATGACCCTAGAGGTCCCTTCCAACTCTATGATTCTATGAAAGTATAAAAAGACTGGGGAAGGCAATGGCAGACCACCCCGTAAAAAGTCAGCCGTGAAAACATCATGATGCGACGTCACCCCGGAGTCGGAAATGACTGGTGCTTGCACAGGGGACTACCTTGACCTTTTTAAGTGCTTTGTTGGGAGGGAAGGCTGCTGGGTATAGCCTGATCTCATCAGATCTCAGAAGCGAAGCAGGGTCAGTACTTGGAAGGGAGACCTCTAAGGAAGGCTCTGCAGAGTAAGGCAATGGCCAGCCACCTCTGCTTCTCTCTTGCCTTGAAAGCCCTTTATGGGGGTCCCCATGTCAGCTGCAACTTGATAGCAGTTCACACACACACACACACATACACAAGAGCTTTTTTAATAAACTGTGGACAGTCTGTAGACATTCATCTAACCAGGTTCCTGGGGAGGCAGGAACCACTTAAAATCTACCAGGGACAGGGCCTTCTCTGTTATGGCCCCTTCCTGGTGGAACCAGCTGCCGGAAGAGGTGAGGGCCCTGAGGGACCTTGCTCAGTTCCGCAGGGCCTGTAAGACAACCCTCTTCCGGCTGGCCTATAACTAACCGGCACAAGAAACTAAGTGTGGTTCTATTAGACTTCTGCTGCTCTTAATGCGGGATATAAATCATTAAATAAATAAATAAATAAATAAATAAATAAATAAATAAATAAATAAATAAATAAATAAATAAATAAATAAGGCAGCATAATTATTTTTTTCTAAATAACTAGTAACCACTTGTTATCCTACAGGGAGATTAGCATTCCGCTGTTCACACCCATCATCTGGCGATCTGAAGCGGGCGGCCTTTGTGTATTTGCCCAGCTCCCAGCTTGCCATACTGCTCCCTCCCCCCTGCAAAGCAGTTATTCTCAGTATGCATGGGGCACCTGAGATGGCCAGAGGCTTGTGGACAGCCTCCGTGAATGTGTCCAGTTCAAGTCTGGGTTTAGAGCAGGTGTCACTGGGTGTGTGTGTAGGGGGGGAGGTACTTGTGAATTTCCTGCATCGTGCAGGGGGTTGGACAAGATGACCCGGAAGGTCCCTTCCATGATTGTAGGTCAGGCAGGCACTGTATTTAATTCATTTACACTTTGGCCTCTCTCTCCAGTGAGGACCCAAATTGGCTGAAATCAGTCTCATCTTCTTCACCTTAGCCAACTGAAGTTACACTCAGAGTGCGTGACTGGCTCAAGGTCACCTAGTGAGCTTCCACAGCATGCATGGGGCTTTGAGCCCAGGTTTATCCAGATGCTAGTCTGATACTCTTAACCACTATGTCACACTAACTCTCATATCAGCCAGAGTTTAGCAGTTCAAGATCTTCACTCCCACTTCAAATTGTCGCAGCCCACAGAAACCACAAATAAATGATATTATCGAAGGGTCTGGGAGACAGCAGAGTAGGGTAAGAAACAGCTTGGGGAAAACATTTTCCTGGGAAGCATTATAGGTATTCTTTATTGAGCATCCAGCTTTACTATCACAGCAAGGCATTGCTGGCAATTACTCAATTCCCACCACCACCAAAACATGCAAGCACAGCGGTCACAAAGAGCTCCTCTCTCTTAAAAATTGAAATGGGGGGGGGGGGGTGCGGGGAGAATGGTCACACAACCCATGGAACAACAGAGCCCAATGGATTCCACATTCTGACATCAGTTCTTTATACTACAAGTGAAAATCTTTACCTTCAGGCCATTCACCATTTAGGAAGGAAAACTACTGGTCTGAGTTGAGTCCCACACTCAATACTGCTGGCAAGATGTACAACTTGATGGCAAAAGGGCCTCGCACAGTTAATTTCTTAGGCACTTTCTGAAAAGAAAAAGAACAGAACACATTAAAAATAATTTATTACATTGTGCCCTGTCTGACCCACAAAGAACTCACATCAGTGTTTTATAGTCCAGTCCTAAGTGGAGTTACACCCTTCTAAGTCTACTGAGGTCCGTGGTCTTTAAAAGGTGAAATTCTGTTTAGGACTGCACTGCCAGTCTCACACCAATCCAGCAAGGTAGGATGGGCAGACTTAACCAAGCCCACTATCTTAGCTTTCTAGCCAAGAAGGGATGTGAGCCTCTATTTCAAATACCCAAACCAACCAGTCACTATAACACATTGGCTAAGAATTTATCTATGCTCGGTGACATAAATCTAGAATGCTTTGCAGAAGAGAGAGAAAGATTCCTTTGGCCACAAAGTGGACTTTACTGCTCTCTAACTTAGATGCTGTTGTGCAGTTAAGCATCCATCTTTGGAAAAGACCCTTCGATGGCGATGCCGCCTCTGAGTTGGAAAATTTTTGAAGATTCCTGGGGAAGGCATGGTTTAGGGAGGAGAAGGGCCTCAACCATACAGCCCACGCTCCAAAGCAGCCATTTTCTCCAGGGGAATGGATCTCTGTTGTCTGGGGATTAGTTGTACTTCCAAGAGATCTCCAGGCTCGTCTGGAGGCTGCCAACTTTCCTCAAGCCTATATCTAGGTGGTGCTTTCCAGTAAGTTTTCACCTCCACTCAAACCTTTCCCCCCTCTCCCTTTCCTTCCATCTTGCTGTGTTTGGGGCAGCAGGGGAATATTGGTTTCCCCGCGGATAACTCTAGTGCTGTTGTGTGTCCTCTCCTGAGAAACTGAACAAATAGTTACTTTCACACAAGCTGAAATCCTCAACTCAGTTTGGATCTTACTTCAGACCTGCACATGAAATGGCACTTTCTCTTCCATGCAAAGAAAATCCTACAAGAATTTTTTTAATTGACACAAATATGGCAATGCAAACTCATGCACACTTGCAGTGCATGCTCACTTGCATCACATATCACACAGCTGGCTTGCGGGACCAGTTTGTTTCACTGAAGTCATTGGTCAACATGACTCTCTGAGGGCTGCTGCACACACTACAGAGCGTCAAACCCCGGTTTCCCATCATGCACACATGCAACAGTGACCCCAGGGCAGCATGATCATGAGGCAAACCCAAACAATCGCTAGGGCTCCAGGTATTGAGGTGCACAAAAAGGTAACAGGAGACTCCTCTACTGGCTTGAAGAAAGGCTGGATGTTAACTGGCTTCTAGAATCTCCGCATCTGTTGATTCTGGTCTTAGGGGTGCCAGCCTTCAGGTGGGGCCTGGAGATCTCCCAGAATTACAACTGATCTCCAGACAACAGAGATCAGTTCCCCAGGAGAAAATGGCTGCTTGGCAGGGTGGACTCAATAACGTCACACCTCGCTGAGGTCTCTCCCCTCCCCAAACTCCAAACTTCTCAGGCTGTACCTCCAAATCTCCAGGAATTTCCCATCCTGGAGCTGGCAATGCCGTGGTCTTCTGTGCTGCCATGATGGAACAGGGAGGGCTTTTGAAGAGCTTATCTTTTCTTATTTTTCCACTCTTCATTTTGAATGCCCAGTCAGTAAAACGATCAGTCTAGTCTTCTCACTTTACTCTCTACTGAATGGGAGGGGAGTCGTGGGTGCCCCAAACCCCAGCAGGGACCCACCAACCATAACAACAGCTCTGTATCAAACATGACATACATGACATTCATGATATTCGCATGGTACACCCGAACTTGGAAGCCAAAGGCCCCAAGCTAATTATGCTTCATTGCACAGAACACAACTCACAAGTGACTAATAAGAATCTCACACATGCCTAGCCTTTCAACAAGCCACCTTCTTGAGTGGGCATGTGACTTGAGTTGCATGACATGCAGAAAATACTGTGTTTTCTGTTCCCTGCAATTCAAGACAGAAGTTCTTTTGTGATGGGCTGTGGCTCAGTGGAAGAGGCTCTGCTTGGCACACAGAAGGCCCCAGGTTCAATCCCTAGCATCTCCAGTCAAAAAGACCAGGCGAGTGGTGATGCAAAAGACTTCTGCCTGAGACCCTGGAGAGCCACTTCCCTCTAATGTCCCCTCTAAGTTGCAATGTCTTGTGAGCAAAAATTCTACTTTGTGAGCTACTGGCATTAAAGTTGCGAGTTGCAGCATAAATTAGTGTGCTCTGGGGTCATCCTTCCCGAGCTAGGACAAAAATGTGTGAACTAGAAGCTAAAAATCTGTGAGCTAGCTCACGCTAACTCAGCTTAGAGGGAACACTGGACAGTACTGACCTTGGTGGACCGAGGGTGTGATTTAGTATAAAGCGGCTTCATGTGAGACCCGATTCTTACATATGCGGGGGGGGGGGGGAGAGATGCAGCAGCTGCTCTCCTCCAACTCCCCCTTACCTTACCAAAATAATATAAGAATACAGGAAGTATACAGGAGGAATAGGATTGGGTAGAAAGTGCCACTGCTCCTAGTGTTGCCAGCTCTGGGCTAGGAAATTTGCGAGATTTTGGGGATGGAGAATAGTGGAGTTGGGGCAGGGGAGGGGCTTCAGCAGAGTATAATGCCATAGAGTTCGGCCTCCGAATTGGCCATGTTTTCCAGGAGAACTGATCTCTGGAATCTGGAGATCAATTGTAATTCCAGGGGATCCCCAGGCCCTGGCTGGAGGTTGGCAACCCTAACTGTACCATCAGAATCTGGATGTATGACAGGGTTGGGAATGCAATTTTCCTGGTGCTTGGAAAGAATTCCTGCTTTCTTGCATTATTTCAGTGGTGTCTGGTGGAGCCACAAGGGAACGGGCCATCACACATGTGCCCATCATGACAAGACCTATCCTCCATTAAGTTCTTTCTCAAAGTCCTATGAATGGCAAGAAAACAGAACTTTCAAAATATAATATGACCTGACTCCCAAACTCTCTTGGAAAAACATGAGCAGTCAGCCACAAGTAGGGTTGCCAAGTCCAACCCCAGAAATATCTGGGGACTTTGGGGGTGGAGCTAGGGGGAGGGGGGAAACGGAGCCGGGGAGCGTGGCGAGTCGCCCCGTCTCGGAGCGGGCGATGCCGCTGCGCAGCTGCCACCTCTTCTCCGCTCGCCATGGCTGCTCCTCCGAGATGGGCTCAGCCTGAGCCCATCTTGGAGGAGCAGCCACGGCGAGCAGAGAAGAGGCGGCAGTGGCGCAGCAGCCTCGCCCGCTCCAGGATGCGGCGGCTCGCCATGCTCCCTGGCGCCGTTTCCCCCCTTCCCCCGCTTCCATTTTTTGGGGGAGCAGGGGAAGAAGGTGGAAATCCTGGGGTCCCCAGCCAGGGCGGGAGGGTTGGGAAGCCTAGCCACAAGCCTCGTCTTAGAGAAATGGCCCATCCCAGCATGAGACCCATTTTGGTCAAAGAGACAAGAAGCCTTTTGCCTCTACCAACTCTTATGACACACCAGGGAGTCAGCTACTAGTGACCAGTGGCTCCTTAGCAAAGACTAGTTAAGACTGGTCTTAATAGGAAAAGCAGCTCACCTCCTGCAGAACGATTGCTCTGCACTCGTATTTCACTGATGTTGCCTTTGGTTGAATCAGTCAAACAAAAAAGTTTCCATATGAGAAGGACAAGGCAGATGGGCACCAAAGCAACCTCTCAGCATTGAGGAGATGCCCAGGTTTTTTTTAAAGGGGAGTAAAAAAGTTTTGCACAAACTTTGTGCAAACAGTGCAAAGTTTGAGCTCAGTGGCACCTTTAAAACCAATAAAGTTTTATTCTGAATATAAGTACACAAAAGCTTATACTCAGAATTAAACAGTTAATAAAGTTAAAGATGCCACTGAACTCAAACTTCGTTCTGTTGCTTCAGACCAACATGACTACTCACTTGGTAATAGTTAAATTCTGTCTGATATCCCCAATTCCATGAGTGATTATTCCATAGCACTGTAAACTTTAATTGTTTTAATGGCTAGATTAATCAACTAAACCTTTAGTTAATTAACTGGAGGGATGTTAATCAGTCTAGCTGATAATTAAGTGCACACAATGATTTTTTTTTAAAAGACTATTTTGCATCTGGGGATATAAACCACGGAGGAAATTACGGCCCAACTTTTACAGGTAGCCTCACAAAAAGAGATGTAGGGTTGCTAGGTGCCTACCACAGTCGGCAAACCCTTCTGTTGCATGCCAGGCTCTTGATGCCACTCAGTGGACCAACAGAAGCAAACATAATGGGGGGAGGGAACTGGCAAAACCATGAAACTGTGTACTGAGAAATGACATCATGGTGTCCCACACAACACTCTGGGAATTTCCTGGATCTCTATTGTTCTTCTTACCATAGATTTGGGGGATTCCTAGAGCATCGCTGATGCTCTGACATTACTTCTGGTATGCTACCAGAAGTGAGGTCTATCATGGTGTTAGACGGTGCTGGTTTTCCACAGACTTTTCCCAATGCTCTTTGAAGTTGCCAGCAAAGGACCAGCAAAGCTAAATACATTGTGCTTTTGATAACATTTTGAATTATTGCCTTTTTCTTTCAATATTTCAAAAAATGCACCTATGTTTAGGTTTTAATAACAGACCAACTTATGTGTCATTGATGAATCGATTAAAAGGCATGTGACTGGTCAAGTTAAAAAAAAAATGATTGACAGACTGGGTTCTTTGGCTTGGGGAAAGGCTGCAATCCTAAGAACGTTTTCCTTGCTCCTATATTGACCTTCTTAGGAGTGCTTCCTAAAGGTACTAAGTCAGTGCTAATGCTGAAGAATCTGGAGGACCTGGTACTTGGGGAATGCTCGGTTCAGCAGAATTTCAGGAGGTAAGAATGCCTTTCTGCCTCTCCATGCTCCTGTAGTTCCCTGCCAACTCTCTGCACCACTGACTTTCCACCAGAGAGCCCAAACTACTTGCTCTGGCTGCTGCTATCTCATGGCTGCTTGTGGCAGGGAGTTTTCACAGAGATGTCTCTGGATGGTGATTTCAGTGCAGTTCCATGCACTTTCTAGGAAGGAAATTCCACAAATGTCAGTGAGGCTTATTCCAAGAGAGGCTCTTAGGATCAGCCAGTTCGTCTATCTGAAGCTGTTCTACTACTTGGTAGTTACTTACATGCTTGGAGGAACTGGATGATGAGACCAGGTTTCGACTGGATGGAAACAGTACACCATTCCAGAACTTTCAACTCCCTCATTTGAATCAGCTTCCACGTGTGACATCTGGAAATCAGCCAGACAGATCTCTGGCAATTTGTGATAGATGTAAACCAGGATTGCCAACTCGAGGTTGGGAAATTCCTGGTAGTTTGGGGGTGGAGCCTAGGGAGGGCAGCGTATAATGCTATACAATCTACTTTCTAAAGCAGTGGTCCCCAACCTTTGTGTCCCCAGGAATCGTCCCCGGGGCCAGCCTACCCACCATGGCCTCAGGACCGGTAGGGTGGGGGCACCAAATTTGGCCTCCCTGTGGCTGGCCCTCCTCCTCCCTGCCCCCGAGATGCCTCCTCCTTTTCCCTCTGTTTGTAGAAGTTTAAGGCCGGGGAAGGCAGCAGTGGGCGTGGGAAGGAAGTGGGAAGGAGGCAAGGGCAGTGCGGCTCGCACTGCTGCCATGGTTTCCCTGCCTATCACCTGATTGATGGGGGGAGGCATCAGCTTTTAAAGAGCCGGGAGTGGCGCTTCACCACTGCCTTCCCCAGCCTTAAACTTGTACAAATGGAGAAGGCGCGTGGGGGTGGGCAGGGTGGCAAGGCTGCACGTTGCTGCAGGGGGGCGGGGCTGTGCGGCCCAGGGGTTGGGGACCCCTGCTCTAAAGGAACCCATTTTCTCCAGGGGAACTGGTCTCTGTAGTCTGGAAGGCAGCTGTAATTCCCAGGGATCTCCAGGCCCCACCTGAAGGTTGGCAACAGCAGTCAGACACCTTCCATGTCCTGCTGTGGAGGGAATGAATGGCCAATACGGTGGAAATTTAAAAATTCAGGCAGTTTCATCAAGTGAGAATTCCCTTCCGCCCCCTCCCTCCCGTCACTGCCGATCTTCATCCTCCACCTCAGCAACTCGCAGAAGAGCAGAAAGTGCTGTTTGTTCTAATTGCCCGGAATTCTGGCAGAGCTGATGGGATGCCACTCATGTTTGCCCGCCTGGACATTTATAACCTTGCAGCTGTGCTCTTCAGGTCTCCTCACGCTATGGTAAGCCAATCTGGGACTGGGAAAGTTTAGCTGGCTTTTTTTTTTGGCGGCGGGGGGGGGGGGGTGTCATTGACTGTTTCTTCCCCTCCCCCCACCTTCCAGAGTTTCTAAAAAAAGGAACCTTAGGAGAGCACTGATGTGATGGGGAGGGGAAAGCTTTGTTGTGGTTTGAGTCAAGAGGAACTCTCTGCTCTGAATTCAATATCCCCCCCCCCCAAAACACACACATTGTGGAATAAAATAGTGTGCATCGCTTGGCATTTGTTTAAGATGTACACCAGGGGTCCCCACCCTTTCTGGCTCTGTGGGCACCTTTAAAATTCTGACACAACTACAAAATGGCTGTTGTAGTGGGCAGAACCCACCCACCCAGGAAGTCCAGGTACTGGGGAGAAGAAATATATTGGGAAGGAGGAATGGGAGTGAGAATAAAACCCACACTGCGGTGGCAGCTGCTTTCAAAGCGATGGTATTTTAATCTACACAGCCAATCACATCTCCAGAGGCCAATCAGAAGCCCTGCTGGGCAAAAGCTCTAGCCAGCCCCGCCCACTGCCTATAAACCCCTGGTGTCCTTGAGCACCCTGTTGTGGAGCTCTGATTTAAGCCTTCTTTTTGTTCAAGCAGAAATAAAGTAGCTTGCTAATACATACAATTCTGGCACCATCCAGCTTGTTGAATGAGAGTTTGAACTCTACTGCACAAGGAGAAAACAGCACAGGATCACTAGCAACTACCAATTCTATATTTAAAGAAGTATGAACCTATCCAGAGGAAAACTCGAAGGCATCAAAGATTTAGGTCAAAGGAGCTCAGCGGATTGTCACCAGTGGAAAGCCACTGGCAGGTTCCAGATCTGTTCCAGTGACCCAGACAGTAAATCTTGGCAAACATCTTAAGATGAATGAAGCTATTAGCATCTCCCAACTTAGCATTCCTTTTTTAAAAGATGTCTTGGGAAAGAGCTGTGTGGCTCTTTCAGGAGAAATGCACAAGGGCCAGCAAGAACACACAACATTTTGGCAGATGAAAGTGTGAATGGGAAAACCTCACACCAGTACTTTAAATGGCACAAGGCCTCAATGATCTGGGCAGAGAAACATCAGCCCATTGAGGGCCAGAATAGAAGAGACAGGTCCAGAAGTTGTATATAGCAGTATATAAAGATTAGCCACCTGAATTTTAAAAGGGACAAGAGCCCTTTTTCAAGGGGAGGGGAATCATGGGGGGGGGGGTTTCATGTCTCACAAGCTCTGACCCCAAACATGAAAATGAGATGGTCCCAACTTCATGGGGTGGGGAGGAAAACCTCCACATCTGTATTGCAATGCACACAAACAGACTGGTCCACTGTGATCCCTCATTTTGTTTATCTTATCTGGCCACCCTTAGAATATGTGAAAAAGAGTGGTTATAGGATCAAGGAGAACATGAAGCTCATTTAGTTGCCAACCTCCAGGTGGTGCCTGGAGATCTCCTGGAATTCCAACTGATCTCCAAACACCACCAACCAGTTCCCTGGAGAAAATGGCTGCTTTGAAGGGTGGGTTCTATGGCACAGTAGCCCACAGAGGTTCCTTCCCAGGTTCCAGCCCCCCAAATCTCTAGGGTTTTTCCAGTCCTGAGCTGACAACCTTAAAGATCATTGTGTGATCTCACACTCATCAGCTGAGTCTAGGGTTGATCCCTCATATGCTGTCAGTCCTACCCAGGGCTTATCCACCTAAAACCCACCCTCTCGATTTGGTTTACAGGCACTCCAACATCTTCACAGATTTGGGGTGTTTGGGCCAAAAAGACTGCCTAATCCTGATGCAGTACTATAAGGGCAGGGGCAAAACTAATGGCAGGGACCACCCAGTTCACACATATTAGTGTACATTTTATTCTGCCGGTTGATGACCCTGTTAAAAAAATGGTTTCACTAACTGACCCCCCCCCCCCCCCCCCGAAGTGATGGTATTGTGACTCTCTAGGAACTTCTGCAAGCAGGGGGGAATTCCTAAAGTGTCACTCAATGCAGTGATGTCACTTCCAGGTCTTCACCCAAAAGCTCCATCAATGCATTGTGCAACATCGCTTCCCCCGCCAGCCAGCTGGCCCACGGCAGGCCGAAGCCCCGCCAAAGCGGGGAAGCCCCTGCCCCGTGACCTGGAGGTTAGTAACCCCACTTCAGTGGGTGCTCTATGGCCTCATACCCCACTGAGCCCCCCCCCCCTCAAAGCTCCCAGCATTTCCCAACCCAAAGGTTAGCAACTCTCGCTGAGTTGGAGAAGCCCATGTGGCATCTTCCTCCTTTATGCCCCAGCCTGCCTGCAGAGTAACTGACTGCCATGTTTGCCTTGGCTCATAAAAATAACTAGGAAGAAAGCACCGGAAAGCCTCCTTGGCCTCAGGGCCACCCCAGAAGCAATTTTTGTATTGCAATCTAATATTCTCCTAAAGATGGGTAAGGGCCAATTTCCACTCAGTTAGGACTAGTAAATTTTATGTTTGTAATTTTTGGTTGTCAGGAGGAAAATAACACGGTTCTTCCCCCAAAAGCCCAAGGTAAGGAGTACAAAATAGCAATGGGAGGGAAGTCACTTATGGCAAATGATGCTTCTGCCTGTTTGGCTCTGGATTATACTTCCTCAAAGCCTACAAAAGACACCTTGGTTGAGACGCATCCCTTGGTTCAGACAATGGCTTGAAAGGTACCATAATCTGATCCCTCTCTGAGCTCTTCTGACACCTCTGCCTATCATTTCCCAGTGTTTCCCTAACTACCAATGGTTGAGGCATGCTTTTTCAGGATTTAAACTGGAGACGAAAGTGACTACCTTGCTGGATCAGGGGAATGCTGTAGACGTCATTTATCTTGATTTCAGTAAGGCTTTTGATAAAGTTCCACATACTATCCTTGTTGAAAAGTTGGTAAAATGTGATTTGGATTCTGTTACCGTTAGGTGGATCTGTAACTGGTTGACAGATCGCACCCAAAGAGTGCTTGTGAATGGTTCCTCATCCTCTTGGAGAGGAGTGACAAGTGGAGTGCCTCAAGGATCTGTCTTGGGACCTGTTTTGTTTAACATCTTTATCAGTGATTTGGATGAAGGAAGAGGGAATGCTTATTAAATTTGCAGATGATACTAAATTGGGAAGGGTTGCAAACACAAAAGGACAGAAACAAGATACAGGATGACCTTGACAGGCTGGAAAACTGGGCTAAAACCAATAAAATGAATTTTAACAGGGATAAATGTAAAGTTCTGCATTTAGGTGGAAAAAATCCAATGCATGGTTATAGGATGAGAGAGACTTGTCTTAGCAGTAGTATGTGCGAAAAGGATCTTTGGGTCTTAGTGGATCATACGCTGAACATGAGTCAACAGTGTGATGCAGTGGCTAAAAAGGCAAATCCAATTTTGGGCTGTATCAACAGAAGTATAGTATCCAGATCATGTGATATGATGGTATCACTTTACTCTGCTCTGGTAAAACCTCACCTGGAGTATTGTGTTCAGTTTTGGGCACCACATTTTAAGACAAGCTAGAACGGGTTCAGAGGAGGGCGACAAAGATGGTGAGGGGGCTGGAGACCAAGTCCTATGAAGAAAGGTTGAAGGAGCTGGGGATGCTTAGCCAGGAGAGGAGGCAGCTGAGAGGTGATATGATCACCATCTTCAAGTACTTGAAGGGCTGTCATCTAGAGGATGGTGTGGAATTGTTTTCTGTGGCCCTGGAGGGTAGGACCAGAACCAATGGGATGAAATTAAATCAAAAGAGTTTCTGGCTCCACATTAGGAAGAACTTCCTGACCGTTACAGCGATTCCTCAGTGGAACAGGCTTCCTCGGGAGGTGGTGGATTCTCCTTCCTTGGAGGTTTTTAAACAGAGGCTAGATGGCCATCTGAGAGCAATGAAGATCCTGTGAATTTAGGGGGAAGTGTTTGTGAGTTTCCTGCATTGTGCAGGGGGTTGGACTAGATGACCCTTGAGGTCCCTTCCAACTCTATGATTCTATGAACTTGGGGGTAGTGAATGGGGAGCATCACTAGGTGGCAGCCATCCAGAACCAGGTAAGTGGCAACCCCAGTCCCTGGCCCTATGGGATGACCTCCTGGAGAACATGAGGGAAGTCCCTCCAGCCACCTGGTGCCACAGACGTCACCTGGACAGGCCCCCTTGATGAGAAGAAAGGCCTTATGGTGTGATTGTGAAGGATCTTCTGGGGCATTTTATTGTTGTAACTGACTGTCTTTTTCTAGTATGGAAATGGCTGGGTTGGAGGGTGGCCTTGCCTGAGGCCCTGCCCTTCATCACACCCAACCCTCCCCAGGCTCCACTCTTCAAATCTCCAGGAATTTCCTATCCTGGAGCTGGCAACCTTATCTCCTCAGCCAACCATCCTGGAATGAGGCTGAGGGGAGGAGGGAGACAGGGAGTGAGGAAAGAGGCAGGAAAGAAAGGAAATATGTTCCCTGGCTTATTTTGGCGGCCTTTGGAGGCTGCCTGTATTGGCAGGCTGTCTGTGTGGGCTGTTGATAGGGTGGAAGAGGTCTGTTGCCAGTGGCAGCCATGACACCTTTTGTTAGGCTGCACTACATCAGCAGTCCTTTCTGAGGCCAGTTGACAGAGAGGACACAGAAAAGAGGGGGATATGTGTCTCTCTCTGAGGGTAAGACTGCTTTTGGCAGTTTGTTCAACATTCTTGGGCCTGAGTAGACGGGGGAAAGGGAGTCCACCAGTGGGAGGTGAAAGACTCTGACTGAACTGTGATCAGGTAATAGTTTCTGGAGTGCCTTGCTGTCTTCCTACCCACCCAAATGAAAGCATTAATTCCCACACACACATGCACCCCTCAAGCGGAGGTGACTTGGAGTTGGCAACGCGGGAAAAGGACAGTCTTACTTCAGGGGGGGGGGGGATGCAGCCAAGCACCTGGAGGTTGGCAACAGTGGTTCCCTGGGAGGAAATGGCTGACCCTGTGAGGAAAGCCACTGCAAGCCACCCTTTCACTCCTGAAGTGGCTCCTCCCTGCTGTCAATGAACATTCCTTCTCAGTTGAAGAGAAGTTAACTGCTAGGGGAGGGACGGTGGCTCAGTGGTAGAGCATCTGCTTGGGAAGCAGAAGGTCCCAGGTTCAATCCCTGGCATCTCCAAAAAAGGGTCCAGGCAAATAGGTGTGAAAAACCTCAGCATGAGACCCTGGAGAACTGCTGCCAGTCTGAGAAGACAATACTGACTTTGATGGACCAAAGGTCTGATTCAGTATAAGGCAGCTTCATATGTTCATATGCTACTGTTTGTGTGGATTAAAGGGAGGGAGGCGGACAGACAGAATGAAATAAAAAGACTGAACGATCGAGGAACAGAGAAGAATGAGGGAAAGAACAGAAGGAGGAGGTAGAAAAAAAGAGGGGGGAGAAAGGAGTGAGAGAAAGAAAAATGAGAAGGGAGATAGACAGGGGAGGCAGTAGTAATCAGTAAGCTTCCAGCAGTGGACATCTGATGGTGTTCTTGCCTGAAAGGGCTGGTGGTGGGCAGGGGAGGGCATAGGGCGGGGGACAGGACAGTGAGCCAATGTGAGGCCAGAGGGGTTTGATGGACACGTGATGGGCCAATGACTCATGGAGTGCAGGCTTAGGGACCTGGATTTGGCCTCACCAGAGGACTTTTAGGCTTTTATTATAAAGGATAGAGTAAATGTGAATTATCAGAATTCCACCCAATTCCAACAAGTTATAGAAACAGAGAGGCTGCCAAGTCCAATTCACGAAATATCTGGGGACTTTGGGAGTGGAGCCAGGAGACGCTGGGGGTGGAGCCATAAGCAAAGTTGTGGCAAGCACAATTGAACTCCAAAGGGAGTTCTGGCAATCAGATTTAAAGGAACCACACACCTTTTAAATGCCTTCCCTACATTAGAAATAAGGATAGGGGCACCTTTTTGGGGGGCTCATAGAACTGGACCCCCTGGTCCAATTGATTTGAAACTTGGAGAACATTTTGTGGAGAGTCATTAGATGCTATGCTGAAAATTGGTGCCTCTACTTCAAAAAACAGCCGCTACAGAACTCCATTTACCCTCAGATCAATTCTCCATTATTCCCTGTGGAATCGATCTCCATAGGGAATAATGAAGTGCCCAGCAGACATTTCCCTCCCCCCTCCGACCCATTTCTGACGACTCTGAAGTGGGGGATTGGCATCGCTACTCACGAGTTGCTGAACTTCCCAATTTCTTCAAAGTAACACAAAGCAACCGACCTCTGAAAAGATTATGTGACCAACGGAGGGTCTGAACTCCTTTTACAGCCATGTTATTCTGCCTGCTTTCCCCCCCCCCTTCAGCCTTAAAGACACAGACGCACCATCCCAATTTCACTTTCCAGTGGAGTCTGAAGCCTCCGGAGGTGGAAAGGTACATGGGGGGCTGTGGGGGAGGGGCTCCCCCCCCCCCCGTCGGCCAGCTGACTGGGAGCGAGAAGGAGCCTGGGAAAGCGGGAGAGCCCCTGCTGGGACCTGGGGATTGGCAAGCCTCGAGTGGGGGATGGGACACACACCCAACTCTGATCTATATGTACATTGATTAATTTTACAATATTCTTTAGAAAATTTGACAGCTATGATTTTTTTAAAAAAAATTAAACTCACTTGCTGACACATTTCTCCCTGCTTCAAATTATATTAACATTTTAGAGCACTGACTTGGAGTTGCCATGCCTGAAGTCTATCTGCCACTGTGACTTCATCTGTAACTTTGTTTTATAAATAAACCATATAAATAAGCTCCCTTTGATTGCTCAGAGCACCCACCATTAAGTGCCGGGGCATAGCTTTAGGCATAATTGTACAACTGAATTCATCAGCTGCCTAATTATCATGCATTTTGCATTTATTTCTGCCAATTAAAAAAGGCACAAACTATTAACAACTTTTACATAAATACCATATTTGTTCTCTGCAAAAGACATGAGGCTAATTTGCCAGCGATTAACCGATTATCTAATTTTATAGCTGTCATTCTATAAAATGCCGGTTTGCCCCACAGCAACCAAACAACAACAACCAGAAAAAAACACGGCATTTTTTTTTTCTTAGAAAATCACCACAGTTTTGGCTTTGGAGTCCATCTTAGATCTCTAAGGTTGTGTAATCATGGTTAAGAAACTGGGAATATTCAGCGGGCTTTATGAGTCCCTTCATCCCTTGATAGAGTATCTCCCTCCCTCTGCATCAAATAACCATGGCTGCACACATTCCACATTCACCAATACAAACTACGGTTCTTATAAATCCAGGAATTCAGACTATGCTTTGACAAGGGTATTCCTAGAGATGACTAACATAATTTCCTCCTCAAAAAGGACATCAGTCCTTTAGGAATCAACAAAAGTCTATGGTAATACCATAAAGCTTCTGGTGATTCCTAGAGAGAACTGATATCACTCCACCCACCCCCTCCCTCCCCCAGTCACATAGTGCTGACAGCGATTTTCTTTCTCATACACTCCGGAACACACTACAGTTGCCAGCTCCTACCTCAGTGCCGGTGCTGTGATGTCACCTGTGACATCATCGCATTGCTGATGTCACACATAACACTCTAGGTTTAGGCCAAAAATTCTATAAGATTTTTGCTACAAAACATTGAGTTTGCCCAAAACTGAGCTTGTCATTGTACAGCGTTGGAATGTGATGATGGCACTTCCAAGTGATGTCATCACATCAGGAACATCATCCCTGCTGGCCAGCAGATTAGAGCCCCAAAGGCCAGGGAATCCCCTGGCAAGCATAGTGGACAAAGAGTAATCGGACTACCAGGCGACCTTGGCCCAGTCACTCACTCTTATCCTAACCTACTTCACAGGTTTGTTATGAGAATAAAACAGAGGAAGGAAGAATGATTTTGAACACTGCTTTGGGTCCCTATTTAAGGGAAAGGAGGGGTTATAAATATCTTAAATAAATGAATACATTTCTTTTTGTTCTTTAATTCAGAAACTCCCAGCTATTTATTTCAAACAAGACAATGGTTCTATATTTGAAGAGATGTGTTTACCAGCATGACATAAAAGCTTACAGGCGAAGTCAAGGAAGGCAAGCAAGGTGTTCTCCCCACCTCCCACCTCCCACCCCCGTATTATGCTTTTTAAAGTACTCTGGTTTTTTAACTTTCCCTGTTGAGATTTTTCAAGGACATACTCCGGATGCCTCTGCCTATGTTTTGGGGCACCAATTTTTAGGGAAATAAGAAAAGCAGCAGGGTCTGCACTCCCAAACAAAACAAAACAATAATTACCCTAATTAAAATGGCAACCAGAATATGCAAACTAGCTGCAGCTCTCCAGTTCAGTAACAATTCTCAATTAGGTCCTCCATGCAGAATAGATCACATATTATGCTTGGATTTACATGTTCTGGGTTATTTTATTTTATTTTTTTAAAAACCATTGCTGCAATTTAGATCGCAAATTTTAATGGGTTCAGCAAGGACAGACAGACAGACAGACACACCTCATGGTAACAGAAAAGAAGAAAAGCAGGCAAGGCATGCTTTCAGGCAAATACAAATGGCTTTATGAATAATAACTATATCTAAAAGCATTTTAAAAAGAGTAGTTTTAATTCCTTCCACTTGAAACCTTTCCCCATCTACAACAAATGAAGCAATTATGTCCATTCCACTTAAACAAATCATTGTATATTAAGAAAAGTCAAGGCTAGCCCAATAACTGTAGACTCACCACGTTAGGGACCCCATGACTTCTCCCAGTTGCCCCACCCCATTAATGTTTACCAGCTTGTACTGCCCTGTCAGCCGCGATTCCGTTGGCTGACCTGATGTGATGTAAAAGAAAGGCATGGGAATTCAAGCACACCTAATATGGGAGAGGGGGAAAAATGGCACCCTCCTAAGAATTCATCCTCAACAACAACTTGTTGCACGAAGGCTTCTTTTTCCAGTATGGAGGGAGGCCTCATGCCCTGCCCCCAGCTTGTCTCCACTGCCTCCCCCAATGCCTGTACTGATTGCTTCTTTTAGATTGAGCGAGGAAAACAGTCACGGCTTTGATGGGGGGAGCCCTGACCTGGTCTGATCTAAGCAGGGTCAGCCCTGGCCAGTATTTGGACAGGAGATTTAAAAGATGCTTGGCACAAGAGAAGAACCAAAAAGGCTTCCGAGAAAGGGGATCAGCCACCAAGGACACTTTTACCTGCCCTCGCCATTTCTGTTTGTTCTGCTGGTGGATAGGAGACACACAATCAAATAGGGCCAAAGTCAACCATCTGGATGCCACCTAGACAGATGGAGCCATGGCTCAGTGGTAGAGCATCTGTTTGGCATGCAGAAAGCCTCAGGTTCAGTCCCCATTAGCATCCCCATTTAGAAAAGACCAGGGACCTTGGAGATCTGCTGCCAGCCTGAGTAGACAAGACTGCCCTAAGTGGACAGAGGAACTGATTCAGTATGCAGCAGCTTCCTGGCATCCCCACGACTTTCTGCTTGCATGGCTGAAAGTGGCCAAAATGCCATTCTCGTCTGGAGCTAGTTACTAACACCTGGTTGAGAAATCCCTGGATACTTGTAGGTGGAGGCTGGGGAGGGGAGGGGGGGAGACCTCAACAAGGTAGAATGCCCTGGAGCTGACCCTCTGAACCAGTCATTTTCTCCACTGGAACTGATCTTGATCATCTATAAATCAACTGTAATAGTGGGAGATCTCCAGGCCCCACCAGGAGGTTGGCAAAACCTAACTGGAGCCCTTTGAATCTTCATTCTGTAGCTGTTCTCATTCTCTGTGGATATTTCAACTTCACAGGTGTTTCTCCCCTTTCTTAGCAGAATACCAGACACGCTCATGATCAGAAACTGGGGCTGGAAAAAGCCAAGCGCTGACCCTCACAAGCAAACTGACTATCGCGGCCGCTGCGCAAATGGAGGCTTTTCTCCTTTGCCCGACATTTGTCTCTGGCGACATCACACAGACAAAGATCAAGGAAGAAGAAATCAAAGTTGGCATAAGCCACGCCAATTATTTTCTATTTCGAGTCCACAGAATGTAAACACTAAGGCCAGACTGTCGGGGCAGTCACTGGAGGCCACAGAACTGACCGACATTCCCTCTGAGGATTTGGTTCTCGTTGGTAGAACGGCTGAGGCCTGACCCAGCCCACCAGCTGACTGCTGACCTCAGAACATTCTGTCCGCCCCACAGACACTGGACGGTATATAGTCAGGAGTCCTTAAGAAACTCCAACATGAAATAGTTGACCTTCTAATAAAAGTAGGCCACTGCTGTTGAATATCACTGGAAAGCAGCCAACATCAACTTTAAAGGGGGTGGCTATGAATGATAGGCCAGTTCACCTAATATTTGCCCTAGATAAATTGATGGAAGGCATTACGAAAGCTGCAGTTGTTTTAGATAGAGAAGAACAAACCTTGCTGAGTTAAAGAATCAGCATGGCTTCTTCAAAGGAAGAAGAAAAGAAGAAGAGATTAGATTTATACCCCACCCTTAGCTAGCCAAAGGAGTCTCAGAGTGGTTTACAATCTCTTTCCCTTCACCTCCCCAAAACAGACACCCTGTGAGGTAGGTGGGGCTGAGAGAGCTCTCCCAGAACTGCTCTTGAGCAGAACAGACTTGAGAGAACTTGTGGCTGACCCAAGGTCACATCAGCAGGTATGTATGTGGAGGCCCCCAGTCTGTGTCATGGTGCCTTCGCATGTTCTTGACCAGCACACAAAGCAACTTATATACAAAAGTTCACAGTTGCCAGTCATTTCATAGTTTCCCCTGGGTCCTAGGGCACAGAGCATTGACCATGAGATTTCTGTAATGAATGGCAATAATCAGAAGTAGGAAGGAAAACTTTCTCCAGTAGAACACGGCACTTGATCCCGAAAGATTCTACAAACCCTGATGATGTTACCAGCCGTGAAAACCTGAATTCTTTGATAATCAGAAGTAGGTTTGCAACTTACAGATACACATCTGAGCAACATCTGAACAGCATACTCAAGACTGCTACAGCACAGACGCCGTCTCCAGAGTTTGATGTAATAATTCAGAGCAAGCGATGTCAATTATTAGAGACTGTTAAATAAAAAAAACTTTGCAAGAGTGCTAAACTTTTAAGCATGTTTTATTTTATTTTTTAAATCTTGAATTGTGTTTTTTCTGTGCCCCTTATAAAGTTTAAATCTCTGCTACCTGGAATTCCATTTTATGACACCTATGGCCAGGGTCTCATTTATGTCAGATTTGGCCCTCATTACAAATTAGTTCAACACCCCTGTTCTAAACACTACACCACACCAGCTCCGGTTTGCTTAAGGCTATCTAGTAGATTTGATGAAGACCAAGGGTTGAACTGGTTAACAGGCCCATGTTTTAACCACTATGACTGACTAGCTCAAGAAGGAAGATACTCCTTGCTCTCTTGGGGGATACTTTGGTCACACATGCAACTGAAAGAGCATTTCCCCCCTTGAATTTTAAAAAGAAAGGAATTCCCAGTACTGTGGATTAAGGACTGAGGTTTCTAACACAACTTTATTCCTGAGTTGGCCACTGCTAAATCAGTGCCAAGTGCCGGGTATTTTACAGGGTGAAGCCTTGCAACATCCCAGTTATGAATGCTGACATTATCTGAAGGAAGAAATCCACCCCCCACAACTGTGTTTTGCAACTCCAGTATTTCAGCCACTGCTCCATGGAACCCAGCCTGAAGTAGCAGCAAAACAAAGCAGTTGGGGAAAACAGGAGCTCCCGGCCGGTCCAAATATTTCCAGAGCAGAGCTTATGCAATCTGCAGAACATTAAGTACTCGAGAATTGCACCGTGTTGATAGGTGAAAAGAACACAGCTGAAAGGAGACTCCGTTTGCCAGCCAGCTTTCAACAAATATGTACACAAGCCGTGTCGGTAGGTTCTTATTTCCAAGCCTCTTCCTCGAATCCTTTCATAATGGATGACCTTTCTTTCCCTTCCACTTCATCAACGAGAAGCTGGCACAGGAAAAAGTCTACAATCTCACCCCAATAAAAGGCAGGCCTGATTTCCATGGCATCTGCTTGGAAACCAGATAGGGCTGCCAAACTCCAGGTGGCACCTTGAGATCTCCCCCTATTACAATTTGTCTCTAATGACCAAAATCAGTTCTTCTGTGGCTTTATACCCTGCGGAGGCTCCTCCCTTACCCAAACCCTGGCCTCCCCAGGTTCTACCTCAGGAATTTCCCAACTGAGATTTGCAAGCCTAGGTGGGACTTAAGATGCTTCCCCTTCCCCTTTTGATTTGGCATTTTTTGCACAGTTCAGTTTCTGTCCCCAAAGTGCAGCCAGATGACTTCCTTGAGCACAAGAAATCCTTGCTCCTGACTGAAGCAGATTAGTGGTTTTCAAACAACTGACTGCCAGAGCATGGGCCAAGATTTCATCCCATCTTGGTGTCTGCCCTTAAAAGATCTCAGGTGACCACTTAAAAGATCTCCGGTAGCCCAAGTCTTGCGCAAACAAGTGCTGGTTGCAGTGGACAGTACAGATCAAGGTGGTTTTTTGTGCAAAGCATTGGCTATTTCTTACAAACAGATGTACCTACAGGGTGTGTACCTGTACCCTCATGTACCTGCAGGGTGTGCATGCATTCAATGTAACTTCTGTAGTGCCATTGAGAAGCTCCAGAGACCTCAGTGCTCTTGCATGGAAATAGAACAGTGAATGGTTATGAATGATTATGTCCATGGCAAATCAAGTCCAGTTCTTAGGTGTGTCAAAATCAGCAAGTCCACAGTTTTCTAAACCTCCCCTGTTTTGCCTATTTAAAATTTAAACAACAGTAATCCCTGCAAGATTCAGGTGGGCAGCCATGCTGGTCTGAAGCAACAGAACGAAGTTCTGAGTCCGGTGGCACCTTTAAGGACAACAAAGTTTAATTCTGGGTACAGGCTTTCGTGTGCAGGCACATTCCTTCAGATGCACGCTGTATTGCATATAAATTTTTGCAAGTGTTATTCCAAGAGAAATACTTTCCCCATAAAACTTTGGTTTTCTTTTTCCTAATCCCGTGATTCAGTTCAAGTGTTTGTCAGTACTGGGGCCTAACATTTTAACATGGGGGATACTTTCATGTTTTCTTTACTTGATATGAGTTAACATGCATATGCCAAATTGGATCACCCTATATTTAGGGGAACAGGAAAATTTTCTTAGTATATTTTTTTTCTAAAAAAACCCCTGCATTACTGCTGCTCTGCAGCAGTGACCGCTGGGAGAGATACAATAAAAACTTGGGTTGCCAGCTCTGGGTTGGGAAATGCCTGGGTATTTGGGGGTGGAGCATAGGAAGGGTGGGGTTTGTGACCTGGAAATCATGCAACCCTAATAGAAATCTTTCTCCATCCCACCCCAGTTTCCCCAAACAACCTTTTCTGTCAGCCAGGGTTCTCCCCATGTGGTGGTGGGAGAACAGGGTTGTGATTGGAATAAAAGTCGAGCCTGCCACTTTTTATTCCCACTTGAGCCCCCTCCCTCCAAGCCTGCATTTCAGCTGATCAGTGGTGACCCCCGTTCCCACTCTTACATCCCTACCTCTGAACTAGGATTGCCAGCTTTCCATGTAGTCTCCTGCCCCTGGCTCCCATTGGCCTCTGCTCAGCTTGTCAGGGCAAAATGGCAGGGTGGGGCAATTGACATTCCCAGTGGAATGAAGCGACATCATCACACTGAGTGACTCTGTGGGATTCATCTGAAATTCTGTGGTTTAGCCATGCTAAAGCACCACTGCCAGGTCATGCTGGGAAAGCCAGCTGAGAAATCTCTGCTTCTTTCATTCCTTCTGCCTTTGTCCTGAGTTCAGGGAGATGCAAAAGAATGCAAAAACAGTTGTGGTTCCTTCTCTTCCCCCTCCCCCCATGAGGACTTCCCAGCTCTGGATTGGGAAATATCTAGAAATTTGAGGGGTGGAGCCCGGGGAGAGGAGGAACCTCCGCAGGGCATACAGTCACAGAGTCCACCCTCCAAAGCAGCCATTTGCTCCAGGTGAGGCGATGTCTGTCGCCTGGAGACCAATTGTAATTCCAGCAGCTCTCCGGGACCCACCTGGAGACTCCAACCAAAACAGAGAATCACGGCAAAGAATCCAAAGCATAAAGCTATCATCAAATTCAACCTCCAAATAAACAATTAGACCAATAATACAAACACTACATATAGAGACCAGTTCCTTCGTCTTCAGAAAATCAATGCCTATGGCAGCCAGTAATCCATGAAAGCAACAGGATTGTACTACCATGTTTCCCCGAAAATAAGACACTGTCATATTTATTTTTTCTCAAGACGACACACTAGGGCTTATTTTCAGGGGATGTCTTATTTTTATTAAGTATAATACATTTATTAAGTATAATACAATCTACATTTATTCAAATACAGTTAAGTCATCTTCTTCCGGAACATCGTCATAACTCTCCAAACCCGGAATACCATCCTGAATTTTTGGTGACTCCATTTCCTTTAGAACCATTGGCCCCAATCTTTCATGTTGAGCAACAGAGCTCTCATTAAATGAGCAGCTCTTATCCATGTAACCTGCTCGGAGTGCATTGGTAACAACACTGTCAGTGATTTTATTCCATTAATTCTTCACCCAAATCACAACCTCTTGCAGGCTAGGCTTCAAAAAGTTTCCACGCTGATTTCTTGTCATTCTATTTTCAATGTCGTCATTAATTTCCATACGCAAATGGTCTTTGAATGGCTTGTTTATTGCAATATCAAGAGTCTGCAGATAGGCAGTCATACCTGCGGGAATCATTATTTGATCTATTTTTCTCTCTGCAAGGAAGTTCTTCATGTCTTTAGCACAGTGAGTGCTGGCTGAATCCCAGACTAGCAGACCTCTTTGGCCACCTCGCAAAACAAGTGGCAGCATTAAACCAAGCCACTTCCTTATAACTGCTTGTGTGCACCAGGCTTTTTCTGTTTCAAGAACATCAATGCCAGAAATACGTTCAATCTTATCTTTCTTGCCCTTAGTGATGATACGAGGTGTAGCTTTCTTTCCGTCCAGACGAATGGCCAAAATACAGGTAACACGTGAACTTTCGTGACCAGTGGAGGGAACGTAGCTTGAGGAGGCACCCCTCTGTTCAATTGTTGTTTGGGCTCCTTGACCCATAAACACTGCAGTTTCATCCACAGCAATCATGTTGCAAGGTTGGTATTTAGAAAAGTCGATGCCATCAACAAAGGACTTGAATGCAAGTGCTCGCTTAATAACTTCTGCATCTTCCAACTTAAACAGTGTTGTTGATTTCCTTAGAGACAATTCATATAGCTGAAGGAAGCCATCCAGCCAGCGTTGTGATGTTTTGAATTGTGGGGATATTTCAAACTGTGGTGCCGTTGCAAGGGCAAATGCCTGAATGCCAGCCCTGCGCACAACCAAAGCCTTTGCTCCCCTGTCAGAAATCCATTCACAGATTATGTTTTCCAGCTCAGGAAATAAAGGTTGCCGACCTGAACCACACTTGCGTTTCTTAGCATTTCCCCTGTCCACATGTAGACTGAGGTTATGGTATTCTGCCCGCCATTTTCGGACCATTCGGATATCCAACTTCTTCTCTTTGCAGAAAGCCGTAAGATTCTTGCCCTGGGAGTCCTCGACAATTCCTTTCTGGTACTCAACAGAATAGCTCTTTCTTTTTGCACTCATCTTGTCTAGGGGTACAGATACTCAGGAAAAGCAGAGATAGGCCAGCAAAGCAGATGTGTAAGGGCTGAATTACTTTTTTGGGGATCCAGCGAGCACTGAGTCCAATCTGCACAGTGGAGCTGGGATGATCTCTCTGGGCTCAGTAGCAGACTGCTTGCTGAAGCTTTCCCCCTATCCCCTGGTGTTTGTGGTTGGGGGTGAGAGAGGCCCACAGACTGTTGTTGATCGGTGCTGGGGAGCAGCACCTTTACTGGTGTTTCTGTAGGGTGAGAGAGGCCCACAGACTGTTGCTGGGTAAAAGAGCAGCCACAGCTCTCCTTCTTCCTGTCAAGTCTGAAGATAACTCTGGTTCCACCAGAGAGCATGATGGGTAGAACCAAAGTAGAACCAAATGCTGCCAGTGCCTCTCTACTGTTCCCCCTCCCTTTTCTTAGAAGCTCTCCCTGCTTTGAAATGGTGATGTGTGAAAAGTCTTATCTGAACCTTCTCAGCCCAGGCCTGTGGGAGTCGTAGGAGCCTAGTGAAACATCAAGGCCACTACGCCTAATCAACATGAGAATGTACTGGTAACATCTATGTGTGAATGTCCCCTACACAATTTCCCTGCCCGTAGGAATGCTTTTGAAGTGCTCTTTATATGCAATGTATTTACTATATGGTTTTAGTCGCTAAGGAGATTTTCTCTGTAGAGACCTCCAGTCTCTATGTCTCTGTCTCCACCTGAAGCCTCAGCGTGCATAGGATGGCCGGGACCTGACAGGGGGAGCTGACTTTGTTGGTGGGGCTGGCGCTAGTGATGCGTGAACTCCTTTCCCCTAGCCGTTCGCACATGCTTAATAGGATGCCTGCGACCGCGGTTACTACACGCGTACCCGCGCATGCGTGAATGGCTAGGAGAAAGGAGTTATGTGGTTGCCACCCGCGCACCCGCGCAAGTGCGAAGGGCTCGGAGAAAGGAGTTGTAGCAGATAAAAGGTATTTCAGTCTTCCTTACCACTCCGCGCCGAAATTCATGGTGTGGCTATGCAGATACACTGCATAGCCACGCCCATCACTAGGTCTTATTATCGGGGTAGTGCTTATATTTAACAGATGCATAGAAATCCTGCTAGGGCTTATTTTTTGGGTAGGTCTTATTTTCAGGGAAACACGGTAGTGCCCCTGTTTCGCGTTAGCTTCTTCGAGCTGCAGTTATCTCCATGTTTCCCAGCAAAACTGTGAGATGTTGACCGATGGCTGCGTATATTTAAAATACTGGATCTACTTGGACATTAATCATTTTCACTCAGGACTTTCCCAAACAATTGGCATTGATTTGCTGAAGGAGGAGGAGCTGGTGAATACGTTCCTTGTATGGCTTAAAAGACTGATTGACTTCACTTTTGGGAACAAATAATATATATATTAGTGTTTGCAATAATTTCTTTATTATTGGTGTAATTGTTGGACCAATAATACAAAAATTATACAAATTATATATATATATGTGTGTGTGTGTGTGTGTGTGTAGTGTTTATCTGTTTATCTGGAGGCTGGATTTCACAGTAGCTTTATGCTTTGGATTCCCCTGCCCACCTGCAGGTTAGCAACTGTTTCCCCACCATTGTGCACTTTGGTCATCCAAAGCCATTTCAGCAGCAATTTGCTTTCTAAGAGGGCAAGCTGAATGTCTTATCCATGCCTCAAAAACAAACAAAAGCTATCTTTCCCCTCCAAATTTTCAATCCAAATACATGGAGCAGGGGGTGGCATGCAGGGAAATGCACCTGACCTTCCTAAGGGAAGTTTCCACAAAGAAGCGCTTAAACTCTTAAGGGCTGTGTCAAAGCTTTACAAGGCTTGCATTACTCTGAGGAAATCTTTAACAGCCAGGAATGGGGACAGTGGGTAAACAAAGGATTCCCCCCCCCTTCCTAGTAATTCATTAGCTGTGTTATGTGCCTGATCAGGAGACGGTCCACACAATTTAGCTCCAACAATCTCCTGCCAGCTTCAGCCAGGGGAAGGAAGAAACAGCACTTTAACACCAGCTGGAAACCAGATCATTTTATGCGGTGGCTCAAAAATAATTATTTGTCGGGCAGCATCAGACTGTTTCTCTGGTCTGGGACCCTCCACTGTGTTTTGGTGCATTTACTCCACAAGTGTAGCCATATTTGTCCTACCAGAGGCTACCATGAGACTTGTGACACTTTGCGAACAGACTTACTGCATGGGATACTTCTGTGGTCTTCTACGGACTAAGGTTGCCAGCCCAGTCCTTAGGGGTTGAGGAGCTCCTGGAATTACAACTGAGCCCCAGGTGGCAGAGATCAGCTCCCCCAGAGAAAATGGCTGATTTGAAGAGTAGACTCTATGGCAGGATACCCCACTCTCCCCAAATCTCACCCTCTCCAAGCTCCACCCGCCCCCCCAGTGTTCCAGGAATTTCCTGGAAACTTGACCAATCAGAGCCTTTCATGAGTGACCCTCCAGCAACATGGGTTGCTAACACGGGCCCTGTTCTTGTCATTTGCAAATACATTATAGAGTTTTCAGGTTCTCTTCAGTGCCAATCACGTAGTTCAAGATTCAGCAATCCACCTCACCCCACTTCAACCAGTGAAAACAGAGTTGGATGTGATCCCCACCCTAGAAGAGACTGTTAAAGCCATCAAGCAACTGAAAAGTGGCAAGGCAGCAGGAGTTGATGGAATCCCACCAGAGATCTGGAAGCATTGGGTCATAGTACTACATAGCACACTTCACAAAGTACTTGTCACCTGCTGGGAACAAGGCTTTGGGACTTTCCATGGGACTTTCGCGATGCAATCATCATTACTCTACATAAGAACAAAGGGGAAAAGTCAGACTGCTCCAACTACCGGGGGATAACCCTGCTCTCCATCGCAGGCAAAATCCTTGCTAGAATACTCCTGAACAGACTGGTGCCCACCATTGCAGAAGAACTCCTCCCAGAGAGCCAGTGCGGCTTCAGAGCTAACAGGAGCACCACTGACATGGTTTTTGTTCTCAGGCAGCTCCAAGAGAAATGCAGGGAACAGAAAAAGGGTCTATATGTGACTTTTGTTGACCTTACCAAAACTTTTGATACCATTAGCAGGAACGGCCTGTGGCAAATCTTGGAACGTTTAGGATGTCCCCCAAGGTTCCTCAGCATGATCATCCAGCTACATGAAGACCAGCGAGGCCAAGTCAGACACTGCAACGATCTCTCGGAGCCCTTCCCAATAGGCACAGGTGTAAAGCAAGGCTGTGTTCTCGCGCCAACTCTCTTTTCGATCTTCTTTAGCATGATGCTTCAAAGAGCCGCAGTAGATTTAGATGGTGTCTACATCCGCTATCGCACCGATGGCAGCCTGTTCAACCTGAGGCGACTAAAGGCCCACTCCAAGACAATGGAAAAACTTATCCGAGAGCTACTGTTTGCTGATGATGCTGCACTTGTCTCCCACTCGGTATCAGCTCTGCAGCATATGACGTCCTGCTTTGCAGAGGCTGCCAAACTATTCGGCCTAGAAGTTAGTCTGAAGAAGACAGAAGTTCTCCACCAGCCTGCACCCCAGGAAGATTATCACCCTCCTTGTATCACTGTGGGTGAATCCGTTTTGAAGACAGTCCAGCAGTTCAGCTACCTGGGGTGCATCATCTCCTCAGACGCCAAGATCGACAAGGAGATTGACAATAGGCTGGCAAAGGCAAACCGTGCATTTGGCCAACTGCATAAAAGAGTGTGGAGCAACAAGCATCTCAAAAAAGGCACAAAGATCAATGTTTACAAAGTGGTTGTGATGACAACCCTCATCTACGGCTCCCAATCGTGGGTTTTATACCGTCATCACCTGCGACTCCTTGAGCGCTTTCATCAGCGCTGCCTTCGCACCATCCTCAACATCCACTGGAGTGACTTTGTGACCAACACTGAAGTCCTCAAGCGAGCGGAGGTTACAAGCATCGAGGCATTGCTGTTGAAGACGCAGCTGCACTGGGCAGGGCATATTTCTAGGATGGAAAACCACCGCCTTCCCAAGGTTGCTCTGTATGGCAAACTTTCCACCGGCCATCAAAATAGAGGGGCGCCAAAGAAGAGGTACAAGGACTCCTTGAAGAAATCCCTTGGTACCTGTTGCATTAACCATCACCAGTGGTCTGACCTAGCCTCAGATCGTAAAGCATCTGAGGCACACCATCCACCAGGCTGTCTCTTCCTTTGAGAATGCACGCATAGCTGGCCTTGAGGACAAAAGGAGATCAAGGAAGAATCGTACTGCTACAGCACCAACCCCAAATCAGACTTTTCCCTGCAGCCACTGTGGCCGGACCTGCCTGTCCCGCATTGGTCTTGTCAGCCACCAGCGAGCCTGAAGCAGACGTGGACTACTGCACCTTTCTTAAATCTTCGTTCGCAAAGTCAAGCCGAGAGATAGAGTTGCCTCATGCCCACTTCTAGTGGGAAGATGGCTGCCTGTGCTCTCCGTTCCCCCACCAGCAGTGAATGGACCAATGAGGGAGGGAATGCCATCACCCTCCCTGCTGAGAAGTGGAGGGAGGGAATGCCATCACCGAGAAGTGATGTCATCACGCTGTGTGGTGCTCTAGCAATTTTCCGGATCTATGTAAGAAATCTCGGAGTGTTACACAACACAGTGACATCACTTTCTGGTTCCTTGCCAGCAGCAAAATTACACTACACCATTTTTGCCAGTCCACCCCCATGCTTCCACAGCAGTTGGGAACACGGTGGACAAATTATTTTACCTGCTGAGGCTAACAATTCATGCCCGTAAACAGCTATTCCGAAAGAGCTATTCAAAATACTACTGAATTCTACTCAGTGGGACTTATTGCCAAGAAAGAGTTCTTTGGTTTGCATGGGTAATACACAGTTTATACAAAATAAATCAGTCTTTATGGTGCCACAAGACTCTTCTTTTGCTCACAGTGCATTTGTGACAGTTTTCTTTTCTTTTAATTTAGGGCAATATGCTTAATTACATGTTAAGAGCCAGTTTGGTGTAGTGGTTAAGTGTGCGGACTCTTATCTGGGAGAACCAGTTTTGATTCCCCACTTCTTCACTTGCACCTGCTGGAATGGCCTTGGGTCAGCCATAGCTCTGGCAGAGGTTGTCCTTGAAAGGGCAGCTGCTGTGAGAGCCCTCTCAGCCCCACTCACCTCACAGGGTGTCTGTTGTGGGGGAGGGAGATAAAGGAGATTGTGAGCCGCTCTAAGACTCTTGAGTGGAGGGCGGAATATAAATCCAATGTCGTCTTCTTAACTTAAAAAGTACCTGACTTTAAATGTACATTGCAGTAGAAAGAATGTGCAAATATCATATGCACCCAAAAATGTAACAAAGACCTCTCCATGCTCTGACCTGTCTCCACAAAGTGCTCCCACCAGTTTTATGGTTTGTGCTTGTGGCTATGGGTATTTTGTCACTCACACAAATCCACCATCAGTGCCCAGAATAAATTATGCAGATCCAATTATTATGCATTTAGGTACTTGGGGAAACCTGGGCCTTGATATGAGCAATGGGCACATCTGAAGGTTGTTTGGAAAGTGCTGCCACAGCGGAAAGCGTGGAAAGGAGAGCCAGTGGTGGGGGTAGGGGGAGAGGGCACAGAGATTAAGGTTAAGCGGCCAGTAGGGAAAGAAGGAGAATAAGCCCTAAGAAAAGGTCAAGGAGTTCAGCAGGGCAGTGAAGCTGAGCCTGTTACAATCCTGACTAAGCCCCACTCTGCTTTCTTCAATGCACTGTTGCCCACATGTTTGCAAGATGTGCAATTGCCAAGAAATTTCTTGTAACCAAACGCTTTTGAGTGGGACCATGCCCATGCAGCAGGTGTATTCCTAGAGTGGCCACTGCATATTGCAGTGGGGGGGGGCTTCTCTTGCAGTGGTTGCCAGCCTCCAGGTGGGAAGACCAAGAGAGAGGTCACTCGGGAATATATACAAAAACAACCAGAAGGTTATAGTGACCAAAATTACTATGAATTGTGATATGCTACAAATAATTTTAAAGGTAAGGACAATAATTGCTATGAACAATAATAGATATCACAATTTCACCAAAGCATACAGTGAATTAATATTTATAAATTGTAGAGTCCCAATGGACAGGAAGTCAACTTGATGCTCCTGGTTCAAATATTCTTCCAGCAAGGGATACTCCACTGTCTGTATTTCTATACGAGAAAACTTCAAAGAACTAATTCACAACACTTCTTCAGCAATCCAAAAATGTCAAAACGCTCAGACAAATTGTTGGTACACAATTGACAAGGACGCAAAGTCTCTACCACAGATTTCAAACTGGCATTCGCTCAGGATGGCTCAAGGAATTATTTGCAGCATATCACAATTCATAGTAATTTTGGTCACTATGACCTTCTGGTTGTTTTTGTGTAGCCTCCAGGTGGGACCTGGAGATCTCTCAGAATTTCAACTGAACTCCTGACTACACAGATCATTTTCCCTGGACAAAATGGTTCCTTTGGAGGATGGACTCCATACCCAGCTGGGGATCCGCCCTTCCTCAAGCCCCACCGTCCCCAGGCTTCACCCCCAAATCTCCAGGAATTTCCCAATCCAGAGTTGGCAGCCTTCAAACACTCCACCATGCATGAACCAAAGATCAAAAGCAATTGCTCTGATTGTTCTAACAAAATCTCATAGAATCCTAAAGTTGGAAGGGACCTCCAGGGTCATCTAGTCCAACCCCCTGCACAGTGCAGGAAACCCGCAAACACCTCCCCCCAAATTCACAGGATCTTCATTGCTGTCAGATGGCCGTCTAGCCTCTGTTTAAAAACCACCAATCTCGCCAAAAGTGTTTTAAAAAACTGAGCGAAGCAATTCCAACAAACCCATTAAGGTAGACGGGTGGGGGGTGGGGGGGGTGGGCTGAGGCAATGTGGGTTTCCTCTGGCTCCCTGCAGTAACCATGACCACCACAGCAAAAGCACTGGACACTTCCATCCCCTCCCCCAAAACATTCCCAATCTGCAGAATGCATGTTTCCACTGGACCTTTGGGGCAGAGTAGGGCCTAAAAGACCTCCTGTCATGACAGCTGGTCTTCAGCCTACTGAGATGGCAGCTGGGGGGGGGACTTCTCTGGCATCACAACTTTGCCCATCTCCCTCCCTTCCTCAAGCTCCACCCTCTCCAGGCACGACCTCCAAATCTCCAAGAATTTCCCAAAGCTGGTGACCCCACTTTGGGGCATCATAATACTATCCACTCCTAATACAGGACATTAAGTTTCTCAAAATCTTTTTCGCAGGAGACAGTCAAATCACTGCTTCTAGGAGAAAAGGAGCAGAAAGGGGAGAAAGTTCTGCATGTACACCTAGTGAATAATTGGGAGGGGGGGGGGGAGAGAACTTGAGACTCCCAGTTTTGTGACTTCCTGATGGTGTCCCTTCCATCTCTGTCTCTGGCTTAGGCTGCCAGGTCTGGATTGGGAAACTCCTGGAGGTTTTGTGGGTAGAGCTTGGGCAGGGTGGGATGTGTGGAGGGGAGGGACCTCAGTGGGGTACAAGGCCAAAGAGACCAACCTCCAAAACAGCCATTTTCTCCAGGGGCCCTCATCTTGGTGGTCTGGAGATTAGTTGAAATCCCCGGAGACCTGGAGACTGGTGACCCTTCTCTCTCTCCTGCTGTGAGCTGCCCTTTCAGTGCAAGTCTGTTTCTTTTTTATATATAGGCATGGAACAATGAGAGGCAGGTCATATCCAAAGAGGCATGGTGGTCCGGGGGCCTGAACTGCCATCCACTCTCACCACATACGCTGCTTCCACTGCCAGCACATTTTCTCCACAGCCTGATTCGCTTCAAGCATGGGAACCAAGCTGGGAGAAAAAGATGGCAGAAACGCAGTGAGGTAATGCAGGCAGTTATAACATTTATTGACTGCTTTGGACATATGGGCATATGAAGCCGCCTTATACTGAATCAGACCTTTGGTCCATCAAAGTCAGTCTTGTCTACTCAGACTGGCAGCGGCTCTCCAGGGTCTCAAGCTGAGGTTTTTCATGCCTCCTTGCCTGGACCCTTTTTAGTTGGAGATGCCGGGGATTGAACCTGGGACCTGCTGCTTACCAAGCAGATGCTCTACCACTGAGCCACCATCCCTCCCTTTTTCTACTCAGCAGCTGCTCCCAGAACTTTGACTCTCTGTACCGGAATGCCTCCGTGGATGCAGAACTTTGAGCTGCCTCCACTTTGCATCCCAGCGAGGTAGGCCTGTGAACAAACAGGGATCCCGACACACACACACACACACACACACACACACCGCTTGCCTATCTGCTCTTCAAGCAGCTGGAGGCCCCTGTGAACATCATGCAGAAAAAAAATCTCTTTTTGAGAGAGAGAGAGAGAGAGAGAGAGAGAGAGAGAGAGAGAGAGAGAGAAAGAAAGAGAGAGAGAGAGAGAGAGAGGCTTTCTGAAAACCTGCTTCTAAAAATAGAAGAACGGCCATTAAAAGAGAGGGGGTGGGGCTAGGGCAGATTTAAAAAGCGAAGTAAAAATGATGTGTCGGCTTTTCTAAACTTGCACCGAACCCAAGCATTTTGTCAATATTATGGATTGCGCACTGGCCTCAACTTGTAGTATTCCTGCAGTTGTGTTTAATGCCTATTATCACACTCTTTATCTGGACATCGATTTGCCAGCTTTTTTTCCTTTTTTAAAAAAAGTCACTTTATCCCAAATGATTCCACCACCATGACCCCTTTGCAACATCCACAACTGACGGAGAGGAAGCTGGTGGGTGGGTCTTATTGCCAGCAAATGGAATAAACACTAATGGCAACAGTCACTGCTTGCCAGGTAATTATGATACAGAGGGAAAAGAAAATGCAAAGGAGCCCAGTGAGAGAGGCCCTGATAGGTAAGAGCCTTCACCGGCAGCAATAAATCTCCAAATACACCTACAGGTACCCAATGTCTGCTTCAGTCATACCACCAAACTAGGTCCCCCTCTCCCCAAATACACTTCAAACAACCAAGAACCTGGGCAGACTTTGATTCAAGGACATGTGGTGAGGAGGGGGATTTGTCTTTAGAAGTGTACACTTCAGTTCTCTCCATACAAACTGTGCTCAAACTGATAGCAAATGCACATAGTAGGGGGGAAACGGTGAAAATCCCCTGCAAAGGATCCAATGATAAATCGGCTGGACTTGCTACAGGGACCAGCACAGTCCTCAACATAGTCATACCTCTTAACCCACTGACTTCAGTGGACTTAGAAGGCGGCAGCTCTTTTTTAAGGATTGCATTGTAAGCCTCTCCCTGCACCGAGGTTCCCAGCGGAACAAAATTCCAGGAGAAAGAGAAAGGAGGCAGCACACACAAGGAGCCTTCCTGTGTCTAGCACTGTTACACACAATACTTGGAAGCCAAAGATTAGATGCTTGCAAAATATTGACATTTCCAGAAGTAGAGATAAATGTGCAACATACACTAGTCAGGAATCAGTTCTGGCCAGCGCCCACAATATTATCTACTAGTGTAAGAAAATTCCGGCTGGATCTTTCTGCAAAGAGGTCAAGACAATCTGGCCAGCACCAGAAGTCCTTGTAAGACAAAGTGGAAAATGCAAAATGTACAAATTGTCATAGAAAGCCGTGTGCCAGAGATCTGATCACCTTTGGCTGCCACATCAAAGTCAACCGCTTTTACAAATTCTAAATGCTCATGCCTGGCTGAGGCTCCAAGGTCTGCAACCCCCAAAACCATGCACGTCTGCCATCCTGAACACTCGATGGCATGAAAGAAGCCAACAACCTCATTGACTTTCCAGGCTGACAATGGCATACTGTAAGAACTGCCAGAAACTCTGGTAATTTTGCCCCCTCCATCCCCACCTCGCTACTGTCACCTCCACCCCAGGAGCCAGAGGAATCCGTTCTTCTTCCCCCAAGACTCTCAAAAAGCAACACATTAAGTCATGAGTTTCTTAGATTGCTTCCCAAACTCTTCCTCTTGTGGGAGTCTGGTAAGCAGCCAAGGTCCACCACAACCATGGTCACAAGAGGAAGAAAACCCTTCAAGAATCCAGGAAGTCCTATGAGTGGGGAGAGGCTTTGTTCCTATGGCTCCCAGGAAGGGGCGGAGTTATGGACAAAGGGAGGGGAGGGCCCTCACAGTTGACCCACCCTCAAGGTGGAACTTTGGCTCATCAGGTGAGCGTGGTCTGCATCCAGATCTGTCAGCCTTTGGGAATAACAGTTACCATTTGTGACTGCAGACAGTCCATGTATTCAGTTCATCACATGGTATACAGAGGCTGAAGTGTCCCCTTGCATATCCAACGAAACGTCAATGCACCTCATCTCCAACTAAGCGGTGCCTCGTTAATTCAAGGATCACTGCGCAAGCAGCAGTGCTAGACGCGGCACAGCTCTTGCGCCCTCACGAGTGCTTACCAGTTCCTACTTTGAAATGCCATCATTCTGCTTCATTATTAAATTAAAACTTGCATAACTACCCCCCCCCCACACACACACACACACACTAGACCAACAGTCTAGTGCTGGCATTTTACTCTGTGCAAGTGGGAAAAGCTCTTCGGATACAACAGGGGTGTTCGCTGCACAAAACTGCACAGTTAAAAATATGCTAATGGAATTGCTTTTACACTAACAGACGTTAGGCTTGCCAGACCCCAGAGGGTGCCTGGAGATCTCCTGGCATTACAGCTCATCTCAGATGACTCAGAGCAGTTCCCCTGGAGAAAATGGCTGCTTGGGTGGGGGGAGGTGTCTGTACAGCTGAGGCTCTACTCCCAAATTTCCAGGAATCTCCCAACCCAGGTCTGGCCACTCTTGCAGAAGCAGACTTCAGGATACACATCATCGGCTCCCCAGTGCCCAGTAATCTCTGGAGTTCAATGTCAGTGACCACAAAAATGCATACTCCACCTCCTCTGGACGCATACAGAGCACACAAGGGTTAGGAAAAACTTTGCCTTCAGGAATCTTGGTGTGAATGAGATGAGGACATCCACACAGACTCCAGGCTCTCCAAGGTGGCGTTTGGAAAGAAGCAGCAGCCTCGCCTCGTCTCCTCTTCCCCACAAATGGCACATCTCCTCCCGCCAAGAAGGCAGTTCCTTCCTGTTCTCGCAATGCCAGGGGCTAAAGGCAGGCCTCGTCCAAGCCGCAAGTGCCACAGAACAAAAGCAGGCTTTGCTTATTGCTATTAACGCTGCTCCACTTCATTAAAAAGCCGCGGATAATTTTACGCACTCCTGTTTGATTAATTAACCTCTGGTTTAAAATGAATAAGCTCTTGATTTCAGGAGGCTTCAAACACAAGGCTGGCAAGCCACAGAGCACACACTCCCCACCGTACCCGTTTCTTTCTGCTTTATTATTATTATTATTACTATTACCAGGCTTCTTGGATTTGACCAAGATGGATTTGCAGGCTCCTCTTTCTGCTTCCAGCTTTCCCAAGCCCAGCTGTGGTGGCATGCAAATGCTATTAGGGTGATGAAGGGGAAAGATGCTCTAATCCACAGCTGACCTAAAAATGGAGAAACCCTCTGCAGCAGAGAGCCTGCGCTGTCAGGATAGTTTTTAATACAGATCCCAAGCAGAATGGGAGGAGGGGAGTGAGAAAGCGTCTCAGCCTAGTAAAGCTGAATTATTTGCATATGTAAACTCTAAGGGGTGGGAGAGGATTCCACACAAGGCAGAGCAATCCCTATGCACATTCCAACATATAGAGAGGATTCCACCTGGCCTTTGCATTTGAAGGGGGGGGGAGGTGGAGTCCACATTCCAATGCTAGGGCTTCTCTGCCCCTGCATTTCTAGTCAGAGCTATTAACTCCACACTGGAGAATTCCTGGAGACTGCAGCCGGAGGAGGGCGGGGGATGGGAAGGGTATAATCCCACATTTTCTCCAGGGCTGCCGATCTCTGTCATCTGAAGATAAGTTGTAATACTGGGAGATTATCAGGCCCCGCCTGGAGGTTGGCAAACCTATCTTCAGTTCATAGGCAAAACCAGAGTCGGAAAAAAAATATGCAAAGATTTAACATTAAACATCCTGACTCTGAGTGCATCAGAAGACGGATCCAGTTTTCAGCTCGCTGTCTGGCTGCTCCTTGTTTATCTACCACATCATAGTAAATATTATGTTTACAACATATTGTGAAGATAATTTCATTTCACAGACAGGCATAGGTGTTGACGATCTATTGGGCTAACTACTCTGCTCGGCAACTGGGGATTTTTTTTTTTTATGGAATGCTGCCAGCAGAGAAATAGATCAACTGTGTCCCTTGTGTTCACACCAGAACTGAGGAGCAAGGTCTGTCCAGCATAATGCCCAATTTGCTGTCCTCTGATCTTTTTCTCCGAGGATCAGGCAGTGATTCTCCACCATCAATGCTTGACGTGAAATGGGCAGGAGTTCCAGCCACCTGAGATGCCCTCTGCCAGCTGTGCTCTGCGTGCCAGACCCCATTAAGCAAACTCATTCGAAGCTGTCCGATCCCTTGCAAGGCCGTGCTATTTTGGATGTCTAGCAGAAGCATAAGGATAATCAACGGTCCCACCCCAGTCAAATGCGCAGCGAAAGTAATCATTTGAATATGCTCCTTATAGCCAACTGGTCGATATTCCACTGGAACCTGAAGCACTAAACAAAACCCATCCACCGATTCTCTCCAAAAGCAAACCTTTGCTTTGTAGCACAAATCCAATTCCTGCCCAGAATCATTTATCCAGTTGTGCCACTGCTTCGAAAGTTATAATTATCATTATTTTCTAAAGCACCAATAATAACTAGTTACTCTGGGTTTGTTCGCTCCAGGGTACATAAATTGATCCTTTAACAATCTGTCTTACAATGCTTAGGTTTCCCTTTTTAGTAAATTGTTAATTAGCGATTTTAAGGACACTTGTAACATGCACTGTACTAAAACCAAGGGGCGCTCTAATCTGAACTCCAATCTGACATCGGAGGAGGAGGAGCAACCGGCCAACGGGCTGTTTCAGCGTAGCTAGAAGGTAAGAGGGTTTTTAGCAGTACAACAAACCACAATCACCACTCCAGGTCTTCAGCACATCCATACTGTGCACCTCTGACCCTGAAGCTTCAATGGTATCCCTAGACAGCCTGTACTGTCCCTCTCCAATACGGGAAATCCACAGCTATGCACAACAATAACTCAACCGTTACTAATATGGAAGCTGAAGATATGGAACAGAAATGAAATAGACATGCTGTTTCTGCCACCACTAAATATATCACTATTTTAAGACTGCTGATATAGAACCTGTATTGTTTTTAATGTTTACACTGTGTTATTGTTTATACTTAGAATCATAGAGTTGGAAGAGGCTTCCAGGGTCATCTAGTTCAACCCCCGGCACAATGCAGGAAACTCACAAATACCTCCCCCTAAATTCACAGGATTTTCATTGCTGTCAGATGACCATCTAGCCTCTAAAAACCTCCAAGGAAGGAGAATCCACCACCTCCTGAGGAAGCCTGTTCCACTGAGGAATCGCTCTAACGGTCAGGAAGTTCTTCCTCATGTTGAGCCAGAAACTCTTTTGATTTAATTTCAACCCATTGGTTCTGGTCCTACCTTCTGGGGCCACAGAAAACAATTCCACACCATCCTCTAGACGACAGCCCTTCAAGTACTTGAAGATGGTGATCATATCACCTCTCAGCTGCCTCCTCTCCAGGCTAAACATACCCTGCTCCTTCAACCTTTCCTCATAGGACTTCCAAGTTCTTTTTGGAAACAAAAAGAAAGAATATAATTATGATTCGTCACCCTCCTCTGAACCTGTCCCAGCTTGTCTATATCCTTCTTAAAATGTGGTGCCCAAAACTGAACACAATACTCCAGGTGAGGTCTTACCAGAGCAGAGTGAAGTCATACCATCACATCACGTGATCTGGACACTATACTTCTGTTGATACAGCCCAAAATTGCATTTGCCTTTTTAGTCACCGCATCACACTGTTGAGTCATGTTTAGCGCATGGTCCACTAAGACCCCTAGATCCTTTTTGCGCATACTACTGCTAAAACAAGTCTCCCCCAACCTACAACCATGCATTGGATTTTTCCTACCTAAATGTAGAACTTTGCATTTATCCCCGTTAAAATTCATTTTATTGGTTTTAGCCAAGTTTTCCAGCCTGCCAAGGTCATCCTGTATCCTGCAGCTGTTTTCCCTGGTGGGAAAATGGTAAGCCAAAAGGAAGCCAAAGGATAAGCTCGAAAGGCCCCCATCAGGGACATGGGAGCTCCTACCCCCAGAATGTGCTCCCTTGCTCAGCTGTCCGGTGGGAGAACTTACAGAGGTGGGGGAGGCCTAGCTCTGTGTTACAGTCATCTCACCAGCAACACAGCAATGTCCCTTCCATCGCATGCTGGAAGTGAAGTCACTCTGTCTCCAGTGACGATCTGGAATTTGGGAATATTCTCTATGGTAAAGACAGCTTCTATGGTAAGGACATCGCCACACTGCTGGCAACATGGCTGAGATGCCAGACTAGGCCTCCTCCACTGCTGATAACTCCCCCTCTTCACCAGTTGCCCACCTGGCAACCCTGAAGGTTAGTAAAGAAATGCTTTCCTTCCCTCATTCTGGCAATTGCACACAAAGGGAAGCTGGAGTCCTTCCCACCAGCCAATGCTGAACAGCTACCCACATTCCCCACCCTTCATAGCAATGCTATTTAAAAATGGCACCCCTGGATCCCAGGATGCAGTGAAGAAGGAAGGCCATGGCGGTGGAAGCGTTAGGGGATCTCTGTCTCTGAATCACAGTGCAAGCTAACTAATGCCAGTGTGGAAGAACTGACACCATCTACAAGATGTACACCGCTGGTATATGGCTGCCAATCTCCCGGTGCGGGCTGGAGCTCTCCTAGAATTTCCACTCCAGATGACAGAGATCAGTTGCCCTGGAGAAAAACAGCTGCTTTGGAGGCTGGGCTTTATGCATTATACCCTGCTGAACTTCCTTCCCTTACCCAGGGTTCCACTTCCATAATCTCCAGGAATTTCCCAAGGCAGAGTTGGCAACTGTAACAAAGAGGTCCTCCAAGGCAGAATCAGAGAAATTATGTTTGCCTGTGCTCCCTCCCTGTCCAGCCCACTACAGCCATAGAGCTGGGCGGGGAAAGAGGGGCGAAGGGAGCTGGCAGGCTGTCTGTTATTCGGCCCGTCTGATCACTCTCCTTTGTTCTCCTAGGCAGGCAAGTTAAGCAAGTGAACTTCCGCACACCACGGAGCCAACAGATGGAGTGATGTTTTCACACCACAGGTTCCATCAGGACAGGATATTTACCCTGTACTGGCAAGAAAGAAAATTAGCTAAGCCTTCTCTGGTGATAATTAAAGACAAATCTGGGGTGGGTGGGAGGGAGATCCCACCTATTTCATTATCTGTACAGTTTGCTCTACCCTACTAGACGCTGGTTATGAAACAAGCATTGTCTGAATTACTTCCTTGGTACATAACAGATGCATTTCATCTGCTGCCCAAAGCTACCCTTAGCATTTTCCAGAAGGCAATTGGGCACAACGTGTGCGTTATTTACAATATATATTCCATTAAATCAAGTCCTTTCCAAGGCTTCCACACTCTCCAGGGAGAAGTGCCTGCCTGGCCACCTCACTTTCCATCTCTAGGAGGCAGCTGAAGACGGGTTGTATTTAGGACTGCACCAGTTACTTTTACGCACAGTGCTGAGCTGTGATCTTCAATTGTGGCCAGTGTTCCCCCCAAAGTTGATTTAATGTGAGCTAGCTCACAGTTTTTTAGCCTCCAGCACATACATTCTTGTTTTAGCTCAGGAAGGATGACCCCAGAGCACAATAATTGATGTAGTAGCCAAATCACTCAGTCACTACTTTAATGCCAGTAGTTCACGAAGTAGAATTTTTGCTCACAAGACCCCACAGCTTAGAGAGAGCACTGGGGTTTCTATGTGTTTTATTCATGCTGTATAAACCTTGAGCTTTGTAAGGAAGAAAGGTAGGTAATAAATGTTTTAAATAAATAAATGAGGAATGCAAGCTGCGTGTTGGTATTGAGTTCTGTACTTCAGGCTCCAGAAGAAAGCAAAGGCTCACGTGAGAATTGGAATGAATTGCTCTCTAGTGGCAAAGAGACAAGGATATTTAGTTCACCTATTTGTCTCTTTCCAACTAAAAGTTACTAAGGCCACTTACAAGACAGTACGGTTACCAATAAAATTGAAAAAAAGCTAATAAGGCAGAATAAACATCCAGTTAAGAGACAGTAAAAACAGAAGTCAAAAACACCATAAAAATCAATAAAGGATGAAAAAACCCCACAAAATACCATTGATACAATATCTTTCTCTTGCAGATCATTTTATTGGTTTAATTCAGGGGTGGGAAACCTTTTTTCTGCCAAGGGCCATTTGGGTATTTATAATATCATTCATGGGCCATACAAAATTATCAACTTAAAAAACAGTGCTCCACCGAGAGAGGATGATTCAGGCCAGCAAAATTAATGCAAATAATTGTTTTTCTATTTAAAGTCATGTGGGGAGAGTCTAATTTGGCACACACACACAGTCAGCCAACCATACTAGGCAAATGCCTATGTCCTGTGCTTTTTTTTTTTTGTAGAAAAAGCCCAGCAGGAACTCACTAGCGTATTAGACCACATCCCATAATATTAGCATATTAGACTTTTTTCAGACCCCACAGCCAGCCAGCCAACCAGGTCCAGGGAGGCTGGGTGTTGAAAACCCTGGTTAAGAGGGCAAGAGTCTCAATATGGGCCCGGTTTGGATGTGGGTTATCCCAAACAACCAGGTCTTCTGATGGTTTTTCTTGATCTGTTGGAGAAACTCATCAGTCTTAGAGGAGAAGAAGGACGAGCTTTCAAAAGGTAAGTCCTCTACATGAGAAAATGTCTTCAGTGGGAGCCCTGTTAATCCTAGCCAGGCATGCATGCCTTCTCCTCAGAATTATAGAGGAGGCTACAGTGCATACAAAAGCATCGGCTGTATGTCTGCCAGCATTCAACTGCAGGTTAGACAGCCTGAGGGCTTCTGTTTGCATAACTTTGGCCAGAGATTCCTTGTCACTGGGAAGTTGTTCTAGATAAAGGGTGATCTTCTCCCATAGGCTGAGTTGGGAAACTGCCATAACAGCTTGGTAATTTGCTATCCTGAGGTTTAAAGATGATGAAGAGTAAGGCTTGCGACTCAAGGCATTGATCTTTCTGCCCTTCTTATCAGCTGGGGTTGAATGTGAACCCGTTCTCATTTTAGCCTGCATCTCGTCTGCCGTCAATGAAGATAGGCAGCCTTCTTGCTGAACCCTGTACATATTCTCAACTTTATGAGATGTGCTGGGAATGGAAGAACTTTTTTCCCAAATAGATCTTGACATTTCTAGGATTCCTTTCAGGAATGGAAAGGCTATGATCCCTGATGTGTCAAGGTAGAGTCATCCCAGTATCTTGTCCTTGGGTTTGTTGTTCACTGAAATGACCTGGATGTCCGAAGACTGCACCATCCAAACCATCTGCTCAGAGTAGAGATGCAAGTCTTCATTTGGAGATGCCAGATCATGATCTCCCACTGTATCATTAGAGATGGTTTCAGAACTAGCAACAGACCTGCAATCTTTCTCCTCCTTGGAACCATAGTCTGCCGACCTCAAGCAGGGGAGGGGTCCAGTATGTTGGTGCATGTGGTCTCTCCATTAGCCTTACATTATGCCTTCTTGATGCCATGTGTGGTTCCTGAGGGTCTGGCCATTCTCTGAGCAGGATGGCAACACACACATTTACCTGGACCTGGAGCGCCCATGGAGGTGGTGGGGCCAGAGACATAGCGACACATTCTGAAGGGATGTCACCCAGAGTAGCCAAGTCATATGCCAATGAAGACCATACTGGAGAGTGGCTGCTGGGAGAAGGGGTGGGTGGGGTAGTATGCCCACAGACATCAATAACAGAATTTGGAACCAGTCCTTTTGGTTTCTTTGAAGCTGGCCCTTCTGAGCGAGTTGGATCCGTCGATACTGAGTGCTGGCTTTTGTGTTTAGATTTCAATTTGTGTTTCTTTAGTGGTGGTTCCAAAGAGGACCTGTCTATGGCCCATTCTGGTGTTTAACAACATTTACGGTTTGGATCAAACCTTGAAACCAAATGGTCCAAAATGACAGATGGAGGGCAGGAAATGTGGTGGGCAACAGGTTTGGGAGCTGAAAAGGCAGGCTGCTCAACCGGAGTAATGTTTTGGCTGCCAGTTTAACACGTGGATAAAGCCTTCTCCCATATAAGGCATCCTTGAGTTGGGAGGCCCGGTCCACAAAGGCCTCCAGGGTAAATTGCGGGTAGATCATAGAATCATAGAGTTGGAAGGGACCTTAAGGGTCATCTAGTCCAACCCCCTGCACAATGCAGGAAACTCATAAACACCTCCCCCTAAATTCACAGGATCTTCATTGCTGTCAGATGGCCATCTAGCCTCTGTTTTAAAACCTCCAAGGAAGGAGAGCCCACCACCTCTTGAGGAAGCCTGTTCCACTGAGGAATCGCTGTAACGATCAGGAAGTTCTTCCTAATGTGGAACCGGAAACTCTTTTGATTTAATTTCAACCCATTGGTTCTGGTCCTACCTTCCGGGGCCACGGAAAACAATTCCACACCATCCTCTAGATGACAGCCCTTCAAGTACTTGAAGATGGTGATCATATCACCTCTCAGCTGCCTCCTCTCCAGGCTAAGGATCCCCAGCTCCTCATAGGAGTTGGTCTCCAGACCCCTCATCAAACGCCCTCCTCTGGAGCCGTTCCAGCTTGTCTATATCCTTCTTAAAATGTGGAGCCCAAAACAGAACACAATACTCCAGGTGAGGTCTTACCAGAGCAGAGTAAAGTGATACCATCACATTACGTGATCTGGACACTATACTTCTGTTGATATAGCCCAAAATTGCATTTGCCTTTTTAGCCACTGCATCACACTGTTGACTCATGTTCAGCGTATGATCCACTAAGACCCCTAGATCCTTTTCACACATATTACTGCTAAGACAAGTCTCCTCCATCCTATAACCATGCATTGGATTTTTCCTATCCAAATGCAGAACTTTACATTTATTCCTGCTAAAATTCATTTCATTGGTTTTAGCCCAGTTTTCCAGCCTGTCAAGGTCATCCTGTATCCTGTTTCTGTCTTCATCTGTGTTTGCAACCCCTCCCAACGTAGTGTCATGGGCAAATTTAATAAGCATTCCCTCTATTCCTTCATCCAAATCATTGATAAAGATGATGAACAAAACAAGTCCCAGGACAGATCCTTGAGGCACTCCACTTGTCACTCCTCTCCAAGAGTATGAGGAACCATTCACAAGCACATTTTGGGTGCGATCTATCAACCAGTTACAGATCCACCTAACGGTAACAGGATCCAAACTACATTTTACCAGCTTGTCAACAAAGATAGTATGTGGAACCTTATCAAAAGCCTTATGGAAATCAAGATAAACGATGTCTACAGCATTCTCCTGATCCAGCAAGGTAGTCACTTTCTCAAAAAAAAGAGATCAGGTTAGTCTGACATGACTTGTTCTTGAGAAAACCATACTGGCTCTTAGTAATCACATCCATTCTTTCTAAATGTTCCAGGACCGACTGTTTGATTATTTGTTCTAAAATTTTTCCAGGTATACACGGCAAGCTGACGGGTTGGTAGTTACCCGGATCCTCTTTTTTCCCCTTCTTGAAGATGGGGACAACATTCGCCCGCCTCCAATCTTCTGGTACCTCTCCTGTTCTCCAGGAATTCTCAAAAATAATAGCCAGAGGCTCAGAAATTACATCCACAAGCTCTTTTAGAACCCTTGGATGCAAGTCATCTGGCCCTGAGGACTTAGTTTCATTTAAAGAAACTAGGTGTTTATGTACTTCCCCTATGCTGATCCTAGGTTGGAACTTCATACCCTCCTATGTTCTGTTTCTGCCATGTTGAGCACCGTTTCCCTCAGAAGAGAAGACTGAGGAAAAGTAGGAATTGAGCAGTTCCGCCCTCTCTTCATTACCTGTTACAATTTCAGTTTCTTGCCCTCGCAATGGGCCTACCGTGTCCTTGCTCTTTTTCTTACTCTGAACATAAGAAAAGAAACCCTTTTTGTTGTTTTTAGCATCTTTGGCCTGCCTAAGCTCATACTGAGCTTTAGCTTTCCTAACTTTTTCTCTACAAGCACTGGTGATTTGTTTATATTCATCCTTGGTTATAAGGCCCTCCTTCCAATTCCTAAAGGAGTCTTTTTTATTTCTCAAGTCTTTAGAGAGCTGTTTATGGAGCCACTTCGGCTTCTTTAGGCTTTTTCCATTTTTTCTTCTCATAGGAAGATCTTACAGGCTACATAGATCTGACATAGATCTTACAGGCTGCTACACTGTGGTTTCCCCCAAGGCACAGAAGACAGAATGCTGCCTTCGCCAAATGTCCCAAGTGAAGTATTTTAATTTTCCCACATAGAAATGAATAACACAACCATTCAAGATTATGTTATAAAATAAGGAAGCATTACATACACTTATGGCCTCTGTGTGTGTGCGGGAGGGGGAGCTTTCAAGGCAAGTGGCCTGCCAAGCAGAGGAGGCTGGCCATTGCCCTCCTCTGCAGAGCCTTCCCGGTTGGACTCCCTTCCAAGCACAGACCCTCTTTCGTGTCTGAGATCTGACCAGATTGGGCTCTTCCATGCCACCTTCCCTCCTGTACATCACCTACAACCTGACCCTTTTAACTGGAGATGCCAGGGGTTGAACCTGAGACCTTCTGCGTGCCAAGCAAATGCTCAGCCACTGAGCCACAGTCCCTGGTTTGCCACTTCCTTCCTCTGCAGTCTTTCTTGGTGGCCTCCCATCTAAATTTATTGTATTTATTTATTTATTTAGAATTTATATCCCGCCCTTCCCACGAGTGGCTCAGCTTCCGAGATTCCGAAATACCACACCTGCTCAGCTTCCGAGATTTGACAAGATCAGGCTATACCATGCCATTTAAGACTTCCGGGGATTGAAAATTCAGATCACATTGGCACAACTCCTTCTCTCTATACCTGCATACTTTTCACACTAAAATGCAATTGAATGTTGGGAACCGGCTTTCTATTTGCTGTGGCTAGAGGGGGTCTGGGATATACAGATTTGTCACCATTCTGCTATGGAAGCTCGCTGGGTAACCTTGGGCCAGCCATACAGACGCACTGCCTAACCGACCTCACAGGGTTGTTGTGTGGATAAAATGGAGGAGAGAAGAATGGTGTAAGCTGCACTTGGTTCACTGAGGAGAAAGGCAGGATATAAATTAAGGGAACAAATAAATGAGGGGGAGGGGGCGTGGCTCAATGCATGAGCACCTGCGTAGCATACAGAGGATCCCCAATTCAGTTCCCAGCAGCTCCAGTTAAAAACGGATCAGGAATGCGATTGGAAAGACCCTTGCCTGAAAACCTGGAGAGCTGCTGCCAGTCTGAGTAGACCGCCCTGCCCTTGCCGGACAGAGGCTCTGCTGCAGCAGGAGGTATTGCAGGTGATCCGATAAACCAGCAGTACGCTGCAGGAAGGGTTTGGGCGGAAGAGCCAGGAAGTGAAAAGGGTCTTGTAAGGCAAACCTGCCAAACAGGCACCGGTAGCTGAAATGAAGACAAGAGTCTCACCCATGCAATTCTGCAGCAGCCGTAGGCATGAAAGGATCTGGGAACTGCCAGTGAACTCCACCGGCTACGCTGCCACCCAGCTCACCACATCTGCCCAGACATGAGAACTCGCTTGCCTGGTTACAGGATGCCAGACACGGCTGAGTTTCTCACTCGCCCGGAATGGGGAATCGTCTTCTATTAAGAAAGGGTTTGTGTTTACTTTATTTTTTTTTTTGGGGGGGGGGGGGGAGGATGACTAGTTGGGCAACTGGGTGCTATTTTTAAGAGGGTGAGAAAGGGAGGGGCCGTCCTCTCCTCCTGGGCGGAGAGATTCATGTCCTCTGCATTTGGCAGCCACTTCTGCTGGGAGACAAAGCAAGAGACAGATAATTACACAGGAGAACCTTCAGGGGAAATCCAGTAGGCTCCATCAGAAACCTTCAATTGGTCTGCCCGATTCCAGTGGCTTCTCTTGAGTTTGGGCCAACGTCCCATCATTCGCAGAGAAGATGGCCAAGCCAGCAGCTGCTCTGCCCCCAAACAGAAGGGTCTGAGGAGAGCAGGGGAGTGTCAGACCCCCTCCCCCCCCCCCACACACAGGCCATCTACCCTCCCTCATATCCTAGCTGCAGTTGCGGTTTTATCTGAACCACTTCCACCCTACCTCATCCCTTGACAAAAGTGACTTACGAAGTATTTTTAAAATAAAAGTCAAAAACCAAACTATAGCAAAAAAAAAAAAAAACCCAAAACAATCTCTGAAAAGAGCAGTAAATCAAAATGAGCTCAACATTTGGAATGCTAGTCTTAAATGTTTCCGAGCAGCAGCCACACTGGTCTGCAGCAGAAAACCTAGGATTGAGTCCAGTAGCTCCTTATCTTAGAGGCTGTGGTCCGTCCCCTCTTGAAAAAACCATCTGCAGATCCGGCTGTATTGGCAAACTATCAGCCGGTATCAAACCTTCCCTTTTTTGGTAAGGTTACAGAGCGGGCAGTGGCAACTCAGCTACAGGGATTCCTGGATGACACTTCCACACTGGATCCATTCCAGTCTGGCTTTTGACCAGGTAATGGGACGGAGACAGTTCTAGTTGCCCTCATAGATGACCTCATGAGACATCTGGATCGGGGCAGCTCAGCGGTGCTTGTTATTAGTAGATCTGTCAGCCGCATTTGATACGATTGACCACCAGCTACTGATTAACCACCTTGCCGACCTGGGGATTCAAGGGTCTGCCTTACAGTGGTTAGCCTCCTTTCTCCAAGGTTGGGGACAAAGGGTGGTGATAGGGGAGGAATCATCCCAAAGGCACCCACTTATATGCAGTGTGCCACAGGGTGCGGTTCTGTCCCCGATATTATTTAACATCTTTATGTGCCCCGTTGCCCAGATTGTCAGGAGGTATGGGCTGGGATGTCACCAATATGCAGACGACACCCAGCCGGATGGGTGGCCAGTCCGACTGTACCCCAGAAAATCTAGACCTGGCTCTTCTCTTCAGGCCATAGCATCTTGGCTCAGGCTGAGTCGGTTGAAGCTGAAGCTGATAAAGATGGAGGTTCTGTATCTGAGCCAGGGTGGTCCGGGGGGGGGGGAGATCCATCTGCCAGCTTTTGATGGGGTGCCACTAATACCAGCCCCTAAGGTCAAGAGCTTAGGTGTGCTCCTGGAGTCCTCTCTTACCATGGAGGCCCAGGTAGCAGCCACTACTAGATCCACCTTTTTTCATCTTCAGCGGGTGCAGCAGTTGGCCCCTTTCCTGGAGCATGACGACTTAGCAATGGTGAGCCATGCTACGGTCACCTCAAGAATAGATCATTGTAATGCTCTCTACATGGGGCTACCCTTGATGCTGACTCGGAAACTACATCTAGTGCAGAATGCTGCGGCACAGCTGTTAATGGGGCTCCCTCGATGGGAGCACATTCAGCCAGTGCTGAAAGAGCTGCACTGGCTACCTATTGTGTTCAGAGTCCTTTTCAAGGTGTTGGTATTGACCTTTAAAGCCCTCAATGGCCAGGGGCCTGTCTATTTGCAGGACCGCTTTTCTCCACGTTCCCCAGAGAGCACTGTGTTCAAGGACAAAAAATCTACTGTCCATCCCTGGACCAAAGGAGGCTAGGTTGCATTTGACATGGGCTAGGGCCTTCTCGGTGGCAGCACCAGAACCGTGGAATGCTCTCCTGGAGGCCATAAGGGCCCTGACGGATCTTTCTACTTTCCGCAGGGCCTGTAAGACTGAATTGTTCCAACAGGCCTTTGATATCTAGCGGGGAGAGAACTGCCATCCCACATCATTATAGAATTACTATGTGATCACCATCAGAAAAGAAGAACTCGCGGACTTCCAGGGTTGGAAAATGCCAAGCTGAATTGCTTCTCAGAACGGGAGCAGGCTGGGGCTTCTGTTCGGGGTAGTGGAGGGCAATTTAATGCCTACTGCCTTCTTTTCTCAGTCAGCGATCAGTCCAAGATATGCACAGGAAACTCTGAGGAGATTTACCTTGGCTAAAAGGGAGTCCCCGGGGGGGGGGGGCTCCTTTGAGGGGTCTGCGGAGACGAGTTGCATATACATCATCTGCAGAAGTTTCCAGAGTCATTTATTTGACATAAGCTCGACAGGATCCTAACCTTCTTTGAGACTGCTAAACACCTAAAGCTATACAAGACCGGTGTTGGATCTGGATAACTGCAGAAAAAGGTACTGATGACTACCTTCATTCCAGGACTATTTAAAGTTAAACAAAATAAAATCAGAAGGTGGGAAATAGAGATTCAGAAAGCTTGGAAGAAGAAGGGGAGAAGGGGCGAAATTTGAATTTTGTAAATTTAAAGGACAGTGCTAAAAAGTGGAAAAGAATTTATTGTTTTGTCTACTTGCGGTTTTGGTGAAAAAGCCCCATTGTCACAGATTTGCAGCTCTCACAGTCAACACAGGAAATACGTCAAACATCGCGAGATCTTTTTACCAGTGAAAACGGGATTTGGTGGCAAGAAAAGCAGGAAGTATCGGATGGAAAAGGGAAATCATTGAAACAGCTAGCCTACTCTAGGACTATAATATCATAGAAAAACATCGGCGGCCATTGCTAGGAGGTCAAAATTTAAACAAAGTTTTTAAAGTGTTCGGGACATGAAAAATTGGTGAAGCTGACAGTGGTGACAATTATAAGGTAAATACTATTGGACATTATTGCTGATAATTATTTTAGAAGCCTTTAGAAGGAAAATTTTTTTTAAAGGGAAGCAGAAAGTCGCAACCGCCATTTTGGAAGAAATAAAAACTTTTAATATCTGAGCCCAGGAGGCTCTGAGGACGGCGAAATTAGGCTTATTGAAAAGGGCAAACCTTAGTCTATCAAACCTGATAGTTTAAATTTAATTTGGAGAGGTCAAAATTTTTGGTGTTTTTTTAAATGTCAGAGCATAAGTTAACCCATGCAAGGACTGATTCAATGGAGAAAATGCAAGAGCAATTAGATGGAAGCCAGGATGATGAAAGGAGTGAGAGACATCATCATCATCATTTTATTTGTATCTCGCCCTCCCTGCCGAAGCAGGCTCAGGGCAGCTACATGATAACTGCTTCTAAAAAAGAAATTACAAAAGACATTGAAGAGCTAAGGAAAGATATAGAAGATCTCAGAAATGAGACTGTGGTAACATCAAAGAAAGAACAAGAGATGGAAAAGAGAGTGAAAGTACATGATTCCACCTTGATAAAAAGGCAAGAAAAGGTGGCAATTCATGACTGCAAATTGATGGAAACCCAGATACATCTGAGAGGAGTACCTGAGGATGAAGAGACAGATTTGAAAGGATATATAATAAGAATAATTGCAGAATTTTTGGAGGAAGATCCTGAAGGAACTAGAAGCATGTATGACTATATGTATAGAGTGAACTCACTATATGCCAAGAAAAACAATCTACTAAGAGATGTGGTTATAAGATATATGAAAAAAGAAATGGTGGGAAAAATCTTGAATAAAATTTTGAAAAGACATTGATAGTGGGAGGCAGCAGAGTAAGAATCATGAAAGAATTGTCAAGACAAGTGATAAATGACAGAAAAGCATACAAAAAATTGACAGAAAAACTATGTGACAATGAAATGAGGTATAGATGGATAATACCTGAAGGTCTGAGCTTTGAGCTGCAAGGAAAAAGGATTACAATTACAAGCACACAGGAACTGCGCAGGTTTTATGAAGAACATAAAGAGTTTGCACCATGATGGATTACAAATTATTATCTTGGAATGTAAATGGACTAAATTCACCACAAAAAAGAAAGGCAACGTTTCATTGGATTAAAAAGCAAAATTGTAATATAGTTTGTTTACAAGAAGTGCATATCAAACAAAAGGATTACAATTTTTTATGGAATAAACAACTGGGACAAGAATTTTATTCATTGGCTGAACAGAAGAAAAGAGGAGTGATTTTCTATATTAAACAAGAATTGGAGCCGAAATTAGTGTTTAAAGATAAAGATGGAAGACTTGTAGCGGTAGAAATAATATTAAATGCAAAAAAACTGTTGTTATTGGGACTGTATGCACCAAATGGTGCAAAGGATGCTTTTAAAAAAGACATTATACAACAATTTGATGAACTGACTTATGACCAAATTTTGATAATGGGGGACTTTATTGGAACAATTAAGAACACACTGGATAGGTCTGGGGGAAAAAATAATAAGGAAGGAAAATTGGCGAAGTCTTTTTTTTAATTGGTCAAACAAGAAAATTTGGAGGATATATGGAGGAAATTTAATCTTGAAGTGTGGGACTATACCTTTTTTTCAGCAAGACATAAAACTTTTTCCAGAATTGACATGTTGTGGGGCACTAAAGATTTCGGCCTTATAACAAAGAAAATAGAGATTTTACCTAATATTGGGGCTGATCATAACCCAATAATGTGGATTACAAAATTGTCTAAGAAGTTGAGAAGATGGAGATTGAATGAAGATTGAATAAAGAAATAGTGACATCTCTAGAAAATGAAACTAAAGGTTTCTTCCAAATAAACAATAAAGAGGATATAGAATTTCAGACGGTCTGGGATGCTTATAAAGCAGTAATGAGAGGAATATTGATTACATTGAATAACAAAGATAAGAGGGCAAAAGAAAAACAGATGTTGGACAATCAAAATGAAATAAAGGGGGGGAAAAGGGAACTGAGAAAAAGGCCAGGGAAAAAGAAAATTATAAGGGAGATTACAATATTACAAATGCAAATGAGACATTTGTTAAATAAAGCACTGGAATGGAATCTGAAAAGATTGCAGCAGAAATCTTTCGAAGGAGCAAACAAACTCAAAAAATATTTGGCCTGGCAACTGAAGAAAAAGAGAGAAAGTAAAATTATTAATGAAATTGTGGAGGATGGAAGAGAGGTGGTAGATCAAGAAGGAATAAAAAGAAAATTCTTTAAGTATTATGCCAAGTTATTTAAAGGTGTTAAAATAAGGAAAGGAAAGATGGATGAGTACTTACAAAAGATAAAAATAGCACCCTTAGCAGAAAATATGCAAAAAGTTTTGAACAATCCAATTGAAAAACTAGAAATTGAAGCAGTAATTAATGCAATGAAAAATAGAAAAGCACCCGGGCCAGATGGATATACAGTTAAATTTTTTAAAACACTCAAAGAGGAGTTAATACCGAAACTTCAGAAATTGATGAATGTGATAAGAACAAAAGGAAAAATACCAAATACGTGGAAGGAAGCTGTTATTTCGTTGATTCCAAGATAGAGATGTTACGAACGTAAAAAATTACAGACCAATTTCATTATTAAATAATGACTATAAAATATATACAAGAATCTTGGCAGAACAGTTTAAACAATATTTGATAAATTTTATAAAGGAAGATCAAGCGGGGTTTCTTCCAAAAAGGCAAATAAGAGACAATGTCAGAACTGTTGTAAATATTATAGAATATTATGAAAGATATCCAGAAAAGGAAGTAGCATTATTCTTTGCGGATGCAGAGAAAGCATCTGACAATTTAAATTGGGATTTTATGTTTGCAGTAATGGAGAAAATGGAACTGGGAGAAAGCTTTATAAGAATGATAAAAGCAATATATACTGAACAACGTGCAAGGCTATGTATAAATGCTGATCATACAAAAGACATGATAATCAGTAAAGGTACAAGACAAGGTTGTCCAGTTTCCCCACTGTTGTTTATAATGACTCTTGAAATATTACTGATGCAAATTCAATAAGATAAAGAAATAGAAGGATTAAAAGTAAAAGGATTTACTTACAAATACAGAGCATTTGCAGATGATATAATGTTTATAAATGAAAACCCCAAACAAGTCACACCTTTGTTATTAGCCAAAGTACAAGAATATGGGGAGTTGGCGGGACTTTGTATTAATAAAGACAAATCAAAACTTCTATGTAAAAATATGCAAATAAATAAGCAACAAGAATTACAGAGACTAACGGGCTGTGAAGTTACCTCCAAGGTAAAATATTTGGGTGTGGAGATAACAATGAAGAATATTGATTTGTTCAAAAATAATTATGAGAAGCTATGGCGTAAAATGGATGAAGATATGTTAAAGTGGAATAAACTTAATTGGGTAGAATAGCCACAATCAAAATGAATATTCTACCAATAATGATGTATTTGTTTCAAACTATTCTGATTGTGAAAGTCAGTAAACTATTTAATAGATGGCAAAGAAAAATTTCAGAGTTTGTGTGGGCGGGGAAGAAACTAAGAATTAAAATGAAAATTTTAACAGCTGCAAAAGAGACAGGCGGATTTCAATTACCAGACTTAAAATTATATCATGAAGCAGTTTGCTTAGTATGGATAAAAGAATGGATAATGTTGTTAAACAAAAAACTCTTAGCGTTGGAATGTCATGGAAATAAATTTGGCTGGCACGCTTATATGTATTATGGGGAAAAAAAGATAGACGGCTTTTTCTCTCACCGTTATATAAGAAACAGTTTGCTAAATACATGGATGAAATAGAAGAAATATGGAGATGAGAGAAAACCATTATGGATAGTCCCCGCCGAAGTGATAAAAATAACAGCTGAGACGGGTGAAGAAAAGTGGTTGTCATATAATGAACTATTAAAAATACAAAGTGGCAAAACAGAATTGAAAACTGCTGAAGAGCTGAATAATAAATATGATTGGTTTCAAATGCAACAAATAAAGAGCTTGGTGGAGAATGACAAAACTAAAGGAATAAGAAAAGAGCAAACAGAAAAAGTTCTGCTTGGAGACAATGAAAAATTAATTTCAAAATTATATAAATTACTTTTAAAATGGTCTATGGAAGATGAAGTAGTGAAATCTCAAATGATTAAGTGGGCAATTAATGTAAATAAAGAAATACAGATGGAAACTGGGGAATATTTGTGGAAGAACTCTATGAAGCTTTCGACGTGTCATAGTATTAAAGAGAACTGTTTTAAAATGATGGTATATGACTCCTAAGAAATTGGCAAAGATGAATAATAAGATGCCAGACAGATGTTGGAAATGTAAAAAACATGAAGGTTCTTTCTACCATATGTGGTGGACTTGTGAAAGAGCAAAAAAGTATTGGCAGATGATTCAACAAGAAATTTCTAGGATCTTGGGATATGAATTTTAAAAAGTTGCAGAGACTTTTTTTGGGATTACAAATGGAAAAATTTCCAAAAGAAGATAGAACTATAATTTGGTTCTTGCTTTCAGCTGCTAGGACATTATATGTGCAATTGTGGAAGCAAGAAAAAATACCAGAGAAATGGGATTGGCTTGTAAAAGTTATGACATGGAGTGAAATGGACAAATTAACAAGAATTTTAAGAGACTATGATTTAGAAGTTTTTAAGATGGAGTGGAAAAAGTTCAGAAGATATGTAAAAAAAGAGTGGAAAATAAAAGGACATTGGGCAATTTTTGATAATGATTAAGTCTTAGAAAAAAGAAGAATATTAATTTTTGTTTTTATTAGTTAAGGGTACCTTTAAACATTAGTACTTTAAGTAAATGACACCAGCGGGGGTCAAGTAATGGGGGGAGGGGTGGGTAGAAAGTAATATATGGGATAAAAGATAAAAGAAGTTATTAATGATGCAAGAAATATAATTTGTTACCATATGTTACCAAATAAAATTGTTTTAACCATGAAAAGAAAAGAAGAACTCGCTTATATTGCAGTGGTACAGCACCACGTAATGGTTTTAAATTGTAACTATGTTTTATTAATTTTAACTTGTAAATATGAATGTTGTTAGCCGCCCTGAGTCCACTTGCGGAGAGGGCAGGATAGAAATTTAAACTAAATAAATAAATAAAGTATTTTGAGAATAGAAGCTTTCAAGCACCAAAGCTCCCTACGTCTGATACAAGACGGAAGAAGGGAATGTTGAGTCTTGAAAACTTGTAACCTAGGGTTGCTAGTCTCCAGGTGGGGCCTGGAGATCTCCCACTTTTCCAACTGATTTCTGCCAGCTAGAGATCCCCTGGAGAAAATGGCTGCTTTGCAGAGTGGACTCTATGGCATTGTGTCATGCTGAGGCCCCTCCCCTCCCCATACCCCACCCTCTCCCAAATCAACCCCCAAAGTCTCTGGGAATTTTCAATAAAGACCTGGCAACCTTATATACTGGTCTCTTAAGATGCAACTGGACCCAAACCTAGCTCTCTTTTCTGAAAAAGGTATTTGTTGAACATGAGCAAGGAGGTACCACCACTGAAAGCTTGTTCCAGAGGCTTGGGGGCTACTGCTAAGAAAGCCCTGCAGCCCTGCAAATGCCAGATTCATCTTTTGAGCAAATGGAACTCTTAGCATAGCATCCTCTGCTCACACATCCGTTGGATAAGAACAACCACCTTTGTAAGGTTTCTTTTAGAAGAGGATAAGAGAATAAGAGATCTTAATTTTGTTTTTGTTTTCATTTATAACCCCATTTTTCTCCCCAGTGGCGCCCCCGGAATGGCTTAGATCATTCTCTCCATCATCTTAGCCTCACAACAGCCAGCTCAGGTAGGCCAGGTCCAGAGGATGCAACTGAACACCTAGGAAGCTCCCACTGTGGAGTGCACATTCAAACCTGGGTCCCCCAGATCCCAACCCAACAGGAAGAACTGCAGCACAACAAAACCAAGCAGGCCTCTGTGTGCTCTCCCACAGAAATTGCAACATTCTGTCCTCCTCCTAATGGGCAAAGTAAAGCATGAAGGCTGCGTTAATCGGCTTAAGCAGCTGTGGTAAATCAGCAGCATCACTATGAGCAACTGAGGGGTTGTGCAATATTATCAAAAGGAGCCTCCTTACCTGAAGAAAACTTCCGAACTTCCCTTAACTTGAAGGCAAAGGAAACCAAATCAAAACTGTGCCAACAGGGAAGCCAAGGAGGGCACAGGCCACAGCACACAACCACTGAGAGAGATTCCTGTTTGGTTGCTCGCCAAAAGCCTTTTTTCAACTCATCCCAAGCAAATTTCAGGACTGGTTGCAACCAGTGTTCCCCCTAAGCTGAGTTAGCGTGAGCGAGCTCACAGATTTTTAGCCTCCAGCTCACACATTTTTGTCTTAGCTCAGGAAAAATCACCCCAGAGCACAATAATTTATGCAGGAGCTCACAACCTTAATACCAGTAGCTCACAAAGCAGATTTTTTTGCTCACAAGACTCTGCAGCTTAGAGGGAACATTGGTTTCAACCCACACTAGCCCATGCTAAAATCGTGTGCTTTCCATCCTTTCATGTATTATCAAGAATTTGCAAGTAGTGGTGAGTTAACAGAAGATCTGTGGTACTGGGAAGGTCACCCACAACCCGAAGTTTAGCCAGCTGATCTTTCAAGATAGGGAAAACCAATCGTCCCATCACCAAAACATTTCCTGTTGCTAAGTTTTTAATTCAGAAGTTGATACCAACTATTTTTTAGGGTCTGCTTTTCGCTTGGACACTGTAACACACATTTTTTAAACAGTTTCATTATACTTTTCATGCCCTGGTTGGATTTTTAAGGCAGGATTTTAATTAACAGCTTCCATGGTGTTTTATGCTTTTATTCAGTCTTATTTTCTAAGCTGCCTTAGGGCAAATCCCCTGGTGAGGTGACGTAGAAATTTTCTGACTTAAACAAACGAAAAACCAATGAAAACAGTTTGGAAAGGATCAGGGGAAGGAGAGGGAAATGATCCTGCAACATATCTCCTGTCTCTTGATCGTGGATATGGGCACTTCTGGGATTGTTCCCACATTGGCCTTCAAAAAGAACACCGCTAGTCTAAGAAACACAGAGAGGTATACAAAACGCATTCAGAACTTTCATATCAACATATTATACATTTTAATGCACCAAAGGGAGGGAAGGCGATGGCCGTGAGCTCAGAGATGATATAAGAAGACATATTTCCACACAGACCAATTGAGAGAGGCCTCACCCATCTTTCCCACTTACCCCACAAAGCAGCTTAACAAGCAGAACACCGAAACAGACAAATAATTACCTTTTAACTCTCCGAAGAGGCTTCTGTCAATTAGCTTATGGGAGCTCTCTCTCAATGAGTGGGGAGAGGAGGAGGAGGGAGAAGACAACCAGGAGCTCTGTTCGCATCAACAACACAGAAGGTCTCTCCTAAGAAAGAGGAAAAAACCCAAAATAAAGCAATTAGGTGTCATATCTTTGCCTGAACACATAGGGTCGAACAAGAACTTTCAACATAAGAAACATCTCCGTCTTCCAGGAACGTGGTTCATTCTAATAACAGTTTATTTATACAGAAGACTCTAATGGGATCGATCCTCTAAATGCAGAAGTATCGCCATGAATGTTGGCCCCACATGGTCAGGAGTCACATTTGGCTAATCTGGTATCAAAGTATGAATTTGACATGTGCCCTTCTCAAAGAACGAAAGAGGCAAGCAGGCAGGCTCTGTTCATGCACAGAGATAATGTTTATGCTTTTCTTTTTTTACAAGCAGGTGGTTTGGGGCTATTACCCTGTTTCCTTAAATGTGAGACTAAGTACGCACACACACAAACACACAGAACATGCCATAGAACAAACAAAAAACAATAAAAGGCGGTTGTCTTAAACTGACATACAAGTTAGTTATGTGCAGTAACAACACATGCTTTGTGTATTTTTCTTTTTAAGATGGATGGTCTCACATTCTGGGTTGTCTTCCTCTAAAGTAATATTTTCGCCATTAAGTTATAGCCGTCTGATGGTGATCCGGTAGGGTTTTCAAGGCAAGAGATAAGCAGAGGTGGCTTGCCATGGCCTGCCTTTGCAGAGCAACCCTGGACTTCCTGCGTGGTCTCCCATCCCAGTACTAATCAGGGCTGACCTTGCTTAGAGCTTCTAAGATCTGGTGAGATCCGGCTAGCCTGGGCAATTCAGTGCAAGGCCCTCTCTCTTCTGACAGTTAGTCAACCAGGATCCACCCAGCTTAGCTTCCGAGAGCTGGCCAGATCTGGCTAGCTCCTGCGTAGCAACCCTGCATTTTGTTGGTAGACTCCCATCCAAGATCTGATGAGACTGGGCTTGCCTGGACCATCCAGGTCAAGTTCAACTAAATACAGTATCTGAATTCAACCCAGCAGCTACCTGGAGAGACAGCTCAATATAATTCTGATTTTGCTGGCAGAAACTGAGCAACAGTTGGCTCTTCTGAGGCAAACTGGTGATTCTCCAAGGAAAATGAGGGCCAGTCATCACATGGGACCAAATCCAGTACCCTCATCTGGGAATCCAAATGATAGCATACTAACTCAACATAAAATCAGATCTGGACACTCAAAATGTCCTCTTTTCATTGACATTGGCCAACCAGGACTGCTGGTATTTATATATTTCCTTCATTTATACCCTTTCTCTCTTATATAGCTGCCCTGAGCCTGCTTCGGCAGGGAGGGCGGGATATAAATGCGGAGAATAAATTAATAAATATACCCCTTATATGCCTTTCTCCCCAGCAGGAGTCCATCATTCTCCTCCATTTTTATCCTTACACCAATTTTACAGGCCGATTGAATCATCTACCGTTTTTGCATACAGCTTACCTAGCAGTCACAATCCTGTTCCCTCCGCAGCGTCCGGTCGGATTTCCCACCATCTGCGCCGGAGTTACAGGAAGTGCCGCAGCTTCTGCGTAGCAAACGTAAACTGGGTTTCAGCGGTTTACTTTTGCTACGCAAAAGCCACGGCACTTCCTGTAACTCCGGCGCAGACGGTGGGAAATCTGACCGGACGCTGCGGAGGGAACAGGATTGTGACTGTGAGGTTAGCTGTGTGCGAAAACGGTAATCCTTTGACTTTCTGCACCATATCTTTTTATCAACGTTTACAACGGACTAGGCTGCTAACAGAATTCCACCCCTGAAGCTCAGTGTATCCAAGTATCCCTTTCCCTTCTTCCACGCAAGCCAGCCTACCTCACAAGGTGGTTGTGGCAGGCAATGGATGCTGCTAAACTGGGATTCCTATGCTGATTCAACCCAACCATGCATGCTCTCAATAGAAACCAGGAGAAGCTAGCTGGCTGCAGAAAATAATTGCCCATCAGTAGAGGTACAGGATTCAATTGCTTGTGCTAATTGTGTTACCAGAGGGGATTCTAAGAGGATGATTCTAATAGGATCATTTACTCTTTTGACTGGGTCTTGTTTCCATGTATGGTTAGCAGAGCAAGGCCACATACCTGTCTCCTGCTAACTCTCTCTTGACCTTCCAGCCTTGTTTTGTAATGACTCCTTTTGTTTGCACTTGTTGCCAACTATGGCCTGGGGAATCCTTGAACATCTGAGGGCAGTCCCTATGGAGGGGGGGAATCAGGGGTGGGATTTCATCTAGAATCTCTGGTGTGTCGTAGAGCCTGCCTTCTGAAGCTGCCATTCTTCCCCCAGAGGAACTGGTCTCTCATCTGGAGATCAGTTCTGATTCCAGGAGAACTCCGTGACCCACCTGGAGGCTGGCAACCCTACTCCTGGGCTCTGGCCTGTGAAAGCTTATACCACAAACTGTGGCACCAGTTTTTAAGATGCCGCTACCTCTCTCCATTGTGCAACACATAATAAGGCCACCTCTCTGGGATTTACCACAATACAAACGGAGCGAAAGTGAGAAAGAGAGCGCCTGCATTCAGTGAGATAAATCAACTGTACCTTCCTCATTTTCATTATTATAACTCTGCAACACTTTAGGCGGCGTTATGATGAAGTCTCTCCTGACTTAAAAAAAAATAATAATTACACACAGACCGATACGGCAGAGCCAGTTAATAAAGTGCTGCACTGGTTAAAGCGGAAACACCTGAAAACACTCGCAAGATTTAAGTTTTCATCTTTCCAAGAGGTGGTGGGGAGAAGGGAGGACTGAAACAAAGGAAGTAAGGAACACTGAATACCTCATATTTATGTATCAGGTTTCGGGTATGCAAAGCACAAAGTGTGAATGTTCAGCAGTTCTACCACCACCCTGATAAAGGGTTAGAGATGGTGCACTTGGGGCCTAGGGATGCCAGTCTCCAGGTGGGACCTGGAAATCCCCAGGAATTACAGCTCATCTCCAGAGACCAGTTCCTCTGGAGAAAATGGCTGCTTTGGAGGGTGGACTCTCTGGCACCGCACCCCACTGAGGTCCCGTCCTCCCCAGGCTCCACCCCCAAATCTCCAAGAATTCCTGAATCTTGAGCTGGCTACCCTACCTTCCCCATCCCCCGCCAGTGGCCAGGGGTGGGGCTGGTAAACTTAGAGGGGCCGCTCGCTGATATTGTGTCTGAGGCGAGATTTGAACGAAAGCCTTGCCAGTTGGTTCCACCAGTTCTAAATGCGCCATGATCCTCAACATACTGCCGGTGGGGTACCTGCCTGGGTGCTCCCTAGTGCCCACTTCCTTCTTCCACAAGGCATCTCTTTCTTCAAAGCAAAGAACCAATTCCCAGTCAGTCTTGGCTTTCCTCCAGATCGCTGGAGAAGGAGGCACTTCACAAGAGCCCAAGAAGCATCCCCTTCAGGTCTGCAGGGAGCACTAAGGTTCCCAGCGGCAACCACCAGGAGAAAACCTAAAAGTGCTATCACAGAGCTCTAGGGTTTGTTGCAAGAAGCCACAGAGTTTTCAGTGATTCCTAGAGTGACGTCATGCCTCATCCGGGTATTCTCCCGGAAGTCACGTAACTTCAGACAGCAATTTTTTTTCCCTGAGTCCCAGTTAACAACAAGAGCTGGGGATGGAAGGTCTATATTGGTTTGTGGCAAAGAAATGTTTTGGGGGTACATTTACCACTTCTCCATTTGTGCTCTATCCTGGTTCAGAAGAAAGATGCTTTCACTCAGAGCCACATCGCGGTTGGGAAACTCCTGGAGATTTGCAAGATGGAACCTGGAGAGGACAAGGACTTTGGTGGGGTCCACCTTCCCCACAGAGTCCACCTTCCAAAGCAGCCATTTTCTCCAAGGGAGCTGATCTCTGCAGTCTGGAGATGAGCTGCAATTCCAAGGGGTTCCCAGGTCCCACCTGGAGGTTGGCATTCATAAGCCAAACCCAGATTCAAGTGACCCTGCTACACTGTTTTAAAATAAGTGCCTACAAACAAAATGCCGGTTGATGAGAACAGAACACCGGTCTGCACTGCACCTTATAAGCCAATGCATTTTCACCCCCTTGCAAGGCTGGGAAAAGCTCAACTTAAGCTCAATATGCACTTGCCCACCATGCGTAAGCAAACGGACACTACAGAACAGGGTGTTTGGCATGACAAGAGAACCCAAACGTTCAATCCAATCAAGTTTAAGTGATAATTGAAGGGAAAGCAGCTCTGTTCACCACCTTCCCAGAAAGATCTTGCAACTGTAAATTTTTCCCCTAATGGGTTTACTCCAATCGTTTCTTCCTAAGCCCATGCCATTAGCAAAAAAACGAGCCGGCAGCCAAATCAGCGTGAGCCAGGATTTCATTAGGTCTCCCGCTGAGCAGGGTAATTTCTGGTCAGCGCTTGGACCCAAAGAACCAAAATTAAATCAGGTGCTTCTGAACGAGGTGGGGGTGGGGATCTGGCAGCCTTGAGGATTTACTTATTCAGATTTACGGCCCGCCCCGCTGGCTCGTAAAAGCTTATGAGCCTTTTAGCTTTTAATCTTTCACTATGAAAATATGAAAAATAGATCTATGTAGCAAGAAACCGCCCCTCCCTCCACACGCACACAAATGCTATTTTAAAAAGCATCCACAGAGATGCTCCCATGAAAGTAAGCCTTTCATGGAGGGAACAGCCACTGAGAATATTGTTGTGTATGGGGACTGTCAATGCTATTTGATTCATTTCTACCCGTCTCCTCCATCAAGACCCAAAGCAGCCCACACATCATTCTGCTCCATCCCTTTTATCCTCCCCCGCAACTCTGTGAGGTTTGGTTCGCTTTCCCCCCACCACCACCACCAACATGAGCTTCCATGGCACAGTGGGGATTCGAATCTGGGTCTTCCAGATACTAGTCTGACAGTTAACCCCTGCACCACACTGCTATAACCGCTACAATTCAAAGTTCAAGGCAGAATCCCACCCCCACCCCCAGGAACCAGCCACATGGCAAATTAAGAACGACAATTTGCCGCTGATATTGATGGTGCTTGTAAATGACCACAGTATCTCTCTGGTGCACTGGCCAGGAAAAGCTTGGAGGAAAAACCAGAGTCAAGGCAGGCCCCAGAACAATGGATGTACCACTAAGGCCCTCAAGAGGCAGAGCAGTATAATGATTAAGAGCAGCACACTCTAATCTGGAGTTCCACATGCAGCTGCTGGGCGACCTTGGGTCAGTCACAGTTATCACAGAGCTGTCCTCTCAAGAACAGTTCTCAAAAAAAGTTCTCTCAGCCCCACCTATCTCACAGGGTGTCTGTTGTGGGGAGGGGAAGGGAAGCAGATTGTAAGCTGGGGTGCCATGCCTGTGTTGGGAAAAACCTGGAGACTTTGGGGATGAATCTGGGAGAGGGTAGGGTTTGGGGAGGGGCCTCAGCAGGGCACAATGCCGTAGAGTCTACCCTTCAAAGCAGCCGTTTCCTCCAGGGGAGCTGATCTCTGCCAGCTGGAGATCTGTTGTATAAGTGGGAGAGCTCCAGGCCCCACCTGGCAACCATAACTACTCTGAGACTCCAAATGAAGGGCGGGTTATAAATCCAATCTCCTCTTCTTCTACTCTGGCTTATAAATTTGCTGGTGGTTTAAGGGCAGCGTTGGGGGGCTGGAGTTTGGGGAAAGCTCAGCATGGATTTGATGTCATAGAACCCACTCTTTGAAGCAGCCATTTTCTTCAGAGGAACTGATCTCTGTCCCCACCCCCAAAGAGCTCCATCATTGTGTGCCATGCTTGGCACGATGATGTCAAATGACGTTGTCATGCTAGGGATGCTCTAGCATTCAGGAAAAAAACTCTATGGTACCACAGAGTTTTTACCTGAACTCTAGAGCAGTGTTTCCCAAAGTGGGCGATATTGCCCCCTGGGGGGCGCTGGAACGATCCAGGTGGGTGGAAGTAGCCTTGGGTGCAATTGGGGGGCGGTGAATAAAAATAAAAATAAGGGGGCGGAGGAAGCATAAAGGAAGAAGAGAAGAGAAGAGAAGAGAAGAGAAGAGAAGAGAAGAGAAGAGAAGAGAAGAGAAGAGAAGAGAAGAGAAGAGAAGAGAAGAGGGTGGTAGTTGTCAAAATATCACATTTCTGGGAGGTATCCAGAAATTCTAATGTAGAGAAAAATTTCCATTAACAAAGATAGAGTGTTCCTTTTTGTCTGCTAAAAAAAAAAGAATAAAGGTAGTCTCCTGTGTAAGCACCAGTCATTTTCGACTCTAGGGTGACATTGCTTTCACAACATTTTCACGGCAGACTTTTGACGGGGTGATATGCCATTGCCTTCCCCAGTCATCTGCACTTTTCCCCCAGCAAGCTGGGTACTCATTTTACCAACCTCGGAAGGATGGAAGGCTGAGTCAACCTGGAGCCGGCTACCTGAACCAGCTTCCGCTGGGATCGAACTCAGGTTGTGAGCAGAGGGCTCCAACTGCAGTACTGCAGCTTTACCACTGCGCCACGGGGCTACTTAGTGCTAATTCACCTAATTTGACTAGTAATGAGGACCAGAACTCCTTCCACTTAAAATATAAGAAGGATGCAGTTTATTTAGAGGTGTACAGACAAACAAGAAATACAGAAACAAAAAACCTTGCAAGCCTATCCTAGCCAATACTTGCTACAGCTAGCAGCTTCTCAAGGTTGCTTGCAGTTTCTCCTTCAGCAATACACTTCAAGTCAGGACTGTGGAAGCACTGAGGTAATTGCACAAACTTCTCTGAAGAGTTCCAACCTGCAGCTTTCTTCTCACAAGGTTTTCTGGAGAGCGTCAAGCTTCTTACAGTCCTCTGGTTACCAGGTAGTTGCTTCTGCTGATTTCAGCCAACTGCAGTGCCCCAGACACAAGGGTGTCTTCTGCAGGGGCAGTGCATGGGAGTAGGCAGGGTAGGCACAATCTCACCAGCCAGCAGGCAAGCCAAGAGCCCAGGGCGGCGCTGCCGCTTTTCTTTGCAGGGAAAACGTTGCCTGTGCTTGTCGGAAGCTTCCAAGGAAGCCTCCAAAGAGAGTCCTCTGCTGCCTCTGAGAAGCACAATGTTTGCCTTGTGAAGAAAAGTGGTGGTGCGGCAGCATTTGTGTGTGTGGCCCGGGACTCTCAACTTGCCTGCTGGCTGACGCAATGATGTCATCACCGGTGCATGAAGAATATCCCCCCTTAGGAGCACACGGGGAGGCACGCCTAGGGCGGCAGAACCCCTAGCGCCAGCACTGATCTTCTGCTCCTCTTCTTGAGTTTTGATATTTTACTAATCCACTTATATCCCTGACTGGCTGTCAAAGTGCTAGAATTGTGCAACCAATCATTGGTACAAAACAACCAATGTATCTGGGCCCATCTAGATCTTCTCCTGTCAAATACCTGTCAAACAAGGTGGCCTCCTGTCAGTTGGAATTGACAGGTGTTTATTATTTTACAAGTGTTTGCCATTAAGAACATGGCCTCTAGGCTTACTTAAGCTGATAGCAACTCACACAAACACTTAGAAGTTGGGTATTGTCATTTTCCAGGTAATGATGCAGACAAACACTTACACCCATGGTTGATGAAACACTCAATTTCTTGACAGGAGGCTTCTGTGACATGTGGGTGGGGCACTATGGCAGTCTAGTCTGCCCTCCCAACCCAATCCTGTAACTATGACACAGTCATTAAGAAACTAAGCAATGACCAACTGGCATTACATCAAAGAAGCCTTTCTCTCTCTATCTCCATAGTAGTAAAGCCTCTTCAAAGAAACTTCCTTATTCTTTCATGTCATTCCAGAAGCCGTTAAGTGTTTCCTGAATTGCCTGAAGCCAGGAGCCCACTGCTGGCTGCCTGCTCCATTCATTACTTCATGTTTCCCATGCTCTGACCTTACTTCCCATGGAACTGACTGAGATAAACAGCTGCTGCTTCAAATACTACTCTAATCTCTGTACTGCTGATGGTATGTAATGATTTCAAAATTAAAGAAAATGCAAAAGTGGCTTTTCCCCAACTATTCATGTGGGGGTAGAGTTCCAGAGTCTGACTCAATAAATATCTGGAGATTTTGGGGGTAGAGCCAGGAAACCTTGGGGTGGAGCCAGGAGCAAGGCTGTGACAAGCACAACTAAACTCTGAAGGAAGTTCTGGCAATCACATTTAAAGTGACTACACATTGTTTAAATGCCTTTCTTCCATTTGAAACAATGAAGGATAGGGGTCCTTCTTTGGGGCCTCATAGAAATGGACCCCCTAGTACAACTGTTTTGAAACTTGGTGCTTTGAGTAACGGCACTGGTGAATGCTATGCTGAACATTTGGTGCCTCTGCCTCAAAAAACAGCCCTCCCAGAGTCCCAGTTATCCATGGATCAATTCTCCACTATACCCTACTTTTATTTTAATATTATCCTTTGTTATCTTAATTTTCTGTATGTATATCTGTGTTGGAGACTGCAGGGCTGCCAGTTTGTTGGAACTGAATCTATTTGAAAGAGAAGTGGATGAGCAAGAATGAGAAATAGGACTTAACTGACCACAACGTTTGCAAGCCAGAACTAACTGGTGAATTGAACTCAGACTGCCCGTTGCTTTTCCATTTTACTGCTACATGCATCTCCATTGGTTTTATCTCCATTGGTTTTGCTGCATTGTTCTGTATGACGGAAGTGATGCATTGTATACTATATTTCAATTGTTGTTACTTGCCCTGAGCCCACTTGCAAGGAGGGTGGGATAATAATTATAAAGAAATTCCAAAAGTTCTCTGTGTATGCAAATGTTACTATGGTTGGTTTTATAAAATAATTTTAGAATTTCAAGCTTCAAAGTGTCTTGTTTACAACATCCTTGTTTACCCTGTGTGCAAATATGTCACTGAATCTTTTAGTCCACTTCTTAAAAGTCAATTTCCAGTAGGGCGCCGATCATTTTTTTTTCTGAAAAGGGGGCGTTTGGCTAAATAAGTTTGGGAACCTCTGCCCTAGAGCATCCCTGGGTATGGCATGACATACCCAGTGCAATGGCGTCACTTCCGAAGCCAAGGTAGGGCTTGGCAACCCTAGGGCACAGTGCCATCGTCATGCCGATGTCAATATGGTTCCTCTGACCAGGATGGCCCTGGCTACTCCTGGAAGCTAAGTCGTGTCGGCCTTAGTTAGTACCGGGATGGGTACTAAGGAAGTCCAGGGTCACTACCTGGACAGAGACAGGCAATGGTCCAGGGTCACTACCAGAGGCAGGCAATGGCAGACCATGTTTGAACAGGAATTCGGGGGCTAGCCTTACAGTGGCTTTCCTCCTTCCTTGAAGGCCGGGGACAAAGGGTGGCGGTTGGAGGAGAGATGTCCCAGAGACACCTACTTAACTGTGGGGTGCCTCAAGGGGCAGTTCTCTCCCCGATGCTGTTTAATATCTTTATGCGCCCCCTTGCTCAGATCGCCCGGAGACATGGGCTGGGTTGCCATCAGTACGCTGATGACACTCAGCTCTATTTATTGATGGGCGTCCGGACCGCCTACACCCCTATAAATTTGGACCGGGCGCTGCAAGCCATGGCAGACTGGATTAAGCTGAGTGGGCTGAAGCTGAACCCAGCGAAGACAGAGGTCCTTTGCATGGGTCGCGGCGAGCTAGGGGGGGGAGATCTCCCTACCGGTCTTTGACGGTGCGTCACTGATACCAGTGCACAGGTTCAAGAGCCTGGGAGTGCTACTGGAGCCCTCCCTGACAATGGAGGCACAGATAGCAGCCACTGCTAAATCCGCCTTCTTCCATCTTAGAAGGGCGAGGCAGCTGGCCCCCTTCCTAGAATGTAGCGACCTAGCAACAGTGATCCATGCAACGGTCACCTCGAGATTAGACTACTGTAATGCCCTCTACATGGGGCTGCCCTTGTGCCAAACTCGGAAATTGCAGCTAGTGCAGAATGCGGCGGCCAGGCTGCTAGTGGGACTACCTCGGTGGGAACACGTGCGGCCTGGGCTGAGGGAGCTGCACTGGCTTCCAATTGTATTCCGAGTTCGCTACAAGGTGCTGGTTATTACCTTTAAAGCCCTATATGGCCGAGGACCTGCCTACCTTAGGGACCGCCTCTCTCCATATGTTCCCCAAAGAGCACTGAGATCCAGCTCCCAAAGTCTCCTAAAAACCCCTGGACCAAAGGACGCCAAACTGAAAGTAAGGAGCGAGCAGGCCTTCTCAATAATGGCCCCCCACTGGTGGAATCAGCTACCGGAGGAAGTGCGAGCCCTGCGGGACTTTAACCAGTTCCGCAGGGCTTGCAAAACTACCCTCTTTCAACAAGGCTATAAGGAACCCTGAAAGTGACATCTAGCCATCTGGATATATATCTCACTGAAATGTAGCACCTCTAATTTATTGTGGTTTTTAAATTTTATGTAACTGTTTTTAACTGTATTTATTAACTGTATTTTATCATATGAACTGTATTATAATCATGGTACTTCTTGTTAGCCGCCCTGAGCCTGCCTCGGCAGGGAGGGAGGGATATAAATAAAATTTATTATTATTATTATCATCATCATCTCTGGTCTTGAAAACCCTACAGGGCTGCTATAAATTGGCTGTGACTTGTGACTTGATGGCACTTTCCACCCCACCCCCACTTTCTGTCTAAATCCAGAGAGGCAGCAACAGACTCAACCAGCGTCTGGAGACAGGAAAATTCACTGTCAGGAGACAGGGAAAGGCCTAAGAGTTAATAAATTGAAACTCAATCCAGACAAGTAAAAGTGCTGTAAGCAGCAAATAAAGCTGATTCAGGAACAAGAGCTTCACCTCACCTAGCTGAGGTTAGGTTCACAGCTCAGAGGCACTTCTGGGTTCTTCTACATGGTCATTAGACAAACAGGTTTCAGAGGCTGCCTGGAACTCCTTTTACCAGCTGAAGCCAGTTTGCTGGCCCATCTGTTCCCAGAGAAGGCTAATCTGAATACAGCCACATAGCAGATGACTATATGGCTCTACATATTGGGCTGCCCTTTGGAACTTCAGTTGGTGCAAAATCTGGCCATAAGGAACCTTATGGGGATATGCAAAATCCAGTAGAGCCAGTGCTTCTTCAATAGCGCACATTCACAATTTGTTTCTGGACTCTGTTCAATGTTCTGTTTTTCACCTTTAGGAACCCTAATGGCTTGGCTCCTAAAGGACTGCCTCTACCACCCTACCTGGACTTCGAGATCCATGCACTTTGCCTTCCCCTAAGAACCATCCTTAGCAGAAGTTAGGTTTGGTGGTACCATCCCCGGATTGTAGGCCTCTTTTACCCTTGAGAGATGAAGTTGGCATCATCCTTCCAGGCCTTCTGGATGACCCTGAAGACGCCTTTCCTGGAAGACCTTCAAATCAGACTGAAATTGAGATAGTGCTTGTCTAAGTTTATCCCCCTGAACTTATTTTATGCTAAACTGATAATACATTCTATAAGCAACTGTGTGTGTTTTGTTCTTAAAACACCTGAAGGACCTTTGGGTGGAAAGGCGGTCTCGAAAGAGGCTGACCAAATCAACCAGCCATAATGAAACACTGTGCAATAAGAGTGGCAGGTAAAGGTGACTTGCCCCAACCTGGATAGTACAGCTAGCCTGATCTCATCAGGTATCAGAAGCTAAGCAGGGTTGGCCCTGGCTAATATTTGGCTGGGAAACCAGGATTGCTATGCAGAGGCAGCCAACAGCAAACCACCTCTGTTAGTCTCTGGCCTTGAAGCCCTCTGGGGTTGTCACAAGTCAACTGTGACCTGAGAGCAAAACAAACACCACCATCACCAACAAGAAAGAAGAAGCTGCAGATTTATACCCCGCCCTTCTTTCTGAATCAGAGTCTCAGAGCGGCTTACCATCTCCTTTATCTTCTCCCCCCACAACAGACACTCTGTGAGGTGGGTGGGGCTGAGAGGGCTCTCACAGCAGCTGCCCTTTCAAGGACAACCTCTGTCAGAGCTATGGCTGACCCAAGGCCATTCCAGCAGCTGCAAGTGGAGGAATGGAGAATCAAACCCGGTTCTCCCAGATAAGAGTCCACACACTTAACCTGTACACCACTATAGACTTAACCACTATACACTTAACCACTACACCAAACTGAAACAGATTAACAAAGCCAGAACCATACCCAGAGAAAGCTTTGCCAGTTTTCTTCCATTTCAAAATATTTGAAGACATGTGAGCAGGGCTTTTTTTGTATCAGGAACTCCTTTGCATATTAGGCCATGCCCTCCTGATGTAGCCAATCCTGCAAGAGCCTGCAGGGCTCTTCGTACAGGGCCTACCATAAGCTCCAGAAGGATTGGCTACATCAGAGGGGCATGGCCTAATATGCAAAGGAGTTCCCGCTACAAAAAAAGCCCTCCGTGTGAATACACATGAAAGCTCATACCTTGAATAAAACTTTATTGGTCTTTGTTGGACCCAAACTTTATTCCAGAGAAAGCCTGTTAAGGACAGGCCAAAAGAGATAATAACAGAACACCACTAGTAGTCACATAGAGCTCTCAACTGAAAACAGTTTAATGTAGATATTGATAAATAATGACATATTTCACAAGCACTGGGGGGGGGGGGCAAAACTTTTCTTGCAATGCATACAGACAGCCCCCCGATCTTAAACAACTCCCCAATCTTAAACAACTCCTTCGAGAGCCAGTTTGGTGTAGTGTTTAATTGTGCACATCTATCTGGGAGAACCGGTTTGATTCCCCACTCCTCCACTTGCACCTGCTGGAATGGCCTAGGGTCAGCTATAGCTCTGGCAGAGGTTGTCTTTGAAACGGCGGCTGCTGTGAGAGTCCTCTCAGCCCCACCCAACTCACAGGGTGTCTGTTGTGGGGGGAAAAGATAAAGGAGATTGTGAGCCGCTCTGAGACTCTGAGTGGACGGCAGAATATAAATCCAATGTCATCTTCTTCTTCCCCACAATAATACAGCATCTAACTTGAACACTGATGAGCTTGCAAGAAGCCCAGATGCCAACTTTGCTGCCACGTACACCCAAAGCAATGCAATCACTGAACCTAACAACATCAACTATGCCATCTCAGACCCCTTCACTTGCCCATCTTCTCACGCTGTATGTGTCATTAAGAGCATATGCCGTTAAATCCCAACAATGCCCTTTGGTTCTCACACAGGGCAAACCAGTCAAACCCCGCGCCAAAGGATAAATGGACACAAATATGACATCAAGAATCATAAGACCGTGAAACCTGTAGGAGAACACTTCACTCTTCCAGAACATTCAATGGGTGACCTCAACATAGTTGTTTTGTTGCAAAGGAACTTCAGGAACAGACTAGAAAGAGAAAATGCTGAGTTGCAAGTTATTACAACACTCAGAACAATGGAACCCCCAGGATTTAATAATATATTGGTTTCTTATCTCATGACATATGCTAACCTCGTTCACATGCTCACCTCATTCAACGCTTAGCTCAGTCCTTATCTCTGTATTCCCACAAATCCTCCAGAAGGAGGGATAATTTTAATAATTTTGTTAAGAATGATTTAAGTATATCCATGGTCTTGTGTTCCTTTATATTGTTCACAGAATCATAGAGTTGGAAGGGACCTCCAGGGTCATCTAGTCCAGCCCCCTGCACAATGCAGGAAACTCACAAACACCTCCCCCTAATTTCACAGGATCTTCATTGCTGTCAGATGGCCATTCAGCCTCTGTTTAAAAACCCTCAAGGAAGGAGAACCCACCACCTCCTGAGGAAGCCTGTTCCACTGAGGAATCGCTCTAACGGTCAGGAAGTTCTTCCTAATGTTGAGCCGGAAACTCTTTTGATTTAATTTCAACCCGTTGGTTCTGGTCCTACCTTCCGGGGCATAGAAAACAATTCCACAGCATACGACAGCCCTTCAAGTACTTGAAGATGGTGATCATATCATTGTTGCTTTGCATACTGTGGTGCTCATTTCGTGATAAGCTCCAGATGATGGCTGAAGACCTCCTGCTTTTACAATGGATCCCCAGGTGACAGAGATCAGTTCCCCTGGAGAAAATGCCCACTTTAGAAGGTGGACTCTATGGCATTAGAGACCCTCCCCTCCCCAAATCCCACCCTCCTCAGGCCTTACACCCAAAATCTCCAGGTATTTCCCAACCCAAAGGGGGCAGCAACCTGTTTGTCAAATACAGAAAAGAGTTCCCAATAACACAATGTATACCCCCAAGGAATGGTTAAAGCTCCTCTGAAAGGCAATTTAAAGCATCTGAGATGGAAGCAACCCAATAGGGTTGCCAGGTCTGTGTTGGAAAATACCTGGAGACTTTGGGAGTGGATCCAGGAGAGGGGAGGGTTTGGGGAGGGGAGGGGCCTCAGCTGGGTACAATGCCATAGAGTCCACCATTTTCTCCAGAGGAGCTGATCTCTGCCAGGTGGAGATGAATTGTAAAAGCGGGAGATCTCCAGGCCCCACCTGGAGGCTGGCAGCCCTACAACCCAACGAAACCATCAGAAAAACCTCAAAATGTAAATCGAGATCCTCCGGTTTAACGGTGCTAATCCCAGAAATAACCCCATAAACAAAAATGGAAGGAGCACTGCAATTAGAGAAAAGGGTAAATGCTACACGGGACAGAGAATATTGCAGGAAGTTTAACTGCGTTTATAGTATTTAAATCTTTTTCTTTTACATTTTAAGGAAGGGTAGAAGAGGGATGTTTAAAAATAAGGAAAAGCCAAATATTAAAACAATGGATTTGTTTCATGGGTCTCCGTTAGCTCCTCACTGGGGGAAAGGTTACATCGTTTCACTTTGTTTTTTTTAAGAAAGGGTTAATCTTTCACAGGATCGCTGCCTGTTTTGTGCCTGGCCCAGGTTGTGCCCTGGAAGGGTGCCCCAGCCGCCCCACCCTGCCTTGCGCTACAGAACAGGACTGCCAACTTTGGCATCTGACTGAACGCTGAACTTTGGAAGAACTCAGGAGCAACATTCTTCGGCAAGTTGCAACCTTAATCCAAAGCTCCTCTTGTATTCTGACGGAGGGGCAAAGGATGCTTGTGACCGGTGAACCAACAGCGCAAAGCAGCCAGGTCATGGGGCCATTATTTTGGGGAGGTAAAAAAAGTTCCCATTAGCAGTCGCTGCTTCAAACTTTATATGAACAGGGGAAAGAGAAATCCTTCAAGGACCTCCCAAAGAGCATTTTAATCATTAAATATCTGAGCCTCTTTAAATTCAGAATGGTTTCAAAAACAAAAACAAATCAACCCCAGGTACCATTTCTTAAAAATACGCACAGTAAGTGCATTAAATTATTGATACCCATTAAACTGGGGGGGGGGGGGGGGGGAGAGAGATTAAACCAGCTCTTGGCTTTCGTTAATCATTAATGGAGTTTCCACTGGAGCATTTCACTGGGTAGATATCGCATTGTGCAGTGCGCAGAACACAAAACCTGGGAGGCATGAATTTATTTTTGGCAAAAATAAAAAAATTAAAAGGAGGCAAGCAAACTCTGTGGCGCTAAAAACAACAAGAAGCAGAAGGGGAACTCGGGAGCAACTGATCGAGCCTAAGGTACCAACAAGCTGTATTATGGCTGCTAACAAGCTGGAATAGGAAGATTAATAAACCAGATAAATAATAATCACAATAGCCTCCTGGTGAGGGGCTCAGAATTCTCCCAGAATTACAAGCGATCTCCAGGCTACAGAGATCAGTTTCCCTGGAGAACAAATAGCAGCTTCAGAGAGTAGAAAAATTATTATTTGCCACAGCATTATTCGCTCCCAAACTCCCTTCCCCAAATTCCACCCTCCTCAGTCTTCACCCCCAAATCTCCAAGGATTTCCCAACTCAGAGCTGGCTACCCTATATCAACACTACACTGAATTTTAACTCTTTTCGCCTGTTACACAGCAACAAACTCATCCTTGCTGCCCCCTGCGTACAGAACAAAATACCTCCATGCTACAAAAAGCTTGAGAAACATTGGCTGTATTTAGAAATGCCCATAACAAGGGCCTAGCCATTTGGAGCATTTGTGTGTGTGTGTGAGGCGGTGAGTGTGTACAGGTGTAAGGAATGGTTTAACTCTTGCAGGTTGTTTGAGTACAGGTAGTAATATACCTGCCGTGGTTCTTCACTGCTTTTTGATTGTGTATCACTTTCCTGTAAACTCCTATAAACGTTGAACTGTCAGGATTCCTTTAACTCCTGCCCTGGCGCTCCTTTGGCCATACACCTGCCCTCCAACATCTCTGCCAAGAAAACCGGGCTTGACAAACACTGATGGCTATTGTTGCTTAGCCAGGGAACAAACGCACTTTGGACCTTGCGACAAACCCAAGTGCAATTTCATAAAAGGTTTGGTGCATGTGTGTTTGTGTGCTCACACACTCCCGAAACCTGCTATGTATATGAAAAGAGGCAGAAAGTAGCATTAATGTTTGTAAGTGCATTCCACTGCATTCCCTTGTTGCTTTCAAAGGGCTCCACCATCTTTATGGTTTACTTGTAGCTGGCTGCAAGTCTGCTTAGAACAATCTATTACCCAACATTTTGCTTCCAGCAGGGGACAGCTCACAAAGACTCAAGGATTGTAATCCCCCAGGGCGTTTGTCTCCCCCCCTCTCCCAGCAACACCTTGTATTCAGGGATATACTGCTTCTTTACTTGGGATTTCCATTCCACTATCATGGCAAAAAACACAAGAAGTATTATTATGTTATTTAAGACATTTTCAGGCCTCCTTTCCACCCTAATAGTGTCCCCAGGGTGGCCCATGTGAAAACATTTGAACATGAATGCAGCAGTTCAATACATAAAATAATTCCAATAAAAACATTTGAACACACAACACCCAAACCAGGGAGGACGGCCAATAATAGTTAATGGAGGCGAGGCTTTTTTTGAGCAGTTCTGGCTGGCTGGACATCAGGGGGTGTGGCCTAAGATGCAAATACGTTCTGCTGGACTTTTCCTAACCAAAAGCCCAGCATGAAACAATGGTGGCATCAGGGGGTGTGGCCTGATATGCAAATGAGTTCCTGCTGGGCTTTTTCTACAAATAAAACCCTGAATGAAGCTTTGCCAAAAGGAACAGAAGACAAGGGCAGAGGGAGGCAGAACAAACCTCTCTGGGGAGGGCAACTCAACTGAGAAAACGCTTCTGCCTTTCTTTCTTTTTACCATTTTGCTCCCTCTCTGATATTCTGATTTCTCATACTTCTTGAAGGCCTGTTGATAGAGACCAACTCAAAAGTGGGAAATTGCTGGAGATCTTAGGGGCAAAGTCTCTTAGGGGCAAAATCTTTGTAGTCCAGAGATCAGATGTAACTCTGGGAGATCCCCAGGCAGAAGCATTTTATATTGGGGGGTGGGTTAGAAGGCAAGGCTACAAACAGCTACCTTATTTCAGGGTTTCTAAAGGAACAGCAATTAATGAAAGGCGAGAAAGTAAGATCTGAAGGCATATGCAGACACTAAATGCCTTTTAAGGACACACACACACAGAGCATAGATGTTTCAGAAAAGGAAGAGTTAGCAATATGTGAGAATTAACAATAAAAATTTTAAATGCAACATTTAAAATTGAAACACAGTTCTGCCTAGTTTAGCATGGAAAGAACTTTACTTTCTCTCTTTACCCATATCTGTAATTCTGTACTTTGGTGGCATAAATCTTTTTCAATGAATTACTTAACATGTCATTGATCATTATTGTCCAAAAAGAAAGGGGGGGGAAACCAGAAAGAAAAACAATCATGCTCATACCTATGACTCGTACATTTATGTTTGACCTCCTGGGGATTTTCTATTGTTGGTTTTATCTGCATTAACTTGCCACTGACATATGAGTGCTCTCTGGTTCTTGCAATAGCTGAGCTGTGGTTTTTGTCAATCCCAATTTGACCTAGTTTTCATTGCATGCAATAATTTGCAAAAATGTACTTAGTAATAAGGGGGATGGTGGGAATTCGGAGGATGGTGGAAGACAGGAGAGCCTGGCGTGACTTCGTCCATGAGGTCGCAAAGAGTCGGACTCGACTGTGCGACTGAACAACAATAAAGGGGAAAGGGAGTTTATATTTGATTATATTAATTTCTAAAAATATGTTTCATAAATCGACATTCCTAAACCTCACAATTTGCATTTGTAACCTCATGTTTTTAAAGTACCTTTACCTTTTATGGTTCAATGATTGAACCTCTGTTTGGTATACAAGAAGGTCTGAGGTTCAATCCCCAGCATCTCCAGTTAAAACCATCAGGTGATGCTAAAGACCTACATCTGAGATGCTGGAGATCCTAGGGTTGGCTGGTGCCTCCTGGCAACCAGCAGATGGGAGGCCCATCTGTCATGCAGCATCATGTCTGCATCATAGCCCACGCGACCCGGAAGTGACATCATCATGTCTTGACCATTGGGGTGTCACTCTGGTATTTGAGTGAAAACTCTACGGTAAATTTGGCTTCTACCATAGAGTTTTTGCCCAAATACTGGAGCATCGTCGTGACATTGTAGATGTGATGCCACCAGTTCTGGGTCACATGGGCATCAGATTTATTTCCCTCTTTGGAGGCCACAACTCCTCCCCCCCCCCCGCCAGCCCATCATGTAAGATAATTTTATCATGTAAGATCAGTGGTGAGGAGATGGGCCCTGGCAGTGGGAGATCCCTGCCTCTACCAGAGAAGTCTGGCAATCCTAGGAGAGCCACTGCCTGTCTGAGTAGCCAAGATTTAACATGATGGACTGATTCAGTATAAGGCAGCATCACATCTTCAGTGATAAACAAAGAGGAGAAATACGTTCAGGAGGCTTGGAAGCATCTAGCAGTGGCTGCTCCGTCTTCTGCTGGGTGGGCCTCTTGGAACAGACCACTCTGTTGCGTTCCAGTTTATCCACAGATCACCCAACAAGCCCATTCCTCCAAGCCATGTATCATAGCTACATGCACCGACATGACTGTGCCCATTGATGAGCTGCTGTCCTCATCTGCAGACCTGTCCACAGATGCCTCATCACAGCCATCATGCAAAAGAGACTGGGATTATGTCAAATGGTGTTATCCGAAGGGCGTCCAATGAAACTGATGGGCAGTGGGCTCAGAATGGACAAAAGGAAATACTACTTTACACAAGAGAGTGATTAAAAGGTGGAATTCAGAGAATGTCGTGAAGGCCATAGGAATAAACAGCTTTCAAAGACAGATCCATGGAGAGAAGTCTATCAATGGCCATGGTGACTGAGGGGAACCTCCACATTCAGAGGCAATAAGCCTGTGAATCCCAGAGCCAGAAGGCAACATTAGGGAAAGGCCTCAGTCTCTGTGCCCTGTTATTGGCCCTCCAGAGGAACCAGTGAGACACAATGCTGGACTAGATGGACCCTCACTGGTCTGATCCAGCAAGGCTCTTCTTAACACCCCAAGTGAGAGGTACCCTAGCCCTACCCATTTGGGGAACGACACCGGTCCCCATGAGCCACCATTTCAACAATTTCCAACTGGTGAGTTTGCGACATCATAGCAGCCAAAATTCTGTAGCCCTGTAAGGCCCTGAATCTGATTATCGTTCTACCAAAACCGAACAGCAAAGTCCATTTTTGCAAGGGTTTTATTTGGCTTTACAAACAGAAGCAAGGCAGATCTTCCTCTTATCTTCCTCCTTCTCCCTCCCCCTGTATTCTCCCTCCAGGAAAAAGCTGACCTGAAAAAGCCCGGTTGGCACAGTTATTATACGATTCTTTTGTCTTCCATCTCAACCAGATCAAATCAAATGCAATTCAAGGCTAATTCAATTCCTAATTACCTTAAGATCTTAATGGCCCTGATCTTATATGTTAACATTAATTTTATCATGTAAGATACTTCACGGATGTGCCGTTTCTTGCTAATCTGGATCCGCTCTTTGCTATAATTCTTAATAAGAGCAAATGGGGGGGGGGGGCGGAAGACAGATGTCAAATCAACTCATGTCAACTTCCACAGGCGGCCCAGGGGTGAAAAATAAGTGCCCACAATTCTCAGAGGAAGAGGGGGTGTGCTTCTTTCCCAAACAGAACATCAGGAAGTGCTCTGATACAACATTTGTTGTTTGGCTATATGCCAACTTCTAGAACACATAAAGAAGGAACAAGATAAAATAAAATAAATGTCCAGTTTATGGCTGGAGCAGCCACCCTGTGTGCTTCCTTAGAAAAGATGTGGCACACACATGAGTTGGGGGGAAAGTGCTGAAAACCTTTTTTTTTTTTTAAGTGTGCATTCTCAAGTTCCCATGAAAGCCACCAACTCCTGCAGTGCATGCCACATTCCATGAACTGGTTATGAGCATCTCAAATCCTATGATTATCTAGACCAGGGGTCCCCAACACGGGGCCCACCAACACCATTCCTGGAGCCTGCAAATGGTTTCAGAAAGTGGGTGGGGCTCCTGCCCAGCTGGGTTTCTGATTGGCTGTGTAGATTAAATTAACATGGTTTAACATTAACATGGATTCTATGAACATGGTTTTGGCTGCAGCTGCCACCAGCATTGGTTTTATTCTCTCATGCACTCCTCTTTCACTGTGTTTTTTTTTTTGTTGGTTTGTTTTAATTACTGCACCTTTGGGCTTCTTCTGTGTGTGACTCCGCCTCCCAAAGTAGCCATTTTGCAGCTGCATGCCACCCTGTGTCAGAAGTCCAAAAGTGCCCATAGGGTCAAAAAAGCTGTCGGTCCCTGATCTAGGTCTCAAGAAAATCAAAGTTGCAAGGGTATGGCGAGGAATTTTGCTGGCCAAATTTGTGATGGACTCTTGCAACTGGGAAAATTGATTTCCTCTGATCAGCCCCTGCTTCAAATAACACCACTTTCTCCCAGGGAAGAAGCCCTTCATTTCCACTACCACAAAAACCTTATCATGAGAAGTGTAAACAAATTCTCCCCCCCCCCCCAAAGGATAGCTATTTAATGTCCTCAAGCAAAGTACAATAATTACCTTCATCCCCAGGAGGCGGGGGAGGTATTGTTTGGGAGCTGGAGCTGACCCATGGAAATATATTTCTTTAGCTGCAATTTAATCAGTCGGTTATACAAGCCCACTCCTTGGTTTTGGCACAGCTGACAGACTCGAGGAAAGAAGGAGCCAGGAAGGTAACAACATGGATGTGCCAGCCCACAAAAACGGAGCACTGGTGAAATCCTTGAGGGAAATCTGCCTTGGCTCCAGTTCACGCCTCGTTCTGAGGAGAATTAAAGTTACTCAAAATGGGTTGTGGATGGACTCGGCCAGGGGTTTTTTTTGAGCAGGAACGCACCGGAATGCAGTTCTGGCTGGCTTGGCATCAGGGGAGTGGCCTAATATGCAAATGAGTTCCTGCTGGGCTTTCTCTACAAAAAAAGCCCTGGACTCGGCCATTATTGGCTAAGGCTGAAGAAGCCACGTTAGGACCAGGGCCCATTCCTCACCAGAACACCTCAGCTTCACGACTCATCTGTTCAAATCCATGGAAGACGTAGCCTGCCATGGTGCTCTGTGGGATGGGGATGCATTTCAAATCTGAGGCTGATGAAAACCAAAGTTTCAATGCAGAATCTAAAACATCAGCAAACATCTTGTGCTATGAGCCTAAGAACAACTGAACCTTAGGGTTACCAGCTCTTGGTTGGGAAATATCTGAAAATTGGTGGGTGGGTGCAAAACCTGGCGGGGAAGGAAGGGCTTCAGTAGGGTACAAGGCCCATAGACTCCATCCTCCAAAGCAGCCATTTTCTGTGAGGAAACTATCTCTGGAGTCTACGGATGAATTGTAATAGCAGGAGATTACAATATATGGAGATTACAAAAATATGGAGCACAGGTCCATCAGTGGCTATTAGCCACAGTGTGTGTGTATATATAAAATTTTTTGCCACTGTGTGACACAGAGTGTTGGACTGGATGGGCCGTTGGCCTGATCCAACATGGCTTCTCTTATGTTCTCCTGTGACACAGAGTGTTGGACTGGATGGGCCACTGGCCTGATCCAACATGGTTTCTCTTCTGTTCTTATGTGACACAGAGTGTTGGACTGGATGGGCCATTGGCCTGATCCAACATGGCTTCTCTTATGTTCTTATGTGACACAGAGTGTTGGACTGGATGGGCCATTGGCCTGATCCAGCATGGCTTCTCTTATGTTCTTCTGTGACACAGAGTGTTGAACTGGATGGGCCACTGGCCTGATCCAACATGGCTTCTCTTATGTTCTTATGTGACACAGAGTGTTGGACTGGAGGGGCCACTGGCCTGATCCAGCATGGCTTCTCTTATGTTCTTATGTGACACAGAGTGTTGGAGTGAGTGGGCCATTGGCCTGATCCAACATGGCTTCTCTTATGTTGACATAAGGCTGTCAGGTCCGACTCAGGAAATATCTGGGGACTTCGGGGGTGGAGCCAGGCGACCCTGGGGTGGAGCCAGGAGCAAGGTTGTGGCAAGCACAACTGAACTCCAAAGGGTGTTGTGGCCATCACATTTAAAGGGCCCATGTTCCTTTTAAATGCCTTCCTTCCGTTGGATATAATGGAGGGCGGGGCACTTTCTTTGGGGGCTCATGGAATTAGACCTCCTGCTCCAAGCTTTTAGAAACCTGGGTTGTTGGTTTTTGGAGGAGGGGCACCAGATGTTATGCTGAAAATTTGGTGCTTCTGTCTCAAAAAATAGCCCCTCAGAGCCCCAGATACCCACGGATCAATTTTCTATTATACCCTATGGAGATCAGTCTCCATTGGGAATAATGGGAGTGCCCAGCAGACATTTCCCTCACCCCCCACGCTTTCTGATAACCCTGAAGTGGGGGGAGGGCCTCCAGACTGGGGGATCCCCTGCCCACAATTGGGGATTGGCAACTTTATACTGACACTTCCCTTCCTTCCAACCCTTCCCATTAACTCCTGCTTTCCATTAACTTGAGGCCTCTTCTGCAACACCAGTGGAGCGTAGACACATTATTGCATCCACAGTTATCCCTCCCCAGCCCTCTACATTCTGTCCCCTACTACCATTCCTCCTGGATCTCGGCAGATCCTGGAAACTAAGCAGGGTGGACTCTGGTTCATACTGTCATGTTCTCAGGGTGCAGGCAGGCAGGAGTCCAAAGCCAGTCAAAGTCCAGGAAGTCAAGCAGGATCCAGGTCACCAATGCAGAATCACAAACCGGAATCAGAAGTCAATGTCCAGAAGGTCAGGGTGCCAAGGAAATAAAGCAGGTCAGGATCAGGAAGGAGCGCAGATGCAAGCCAGAGAATAGACTTGTTGCTTCCACAAGGTTACCAGGTCCTGGGTGGGAGCTATATGGGAGTCTCAATCAGCCTGCTCCCTGGGTGGCAGTGACTCTGCTAGAACTCATCCACAGTTGCAGGGCAGAGAGATCTGAAGCATCGGCATGCCTCATGTCTTCGCTCTGAAAGTTCTTTCCGGAGCCTGCTTCGAACTCTTGAGATGGGAGGAGGAGAGCCTGGAGGAGATTGATCGTCAACAGCTGACACTGGTGCCTGGAGAGTGATTGATGGGCCAGCTGCTGTTTGTTCAGCTGAGGAACTGGCTGGCAACTCTTCCCGGTCTGTTAACCCTTCCAGCTCCTCCTCGTCAGGGCCCAAGACACATACTTGGATGGGAGGAAGTCCAAGGTCACAAAGAAGAGGCAGGCAATGGCAAACCACCTCTGACCATCTCTTGCCTTGAAAACTCTATGGAGTTGCCCTATGTCAGCTGTGACTCGATGACACTTTGTACACACCGCTATTGCCATTAATCCCCTGATGGGCCAAGCTAGCCTGATCACATTAGATTTCCAAAGCTCAGCAGAGTTGGCCCTGGTTCATACTATGAATGGGAGACCATCAAGGAAGCCCAGGGTTGCTATGCAGAGGCAAGCAACGGCAATCCACCTCTGCATGTCTCTTGCCTCGGAAACCCCATGAGGGGTCACCAGAAGTCAGCTGTGACTTGACCGGGGCGGGGGGGGGGGGGGTGCGGCATCCATAACTGTCATCTCTTGCCTTGAAAACCCTGCAGGATCGTCACAAGTTGGCTGTGATTTGATGGAACTTCCCATCACCAAGGGCCACAATTTTTAGCTTTTGCGCTTACACTAATCTTTATACATGGATTTGGTAGCATAATATATATATATAAAAAATCAACATTGCTGGCACCAGAAAGTACTTTAATCACTTAAGAAAAGAATCTTAAGTACAGTCGTTTCTTTTAAATTATATCCAGTCCTGCAAGCCTATTTTGGACTAAAACAAATAAAAGGGGTACCCGCACTTGAAGTTGAGTATCCAAACTGGCGCTCTTTCATATCTGCACACACCCCTCCCCACCCCACCCCACCTGCAACTAGAGAAATGTATTTTCCCCTTTATCTGAAACTCATCACCTGCAAAGAATTTAAATGACAGCTTGTGCAGCATTTGTACAATAAACTAAAGGGGCTGTCAAATCTGAGGGCATATTAGTTTGTCACTTCCAACAGATGTAGCTGTGCGGGCAGATTAGCCAAGACTACATAATTTAATAAAAGTTATCACCTATTCTACCTGACACCAACAGATATTCCTCATCAGATTCTTCTGCCTATGGCTGACAGTGACAGATACAGAGGCCGCTGGGCTCCACACAGACACAGCTCCCCCTGGCACACCGAATGGAAACCCACGCAGAAGACCTTCTCTGCCTCGGACGGGATGGGAAGTTCAACATTATTTGCTGATGCCACCGAGGGGTTAAATTGTGAGGACACCTGAGATGTCTTTACAAGACATCCCCACCCATTCCAACCCACAATCGGCAGACTGGCTTTACAGACTGAAGGATTCATCCTGTGACTTTCTGCACCATTTCATCCTATAATTGTTTAGAGTAGGATAGGCAGCTAACATGGCCCAGGCTAGCCCAGCCTTCTCAAATCTCAGAAGCCAAGCAGAGTTGGCTGATTACTAAGTGGATCAGAGACCGCCGAGGAAGTAAAAGCTTTCTCTGCAGAGGAAGGCAGTGGCAAACCACCTGTAAACATCTCTTGCCTTGAAAATCCTACAGGGTCATCCTAAACTGGCTGCAACTCGACAGACATTTCCAGTAAACCAGCCAACCAGACAGCAAACCATCTTGGGGATGAAGTTCTTCTTCACCATCTCTGAAGCTCTGAAGCTGAGAGGAACCGGTTCCTCTCTCATGCAACCTAGCCTACCTTACAAGGTTCTTGAGATGATAAAATGTGTGTGTGTGGGGGGGAGTGTATTGCGTGAAACTCGGCATAGAGATATCAAGGTAACTTTAAAGTAAAATGGAAAGGATAATAAAATAAAGCCAACTTATAGGATAGCTGCTCACATTAGCCAGTGACTGCAGGTGCACTGCCTCGAACACCCCAAAAACATGAAATACAAAGAATTATTATTCATCAAGAACAAATGTACTGTGGTGTCAACAGACGGTTAAGATACAAGCATTAAAACACAATACAGAAATTATTACTATATATACTGTTATGTGGGGAGGGTGGAAGGAAGAGACACTATCCAGCCAAGCCGCTGGCAAGACAGTATTTTATTTGCTTTATGGCTTCATTTCCCAAACACAAATGCCCAATCTGGAGGTTCCAAAGAAACACGAGAACAGATGATGGGTAGATAGATTTATCGGAGGACCCCTGGAGGAGCCAAAATTAATTTGATTAGACTCATTAGACCAGAATTAGCCCGGTCTCCTTGCTACTAAATCTAAAGTTTCCAGCAGGGCAGCTTCTTAATCTCACTTTTTAAAGAGTTTGTGCTGGGATATTTATAGGATGGTCATGGCAACGCTTCCTAGAGCCTTGCTGGAGAGTTTCCGCAGTTCCCTCTTGGTCCTCAATTCCCCTCGCCATCAGGCTTTGGTTTCAATAGAGCAACTAGTAGTCAAAATTGACACTGGGGGAGAGCACTGTCAAGTCGCAACTGACTTATAGCAACCCTGTAAGGTTTCCAGTGCAATCAACCTTCAGAGGTGGCTTGCCATTGCCTGCCTCTGCGGAGCAACCCTGGACTTCTTTGGAGGTCTCCCATCCAAATACTAGCCAGTCTTTGAGGGAGCTTATACCCCCTCCCCACAGTAATCTTGCTGGTTTTCAAGATTTGAGTTCCTACTGGACTCAAAGTTAGCTGATCCCTGAACACTGCTTCTCAAGAGCACAAGAAATGACCACTTAAGGAACTAAAGTTGAGAACAATTGCTGGCGCACTCCAACAGCATCAAGTTCCGTTTCCAGGGGCAATTAAGATCCACTACAATTAAAATTTTACCCCCACCCCAAATTGTGGCTGGAGAAACAAACCAGGTTGGGGCAGGGGATCCCCCCCACCACGACAGGGCACAATGCCACAGAGTATACCCTCCAAAGCAGCCTCCAGGGGAACTAAGCTGTTACCTGCAGATCAAGTACACTAGCTGTGGTCCCTACCTGGAGGTTGGCAACTCATCATCCATGTGCCCCGACAAGACAATATACCAAAGGATTTGGAAGTGGTCTACAGAGCCCTCCAGATGACGGATGCTTTGGAAATGAGCTTGGTTCCTTCAGCTCTTTGCTGCTGTTCATCCTTTGAATCGTTAACCCAGATATTTTTGCTAGTTAATTATTCATTAATGTCAGGGGTCCCCTGTGGGCATCTTTGGAATTCTGACACTGCACGATGGGCACAGCCACAAAATGGCCACCACAAAATAGCTGCTGAAGGAGGTGAAGCCATCCATGAAATAGCTGCTGCAGCTGACCTTCAGTCACACAGTGAAGATCCTTGTGCAGTGGTGGCAGCTGCTGCAAAAGCAACATTTCTAAAAATCTGCACAGCCAAACAAACCTCCCTGGGCAACAACCCCCTGGCACTGCCCACTTAATGAACATAAAAACATGATGGATCAGGCCAATGGCCCATAAGAACATAAGAGAAGCCATGTTGGATCAGGCCAATGGCCCATCTAGTCCAACACTGTGTGTCACACAGTGGCCAAAAAAACCAGGTGCCATCAGGAAGTCCATCAGCGGGGCCAGGACATTAGAAGCCCTTCCACTGTTGCCTGCCCCAAAGTACCAAGAATACAGAGCATCATGTGCCCCAGACAGAGAGTTCCCCTGTGTTGGGGACCACTGATTTAGGGAGAAGATGGTCAGCACAAGGCTTTGCCAGAAGAACTGAATACACCAGTCCCCTAAACTGCATCTACCTGGCCCACGTAGCTTGTAAACGAGTTGTGTTCCAATAACAACCTCCCTTATCCATATTTGCTCTGAACAAACACTTCTATTTATTTTTCCTTAGACCTGCTGATATTTTCTTAACTTTCCATCCATTTATACCCTTCTGACCTAACCTTGCCAAAAAAAAAAAAAAAGGCTGCTGCTTGATCTTCACAATAACCAGTCAAGTGCTAAACTTGGCCAGAAGTAACAAATGGGGCTTCCAGTTCCAACCAACAACCATCGCACTTCTTCCATAACACAGACATGACAACGTGGAAGTTGAACACAACTTTGCACTGGGATCAACACGTCTGCCGGAAAGCTACAATCCTATCCAATCAAACAGCTGTTTGTTGTTAGGGTTCAGCTGGCACCCAAAATTTATCGCAGTATCCTGGTTTATTCAAGGTGCTTCCACACATGCTGAATCATGCGCTTTTAATGCACTTTCGCAACTGTTTTGCAGGTGGATTTTCCATTTCATGCCGCAAATTCCATTTGCAAAGTGGATTGAAAGTGCATCAATCAATGTGTGTGAAAACAACTTCAATCTCATCCTACAGATGTGGAGATGAACCGCAACAGAGCCGGCATGGAAGGGACAATGTGTCTTGGGTAGGCTTTGTGGTTGATTTCTCCTAACAGGATCAAGACAGCTAAAATTCAGGTTGCTTACAAAATCTGTTAGTGGACTTTTCACAAAGGCTGAAGGTGACACACAAAAGGCAGGCAGGAGGGGGGAATAGCTTGATGCAAATGACAAACAGTAAATCTTAAACCCATTAAAGCAGGGGTGTCAAACTCATTTGTTATGAGGGCCGGATCTGACATAAATGAGACCTTGTTGGGCCGGGTCATGTTGGGTTGGGCCAAGCCATGTCGGGCCGGGCCATGCGTGTACCTATTTAAGATTAGGTAGCAGAGATATAAATTTTATAAAGAAAACAAACATATATTTTTTAAAAAAAATTAAAACATGCTTAAAACGTTCGCACTCATTGGTCTTCAAGATGTCGTCTTTATGATTATTAGCTGCCCTGAGTCTGTTTGGAATGGGCGGGATATAAATGGTAAGTAAGTAAAAGTAAGTAAATAAATAAATAAATTTCTTCCATGGGATCAAGAGAACTGGGCAAAGGAAGCTCTGGCTCGTTCCTTCCTTTCCAAGGGACTGTGTGATTGAGAGAGCCTAACAAAACAAGCTCTCTTCCCCTTCCTCCCCAAGGGAGAAGCCTCAGCCAATGGAGAAAATAGAGGTTTTGCTCTGTAGCTCCTGTGCGATTGAGCAAGCCTTGCAAAGCAAGCTGTTATGCAGAAGGAAGCAAGAGGGAGAAGGAAGCAGATGACAGCCAGTTGCTCGGGGGCCCGATAGGAGCCCTCTGGGGGCCTGATTCAGCCCCCAAACTGCATGTTTGACACCCCTGCATTAAAACATTAGCAAACGTTAAAAAGCCCAAAAGCAGCAAGCAATCACTGATGGGTCTAAATCAGAGACGGAAACAGCAACAATTGATTAAATGCAGAAGGAAACAAGTGGGTTTTCCCAACCAGTCCAAGCAATGATAAGCCCTGATGGGCCGCTTTCAGCAAGCGTCCTCCACAACATGGAGGCCAAAATGGACAAGATTCTGCCATGTGCGCTGAAAAACCTTACTTTGGTGGTTGCCAGCCTCCAGGTGGGGCCTGAAGGTCTCCTGACAGCAATGAAGATCCTGTGAATTTAGGGGGAGGTGCTTGCGAGTTTCCTGCATTGTGCAGGGGGTTGGACTAGATGACCCTGGAGGTCCCTTCCAACCCTATGATTCTATGAAGTTATTGCTCACCTGACTACAAAGACCATTTCTCCTAGAGAATACAGCTATGTTGGAGGTCCCTCCCCACACCCCGCCTTCCCCAGGCTCCACCCCCAAATCTCCAGGAATCTCCAAACCTGGAGTTGGAAACCCTACTTACTTCCCTGTAGGGCCTGTCTCTATAGACACCACCCCCTCAACTGCACCAGGACTGCCATCAAGGAATACTAAAGACAGTGCAACGTATTTAGAACATGCGTCACTTCCCTAGACTCCCCTCAGAGACTTATGCAGGGGGCCCACGCACGACACGTGTACTACCGAAATTAAAAACTCTGCCCCAAGTCATCTAAATTCTGGCCACAGAACAACTTATTTTGTTTCTCATAGAACCTCAGAGGTGGAAGGGGCCATAGAGGCCATCTAGTCCAACCCCCTTCTCAATGCAGCATCAGCCTACCGCGTCCCTGCCCAGTTGCTGCTGAAGGTCTGCCAGAGAAGGGGAGCTCACCACTTCCCTAGGCAGCTGAGTCCACTGCTAAATGAATCTTACTGTACAAAAAATGTTCGCCTAATATCCAGCTGGCACCTTTCCACCTGTAAGTTAAACTCATTATTACAAGTCCTCTCCTCTGCTGCCAACAGGAGCAGTTCTCTGCCCTCCTCTAAGTGGCAGCCTTGCAAACATCTCTTCACTAAGCCTTCTCTTCTCTGGAGTGAACATTCCCAAGTCTCTCAGCATTTCCTCACAGGTCTTGGTCTGGAGAGACCCCCGATCATCTTTCATGGCTCTTCTCTGCACCCACTCCATTCTGTCCACATCCTTCTTGAAGTGAGGCTTCCAGAACGGCACACAACACTCAAAGTGTAGCCTGACCAACGCACTGTGCAGCGGAACTATGATATCTTGCAATTTGGATGTCATGGCTCTGTTGATACACACCAAGACCACATTAGCCTTTTTTGCCACTGCATCACGCTGGCTGCTCCGGACAATCACACAAGAGTGTGTGTTCTCTCCTTTTGAATAGTATAACCTGCTTTTGCTAGTTTCGGAAAGAACCAGGGATTTACACTGCGGATGCAAATGTTAGAAATTTTATTCAGTCATCTATTGGGTTTCCACAGTTTCAGAACCTCACACACTTTCAAGTATATATTTGCAACCATTAAGGAGTTTGATTATTCCCCCTCCCCGCGCATGAAAGTAGAGATGCTCAGGAAAGTCTGTGGGTTTATTTTTTTGATTTTTGGCAATCCTGTGGCATATCCAGAGCTTTGGTTTACAGCTTTGAGCAAGGACAGGAGAATCTGCTTAAGCGGATTGCCTTTGTTACATATGGGTACATAACCGCTGCTCATTTTGACACAAACCCATTTGAGTGTCGGGGGGAAACCATTTAAGCAGCCAATCGGAAACACAAACAGCGGCTCTCCCCTTAAAAAATGATATTCCCCACACTAACCATTTTAGAAAGCTCAGTTAGCATGGCAGGCCACCCACAGGAATGGCAAGGCAGGCCACATGTGCAAGCGCGTACGAGAGACAGAAGCGACAGAAATTGATAAAACCTTCATCACATGCCTGACACCACATATATCAAAGCCCTAAATCTCATTCTCTGCTTGCCTCCAATTTCCATCAAAGCGTGCCAGCTGCACATTTATTGAGAAGTTTGTGATCTGACAGCCACTGTATTACCAACATTAATGATGTATCAGTCTCTAGAATTACTGGGGAAACAGTCCAATTGATTTTATTATTATACACAGTTTCTCGCATTTCACTTTCTGGCGGCTTCCTGCAACCATTTTTAGCAATAACCCAAAACAGTTAAAATAGCCGCCGCCGCCACCATGCGATACGTCCAGGCTCAAATTTGCTTACACCATTTTATTTCACCCCTTGTTTCTCAACGTGACAGCAGACGGACACCTCTGTGTTCGCCATGAGGTACTGGCCCCACTGCCGATTTACTGACAAGAAAACAATGGATGTTCATTCATTTGGGGGAGGACTGCAGAAAGGAATGTACTGCAAAGAGACCATTTCATCAAATACTTCCTAACAGAGGTAGCTGAATATTCGGGCTAAGCTCCTTTGCCATATTCAAAGGGGGGTGGGGGGTGGGAGAGAATCTACTGAATTAGGGGAATTAGGTTTGTGGTTTTAGGAGACAGCTAGTCATCCTACACCAGGACTTCTCGACCCAGTGCCAATTGGCACTTGAGCACCCTCTAACACTTTTCCTTGAGCCCACCAAATGCTTTTATAAAATGGGTGGGGCAAGGCAGGCTACAGCCCAGTAGGGCTGCTGATTGGGCACTGGAGCTCCAATTGGCTGTGCAGATTAAAACAATGTTGTTTCAGTGACAGCAAGCACACACTCACGCATACATGGTCCCTGGCAGTTGAGGGAAGAGATTGCTGAACCAACGGAAAAGCTGAGACAAACACCAGGGCGGTTTTGGTAGCAGGAACTCCTTTGCATCTTAGGCCACAACCCCTGATGTAGCCAATCCTCCAAGAGCTTACAGGGCTTTTCGTACAGGGCCTACTGTAAAAACAAACAAACAGCCCTGAAAAGCACCATATTGAAGTCTCCTTGTTTGTCCATCTATCTATCTGTTCTCCCCCTCTCCAGCTTTCTTTCTCGTGCCAGTTTTAGACAGTAGGACAGCCAAACCATGGTCACAGCACCAACGCTGACATAGAATCATAGAACTGGATGGGGCTTCTGGGGTCAAACTCCATGCACAATGCAGGAAATTCACAAATACCTCCCTTAAGGTAATGTCTAAAAACAGTGCCAGCGGTCTCCCACTTACTGGGAGAGCCAGTTTGGTGTAGTGGTTAAGTGTGCGGACTCTTATCTGGGAGAACCGGGTTTGATTCCCCCCTCCTCCACTTGAACCTGCTGGAATGGCCTTGGGTCAGCCATAGCTCTGGCAGAGGTTGTCCTTGAAAGGGCAGCTGCTGTGAGGGCCCTCTCAGCCCCACCCACCTCACAGGGTGTCTGCTGTGGGGGAGGAAGGGAAAGGAGATTGTGAGCCGCTCTGAGACTCTTTGGAGTGGAGGGCAGGATATAAATCCAATATCTTCATCTACCTCACAGGGTGTCTGTTGTGGGGGAGGAAGGTAAAGGAGATTGTGAGCCGCTCTGAGACTCTTCGGACTGGAGGGTGGGATATAAATCCAATATCTTCATCTACCTCACAGGGTGTCTGTTGTGAGGGAGGAAGGTAAAGGAGATTGTGAGCCCCTCTGAGACTCTTTGGAGTGGAGGGCGGGATATAAATCCAATATCTTCATCTACCTCACAGGGTGTCTGTTGTGGGGGAGGAAGGGAAAGGAGATTGTGAGCCGCTCTGAGACTCTTCAGAGTGGAGGGCGGGATATAAATCCAATATCTTCATCTACCTCATAGGGTGTCTGTTGTGGGGGAGGAAGGGAAAGGAGATTGTGAGCCGCTCTGAGACTCGAGTGGAGGGCGGGATCCAATATCTTCTTCTTCTTACTTTATCACGTATAAGCGGACCAAGTGTTCTGGAGTAGCTACTTCACCCTTGGTAACAGTACATTTCAGGTACTTCACTTAAAGCTCTCGTCTCTCTCCTGTACAAAGTCCCAAAGCAACTTACATCCTTCTCCTTTCCTCCATTTTATCCTCACAACCACCCTGTGAGGTAGGTTAGGCTGAGAGAGGGCAACTGACCCAAGGTCCCCCAGCGAGCTTCCATGGCAGAAGTGGGGGATTCAAACCTGGGTCTCCCACATCCTAAGCCACCATTCCAACCACTGGACCCCACCGGAATATTATTTCAGCTAGAAATTAAAACATAAATGCCTCGTTAGACTTTGCCTGAAGTTCTACCAACCAGAGCTACCTAAATCATTGCAAAACACAGAGCTATATTTGGGGTGAAGAAATAATAGTTAGCAGGGCTAAAATAAGGAAATTTAGCGGGTAACTTTGTTCTCCAATATTCAGCACGGGTCAGCATACAAAGTTACCTCAAAGGGGGAAAGCCACTAGTACTTGGAGTATGTTTGTAGCCTGGGTACTTTTCAAATGATAAGAGGTAATTACTTTTTTGTTGGGACACCATGTATCAGATTGGCAGTGAAAGTGCCCTAAAAGGGCAAAAGTGATGAAGCCTCACTTTGAAGTTTGGCAAGAAAAGTACCCTGCAGCCAGTAATTACCCCGGAGGTCCAAGGCTTTCAAAAGCCACATAAATCAGTCTGCAACAGTTACTTTCTCCCAATTTTTACTATTCCACTTAGCCTATTAGAAGAACAAAATTGTCAAGCATGTGGGTCAAAGTTGAGACAAAGACTACGTTTATTGATAGACCGATACTTTCTGTGTAACAGATTCTTGAGAGTAATGCTGCATATACATTGATACAATACTTTTAAGGCTTACTTCAAAAGGATTCCAAAGGATGGGGGTGTGGGGTAGCTCTCACACAAACTATCATAAATGTCTACATTCTCACAGTGTTACTATCATAAATGTCTACATTCTCACAGTGTTATCAGGACTCTGTCCTTGCTTTCCCCAGATGTGTCGCACTCCCTACTAGGAATGTATGGGAAGGTACTGATTACTTCTTCTCAAGTTAGTTTCGTTTCTCACTACTTTTACTTTTCAGGCAATAAAGCAAGAAGGAGGAAGGGAAAGAATAACAAAGCTAGAAAAGCTGGGTCCTCCATGGTACTTCACAGACCAGTGTTAGGCAGAACCCTATAACAATCAATTATCAATGGAATTTCACCATGCTTGACAAAAATAATCAGTGATTCCTGGTGACAGGGAAAGAGAGAGAGGGACTTGAAAAGTTAGGAATCATGAAATACATGTGCTTCTAAGCCTGTACTAAGAACGAGAAGGAGATGCATTTCTCTCTTTGGTTTTTGTATCTTTTGTTGGAAAACAGAGTCACACAATGTCTTTTTGTCTATGTGAAGGAACACAGATGCTGATTCTTAAGGAAGAACATCAGCAGGCTGTGCTCACCAAAATATCTGGCGAGATGCCACAAGTGGTGCCATTAAAACCAGGTTCCTCACGCAACTAGAACGTCAACACCAGGTTCCAAAGTTGGTTAACAAACCCTGGCTAAAAGGAAACTATTGCCAAAGCATCCCCTTAACCTAAGTTTTGGGGATCTACTGTGGAGTGAGTATGCGATATTGTATACAGTGCAAATCCCCGGTTTAAGGACCAGAGACCTTGGGCTGGTTGTTTTTTCTCTACCTCCCTGGGTTGTTGCTGTGAAGTTAAAATGAAGAAGGAAGAAAGGCCTGGCCACCCATGGGGAGGGGGGGGATGGGGAGCATTGGTAATATCAACATAAATGTATATAAAGTGCCTGCACCAGTCAAAGAAGGGAAGAAGCTGTACTACACAGTGCCACCCACCTTCCAAGTAGGCTGTGTTATACCATTTGAATCGCAGTTTCTGAAAAAAGCTGGTCAATGGGATTAATGAAAGAGAAATTCAGGTATCACAAATAAATCACTTTCTCCTGCCCAGTTTCTCGAATGAGAGGATTGTTTTCATCTCCCTCACTGAGACGTAGTGTGCGGCCAAGCCATCCAGAGAGCTTTGCATGGATTTTAAACAGATGTTTCTGATCCAACCCTTTATCCATTGAACGGCTGCTTGGCTCTTGGGTCGCATTAAAGAAGCAGGTTCAAAGAGACATGCCTTGGGGCCCTTGCTCCATGCTCTAGTTGCCAGCCTTTTGGAGACAGTGGGCACCTTTAGAATTCTGAGGCCAGGGGGTGGGGGTGGCGTCTGCAAGAGTCAGAGCCAACCACAAAACAGCTACTGCGGTAAGCAGAGCCAACCAGAAAAGCCCCAGCTGGCAACAGTCACTTTCTAAAAGCATTTGCCAGATAATGTTGGTGCCCGTGGGGTACCATCTTGGGGATCCCTGCTTGACAGGGTAAAGCTAGAGTTAAGGACACCAATGTCACTATGAAGAGACTGAGTTTTCAGCAGCATCTCCACAGCACATACAGCACAGTCAGACTCTGTAAGCCACAATTTCTTCATAAGTATGCAATGGCAGATGCTTTTTGTTCCCCACCCAATGTACTAGTGTTAGCAAACAACATCTATTGTCACTGCGGCAAGGTGGTTCAAGATGACTAATAAGCTGAATGGTCAGAAGAAGAGCCCATGAGTCATCATGAGATACCCATTTCATCCTGGATACATAACTGAACTATGTAAAAGTGTAACCCAGCCAATTGTCTTAGCCAATCTGGGCAGCTCTTAATGCCTGCCTATTGTCAGAATCAAAAGTGCTTGTTATTATTAGACACCAGAAGTCCTTCTAACAAGGGACCTTCTCCAGTCCATCAAAGAGCAGCTGAAGCAACTGATAAAAATCACTCCAAGCAGAATCTTTTATCTCCTCTCTACAGCTGGAGGCTTGGTAGCCGGTTGCCTTATTGCTTTGGATTTTCCTTAAAGACAAACAGAAAGGAGCTAACTGCAAACGTGCTTAATATTCATGAGACCCTGCTAGCATCTGATTAGTTTCTCTCCCCACCCCACATGTTTGATTTATTGGATCTCTACCTAGTTCAAGAAGCAGCTGTGTGGTGCCTTCTGTTACACATTTAGCACACCGAACACCACAGACAAAGGAATTTGAAACAACCCGTCAACAAACCAAGGGCTGAAAAGCACTTGAAGGTTATCCAATCTAATGTGTGCCTTGAGACCTGGCTTCAGCAGATAGCGAGCCCCCAAAAGCCTAGCCTAAGCCATGAGATCAGACCTTATAGAAATGCCACTAAGCACTTACAATAATTATATTTAATTATTATAATTAGTTCTTGGGGGTGGGATATAAATGAAGTAAGCAATAAACACTTTAACAACTTTTCCCATGCTATTCATCACGTTATAAACCTCTGCCACATCTATGATTTCGAGCAACTGGCTTCACCCACAGGGCACCGTGTCGGGGATTCCTGTTTATTATGTTATTATTGCAATTAATTCTTTGGGTCTCAACGAAGTGGGGTATAAACAAAGTAATAATAAACACTTTCCCCACTTTTTCCATGCCATGCATCATCTTCTAAACCTCAGCCATGGGATCTGGTTTCCAGCAACTGGCACCCCCCAGTTTCAAAAACTCACCCACTCCCACTAATTAACTTGGTGACCACAATACAGAAAGAGTGACTGAGACGAGAACATTTGCTCCATGATCCGTTCCAGCCCTGAAGAGCTTTACAAGTTGCTTATGCGTGAAAGAACTGGCTTACTCAGGACTGATCATTCCTTGTCACTCATAACGGCACGAAGAATCAGACCCCTGAGAATGGGCAGGAAAGATGGGAGCTCAACAGGAAAACAAGACCAAGGAGACATCTCATGAACTGATAAAGAGTCCAAGACCCACATCCTCTAAGTCTGCGAGTGCACCATGCTGTCATGACAACCACATGCGGAAGACACTGTGTCAGACAGAAGACGTCTTATTAATGACAGCTTACGTCAAACAAACGGCTTCTTAAGAAAAGCAGCTAATTATCTGAAGACACGAATTCTACAAGGACGTACGCTCGGCGCTACTTCCCATCAGTAGATTAATTTAAATCCATGTGACACTCCTGTTACTCAGCTTAAGTCATGCAATGACACAAACATATTACCGTGTATTCTACACACACGGGGTGGGTGTGCAACGCTGTGAGCTGCAAGAAGCTTGCTGAGCACTCGCTGGACGTCACGGAGAAATCCTGCTTTTTATTCCTGCCCCCACAAAGTTTAAACCCGTGAAAAGAAACAGGCAATGGAACAAATGAACATGCTTATATCCAGCTCCGGACTACCTGCAAAGGGCTTGGTCAGTCCCCCGTGCTGAACTGAAGATCTAAAACTTCGGCTTTGCCACTTCCCATTGAAAGGAGCTGACGTGGATGCCAGTAGGATGCTTGGGATGGGGCAACTGTACTGCAGGCCAGATTAAGCCTTCAAACTGCCAGCTGCTGCTGACCTCTTTTCTAGAGTTTTGGAGCAAACACAGAGTGGAAACCAGCAGAGGATGTAGTCATCTGAGTGTAGATACAGCCACACAGGAAAACCCTTCCCGCCTGTAGCTTCAGCAGTTTTCCCAGGTTAAAGTGTGGGCGGCTGTGACCATTACAGCCCTCCGCAGAAACTAAGAAGTGGTGGTGAAGGAAAGTGCAGCCAAGGCGCAGCTAACTTATGGTGACCTCTTATGGGTTTTGAGACAGACCCTGCGTAGCAACCCTGGACTTCCTGGGTGGTTTCCCATCCAAGCACTAACCAGGACAATGGTTGCCATTCTCTGGGTTGGTGGCTGGAGATCTCCTGGGATTACAACTGGTCTCCAGGTGACAGAGATCAGTTCATCTAAAGAAAATGGCCACTGGGAAGGTGGATTTTATGGCCTTAGCCCCACTGAACTCCCTCTCCTCCTTAAACGACCTCACCTCCCTCAGGCTCCAACCTCAAAATCTCCAGGTGTCTCCCAACCCAAAGCCACAATCCTAATCAGCCCCCCCACACACAGTTAGCTTCTGAGATCAAAGGAGACTGGGATGGGCAAACAGCAACCCAATACGGCCCCGATTCCAAGACCTCCCACCTATTACACAGCTCAGACAACCTCCATTTCTTCTCCCTGCGAAAGCAGTAATTAGTGTATTGGCCAGACCATCTTCTTATTACCTGCCTCCCCCCAGTTGCTTTTTCTGAAGCGTGAAGTCCTTTTTGAAGCCGACAGAAGGCCAAGCAGTGTAGCAGGTGAAGTGCTTCCAGAGTGTTCTGCCAGAACCTCTTTGGTGAGGCTGAAGAGCTCTTTGCTTGTGTCTGAAGCTCGCGCAAGAGAGAGGCTCTAGTGCTAACCCGCCTACGCTTACAACAAGATGTGGTCTCAACTAAGAGTTGTGTGGCAGCAAGGGCTGGCGCCTCTGCACAGCCATTGCTCACCCTGGGAAGTGTCTGCTTCTTCAGAGGGCAGAAGAACCTCTTCAGTGAAGAGTATCATAAGAAGAGAGGTCAGAAACAGGAAGCGAAGACTACAACACTGTGAGTGGGAAGCCCTCTTTTCATTTGAAATGTGGTACTGGAGGAGAGTTTTACAGATACCATCAGTTGGTGGAACATGCCACCAAATTCCACCTGACTTGTTCCAACCCGGTAGGATTTTCAAGGAAAGAGACAAACAGAAGTGATTGCCTGTCTCTGTGTAGTGACCCTGGACTTCCTTGGTGGTCTCCCGTCCAAGTACTAACTGGGATCCACCCTGCATAGCTTCTGAGGTCTGATGAGATGGGTCATGCATCAGGTCATATATGGTTCTTTTTTGTGCATTTGTCATTTTGATGATTTAGGGTTGCCAAGTCCCCTGCAGCTTCCGGCGGGGGACTGTAGGTACCATAGAGTTTTCCCTCCCAAATTGCTAGAGAGACCGGTGAACCACAGAGTTTTTCTGGAAGCTCCTAGACCACTTTGAGTGATGTCAATCGCGCTGGAAACGTTGGGAGAGCATCCCCCTGCCAGCCCAATGAGGGCTGGCAGGTTGGGAACCTCCCAGGCGGGGGAAACCCCTCCCAGTTCAGGAACTTGGCAGCCCTATAATGATTTCATGAGGCTTCATTTGGGCCCCTACTAGATTTTTAGGTTTGTCTAATAAATGTGTGTACTTTTGTCTATAACTACTGACGCTTTTAACTTTTGGTCCCTTACTAGAACTCTAAATTTTCTTCAGGCTTTTTTGCTAGGTTGGTTTAGTGAGCCAGTCTGGTGTAGTGGTTAAGTGTGTGGACTCTTATCTGGGAGAACCGGGTTTGATTCCCCACTCCTCCACTTGCAGCTGCTGGAAAGGCCTTGGGTCAGTCATGGCTCTTGCAAGAGTTGTCCTTGAAAGGGCAGCTGCTGTGAGAGCCCTCTCCAGCCCCACCCACCTCACAGGGTGTCTGTTGTGGGAGAGGGAGATAAAGGAGATTGTGAGTCACTCTGGGCATTTTCACACTCACCTTCAGCCGGCGCGACCCCCCTCTTCACCAGGCAGGATCTGCGCGGATTTCGCACTAAACGCCGCGGAGCAGCCGGAAACTCCCGGCGCTTTTGCGGCGCAAACGGAAACCGCCAAAAAACAGTTTCCGTTTGCGCCGCTTTTGCGCCGGGAGTTTCCGGCTCTTCCGGCTGCTCCGCGGCGTTTAGTGCGAAATCCGCGCAGATCCTGCACGGTGAAGAGGGGGGTCGCGCCGGCTGAAGGTGAGTGCGAAAACACCCTCTGAGATTCGAAGTGGAAGGCGGGATATAAATCCAGTATCATCATCCTCATCTTCTTAGCTTCTTTTCCCCTCTCTTTTGGGCAGATACCACAGACTGCCAAGAAGACAAATAAATGGGTTCTAGAGTAAATCAAGCCTGAACTCTCCCTAGAAGCTAAAATGACTAAATTAAAGCTATTATACTTTGGCCACATTATGAGAAGACAAGAGTCCCTGGAAAAGACAATAATGCTAGGAAAAGTTGAAGGCAGAAGGAAAAGAGGAAGACCCCAACATGGGCTGGATGGACTCACTCAAGGAATCCACGAGGGCCCTCAGTCTGCAAGGCCTGAGCAAGGCTGTGAACAAAAGGACAGTCTGGAGGGCTTCCATTCATAGGGTCAGCATAGGTGAGAAGCAACCTGACAGCACTTAATACACTCAACATGCACACCGGGGGGGGGGGGGGGAGCACAGTTCATCTGTGCATGATCACTAGGTCAAAAGTATTTATTTATTCATTCCATATCCCATCTTTCTCCCCACAGCGGATGCAAAGCGGCTTACATTGTTTTCCTCTCCTCCATTTTATTTTTACAACAACCCTGTTTGGCAGGGTAGGCTGCAGGTGTGTGACTGGCCCAAGGTCACCCACCGAGCTTCTGTGGCGCAGCAGGGATCTGAACCTCAATTTATCCAGATCCCAGCTCAACACTTCAACTGCAACACCGTGCATGGTGCCTCTATGTGTGCGTGAGAGTACTTGGAGAGGCTCTGTCGCCAAGAGCAAGAGCGCTGCTCTCACAAACATCCCTGATCCACGGGGACAAAGCCTGGGAACGGATGGTTTCCTCATGACCCAGCAACTGTGCATCAGCTGGAGAAAGGGCCAGCATGCTCCTTCCTGCTCCCACCCATCATGTGCAGTGAAATTAAAGCACCCAGGGCTTACATTCCCTGAAGTCTTGGTTCATTACGCTGCAGGACAACACGGGGATGGGAAACGCAAGTGCCACATGAGGATTGGGGTGTTCATCTGTCAGACACTTGAGGCCCCCAAACCTCCAAAATAAAATGATGACAGGGTTGCTCACCTGCAGTGATCTTGGCTTTTTCTGGAATTATGGCTACATGGTTAGAATGCTGGTAGCTTGAATAAGGTAAGGAAGAAGAAGAAGAAGAAGAAGAAGAAGAAGAAGAAGAAGAAGAAGAAGAAGAAGAAGAAGAAGAAGAAGAAGAAGAAGAAGAAGAAGAAGAAGATGACGATATTGGATTTATATCCCGCCCTATACTCTGAATCTCAACGTCTCAGAGTGGTCACAATCTCATTTATCTTCTTCCCCCACAACAGACACTCTGTGAGGTGGGTGGGGCTGAGAGAGCTGTGACAGAAACTGCCCTTTCAAGGACAGCTCTGCAAGAACTATGGCTGACCCAAGGCCATTCCAGCAGCTGCAAGTGGAGGAATGGCGTATCAAACCCAGTTCTCCCAGATAAAAGTCTGTGCACTTAACCACTACACCAGACTGGCTCTCTCATACTCATGCTGAACAATGCACTTTCAATCCACTTCTCATGCACTTTGCAAGCAGACTGAAAGTGCAGTGATTGGTACATGTGAAAGTGCCCCTTGGAGTAGCTGTGGACTAAGTAAATCTCACCACCAGGTCTTCCTTTTCCAGAAGTAAACTGACATTCTGCATGAAGAACAGATGTACAAACTTCATCCCGCAGCTTTTACACCAACAATTGTAAACAGAGGCCATAGCTTATGCGAATCACCTATTTAAAACATTTAAGGTCTCCTTTGGCTTTTTCAAGAAACCCTCTAAAGCCTTGCCCCAACCTACAGCTCTGCCCTTATTTCACATGCTATTCCAGGTTCTGACCTTCCCTCCTCTTTACACGCTCCTTCCCTTCCGAGACTTACCTGACCTTGCCCCACTGTGAGATGTCAGATCCTTTCTCCAAACCCAGCTTTGCTCAAAAGCTTTGGGCTTGTCAAGCTTGATTAAATGAAGCCCAAGTACCTCTGTTCGGGCTAGGGTTGCCATCCTTCAAGGGGGGCCTGCAACTCTGCCCTTAAGGCAAAAATGGTTGCTTTGGAGGATGGACTTCATGGCCTTGTACCCTGGCTGTTGAGGTCCCTCCCGCATCTCCACAAATTCCCCAACCTGGAGTTGCCTTCGGTCTCAAAAAGAAAGGCAGGCTATGATTCTCAAGTAGATAAATAATAAAGAAATAAAGCTGCACCTGCTTACCTACATTCCTTCTGACCATCCATTCCTTCCCTTTGGGATGGCAAAAAAGCATAAGACAGGATTTCGCTGAGTACTACAGACAGTGTTCTGATTAGTCTACAATGTAACCTTGATCTTCACCTTCAAAGGCACAGACTGGTTCAGAGGCAAGACTAAAACAGTCTCGGACTGTTTTTTTCCCAAAATAAGACCAGCTTTTGATAAAGCAGAGGACAATGCTTGTTGAATTTACTTTGCTATGAGGCATTTGATTCCTGCAAAGTTCTTCTGCTGTTCTACGACAGTTTGCTCAATATCTTAAATACTATGTTATCTTAATGACTATGTGGCTCTGGGTCAGAAGTTGAAGGAGCTGGGCGCACAGGTTGTGTTCTCATCAGTGCTTCCTGTTGAAGGCCGTGGCTTAGGATGAGAAAGAATACTTCAAATAAACAACTGGCTACATAGACGGTGTCATCAGGAGAAAGAAGAATACTTCAAATAAACAACTGGCTACATAGACGGTGTCATCAGGAAAGATTTGGATTTCTGGACCATGGCTTACACTTTCGAGATGGTGGTCTTCTATCAGGAAATGGTTTGCACCTTACGGCAGTAGGGAAAAGGGTGTTTGGTAACAGCCTTGCTAACCTAATAAGGAGGGCTTTAAACTAAATTGTATGTGGGAGCCTTGTATGCCAGAAACCGGGGATAAGAACATTAAAGATTTGCAGAGAGTGGCGCATATGCTAGGTAATCCTAACTTGCAGGCTTGTACGGAAACCAAACCCTCGGGATGCATAAAACGTGGATTCTGATGTCTCTACGCTAATGCACAGAGTATGGGAAACAAACAGGAGGAACTGGAACTCCTAATAAAGGAAGGAGACTGTGACATAATAGGCCTTACTGAAACATGGTGGGATGACACTCACAACTGGAATATTAGGATTCAGGGGTACAACTTATTTAAAAGGGACAGGCAAATGAAAAAGGGTGGAGGCGTAGCAGTATATGTGAAGGAGGTTGTGAGGAAATATGTGAACCAGACCATGGCAGCTCAGTTGAGAGTCTCTGGGTAAAAATAAAAGGAGTAAGAAATAACAGTGATATTATTGTGGGGGGTCTGCTATAGACCACCAAGCCAGGCAGATACTTCTTCAGCAGGTTGCAAAGTTCTCCAAGAGAAGGGATACAGTGATCGTGGGAGATTTCAATTACCCGGACATCTGTTGGAAGTCCAACTCTGCTAAAAACGAAAAGTCAAATAGATTCCTGACTTGTCTTGCTGACAACTTCCTTTTCCAGAAAGTGAAGAAGGAAACAAGGGGATCTGCTATCTTGGATTTGATTCTCACCAACAAGGAAGAATTGATTGAAGAAGTGGAAATAGTGGGCACCCTGGGCAGTAGTGACCATGTGATTTTGGAATTTACAGTCTTAAGGAAGAGAAAAGCTATATGTAGTCAGACTTACAGATTGGACTTCAAAAAGGCAAACTTTGATAAACTTAGAACTATGCTGAGTAAAATCCCATGGTCAGAGATACTTAGGAGGAAGGGGGTTCAGGAGGGGTGGGAGTTTCTTAAGCAAAATACTGAAAGCACAATCACAGACAATTCCTATGAGAATAAAAAATGGAAAAAGCCTAAAGAAGCCGAAGTGGCTCCATAAACAGCTCTCTAAAGACTTGAGAAATAAAAAAGACTCCTTTAGGAATTGGAAGGAGGGCCTTATAACCAAGGATGAATATAAACAGATCACCAGTGCTTGTAGAGAAAAAGTTAGGAAAGCTAAAGCTCAGTATGAGCTTAGGCTGGCCAAAGATGCTAAAAACAACAAAAAAGGGTTCTTCTCTTATGTTCAGAGTAAGAAAAAGAGCAAGGACATGGTAGGCCCATTGTGAGGGCAAGAAAATGAAATTGTAACAGGTAATGAAGAGAGGGCGGAACTGCTCAATTCCTACTTTTCCTCAGTCGTCTCTTCTGAGGGAAATGGTGCTCAATATGGCAAAAACAGAACATAAGGAGGGTATGAAGTTCCAACCTAGGATCAGCATAGGGGTAATACATAAACACCTAGTTTCTTCAAATGAAACTAAGTCCTCAGGGCCAGATGAATTGCACCCAAGGTTTCTAAAAGAGCATGTGGATGTAATTTCTGAGCCTCCGGCTATTATTTTTGAGAATTCTTGGAGAACAGGAGAGGTGCCGGAAGATTGGAGGCGGGCAAATGTTGTCCCCATCTTCAAGAAGGGGAAAAAACACAATCCGGGTAACTACTGACCTGTCAGCTTGACATTTATACGTGGAAAAGTTTTAGGCAAATCATCAAACAGTCGGTCCTGGAACGTTTAGAAAGAATGGATGTGATTACTAAGAGCCAGCATGGTTTTCTCAAGAAAAAGTCATGTCAGACTAACATGATCTCTTTTTTTGAGAAAGTGACTACCTTGCTGGATTGGGGGAATGCTGTAGACATGGTTTATCTGGATTTCAGTAAGGCTTTTGATAAGGTTCCACATATTATTCTTGTTGACAAGTTGGTAAATTGTGGTTTGGATCCTATTACCGTTAGGTGGATCTGTAACTGGTTGACAGATCGCACCCAAAGAGTGCTTGTGAAGGGTTCCTCAACCTCTTGGAGAGGAGTGACAAGTGGAGTGCCTCAGGGATCTGTCCTGGGACTTGTTTTGTTCAACATCTTTATCAGTGATTTGGATGAAGGAATAGAGGAATGCTTATTAAATTTGCAGATGATACTAAATTGGGAGGGGTTGCAAACACAGAAGATGACAGAAACAGGATACAGGTCTAGGATTGCCATCTTCAAGGTGGGGTCTGGAGATCTCCTATAGATCTTCAGTCTAGAAGATAAGTTTCTCTAGAGAAAATGGCCGCCTTGAAGGGTGGACTGTACAGCAGAGTTCCCTCTCCTCCCTAAGCTCCACCCTCAAATCTCCAGCAATTTCCCAAAGTGGAATTGGAAACCTATTTGGGACTGGAGCAGCGGATTGAACAGGCAGCGCGGAGAGCTGTGTTTCGAGTCATTCAGCATACATTTGAATCCATACAAATCAATTTAGCGGGTGCCAGTGCTGTCGTCTTCGACGGCTCCCGTCCTCTTTCTCAACCATCTGTAGATGGCCATGTGCATTCCCTACATTTTGAGATGAAGAAGCAGGGCTTTTTTCCAGAGCACATGCAATGGGACCCCCAGCACCTCAAATATAAGCATGGCTCTCTTTTCAACAGCATTGAGAGTTTGAAAACTCCCATCCATTTTCAATGTAGACAATTCCTAGTAGGTCACCCACTTCTAACTCTAAGCTTTGGGCCAGTGGACTGCCCTTCTCTGTACTTCCCGCTAGATTTGAGTCCAGGAGCACACCTTAGAGCCCAATAAGATTTTTGAGGTTTAAGCCTTTCAGAGTCCAAATCTGAAAATCACCCCCAGGTATTTTCTTGGTCTCAAAGGTGTTCCTGGACTCCAATCTAGCTGTTCTCTTGCAGACCAAGAGGGCTGCTCCCCTCTGAAACAGTCCTTTCCATTGTTGTTTTGAGCTGACAGAGAGGAACAGAACTTTAACTTCAAAACTTGAACTTCTCCGGGGAGATAAATGCCTGTTGGCCAAGTACACCGCAGTCCTGGCAGAAGAGCTGAGTCTCCCCGAACAATAGGAAAAACACCAGAAACGCAAACATTCAAAACATTATTTAACTTGGAAGGCCTTCTCTGGGACCCGGCCTCTGCTGCCAAACATCGGCTGCACTCTGAAGACCAGGCATTTCCTCTGAGGCATGCACATGACTGCTGGCGTCATAAAGGAAGGGAAATAAGAGAACTGGGTGCTTGAACCAGAGGTGGCGGGTGCGGGAGGTGCGTAAAATGATCGGAGCATTCTTAAAAGCCAGTAAAAGGCTTAATCCTGTCTAATGATTTACAAAGCGACAAGTAAAATAGATTTATGGCGACAGCTTGAAACGAGATCAGCCTAAATAAAAGTTACCCACTCACCCTTTTCACAGCTAAATGCACAATCCAGGAGAGGGCTCTGCTAAACTAATGCCTCTCACAGTTCAGATCAACATGTGACAAGGAAGGAAGGAAGGAAGGAAGGAAGGAAGGAAGGAAGGAAGGAAGGAAGGAAGGAAGGAAGGAAGGAAGGAAGGAAGGAAGGAAGGAAGGAAGGAAGGAAGTAAGTAAGTAAGTACTGGCAGAGTTGCCAACTTCTAGGTGGGGACTGGAGATTTCCTGGAATTTCAATTGACCACAAACCACAGAGATCAGGGGGAAACGGCTGTTTCGAAGAGTTGATTCTATGGCCTTGTCCCTGAGGCCCCTTCCCCAGGCTCCACCCACAAAGCTCCAGGAATTTCCCCAGCCTCAAGTTGGTATCCTTATTTCTACTCCTTAAGAAACAGGATAGAGACCGGGACACGGCTGCCACGCACTGATTGCACAAAAGGCTGAATGTAAGCTCCGCATAGAACACTTCAGTGGAAATACAGGCCACGGAGTACTTACAATTGTATGGCTGAAGGGCCATGACCACAGAACAGTTTTTCTTTGCTCTCCACAAGATCTGATATGTATAGGGGAAGGGAACCCTGTTTTTTCCTTCCTTCCTTCCTTCCTTCCTTCCTTCCTTCCTTCCTTCCTTCCTTCCTTCCTTCCTTCCTTCCTTTATAAAAAAGGATGTGTTTTGCCTAATGTTTACGCCATCTTTTGGCTTTAAGTCAGGAGTGGCCAAACTGCAGCCCGGGAGCCACATGCGGTTCTTTCACACATATTGTGTAGTTCTCAAAGCCCCCACCACTCCGTCAGCCAGTTTGGAGAAGGCATTTCTCTCTTTAAATCACTTCTCCAAACCAAGCCAGCTGGCGGCTTGGAAAATACATTTAAAGTTAAAGTTGCTTTCTTTCTACCTCTCTCTCCCTCCCAATCTATTTGCCTGCCTTCCTTTCTGCTCTCAAACATCCGATGTTAGTCTTGTGGGTCTCAAGCATTTGACATTTAGTCTATGTGGCTCCTGTGTTAAGCAAGTTTGGCCACCCTGACTTTAAGTGAAGCCATGCCACTCCAAAAAACAGATTTTTTTTCCCTCTCAGAATAAGACTCACAAGCATCCGGAGAAGAAACTGGGGTGATAAATTTTCCCGTTTTTGAAACTACTTCAGCTGAAGTCTATATTTATGCCTCTCGCTACCATAGAGAACATTCCAGATTCCCAGCTTTTATGGAAAGACGTATACAAAGTGGCCTTCCAGGAAGGAGTGGCAGAACTTGTTTAGGACACTCTAAGGTCACCAGTCTTCTTCTCCTTCAGGCTCCTCAGATATCTTAGTTCAAATTTTTGCAGCAGACATTTTAAAGAAAATATCGAACCCTGTTTAAAGCTTAGCCATAAAATGGATATATCTAGGACTGCCAGCCTCCTGATGGGGAAGCAACACTACATACGAGGAGAATCACAGAGAGGTTGAGTTCCAAAGCATAAACCGTGACACGTATAGCGAATGCAAAATAATAATTTTAAAATTATCTTTCCTTTTGTCTTTTTTTAATTTATAAACCCAATAAATAATTATTTTTACAATACAATACGTGTACAATTATGATTTCCGGGTGATACACCAACTATAATTTATATCTCTCACACCACACACACTCTCTCACAAAATTCCACCTTCCAAAAATTGAAACATAATCAGTTTCAGATCAATACATTAAATTCATTTGCAAGGATATTCCATATAGGGGAAAAAGGGCTTGTGCAAAAAAGTGCTTGCACAGCAAAAGTGCTAGAGCTATTCTTCAGCTTAATCAGACTCCTTGCGGACATCTCTGACGAAGCCAAAAGCCAGTGCTCCTCTTGACACACCGTTTCCCAGCTGTCTCAAAGAAGGGTCTTTCTCAATTTTCGCTGAGCAGAATTAAATTACAATAAGCAATCAATAAATTTCAATGACATTTAAAACTGGAAAAAGTTCTCAATATTCTTACCAGCACTGAATACAATGGGAACTCAGAACAAGCACTCAAGTCTCTCTAAAGGCGCCCCTTTCACATTACCAGTCTGAACTGGATGTTATTAGTTGTTGGCCCAGTTTCGAGTATAGTGATACAAGGTCGGGGTTTCACACTGCAAATTTCCTTCCGTTAATGAGCCGTCTCTGAAGCGTTATACCTATATCAAACAGTGTTGCTTCCCCCTTGCTCTTTTTTGTTGTGCGAATGTCCCTGAACTTTTTAAACATTCTAAGTGAGCGCTATACTGCTATAGCAGCACCACTGAGATACAATGAAGTCAATGGAGCTATATCACTCACCTTAGAACATTTTTTTTAAGTCTAAGGAAGTTCGCACAGTGAAAAAGCCAGGGGAGGAAGTAGTATTGTAGGAAGCACTATGGTCATTTTAACCAGCACACCACAGTGATTCAGAAGAGCAGCAAAGAGGCAGAAAACAAAAGTAAGTAGTTTCCCTCAAAAGCAGCTCAACCATGCTTTGCTAACCCGATCCAAGAGGGCTTGCATGAACAAGTAAATAACTTACTAAAATAGTTCTGTCTGAAATGACAGTAAAAAAATCAATAGCAGCCAGCTACTAAAATGGAATACAAAGACAATTTGAAAAACGTTTATGGCAGGGGTGGCCAAACTGTGGCTCTTGAAGCCCCCCCACTGCCCAATCGGCCAGCTTGGAGAAGGCATTTCTTTCTTTAAATCACTTTTCCAGCCAAGCCAGACGACAGCTTGGAGAACACATTTAAAGTTAAAGCTGCTTTATTTCAACCTCTCCCTCCCACCCTATCTTCCTTCTTTCCTGTCTCGTGGCTCTCAAACATCTGACATTTTGAAGATCTTGCATTAAGTAAGTTTGGTAACCCCTGCTGGAGAGGGTGAGCTTTGGAGAGGGGAAGGACTTCAGTGTGGCATAAGGCCAGAGAGTCCAGGGCACCCATTTTCTCCAGGGGAATGCATTCCTGTAGTCTGGAGACTGGTTGTAATTTTGGATTTTCAGGTCCCACTTGGAATTAGCCAACCCTACCTTGTTTGAGATAGCTCAGGCTAGCCTGATCTCATCAGATCTCAGAAGCCAAGCCGGGTCAGCCCTGGGTGGTATTTGGGTGGGAGACCACCAAGGAAGTCTGGAGTTGAGACACAGAGGCGGCAATGGCAAACAGCCATTGCCTGGAAAACTCCACAGGGTCACCATAAGTAGGTGGTAACTTGCCATCACTTTCCACCACCCCTACAGATGGTTGAAAACTTTGAGTTAGGAAATATTTATATCCTGCCCTGAGCCTGCCTTTGGTGGGGAGGGCAGGATATAAATTAAATAAATAAATAACTGGAGATTTGAATGTGAAACCAGAGGAGGGAACTCAATGGGGTCTAAGGCCAATTTTAGTCCATTCTCCAAAACAGACCTTTCCTCCAGGGAACGTGATCTCTGTAGTCGTCTGTAGTTCTGGGCGATCGGCTGTGATTCTGGGCAATCTCCAGGCCCCACCTGGAAGTCGGCAGCTCCATTCACATGCCAATGGGCATTCCCCATCCAAGGGAGCTTACTTCTGCAACAGCCACCATCTAATTTATGTTTGATTTACCTGTTGCAAGCCACCCTGAGCCACCTTGGTGGGAAGGGTGGGATATAAATCATAAATAAATAAATAAATAAATAATAAAAATAACCAACAACCAGTGTAAACCGAGACTCCTCTACTCAACAACCCTCCTTGGAAAGTTACATTTTGCTGCTTTGTCAAGGCTGCTGGCTCTCCGGCTGTGTTCACACCAAGGGTTTACACAAGGCTGTGCGGCTAAAAGCCTTTCAAGGCACACTGGCGGAAGACCAGCTGCTCTTCTGGCTGCATGGCATCTCTGTCGGCCACCTCCCTGAACACTTTGGGGTCTCTCTTTTCTCATAGGACCCGGGGGTGCCGCATGGAGATGCCAGGGCCCTTTCACCTTCCATTAACTCTGATTTTTGGCATGCAATGCAATAGCAGCCCAGGACTGAGACCCACTTCTCCCACACACACCCTTCCACGCACTCCTCTCCTCCAACCATCTCCTACACGCTTTCCTTGCCAGAGGGCACCTGGCATCAAGCTGCTTCTGGAAAAAACCAGCTGATGCTAATCACATTTCCATCTCTGTTCAAGAGGCTCTCTCCTCATATATACCCCCTCCCTGAAGAGCAAGCAAGGTTAGAGGAAGAAAAAAGGGAGAACACACACACACCATCCTCTCAGTCAACAACATCAAGCCACACACACACAGAGGAAGCTGCCTTCCACTGAATCAAACCCTCAAGTCCATCAAAGTCCGTGTTGTCTGCTCATGCTGGCAGCAGCTCTCCGGAATCTCAGCTCTCTTCCCCTTCACCTCCTGCCATGTCCTTTAACTAGAGATGCCAGGGAATGAACCTAGGACTTCCTGCATGCCGAACAGATGCTCTTCCACTTAGCCACAGCCCCCCTCCCTAAATGAGCCTGCCCTTGGTCTACTTCATCCTTTAATCGACCTCAACTGGAGATGCTGAGAATTGAACCCGGGTCTTTCTGTGTGCCAAACAGAGCCTTCCATTAAGCCACAACCCCCAACCCCTCCCCCCCCCTTCATGCTGGAAATACACGACAGCAGGATCAAGCCAGAGATCCATCAAGGGACAACTCTGTGGCCAGTCAGATGCCTCCAAAAAGCCTGCCAAAAGGCAGATAACCAGGGGCTCAACATTCACTTCAGAGACTGCAGTGGTAGGCACTCCACAGCTCGTGAAGAGCCATATTTACAAAGTCCATCAACCAAAGTAGCCACACTCTTGGCATGAGGCCTATACCTCACACCTGATCTGGTCCTCTGATGCTGGATGTATCAAGGTGAAAACTACCTGGCAAAAGAAGCCCCAACAGGCGAGAGGGTTTTGCACATACTCTCTTGAAACATGGAGATGGTGGCCCATTGAGAACAGTGCTCAGGAGATCCACAAATGATACATCAAGTGAGCCACACGTGGCTCTTCAGCCACTGAGCGAGGATCACTGTGTTACAGGATAAGAGACACTGACCATTCCAAGCAGCATATGCCAGTTATACACCATTTCACAAGTACCCAAGAAACAAACATTTGCACTTGCACAATGGGCAGTTGAAGAATAGACTGCGAAGTCAGAACAGCTCAAAACATTGCTCCCAGTGCTTTGCTCCCTTACAGGTGTTACTATGCCAGTGTCACTGCCTAGCTAACCAAAGCCAGTGTAGTGTAGTGTAGTGGTTAAGAGCAGCAGGCTCTGATATCTGGAAATCCCAGTCTGATTCCCCACTCCTCCTTCACATGAAGACTGCAGTGCTGAGTGACCTTCTCTCTCTCAGAACTCTCAGTCCCACCTCCCACACAAGGTGCCTGTTGCGGGTATTGAAAAGCAGGGAATAAAAACTTCTCCTCCTCTGAAATTGAACCCAGAGCACCCACATCTGCTTAATATATTTATTATCCCATTAATTTATTTCTGCCCCACTTCTTAGGTCAGGTTCCCATGTGTCCATACGTCACTCCAGGACTTACCCCCGATTACAATGAAAAGCATTGCATGTGGGGGCACATGAACCAGGTTACTAAAAGAAGAGCCATCACAAGTGGACAGAAGAACAAACTACAATTGCTGCCTCCAAAAGTCAACTCACCACGACAGCTACAATATCAGATTTAAGAGTCCAAAGAGATTTCAGAATTCATTTGCAAATGTCAAGTTGAGTCCAACTCACATTTGTTTCATATACTACTTCATTTATGAATGTCTTAAAGCTTATGTGAAGCATCTCTTTACTTGAATGTGCATAACTGAGACAGATACCTTCTTCCCACCTCCTTCGAAATACATTTCCCCCCCACCAAAGCACAGACTGCAAACAGGTCAACAGTTGCCAAGGCCATCTTGTTTGTAATAGAAGAAAAGCAATATGCTAAAACTAAAGCCACCAAGTTAACAATCAATTCTGTACATCAAAATATACACTCACAAAAGACCTTCCAATAATGTCGAGTTTGAATGCAGGGTCTGATATTCATTTGGCTCGACTCCTGTAATTCTGTAACCGTACCTTATTAAGAGATTACATCCTTAAAAAATGTGTAATACATACAATTTTGATCATACACCAGCCTCCTGGACATTTTTGTCTGGACGGCCTATTGCTGAGGGCAATTTCTGATTAAGGGTATGGATTTAATCTCATAATAGCACTAGTAAGCAAGCAGATTTGGTATAGACACAAAGTCATAACAAAATTATAGGGTTCACCGAGGTAACACAATACATTCAATTGTCCATGAAACAAGCCATGACGACGTTTCGAAAATTACTTCTAGGCAGCTGCAATGGTAGATATTTTTTATCATGAATAAACCCAACTTTCTCCCCAGAAACTGAGATCCAAAGGCAGGTAAGACAGCCACAGTTCTAACACTGGCCTTTATTGGTACCAGATAAGACAAATTCAACTGATTATTTTCAAATGTCATCCAGCTAAGATTGCCAAAAGCCGGGTGGGGTGTGGATTAGGGATGGGCATGAATCAAAGTACGGATCGTGATTCATGCATAAAATAGCCAATTCGCAGTTCATTCAGAATCAGTTTGGGTACTCACACTATGCAGGACTTACAAAATGAAGGGGCAGTTCGTCTGTGCTGTTATCGGTGGGGGATCCTCCTCCCGTGCCACAATGTGCCCAGCATGATGACCACCCAGAAGTGAGGCTATCACACCAGACACATCACCCCAACAAACGTGCCCGGTGCAATACCATCACTTCCAGGTGACATCATCACTCTGGGCACGTTTGTGGGGCACTCACTGCCATTCTCTAGGCTTCCCAAACCAAACAAACCAACGAGCCACAATTCGTTCAGAAAATTTTAAAAATGGAACAAAATAAACCACCGAATCGGACAAACTAACGAACCATGAAATGAAATAAACCGCCAGTTTCATGTTTCCTGTCCATCCCTAGTCTGAATGTTTCCAGGAATTACAAATGACCTCCAGAAGACAGAGATCCCTTCCTCCAGAGAAAACAGCAGGTTGGGGGGCAGACTCTGGCATTATACCCCGCTGAGGTTCCTCTTCTCCCCAAACTTGACCCTCCCCCTAGGAATCTCCGGGAATTTCCCAATGCAGAACCAGCAACCCTAGATGATCCAATCCATTCCCACAACTCCTTCAGGGATCAGCCATTTGGCAGAAAGAGAAGGGGAGGAAAAAAGAAAGAGAGAAGTCCTTTCACTAAAACGACAGCTAGAATGGATGGTTCTATGTTCCTTCTGTTATCTTGTCAGATCTTAAAAATGTGGTTTTCTTCTTTTATGACCCGAAGCTGTCCCATGATTTTTTTTTTTTTAACTGAGCCTGCAGAATGTAAATACCTTATATAATACACAAACAGATCTTCTTTTGTGGAGCTGATCAGTAGTGTTTGTAACCTCACCACTTTGGAGAGAAGGACGCTCAGCAAACAAGGTGGGGACTCATTTTCTATCTCCGGTTGCAACTGCAAACACCAACCCTGACAGCAGACAGCAGCCCAAAGCAGACAGAGAAAGCCGCCCATGAGTCTGGCAGATCTTATAAATACGCTGAGAGCTGAACTCGGGCCTCATTTTGGGCAGGAGCTCACAGAAGCAGAGCTCCTGAACCTCTAATCTCTTTTTGTGCTCTTTCTTTCTTAACCACTGTCAAGCATGATATTTCTGAGTATTAATTTAGTATGCATTTTGTGTTCATACTTCCCCCCTCCTCCTTTCTATTATCCCTTTTTTTCTGAATAAAGATCTCTCTTCAAAGTTCTCCCACCTGTGGACTCTCTAGGATGCAGGATATGCAAGTAATCTCCCTATTGTAAAGCAGAAGTACCTCTCCCCTGAGTTCCCATACATATCAGCAAGTCAAGAATGTGTGGGAACTGAGAGATGTTATAGTATCCAAATGGGTAGTTGATAGTATGCTTTGAACTTTCTATGCAATTCACATCTGTATGTTATGTTTTGAAGTTATCTGAACTTTGTCTTTGAAGTAGCCTTTAAGATGCCATGCTATGTAACATTCTGTATCACTTCCAAGGTATCGTTCCTTGGGCAAGTGTTGGATTATCAATAAAATGAGTCTTTGATTCAAACAATAGTTCGATTATTCAAAATACCGATGCTTGACAACCACCCAATACCTGCTTCTGGGCTCCATTGTTCAACCCCCCTGTGAGAATTTTGCTGAACTCCATGATTTGACAAAGGTTCTACTATTTCCCCCCACAAAAATGGGAAAATAAAACATATCAAGCAGATAGATGGAACTCTTCATCATGCCACTGTGGCCACATAGGAGAAAGTAATTTCAAAAGTATTGTGGGAGTAAGGTTTTATTATGACAATTATAGTTCAAAAAGCATTTTAAGGTAGATGCTGAGCTGATGTAATTTAGTACGCCTTCCAGTGATGTCAGGAGTATGTGGCATATGCAAACAAGTTATGCAAATGAACTGTGCTAATGAGCTCCAGCACCTCTTTTTCTACAAAATGACTCCTGGCTGAACTTATCCTATCAAGCTGCCAATTTTACACCTTGGAAAAGACCGCAAGCCCAGCATTATTAGCTGTGCAATTGAATGCAGACCTGCTGTACTCTATTGTTCACTGATTTCATTAGGCTTACACCAGAGTAACTCTGTGTAGGATGCTGGGGTCATTCTCCTTAAATGAGTCACTGTCAGACACATGTAGAATCACAATGGCACATCAGTACATTGGACATTCCTTATTGTCTCTTCCAGGCTATCAATATATCCACATCACTGTCTGTTCACTGGTGCTGGTTGCAAATATGCTTCCATCTTTTCATTGAGGTCACTTAATAGTCTTCCCCCATCCCCTCCTGCTTTATCCTCCCCAAAACAACATGGTGTTCTCATGGATTCCATAGAGCTTCTGTCCCAAAGAAAACCACATGTACAATCACTACAATTGGGTCTGTTGCTGAGAAGAAATGAGAGGACAGTGGATGGACGAGGACCACATTTGGAACTAGCATTATAACTGCATGTGCAAATGATGAGACACATTCCAGAAGCATGGAAATGTCCTTAGACTTAGTCCTTAGAGTGCCCAGGTTCTGAGGTAGTCAAAACAACAGAATGCTATTTGGGTCACCCCAGGAAAGCTCTAAATCTGAATTTCAAGACTCCTCCTCTTGGAAATCCACCTTTGCTCCACAATTCAACTCAACCCAGCAGCCGGAAGAATTTGACTGTCTGATTAACTTGAGAGAACCGGCCAGTTCTTAAGGCTGTCAACTTGTAGCTACTGTACAATTTCCAGGTCTGTTTGTCCTGTTGCCATTAGCTAAGTCTTTGTTCAGGAAAACTGGTGCACGTTCAGAAGAACTGTCAATTATAGCACAGGCTCAGTTTACAAATTAGGCTTGCCAACCTCAGGTTAGCAAATATGTAGAGACATGAGGGTGGGGTTTAGGGAAGGTAGGGGACCCGGGTAAGGTATAATGTCATGCAGTCCACCTTCCAAAGCAGCCATTTTCTGCAGGACAAGTAGAATAAGTAAGTGATTTATGTAGTCTGGATAGAAGTTGTAATTCCAGGAGATCTCCAGCCCCCACCTAGAGGTCGGAAATACATGTAGCCTACAGACACATCCTTGTGGAGTAGGCACTCTGTAGCAAACCCGGGCTTGCCTTTCTATTAAGGTGTGTCGTGTCCCCATTTTATGCCAATGTTTGACTTTCTTCTAGTACCCACAGATTTTCAGAGTCTGCTTTCTCTGGATTTGGAACAAATGCTGCTGCCACAATTATGTTACAGCAGATGTTCATAGCAATTCCTGATTTTTTTAAAAAAAAAAATCTTTTATATGTAAAAAGATTTTAATCACACATTGTGAGAACAAAACCAACATGCTCTTTCCCAACAATAGGGAGATTTTGCTTCATTCAAGATGCGCCGTTCCAATCCAGGCGTTTTCCAAAATATCTTAAAATGAAATTATTTCTCAAAAGCAGGTTATTTCCACTTCTTCTACCAAGGCAGGTGTACCCAGGAGTTAGGTGCTTAAATACAAAGCCTGGTTTTGTCTCCAAGAATGTAACTCATCAAGCCTGGCGCGAGGCGGGGGGAACCCAAGTCTTTCGCACAAAATGACTTTACTATGTCCTTTCAAAAGTAAAGAGAATGAAGTTGTACACCTGAAAAATTGCACCCCACACACTCAAAACGGGGGTTTTAAAGAAATGCAGAAAGATTAACATGCCTCTCCTCAAAATTATTTTTAAACCCACTTAATCCAACACCGTTCTGAAACAACAAACTTTTATGAAAAAGCTAACTCATTCACACCTTCCGAGGGAAGGAGTTCCAAGAAGAATCATCTTGATTTACAACAAATGTTTTCAGACCAAAAGTTTTCGGAACAAGAACATGTATGCTTTTCTAGTACAACGATTAAAATCGTATATTTATTGTAGACATGACAGTTGAAACTGTCTATTTCCCGGAGCCCTGCGGAATTAGGTCTGCTTGTTCACTGAAAGCACAGACAGCCTGAGCTCCCTTCTTCTGCAGCCTGTTGCCCCCATTCCAATATCTTCTTGTTCTGAGCACAAGAGTATGAATCTAAAAGAGTACGAATCTAATAGGAAGCAGAGAGTGAGTATAAATGGGCAGTCTTCGCAGTGGAGGACGGTAAGCAGTGGGGTGCCGCAGGGCTCGGTACTGGGTCCCATGCTCTTTAACTTTAACTTGATTTAGAGTTAGGAGTGAGCAGTGAAGTGGCCAAGTTTGCGGATGTTCAGGGTGGTGAGAACCAGAGAGGATTGCGAGGAACTCCAAGGGATCTGTTGGGGCTGGGTGAGTGGGCGTCAACGTGGCAGATGCGGTTCAATGTGGCCAAGTGCAAAGTAATGCACATTGGGGCCAAGAATCCCAGCTACAAATACAAGTTGATGGGTTCTGAACTAGCAGAGACTGACCAAGAGAGAGATCTTGGGGTTGTGGTAGATAACTCACTGAAAATGTCAAGACAGTGTGTGATTGCAATAAAAAAGGCCAATGCCATGCTGGGAATTAGGGAGTTGAAAACAAATCAGCCAGTATCATAATGCCCCTGTATAAATCGATGGTGCGGTCTCATTTGGAGTACTGTGTGCAATTCTGGTCACCACACCTCAAAAAGGATATTATAGTATTGGAAAAAGTGCAGAAAAGGGCAACTATAATGATCACAGGTTTGGAACACTTTCCCTATGAAGAAAGGTTAAAACGCTTGGGGCTCTTTAGCTTGGAGAAACATCGACTGCAGGGTGACATGATAGAGGTTTACAAGATTATGCATGGGATGGAGAAGGTAAAGAAAGAAGTGCTTTCCTCCCTTTCTCACAATACAAGAACTCATGGGCATTCAATGAAATTGCTGAGCAGTCGGGTTAGAACGGATAAAAGGAGGTACTTCTTCACCCAAAGGGTGATTAACATGTGGAATTCACTGCCACAGGAGGTGGTGGCAGCTACAAGCATAGCCAGCTTCAGGAGGGGGTTAGATAAAAATATGGAGCAGAGGTCCATCAGTGGCTATTAGCCACAGTGCGTATATATATGTGTATATATATATATATATAAATTTTTGGCCACTGTGTGATAGAGTGTTGGACTGGATGGGCCATTGGCCTGATCCAACATGGCTTCTCTTATGTTCTTATGTTCTCTTATGTTCTTATGTAAGCAGGAACCTGACTGAGAGGTACTACAGTTGCCAACCGCCAGGTGGGCCCTGGCAATCCCCTGGAATTACAACTGATCCTCTGATTATTCCAGAAGAACTTCAGGCCCACCTAGAGTTTGGCAGCCCGAAACTACAGCAATTTTAACTGTGACATCTAAGGATGTTTCTTCCTAAATCTGCCCCATTAAATTCAATGGGACATGATGGTGGGGCTGAACTGAACGGTCAAGTCCCAGCCAATTTATCCTAGGGTTTTCAAGGCAACAGACAAACAGAGGTGGTTCACCATTGCCTGCTTTTGCGTGGCAGCCCTAGACTTCCTTGGAACCAAATTGGAGGGCACATACCAGGGGTGTAGCCAGGATATTAAAAGTCAGGGGGCCCCCTTTCCCATCCACTGTGGGGCTGGCTGCTCCTCAGAAGCTTTCTGGGGTAGGGGCAAAAGCTGGAGGCTCTGAAAGTGGCCAGGTCAAGGCAGCCAACCCTAAAACTTTGGAATCAAGAAGGGACTGTGCCTCGCATGCAAGCAGGGGAGTTTCCTTCCTCCTCCCTCTCCTCCAGCTCAGCACTTTGCAGCCAGCAGCTCCATCCATTCCACACACACACACACACACACACCGCCCCCGGTCTATTCCATGCAGCTTCCTCCACCTCCCTCCTCTCCACCTGTTGCTTTTGCTGCTGCACTGCACTGTGCCCTGCTCAGCTCTCCTGGCTCCAGCTGCCACTGATGACACCAGTTCAGCCATGGCAAAAGAAAAAGACAGGGAAAAGCAGGTTGTGCCCTGGAGGGCCCCCCTGGAAGTCAGAGGGCTCCACCTGGAAATTGAGGGCAGGACCCCCCGGCCCTGCCCGCCCCAGTGACGGGCCTGGCACACATTGGCATTGCCCCAGCATGTGATATCACATCCAGGAAAAAACCAGAAAAGACATCATGGGATGCACTAAGATTTGTACACACAAAACCCCCATATAGTTTTACCGGGCGGAGGGGAGGACTGGGGGGAGTGCTTTTTGCAAATGCTAAAGTGACCAATGACATCTTTCTGTTTTGACCAGAAGTGACATCACATGCTGGCACAATGCGGATGTGCCAGTCTGCGCCACCCAAAATGCCCCCAGCGGTACTGGCTATGGCCTTTTCAATTCTACAAAATGACAGAAACACCAGAGCTTATTAGCCAAGAAACTTTCAGGCACTTTGTTGGTCGGTGAGGATACGACTTTATGTTTGGACTGCGGCTATACAAGGCAAGCACAGAACTTGTTTGTGAAATTCCTGAGATAGATGTTTTTAGGGCAGAGGTTCTGAAAATGTCCTCCCACTGAGCTCTGAAACGCAGGAGGAAAAAAAAATATCTCTTGTTAACCTTGAAGAAGTCTCCAAGACAAAACAAAGATGGCCGACACTCAGTCACCAGCAATCACTCTCTCAGGCCTGAGGGCAGGCAGCAGCATAAGAAAAGCAGAAGCCAACAGAACTATTTTGTTATCTGCCCAGGGAGAGACTCAGGGGAAATCAAAGCATCTGGGAATGCGTATGGGATTGCCTTGCAGTCCCTCAGGTCGACAAGTAAGCTAGAACACAGAATCTAGGCCATTTCCAGTTTCAGAATCAGTCCAAGAATGCAGGGGCTGATGATCTGCCAAAATACGTGGGAAGGAATGGTCATCCCCCTTCTTCAACATAAGGAACATATGACAGAAGAACTCCAGATGCAGGTTGATTTGAGCAATTCAGCAATTCTTACTGCCTGAATAAAATGGAACAAAATGAAGAAGGGCCTGCAAATCAAGGCATCTTGCTCATTTTTGTCTGCCACCATACGAAGACGATCCTTAGCCAGGTGAAGGTGTGAATCCAGCCCCTTGGGTAGATGGAGAAAATATCTCCTAGCAACCACCCTTCCTCAACTCTTCCAGGAGGCCGCCTTTACCTTTGAGGTGCCAGCCATGGCTCTAAAGTGCTCCCCAAATGCCTTCCTCTCGACTACAAGAGAAAGCAGTTAGGGTGAGTGACTGCAACAACAAAAACCTTCCGAGCTGGGTTGGAACTCAGAGAATTTTCACATGGGAAATGGACCAAGTCCTGGGAGGGCAACGATCCCAAGGAACCCGAAACACATTCCAAGATGTTATGAAGTCAGAAAGCATGAGTCACAGGTGTGCCACACATGGCCTTTCACCATCTGAATCCTCCAGAGCTGAACTTGGCTACCGGTGAGAAACACCTCAATATCATTATGCGCCCTTCCCCCACAAGAGAGTTCAGAACTGCTGAACCCACTTGGTCGGTACTCCTTTCCTAATCCTCCTGGGGCCCAACTCCTAATTCCTCTTCTGTTTCTCCCTTTCTCCTCTGCTTCCTGGACCCCTGATCTGCTGCTTCTCCAAGCTACATCACACAGCAGCCAGCATTCTGCCATTCACACACATAAAGGAAAAGCTGTGTTCCTGAAGACGCAGCAGAAATACACCAATGAGCAACAACTAATCTTGAATGCCTACTGCATCAATAGAGAAGGTATGCCTTGGGGGGCCAGCAGCATGGTGTAGTGGTTAGAGCACCAGACTAAGACCTGCACAACTTAGGTTCAACGCACCCCTCCCCCTGCCATGGAAGCTCTCTGGGGCACCCTGGGCTAGTCACGGTCTCTTTCAGCCTCAATCACCTCACAGGATGAATGAAGATAAAATGGAGATGGGAGAATGATGACGTCAGCCAATCTGGGTCCCCACTGGGGAGGAAAGCAGAGTATATCTCAATAAATAAATCCACACACTTCACCAAGGTAAACACTAGTGAAACCCAGCTAGGGATGCCAGCTTTCAGCTCTAGGCTTTTCAAGGCATTGGCTCTGGTCCAGCTAAGAGGTTCCCCGAGCGTAAGTCAGATTCCACACATACCGAATCAGGAATCTCAGACATCAAATGGATCTCCATCCAAACACCAAATGCTAAGAACAAACAAGACAAGGCATTCTCTTCAAGGCTTGCTTGTTGACTTCCCTGACTGACCAAGATGGCAAACAAGGCTAGACTAGAAAGACCCAGATGGCCCAGCCTAGCCTGATCTTGTCAGACCTCAGAAGCTAAGCAGAGTCAGTCCTGGTTAGTACTTGGATGGGAGAGATGACCCTGGAAGTCCAGAGTTGCTATGCTTCTCTTGCCTTGTGAACCCTATGGGGTAGACATAAGTAGGCTGGAACTTGGCGGCACTTTCCACCACCACCAGAAAGACCCTTGGTCTAAAAGCAAGAGCATTTTTACATTCTGACCCTGAAGGAGACACACATGACTGGGAAGACAGAGGATTTCTCATCCATTCCGGTGAGAAAAGAACACTGCCCTGACCAATCTGCCACTTTCTCCTCCAGCTTTCCCTTTCTTGTCACTTAGGCAACAAAGAGTTGAGACTGGCAAGACCCTTACCCACCAAACTGAGACAACTCAAGAGGCTAGGCAGAGAAGGAACACTCACAATCCTAACCAATCAGCTCCCTCCCTAAACCACTCTTGGATTCCCCACATCAGAACCTCCATTCCTGTCTGGTCCTGGAGGAAAACCGACTCTAAGCTCCACTATCATGCAAAATCAAGGCAACAAAAAGGTAATTCTGGGCAAACCACAGTTTTGAGGACCTTCCCCTTAGCTCCCCTAACCACCATTCTGTTTGTAAATAACGCAGTATATTTAAGAAGATGAATATCGGCTATACAGTGATTTATCTCCTCCACTCAGCCAAATTTGTCTGACCTATGAGGACTTCCATTAAGAGGACTTCCACTATCAGAAGACAGCTCCCCCAGGCTAGAAGAAGACTTCATTCTTGCACGGGCAAAGTGGTAAAATGCAATCTACTGGGTTGAAACCAGACTACATTTTTTGTCAGCAGAATGTAACCTCCCTTCCTGCCCTCTCCTACTGAAATCTAATGGGTCACCATTCCTGGGGTGTGTGTGTGTGTGTGTGTGTAGGGGACCCTGAAGAACAACACAAGGAGAGTCTACAGCAGGAAAGTGGAAACTGGCAATCTGGTCTAGATCCAACATGTAATTTATGTTAGTATTTATAGTATTTAATGATAATGTGTAGTATTTAATGATAACAAACTTCATTAATAACCACAAATGCCAATTCACTGGATAGACTTGCTATTTGTAAGCCACTAAGTCAAGGGTGAAAAGTTCAATGGGTACATCCTTGTTTGTCCATTCACCTTAAAAATGTGAGCCAGCTGTAGGGCCCAGGGCAGTTTGATCAACCTCCGCTTAGGTTGCCAACTCTAAGTCAGGAAATTCCCGGATATCTGGGAATGGAGCCTAGGGAAGGGCTGGGGCTCAATTAGGGATATGATGCCACACAGTCCACCTTCTGAAGCTGCCATTTTGTTTCCCAGGGAAACTGACCCGTGTGCTCTAGAGATCCATTGTAATTCTGGGAGCACTCCAGATCCCACCTGGCAGAAGGCAATCCTACCCCCAGTACTCCAGTGTGAAATGTCCCCTTATATCCATTCTTCAGAGCACAAGATTAACACCAACTAAATACCTACCCATAAATTAAGGTTGCCAATCCCAGATGGGAGCAGGGGATCCCCTGGTTTGGAGGCCCTCCCCTCCGCCTGTTTCAGGGTTATCAGGAAGTAAGGGGGGAATGTCCACGGAGCACTCCATTATATCCTATGGAGACTGGTCCCCATAGGGTATAATGGAGAAGCAATTTGTGGGTATCTGGAGGGGTTGTTTTTTGAGGTAGAGGTATCAGATTTCCAGCATAGCATCTGGTGCCTCTCCTCAAATCCATCCCCAAGTTTCTAAAGCATTGCACCAGGCGGTCCAATTCTATGAGCCCCAAAAGAAGGTGCCCCCATCCTCTATTATTTCCAATGGAGGGAAGGCATTTAAAAGAAGTATGGCCCCCTTAAATGGGATGGCCAGAACTTCCTTCAAAAGTGCTTGAAACAACCTTGCTCCTGGCTCCACCCCCAAAGTCCCCAGATATTTCTTGAATTGGACCTGACAACCCTACCATAAATCTGTGTTCCATGCATGCTGCCATTCCACTGGAGCCCAGAAAATTGCTCTGAAAGGGCAAAGAACCACAGATGTCTTTTTTAACGGTTGCAAAGATATATACCATAATTTGCAGAGAGAATGTGTCCAGACTTCAGTTTCACTAGGGAGCAAAAACGTAATTACTGTAGAGTAAAATATCCATAGTCCTGAGTAAATCCTGATTAAGTTGGAGTGAGGAATACTAAGCTGTCTCTGTGGCTCCAGTCCAAAGACCACTTTCCTGGGAGTAAAGTCCCATTGAATAAAATGCATCTGACTCTTGGGTTGACTTGCTAACGAGTGCAGCAAAAGTAGCTAGGCAGTAACAAGGCCGTGATCATTGCCACAACAACACTTTGAAGCAATAAGTATGGGGTTATTGCCGAAATGGGAAATTCCTGGACATTTGGGGGGGTGGGGAGAGTGCAGTCTAGGGAGAGTAAAGTCTAGAGTGGGGACGGATGTAATGTTTTCTCCAGAGGGTCTGATCTCTGAAGAATGGATATAAGGGGACATTTCACACTGGAGTACTGGGAGTAGGATTGCCAGCTGTTTTCTCCAGGGGGTCTGATCTCTGCAGTTTGGAGATCAGTTATAATTTTGGGAGACCTGGAGTCTGGCAACCCTGATATTGGGGGGTGGTGAGAGTCACTATGAACACCTTTATGGTCTATTTTTTCCTCGCCATTTCTGCACACAACCTTTTTACACCACCGGTTTTACATTTGGAGTTGTTCTGTGCATTTATGAAGGCCATTTCACTTTACTGTGGCTTGATGCAATATGGACTGTGTCCAAAGGGTTCTCTCTCTCTCTCTCTCTCTGAACAAAGCAAAACTGGAACAAAGCAGTAGGCAAGGGCACCTTTAAGACCAACTAAGTTTTATTCAGAATGTCAGCTTTCGTGTGCTCTTAAGCAGACTTCATCAGACATATGGGAATGGACGCAGTAATTCTTAATATAAGTATGCAGTGTGGAATCATGGGAATGTTTTTAGCAGATAAAACAAATCACAAACAGGATCTGTGTTTGTTAGTGTAGGATAACAAACTGTTTAAAGGCGATAAAAAAAAACTCCAACCGCTGAGTTCTGTTTTCCATAACTTCCTAGACAATTAGGGGAACGTCTGTAAGAGTTTCTGCTTTAAAGGGCATGCCTAATAGAAGGAGAACCCTTCTACTAAGTATGCCGAGAGCGAACAATGAAAGTCCATAATACAGGAGGTTCAACGGAGCCCCGAGCCCCCAAAGTGTCATGAGCCCTAACGAGGAGGAGCTGGATGGGTTAACAGTCCTGGAAGAGTTGCCAGCCAGTTCCTCAGCTGAACAAACAGCAGCTGGCCCATCATAGAGTTTGAAGGGACCTCTATAGAGTTGCCAAGTCCAATCCAAGAAATATCTGGGAACTTTGGGGGTGGAGCCAGGAGACATTGGGGACAGAGCCAGGAGACATTGGGGGTGGAGCCAGGAGCAAGGGTGTGACTAGCATAATTGAACTCTAAAGGGAGTTCCAACCATCACATTTAAAGGGACCGAACACCTTTAACATGCCTTCCTTCCATAGGAAATAATGATGGATGGGGCACCCCCTGGTCCAATCCTTTTGAAACTTGGAGGGGGGGCGGTATTTTGTGGAGAGGCACTGGATGCTATACTACAAATTAGGTGCATCTACCTCAAACACCAACCTCCCCAGAGCCCCAGATACCCACAGATCAGTTCTCCATTATTTCCTATGAGAATAAGTTTCCATAGGGAATAATAAGAGTTCCCAGCAGACATTTCCCTTCCCTCCCCCCGCTTTCCGATGACCCTGAAGTGGGAGGAGTGCCTCCAAACCGGGGGATCCCCTGCCCCCACCTGGGGATTGGCAACCCTAGACCTCTAGGGTCAATCACTCTCCAGGCACTAGAGTCAGTTGTTGACAATCTCCTCCAAGCTCTCCTCCTCCCACCTCAAGAGTTCAAAGCAGGCTCCAGAAAGAACTTCCAGAGCGAAGACATGAGGCACACCGATGCTTCAGATCTCTCAGCCCTGAGTTCTAGCAGAGTCACTGCCATCCAGGGAGCAGGCTGATTGAGACTCCCATACAATTCCCACCCAGGACCTGGTAACCTTGTGGAAGCAACAAGTCTATTCTCTGGCTTGCATCCACGCTCCTTCCGGATTCCTGATCCTGACCTGCTTCATTCCCTTGGCACCCTGACCGTTTGGCTTTAGGACATTGACTTCTGATTCTGGTTTGTGATTCTGCCTTGGTGACTTGGCTCCTGCTTGACTTCCTGGACTTTGACCTTGGACTGGCTTTGGACTCCTGCCTGCATGCACCCGGAGAACGTGACACAAAGCTTCTGCCATTCCCTTAATTGCATTGCTGTAACTGGCCGTGTAGCAGGGAAAGTCACCTCCGTGGGCAGAAAAGGCAGTTTCTGAACAGCTATCAGAAGGCTGAGTGCTGTTTTGCAGCTGCTCCTAGATTTATCAGCATGCTGCTGACTTCTCACCTCCTGATTTATGAGGTTCTATCCAACACTGAGCCTTCTATTACTGCGCTCATTTATTGCGTGCAACTGTCAGTCTCTCACCAGCAATTCCACAGCTGGTCTTGTAGGTGACGTATCCGAAAGGTATTTAGAGTGCACACCTAGAGAGGTGGTTTTAGCCAAACCAATCGGCGGGCCAGATCAAGGAGCTTGCTGAGCACAGTCCCTGAACGTGGACAGATGTGAGATGTAGCCCAGCCGCTCAGAGCACGGCATCGTGAGCCATGGAGGGTTCAAACTCCTCATCGGGTTTCCGGTTAAGATGTGGAGTAATCAGAAGCAACTCCACTCAAAGTCGTCATCAGCCGCAGATTTGCTAGGTACTGTTAGACAAACCACAATTCTTCTTGCTGGACTTTGTCCACAGGCTGGGCTTACCACTTGCCTGCTGGCAGTGAGACATCTTGTCACTTTAGCACCCATTGCTCGCAGGCACACCCAACAGCCATCAGGAGGGATTTCTTTTAACGTGATGGCATTATTTCACTTCTGGGGGAAAACCTGGATATAACATCACAGCTCTCTAGGAATTGCCCGAAACTCTTATGTGTTTACCACAGAGTTGCTGGCAATTTACAGAAAGGCATGACTTCACTTCCCATGTCCCCACCTGGACTCCTGCTAGTAGCAAAACAATGCAAGACTTTCTCTTCTTCTTGACATGGTGGTAGGGTTACTGACCCCCAGGCAGGGACTGGAATTTCCCAGCATTATAATTCACTGCAAGACTAGAGTTCCCCTGGAGGACAAGGTGACTTCGCAGGGCGGATGTTGTGGCATCACATCCCTACTCAGCTTCCCCCCCAAACTCTGCCTTCCCCAGGCAAAGCCCCCAAATCTCTAGGACTTTCCCAAGCTGAAGTGGCAACCCTAGTTTCAAGGACTAGTGAGATAATATGTGCTCAAAGGGCTTTGAACACTTGACATCTGCTATATAAAGGCTATTAAAAATCTTGATCAAAAACACAAGAGCCCTGCTGGATTAGAGCAATGAAATTATATAATGCACGTGGACTGCAATTATAAACTGGATTCAGTATCAATAATGAGTATATATATATATAAATTCAACAACAAGTTTATAATTGCTGTCCACTCAATGGTCTGCATTTTATAATTTTTGTAATAAGCTTTTTTGTAGTTTACATACTTCTATGGGATTCGGCCATTGGTCCATCTAGTTCAGCATCTGGTTTCCCACAGTGGCCAGGCAGTGGTTGTGGAGGGCCAGGAAAGAGGGCAGAGAGGGCAAGACCTTCCATCGCTGCTGCTTAGAGATTAACTCCTTCCAGATGCAGTGATACCTTTTAGTCACCATGCCTAGTAGTAGCTCTAAGAGCCTGCTTTTGCGGGGAGGGAGGGATATAAATCAAATCAAATTAAATTAAAATAAATATGAATCTGTCTAAGCAAGCTGCATGTATGTTTTGATGTGCAAAACGAAGGCGGATCATTATTCCCGAGCACATTTTTCAAACACGCAGTGCTCTCTCCATTTTAAATTTACTGGTATCATGAATAATATGCTGTACTTCTGAGAGAGCTTTGTGTGTGCCATTTTCCCTGCACGGACATGATCTCAGAAACAAATCCCCCCCCCTCCCCCTCATGCCACACGAAAACTGAAAAACGAAAGCTTCTTCCAGAGAACCACAAAAGCTGCAGCAGAAGACACCGGGTCAAGAACCACTGGGCCCACAATGTCCAGGCACAATCAGCATGGCCTGGCGGTTAGAGTGTCAGACTACTATCTAGGGAGATGCAGATTTTAATCCTCACTTGTGCCACAGAAGTGTGCTGGCTAACCTTGAGCCAGCCACACACTCTCAGCCTAACCATCTCACAGGTTGTGACAGAAAACAGAGAAATAAAGACTCCTGGGGTCGCGAATGGAGAGAAAGGCAGGGTATAAATGAACCAAACAAAGAAATAAACAAAATCAATCAATCAAGGCTGCCCTTTTGCCTAACACTTCCATGCTGGCCTGTATCCTGTGTCCAAGGTCAGTAGGTAAGAGGCAAGAGAAAGCCCAAATTTGGGCTGCCTGAGCAGGAGGACACTCACTTGTATATTTTGGACTCTGGAACGATCTGCCTAAGCCCTGCCCTGGATGGCCCACGCTGGTCAGATCTCAGAAGCTAAGCGGGGTTGTCTCTGGCCGGTATTTGAATGGGAGACCTCCAAGGAAGACCTGGGTCAATGTCTCTTGCCTTGGAAACCCTACAGGGTTGCCGTAACTTAGATGTCACTTGACGGCACTTTCCGACAACAACCTGCCTCCCTTTGTGCTCACCCCTAAATCCCTGCTTGACTCTGTTTTGTTTTTAAAAAGGGAGAGAGAGCTAAGACCACTCAAAAACAACCTTCTGGCTGCAAGCTCCTACGGCTAATTGTTGCATTTTGTAATATCATAATTAATTCAAGAGTTATGAATCACTTTGCCCTCCTTCCCAGAAAAAAGAGGATACGTTTTTTAAAAATAACAATGATCAACGTGTGCCAATATTACAAGAAGCATGAATTACTTTCTCTCCCATTGAGCCCTGTTATTTAAATCTGTAATGGATGTAACATTACCATTATTTATGGATACATCTGAACTATATTAGGCACTGGGCATCCATCAAGAACACAGGCCTGTGCCCAGTGATGCATCATCGACATTAAGGCGGAAAACAAAGGGGATGGGAGAGACAACCATTAAGGTCATTAGGGTTGCCAGAACCAGGAGATTTTGGGGGTGGAACCTGGGCAGGGATTGGGAAAAGACCTCAGCAAGGTATAATGCCACAGGGTCCACCCTCCAAAGCAGCCATTTTCTCCAGGGAAACTGATCTTGGTCATTTGGAGGTCAATTATAATGGTGGAGCTCTTCAGATGCCACCTGGAGGGTGGCAGCCCTGCTGATGTATGCTGTTGGCAATTTGCAGGTCTGTGCCCCAAAGAGATCACAGAGGAAGAAGCAATGAAAAGCAGCAGTCTCAAAGCAAAGGGCAGTTCTTCTAGGAAAACCGCCGTGCCACAAACTTTCCTCACAAGACATCCCTTTTTTCCTACCACAGGCACAGCGCATCAAAAACGTCATCAGAATTATCCTGGGAAATTCATTTAGAATGTGTCACATCATGCTCAAGATCAATCTTCATTAGATAATTAACATACTTATTAGGCTGTAAGTGGAGTGGTGATATCACAGCAAAGGAGAGGAAGAAGAACTAGACGGAGCAGCCCAGAGACAGGCAAGAGGGGAGAGGAAGCCTGAGATCCCGAGGAGAGATGCAGAGATCACCCAGTGCTTTTAAAAATGAATTGTAGAGAAGTGGACAAAAAAGTGGCCAGAGATGTAACTCAGTCCCTTCCCCTCCCCCCAAAAAGCAACATCAACTGAATGGGAAAGAAATAGAAAAGATAATTTTCAATTCCCTAGGTCTGAAATGCCCCCACAACTTACATTATCCAACTTACATTATCCAACCTACAAAGTGAGTTTGTAGCCTCACTTTAGCCTGCAAGACCATCTTGTTCCAAACGGCCTTCACCAGCTGAAACTACTAAACTACCAAGTAAACTTGCCAGTGATTATAGCACTAAATGCACTAATGTTTTTAGAATTTTTAATGGATTTTAATTAATTGTAGTTAAATGTTATTTATTGTACAATGTACGTATTGAGTTTTTTGCTGTTAGCCGCCCTGAGCCGCTTGGTCAGGGAGGGCGGGATACAAATAAAATGTGACTGACTGTGACTGACTGACTGACTTTACTCTTCCAAAAACACCCTTTTTTGCCTCAGCTTCTGAACGCTTTCCTCTTCGAGGCTCCCTAACCACCAGGCCTTTCACACCACAAACACCAAGCAGCAGTCAGCCATCTGAGACGTCCGAGAACCAGCATAGGATAGATCTGGGAGACCCAAGTTCAAATTGTATCAAACCCTCACCTTATCAGCAATCTGAAGAGGTAACCCAACCTAGACCACCTCAGAGAAAAGCCTAAGAGAACATCTCCAGAGGAGACAAACCTCATAGTTTTTGGTTCTTAATTTATATGTTCTTCAGCATACACCTTTTAAATATCATCACAATATTCAATAAAATTCTGTCACATCCAGTCTTTTGAACTTGTATTTATATACCTATTATATCTCTTTGATTGATCGTCTCATTTGGTTCACTTTATGTCTTCTGGTCATGGGTCAACTTCCTCTTTGCATTGGGCACGGCACACGGCTCTTTCCAGCTTCACGGCTCTTTCCAACTGGGCTTCAGGTGCTCTTACTTGTGTTCATTTGTATATGTATATGTGTGTTGGACTGGATGGGCCATTGGCCTGATCCAACATGGCTTCTCTTATGTTCTTATTTGCCAGGCCATGACTAAGTTTTAGTAATTATTTATGGATACATCTGAACTATATTAGGCACTGTGCATCCATCAAGAACACAGGCCTGTGCCCAGTGATGCATCATCGACATTAAGGCGGAAAACAAAGGGGATGGGAGAGACAACCATTAAGGTGAGCCAGTTTGGTGTAGTGGTTAAGTGTGCGGACTCTTATCTGGGAGAACCGGGTTTGATTCCCCACTCCTCCACTTGCACCTGCTGGCATGGCCCTGGGTCAGCCATAGCTCTGGCAGAGGTTGTCCTTGAAAGGGCAGCTGCTGTGAGAGCCCTCTCCAGCCCCACCCACCTCACAGGGTGTCTGTTGTGGGGGAGGAAGGTAAAGGAGATTGTGAGCCGCTCTGAGACTCTTCGGAGTGGAGGGCGGGATATAAATCCAATATCTTCATCTACCTCACAGGGTGTCTGTTGTGTGGGGGGGAGGAAGGTAAAGGAGATTGTGAGCCGCTCTGAGACTCTTCGGAGTGGAGGGCGGGATATAAATCCAATATCTTCATCTTCTTCTTCTTCTTCTAATAACAGCAACACAGAGAGAGTGCTAGATTGTTTTGACCCATCCTTTTTTAGGAGCTTCTCAGCATGGGTAAATCACTGTCTTATTGAACTTCTCACAAGGATTCCCTCAGAATGCTGGGGGTGGGTGGGAAGCATTCTCTAGGCAAATTTTAGGCAAATAGGGCAGAAGATTTAGGCAAACATGGTGTAGTGCTTAGCATGCCAAACCAGGATCTGGGAAACCAAGGTTCGAATTCCCACTTTGCTGCAGAAGGCAAAGTGGGCCAGTCACATACTCACAGCCTAACCTACCTCACAGGGTTTCCATGAAGATAAAAAGGAGGAGAGAACAATGTAAGATGCTTTGAGGGGAAAGGCAGGGTATAAAAAGTTAATGAATACCTAAATAAGCAGGCAGAAAGCCAGAGAGCAGCAAGGAATCCTTCCCCTGTGCCTGGGTTCAGTTTCTGCTGATCAGCCTCCCACTTGGTGGTGAAAGGTTCTGCCAAGACGCAGCCACCCTAAGGGGACCACCAGAGGGTTTCAAGGCCAGAGGCATTCAGCCGCCCTGAGACACTTAGGTGAGAAGGGCGGGGTATAAATCCTAATATAAATATAAATAAATAAATAAATAAATAGAAGTGGTTGGTCATTCCCTGCTTCTGCGTAGCAACTCTGGACTTCCTTGGGGGTCTCCCATACAAGGGCTAGCCAAGGCTGACTCTGTGTAGCTTCTCAGTTCTGACAAGAGCAGGCTTGCCTGGAACACCCAAACATTAGTCCTGAGATGTAAGAAAAAGCACCTTGACACTCAGCTCACTGTGCCCCAACCTCACAAAAAACCGCTTCCCCAACTACTTTGAGGGTCCATTTTTATCTATCTATCTCTATTAATTGTCCAGAATTACAATTGATCTCCAGACAACAGAGGTCAGCCCTCCTGGAGTAAATGGTTGCTTTGGAAGGTGGACTCTCTGGCATCACATCCTCGCTGAACTGCCTCCTCAAACTCTATCCTCCCCAATGCTTCAACCCCAAATCTCCAGGAAATCCCAAACCCAGAGTTGGCAACCTTTACAACCAATGTTCCCTCTAAGCTGAGTTAGCATAACCTAGCTCACAGATTTTTGGCCTCCAGCTCACACATTTTTGCCTTAGCTCAGGATGGCCCCAGAACACAATAATTTATGCAGGCTCAGAACTTTAATGCAAGTAGCTCACAAAGTAGAATTTTTGCTCACAAGACTCTGCAGCTTGGAGGGACATTGTTTACAACATATAATGCAGGAGTGGTACAGAGTCTATCACCCTCTTCTTATCCCATCACTGCAAAGAAGCTCTTTTGGCAGCACTTGTATGGACCGTCCTCCCCTTACTGAGATTTTGGCTTGGGTCCATGAGGGTCTTTCTGCATGCAGGAGGATTTCTTCCTCTCCAGCTCTCTGCTCCCACAGCACCCCCAAATGCTGTTCCCAAGGGCCCCCAGTCCCCCAGGGCAGCATTTCAGGAGGGATTTTGTATGCTGTGGGAAAGGGGGAGGCAAGGAAGTCCCCTTCCAAGGACACGGTTCCACCCATCCATGGAAATGCTCTGGTGAATCAAAGCCTTTCTGTAGATTAGGCATATCAAAAGTGTATTTCCCACTCGGGCAGAGCACTGAAATTGATGGATGACCCAGGAGGATGAACTGATTAAAGAACGTGGCAGAGGTTACCTTTTTTTAAAAAAAAAAGTGATTAATTAAATGTTGATATGACTGCATCATCAAAAGTGCAAGATAAATGGTAAGTTATAATAAACAAATGCTGCTACTTATTGTGAAGAGGAACAACCTTCTTTAATGTTGTTCACGTGTTCATTTTTATAGTAACATATCAAAAATTACCTCAAAAACAAACAAGACAATTTGCTCTTACCTTAAAGATCCACCTATTAAAATGTCTACTTCCTCAGCAATTAAATTTGGCCCCCACTGATTACAATTCTCTAAGGCCCGAGGAAGTTCAGCTACCAATTCAACCTCATTAAAGCATGAAGACCCTATTAGGATTGCCGACACCCAGGTGGGACCTCGAGTTGTACTGGAATTACAACTGGCCTCCAGGCTACAGAGTTCCCCTGGAGGAAATGGCTGCTTTGGAAGGTGGACTCTATGGCATACCATAGACACAAGATGAAATCCCTCCCCAAACTCCACTCTCCCAGAGTTCCAGCCTCTCAGACCCTACCCCAATAAAAATGGACACAGACCCCAACACATGGAACCAAAGTAGAATCATTGAATCAGAGTAGGTATTTTAGAGAAAACTGGTTTCTTGTTCTCAGACACCAAATACAAGCCCAATTAAGAGAGATACCAATTTTTATGTGAGGAATTTGAAGTTTGAGTAGGTGGGGTTCCCACACAAAAATCCCAGTTGATGACATTGTCTCCAAGTCCTATATCTGTCATTCTGATTTCTATAAAACAGCCATGATTACAAGACCAAAAAAAAAGCACTCACTTTTCAGCTTGGTCAACTGCCAGAAATATGCCAGGTCTGGTCAGAGCGACAGTAGCCGCCATAATCCCACTATCACAACCATGATTGATTTGAAGAGCTCACCTAAGGGATTTGTCCTTCTCACTCTGAGAAATATGATGTTGTTGGTGCTATGGAGACCGCATGTGTCATAATGGACTTACAAGCCAACATGGCAACAAGAAGGATCCCATTGCCCTTCTTAGGTGGGGAGAGCAGGGAGTCAAAAACAACAATGAAAGGAGCAGTCTTAAAAATGGAGGGACAAGCAGGATTAGTCTTCTAAGGCAAAACTGTGGAAGAACCAGGAGGAGGTCCATGTCTCACTCCTGATTCTTCAGTGAGGTAGGAAAGCAGTGTCTGGCCACTACCATTTCACATTATGCAGGGTGGGGGGCCACATGTAAAATGAGCCCTGCCGTATCAGGCTAGCGGCCCATCTACTCCAGCATCCTGCCTCACACAGTGGCCAACCTGTTCCTCTTAAGATCTGTGAAGGAATATGCCTTCATATTAAAAGGTTCCAACATCTAAAACTTCCCAGTGTCCTACTTCTCTATCCACAGGGACCTTTTTATATGAAGGAATGTTCAACCACGTGAGCAAACATTTATACTCTGAAGACAGTATTGCCAAGTCTGAAGAAGGCCAAAGGCTGGGAGTCTGTTGCATTGTGAAAAAGATGGAGAGAGCACAACATGTTTCTAAGGATGGACCTAGCTAATTTCAGAGCCCTGGTTGGCAACTCTCTCTCTCTCTCTCTCTCTTTGCGAGTGTGTGTGTGTATAAAGTGTCATCATCATAGGCAACTTATGGTGCCTCCTCATGCGATTTTCAAGGCAATCAGTGTTCAGAGGTGGTTTGCCCTTGCCTGTGCAGCAATCCTTGGGGGTCTCCCATCCAAGGACTAACCACAGCTGACCATGCAGAGCTTCTGAGATCTGACAAGATCAAGCTAGCCTGGGTCAGGACAACCACGGCCATTTTTAAAATTGACTGTTAGGGTTCCCAGACTACTGCTGGGGGCAGGGTTTCCCCAGTTGAGGGCTTCCAACCCACCAGCATAGAGCTGGCCAGTGGAGGGGATACCTGCCTCCCAAAAGCTCCATCAACACCCAATGTGCCTGGTGTGATGATGTCACTCAGAAGTGACATCATCACACTGGGCACATCACGTGTGAGACGCTATAGCATTCAGGTTAAAAACTCTATGGCACCAACACAAAACTTGCCTTCAGCAGAGGTTGTATGTCAAGCCTCAGTATGAATTGCTGTTCTGGATCGCCTCCAAGTTAGAAGATATGTTTAGAATAGTGATTCACACAAAACACAGAGGTGAGGTCTTCTAAGGGTACATAGCTCTTACTCTTACACAATTCAGAAGTATACTTTTTCTGGTATAATGATGAAATGTGCCTCCAAAATTGGTTGCCAGAAGAGAGAAAAAACCTTCCTAAAATAAGTGTAGGAAACACCAAGTCACATGAATTCTTTCATCATTCATAGTAGCATCTAGCCAAGGTGTTGGGCAAATACTGAGACTTGAAGAACTGTATCACAGAAGTGACAAGGGATAAAGTTTTATGGCTTTCAAATTTGTCAATTTGTGCTACCAAGTCACTGGGGCCAGATGGCATTTTCCCAGGAGTTCTGGAGGAACTCAAATGAGAAATTGTTGATCTTGTAACTGAAAGTGCAGTTCATCTCCAAAATAAACCTCACTGGAAAGGAGTCAACGTAATACTAATTAAAAAAAAATCTGGAGGGATCCAGGAAATTACACTAAGCGATGAAGTGCAAAGTGATGAAAATTGGGACCAAAACAAGAAAAAGCCCAACTTCAAATAGATGCTGATTGGATCTAAATTGGCTGCAATTACACTTGAAATGGGTCTGGATATGGAAATCCTAGACAGAAATCGTTGCTTAAGAATGAAGCTTGCTGGGTGGCCGTCAGCATCTCTCCCCCCCCCCCCCCCCCTTACACTGGGTACGCTTAGGACTGGGTGCTAGGTGGATAACTGATTTTCCTTTGCCAGCCAAAACGTCTGCCATTCACTGACATGCCAAGGTCTTAAAATCATGATCTGGGAAATCTGCTTTCCCCGCTTTATTTTGTTTCATAACAATTGGACTGATGAAGACCTCTAGGAAACCTGAAAACTAGCACATGGTTACATGTCATTAGGTTGTCCTAAAACAAAGAAGAAGAAGAAGATATTGGATTTCTATCCCGCCCTCCACTCCGAAGAGTCTCAGAGCGGCTCACAATCTCCTTTACCTTCCTCCCCCACAACAGACACCCTGTGAGGTGGGTGGGGCTGGAGAGGGCTCTCACAGCAGCTGCCCTTTCAAGGACAACCTCTGCCAGAGCTATGGCTGACCCAAGGCCATGCTAGCAGGTGCAAGTGGAGGAGTGGGGAATCAAACCCGGTTCTCCCAGATAAGAGTCCGCACACTTAACCACTACACCAAACTGGCTCTCCAGGTATTACATGGATCATGTTCTTGACTGTTGGGGTGTTACTTCTGGGCTGGCACAGCAACGAACAACCTGGCTCAAATGAACTCAACCCTTGCAAGCCACCCTATCCCCGAGTTCCAGGGAAGGAGGACAGACTATCAACAAATTAAAACACCATGTATTTCACAGCAGAAATATCGTCTCGGCAAAATGGTGCAAATTCATTAGTCGGGCATTATTAAGGATTTATAATAAGATACCAGGTACCATAATGGCATTAAATAAAAATACTAGGAATACTAGGCTCTGGTTAGTGGTAGTGGAAAGTGCCCTCAACTTGTAGCTAACTTATGGAAACTCCATATGGCTTTCACGGCAAGAGACTGGCAGAGGTGGTTTGCCATTGGCCTACCTCTGCATAGCGACCCTGGACTTCCCCGGAGGTCTCCCATGCAAACACTGACCAGGGCTGATCCTGCTTAGCTTCTGAGCTAGGCTAGCCTGGGCCTAGAGTTGCAGGGTCCATCACATCTGCTGGTGGGGGATGAACGTACCAGGAAGGAATGCAAAAAATGAACACGGCATATCTGCATGTCCCAGAAGTGACTTAGATGTAGGCTCTGGTTTTTGGGCAAAACTCTATAGTAGAATTAGCTTCTACCATGGAGTTTTGCCTAAAAACCAGAGTGTCACCCTCTAAAGTGCCTACATCACTTCTGGGTCACACAGGCCCATTTGTGGGGCGCGGGTCTAGCATCCCTACCTGGGCCATCCGGATCAAGGCAGATGAACAGAGGTGGGTTGCCATTGCCTGCCTCTGCGTAGCAATCCTGGAATTCTTTAGAAGAAGAAGATGAAGAAGATATTGGATTTATATCCCGCCCTCCACTCCGAAGAGTCTCAGAGCGGCTCACAATCTCCTTTACCTTCCTCCCCCACAACAGACACCCTGTGAGGTGGGTGGGGCTGGAGAGGGCTCTCACAGCAGCTGCCCTTTCAAGGACAACCTCTGCTAGAGCTATGGCTGACCTAGGGCCATGCTAGCAGGTGCAAGTGGAGGAGTGGGGAATCAAACCCGGTTCTCCCAGATAAGAGTCCGCACACTTAACCACTACACCAAACTGGCTCTCCCATTCAAGAACTCCCATTCAAGAACTAACCAGGGTGACCCTACTTAGCTTCCGAGATTTGACGAGATTGGGCTAGGCTGGGCTACCAAGTCATGATAGCTTCTAGTTGCCCGATCTCATAGATATTTTATTGCCTTAAGCAAGGCACAGCTATTACTTCCTGGGCCCACAATGCTGCCCGCGAGGTCCAGACACAGCTGGTGGCAGGGATGCCCGTCAACTCTCGTGCAAGCAGAGCTCCTTCCCACCAGCTGCTTGGAGGAACAGGGGAAGCAAAATTAGGGTGAGTGGGAGGAGCATAAGAATGTCGTGTCTTGACACCACTTTCAATTGCATGCCTGGAAGTAATGTCATGAAATTGCACAACAGTCTAGGAGTACCATAAAGATCTGGGAAATTCCTAGAAGGTCATTTGATGTCACTTCTGAAAGTGATGTTACAGCATCACAAGCACTGGTTTCAGGAGTGTCTGCCCCCCTGAAGCTTCTAGGTCAGAGGTGTTGAACTCATTTGTTATGAGGACCGGATCTGCAGTAAATGAGACTTTGTTGGGCTGGGCCATGTCTGGCCAGGCCATGTGTGTACCTTATTTAAGATTAGGTAGCAGAGATACAAACTTCATAAAGAACACAAACACAAATATGTTTTTAAAAAACAAAAACAAAACATGCTTAAAATGTCAGCGTGCGTTGGTCTTAAAGGTGCTTTCTTTGTATTTCTCCCATGAGAGGGTATAGAAAATACCAACTAAAACAATCAAGAGCCTTCCCTAAGAGAAAAAGGTAGAGAAGTCAGGGGGTTTTTGGTACAAGGAAGCGGGAAATGATAGAGGTTTAGGATTGCCAATCCCCAGGTGGGGGCAGAGGATCCCCTGGTTTGGAGGCCCTCCCCCTGCTTCAGGGTCGTCAGAAAGCGGGGGGAAGGGAGGGAAATGTCTGCTGGGGACTCTGTTATTCCCTATGAAGATTTATTCCCATAGAAAATCATGGAGAATTGATCCGCGGGTATCTGGGGCTCTGGGGGGCTGTTTTTTGAGGTAGAGGCACCAATTTTCAGTACAGCATCTAGTGCCTCTCCCCAAAATATCTCCCAAGTTTCAAAACGATTGGACCAGGGGGTCCAATTCTATGAGCCCCCAAAGAAGGTGCCCCTATCCTTCATTATTTCCTATGGAAGGAAGGCATTGAAAAGGTGTGCCGTCCCTTTAAATGTGATGGCCAGAACTCCCTTTGGAGTTGAATTATGCTTGTCACAGCCTTGATCTTGGCTCCACCTCTAATGTCTCCTGGCTCCACCCCCAAAGTCTCCTGGCTCCACCCCCAAAGTCCCCAGATATTTCTTAAATTGCACTTGGCAACCCTATAGAGGTTTCAAAAATTATGAACTGCAGATCACAAAAAGTTTGCCCTCTCACAGTAGCAGAATTGGGGGCATCCAACAAAACAAATTGTTTGAAGGGTTTAGAAGAGACAAAACAAAGTGCTCGTTTGCACAATGCATAATTAACTTACGGAATTTATCACCACCGGATATGAATGAGGGACGCTAGCTTAGATAGCTTTCAGAAAGGATTAGACAAATTCACTGGGGTGGGGGGAGAGGTCTGTCAAAGGCTGCTAAGTTGGGAGAGCTGAACACAATCGCTGCGTTGGGAGATAGCACAGCTCTGAGATCAGTTGCTTGGAGACTGCCTGCTCACCTGCCTGTGCAGGTCTGGCCACTGGTGGGGAACACAACTACTGCACCAAGTGGACCTTTAGCCCGTTCCATCCAGACAGCTGCAAGGAAGCTTCAGGATTTTCTTATAGCTCCTTTTAGTCATCACCCCAAATCAGTTTAGAGCAACCATAGTTGAGAATCTAAATCACAGCTCGAGTTTGCAAAGATCCAGGCTAAATGCCATGAAAGTGGCTGATCTACCTTTCGTTTTCTGCAGTCGCAACACTCCAACCTGAGGTCGAGAAGCAGAGCATCAGTTGTAACTCTTTGTGGTCAAATCTGGACATCACGCCACTCACAGTCTGCAGACCTACCACAGTTGCCAACAATGGCTTGCTGGCTAATCACAAGCCACAGTTTGTCAATTCAGACATTGTTCCAAGCTACAGTTCAACTTTCAGATCTCTAGGTGAGCTGACCTCTTTAGTCTGAAGACCGTTTGTAACCCCAGGCAGACTCCAGGACCCACTGAGAGGTCAGCCACCCTACCTGCAAGGTCAAATCCTGACACTTGTCAATTTGAAGACACTATTTTTTTTACAACATTTGCAAAAGAATAGCTGAAAATGCTTCACTCATTGCTACCATGTCTGGTCCCAAACAGAAAATTAGAACAGCCTACTCATTTCCAATTCTCTGGACACTTAGGGAACAAACAGTTGGCAGTCCAGCTTCCATGATGGAAAGGAACATTGTCAACTGGAATGGAGAAAACAACTGGGAGAAGGGCTAAGGGACCAAATACCCAGAGCTACAGAGAAACCAGGGAGAAAGTGAGACTGGGGTGACATTACACTGAGGGATCCAAAATAGGCTATGACTACTGGAAGAAAAGAAGTAGGCAAAAAGAGGGGAAAGCAAGGAAGTGAACAACATTAAGCCTAACTCAAGGGATTCTGTCCTACTCTGTGTCCTCAATGGGACAGTGGGGTTTGTGAAAGATTGCGCATATTGATTTGAACAAATCCACCCAGTTCTAGGACTACTAACGATCATATACTTGGTGTATTAGTACAGAACTAGAGCAAGTTATAGTTAAATGGGAGTTAAAGAAGGTGCAGAATTACCAGTAAATGTGACCGTTTGCCAGGGAGAGAGGCTGCACACAGACTGGCAGCACAACTTAACAGGGGATTTCACGCAACACCCAGTCCACATGCATTAACCTCCAAGTGGATGACGCCAGGTGGGTGGTGTGCACCCTGGGGAGTAATGCCTGCATCATCATCTTGGGAACTATGCATAAGGCCAACATAATATAGACAGAGGTTAAGCATTTTAATAAGCAGTATCTTAAATCCCTCTGACAAATTTATATCCTCTAACATCGGATGAAACTCCCACTCCCATTGGTCTACTTACTATTTTAATTTTATTCAGTACACTTTTACCTCGCCCTTCCCTCTAGGAGTTCAGGGCACCATCCATAGTCCTCCCTTCCTCCATTTTATGTTCGCAACAACCCTTTGATATAGGTCAAAGTGAAAGAATGGCTGGCCTGAGGTCAGCCAGGAAGCTTCCTTGGCAGAGTGGGGATTCGAACCCAGGTTCCCAGACCCCAGTCCAAGGCCAGCATGAAGCCTCCCTAGAAGCTAAAATGACCAGGCTGAGGCTATTGTACTTTGGCCACTTTATGAGAAGGCAAGAGTCCCTGGAAAAGACAATCATGCTAGGAAAAGTGGAAGGCAGCAGAGGAAAAGAGGAAGACCCAGAAGTCAAGTCACGGAAGTCACAAGGGCTTTCAGTTTGCAAGACCTGAGCAAGGCCGTTAACAATGAGGTGTTTTGGAGGACATTAATTCATGGGGTCGCCATAAGTCAAAAGCGACACGATGGCACCTCACACACTCAGCCCAACCCTCTAAATGTTAGACAGTGTTGCCACCTTGGCAGGCAGTGGCTCTCCAGGGTCTCTGTTAGAGACCTTTGGCATCACCTCCTGCCTGGTCCTTTTTAACTAGAGATGCCGGGGATTGAAGCTGGGACCTTCAAGTTCTCTACCACCCAGTCCACCCATATCCATCAGTAGTCTATATTGATGAATAAGAGCAAAAAAGATCAATATATTTGCACTACTGCCAACATCCACACATTTTCCATTCATCCCTATATATACACAAACACAGCACTCCCTTTACAAAATTGGTCCAGACCAAGGGTGGCCAAATTGTGGCTTGGGAGCCACATGTGGCTCTTTCACACATGTTGTGTGGCTCTCAAAGCTCCCACTGTGTCAGCCAGATTGGAGAAAGCATTTGGCTCTTCAAACCTCTTTTTCAAGCCAAGTCAGCTGGTGGCTTGGAGAATGCATTTAAAGTTGCTTTCTTTCCACCTCTCCCTCCCTCCTCCATATCCCCATCTATTTGCCTTCCTTCCTTCCTAACATCTGACGTCCATGTCTTCCGGCTTACATTAAGCGAGTTTGGCCACTCCGGTCCAGACATTATTTTAAATCAGGAACGTTAACTGTTTTATTGGAGCGTTAATGTGTCAATATATTTATGTACCCCGTTTTTCCTCAGAATTGGGCTCAAGACCATGCAAACAATGCACTCAGGAAGCATGAGGGCACCAGCAAGCCACTGAAATCCAACGGCAGCTACATTCTAGCAAAACTACCCAACCAAGCAACTAGATCCTGCTCCACCAAAGGCCCTTGGGACGGCACCTTGCGCAACCAACGTTTCAGCATTTGCATGCAGGTGCATATGTGTGTGTGTGTGTGGGGGGGTCCTTCAGGTCCAAGGGACAAACAGTTCAAAGTTGTTTGCCATCAATTTGCAGACAATTACGGTGAACCTGTAGGGTGTTCCTGGCAAGAGGTGGTTTGCCATGGCCTGCGGCCACATAACGACCTTGGACTTGGCCGGTGGTTTCCTACCCAAGTACTAAGCAGGCCCAACCCTGCTGAGCTTGAGGAGAGTGGCCTAGCCTGGGCCATTCAGGTCAAGGCTTTAAAGGAGGTGCTACAAAGTGCCATCATGTTGCAGCCGACTTATGACTGCCCCATAGAGTTTTCAAGGCAAGAGACTATCAGAGGTCATTTGCCGCTGCCTGCCTCTGCGTGGTCTCCCATCCAAATATCAGTAGGCCCAACCCTGCCGAGCTTCCAAGATCGGGCTAGCCTGGGCCACCCAGGTCAGGGCCTAACAGTTCTGCTAAAACATCCCCCCAGCTGACGAAGAGTGATGGAGACCTCAGAAGCCTGCCCGTTGTTATATGCTCTTTGGTCGGTCCTAATAGAAAGGATCAAGCAGGGCTTTTTTTGAGCAAGAACAGGGGTGGCCTAATATGTAAATGAGTTCCTGCTGAGCTTTTTCTCCAAAGAAGCTCTGTGCATAACAATAGTAATGTCAGGAGGTGTGGCCTAATATGCGAATGAGTTCCTGCTGAGCTTTTTCTACATAGAAGCCCCGCGCATGGCAACAGTGATGTCAGGAGGTGTGGCCTAATATGCAAATGAGTTCCTGCTGGGCTTTCTCTACAAAAAATGCCTGGGATCAAGTCCCTGGAATGTGAATGCAAGATTTGCTCAGCTGCTCCCTTCTGCTCTCCTAGAGCAGCAGATTCTACAGGAGTGGCCAAACGGGAAGAGTCACCCTTCCTGATTCAAAACTAAGTCACTTGCTGGCTGCAGTTCCCACAGGGCACTGCAGCTGGTCAAAGCGAGCTCCCCCTCCCCCACACACTGCTTTTCTTCTCCTGGCAGAGGAGGCTAGAAGCCAACAGCAAAATGTCTCTGACCTTGTGTCATCCATACCAAGAGTGGAGGAATTTAACACTGTGGCCTCTGAAGGGGAGATAAAATACCAGTGCTCAGGAGACAGCAAAAAAAATCACAGAACGGGCAGTGTGAGGTTTCAGCAAGGCAGACTAGGAAGAAATGCAGAAAGACGGCCTTGGATCAGGACATCTGTTTTATGAATTGACTCTCCAGCAGCTGCTGACGGAAAAGCAAATCTCAAACTCCGTAGGATTGTCAGTTCAGGGTGGGAAATATGTGGAGATTTGGGGAGTAGAGTCTGGGGAGGGTGGGGTTGGGGAGGGGTCTCAGAAAGCTGTAACGCCGCAGAGCCCACCATTCAATGCAGCCATTTTTTCCAGGTGTTTGGTCATCTGGAAATCCACTGTACTAGCAGGAGATCTCCATGTGCCACCTGGAGGCTGGCAATCCTATAAGAACCCTTTAGACAGCATCACAGAGTTGCTTGGAAATTTCCTGAAATCACAGCTGCTTTTCAAGCATCCTGGAGAAAATGGCCACTTGGTAGGGTAGGACTGTATGGCCATATACACCACTGAGGTTCCTCTTCTCCTAAGGTTGCCAGGTCTTACCAGGTTGCCAGCAAGGGACTTTGTTTTTGCACACGTGTAGTGCACCCGGCGTGATGTCACCCGGAAGTGATGTCATTGCGCTGGGCACATGGAGCAGGGAATACTCTAGCATTTGGGTAAAAAAGTCTACGGCACCATAGAGGGGTTTCTTTCACCCAAATGCTACAGTGTCAGCATGATGATGTCACTTCCAGATGACGTCATCATGTCGCGTGACAACAGAGCTCTTGGGGTGCAGGGCTCCCTGTGCTGACCATTTCCATGCCGGCTGGTTGGAGGCCCTGAATTCAGGGGAACCTCACTGGGGGTGGGGGAATGGAAACCTATCTCCTCCACAGGACCCTGTCTCCCTCAGCCAAATATCCTCGCCCCGCCAAATATCCTGAAATTTCCCTACCTGCAGTTGGCAACCCTAGATAGGCTACATATGAACTCAAACTGAAGGTCTTTCCCCGCACCACTGCATCACTGCCACGAGCCAAAGAAGCCCCTGTTACTTTGTAGACTCTGGTATGTTCCTGACAGCTATTCCCAACCAGCAGTCCAGCTGCAGCGTTCTATGGATCTTAGTCAGAAGCTCCAAGCACTACATCACACTGGTTTTCTGGAACGCACAGGCCAAATCACAGATATCTTCTCACCACATATGGATAGAAAGCAGCACACCGAGACTGCAAACTGGGGCTGTCACATGACCGGTAAAGCCTATAAACAAGACGAGTGTCACAAGGCCGCCCAGTAGTTTTTGAATCAAAGGACCCCAAGCCCCCTCACAGGGGGCTAAGTCTGGCCGTGCTGAAAGAAAAGACAATCACCCTCAAAGGTGAAAAGATGGCGGGCAAGGCCCTTGGGCTCTCCCCAGCTGGGCAGAATTCAACCAGGTGCTGTTTGTCTCACACATGACAAGACACACCTATAAGACACAATCCCAGCATCGGTTTTGTCACGTTCTTGTGCCGTCTACTTTCCCTGCACCCTTCTGCCAAAGTGCTCTGGCTGTCACATGTGAGGCCTCCTCCCAGCAGTGTCACAACAGGCCAGCACAGCATCCCCAGCTTTTGGGAGTCTGGGAGCACCACTGGGATTCGGACACAAGGTGGGGAGCACAAAATGGCTGCCACAGGAGCAGGACCGGATCGACATGTTTTTTGAGGGGGGGGGGCAAAATTCAGAAATGACACCCCCCTTGTAGGTCCATTCTATCTTATGGGGCCAATATGGCACCCTTTCCCTCTGGCAGCGGCCGGGGCAAGAGCCCTCTCTGCCCCTCTCTAGATCCGGCCCCCCACCCCCACCCCGACATGCACACCCAGAGAAATGGCCAAGTGCAGAGGCCGTGTGGAGTAATTTTTTTAAAGAATACTCTGGGGAAGAGAAGAAAACCAACATTGTTGAGGCCACCACCGCCAAAACATTACCTTAATCTGCATAGCCAATGGGAAGGCCCCACCCACTTTCTAAAAGACTTGGGGACCCCTGGCCCAGAAGGTCCTTTAAGCCAAGGGATCACAATTGGACCAAGGCACCCAAGCCAGTCGCACAGATGTGACCCAAGTCTAACACATGAGTGGGTGGGGAGGTAGGTTGGTGCCATTTATAAAAGTTCCAGGAGCCAGCTGTCCTCTTCAGTTTCTTGAAAGAAATATCAGATCTTTCCCTGCTTTAACATCTGAAGCTATGACAAAATCCCTCTTTACAGAAAAAGGCCAAAGAGAAATTCACCTCTCCAGATTTCCCCGATGAAATTATCTTGACAACCCCACCGAAGCCGATTTGCCACGGATTGCAACAGTCACAGAGGGGATTTGGAAATGCCGAAAGAGTCTGGATAGTTTTTTTCCCTTGGTCCCAAATAGTCATGCTAAATTCCCTCCCCCCCCCTTCCCCCCTCCCTGACCCCGTATGCTCCCTCATCTGGCCATGCTGAAAGAAAAGGCAATCAAGTTAGCCGAGGGACACTCACCTTCACACTGGGGTCATATTCTAGATGTCAGAAATGGGGGGAGGGGGAATAGATATATACACATATATACATACATATACAGAGAGAGGCTTGTGAATGTTACGACCCAACACTAGAAAATGCATATATATAATCAAGCCTCAGATTCAGCAGGCGCTCACAGCTCCTGAACCTTTCTGACAGCCCCCCCTCCTCCCTCCCTTGTCCATTGAATAGGAGGTGCAGCTGCATAACAATCCCTGGATTAGGAGAGCGGGCGGGCAGCCAGCCACACCCCCAGCAGCTCTCATTAACCCCTGGAGAAGCCCACACCACTCTTTCTCCACTTCTGATGTGCTTTTGGGGGGGACGGGGGGGGGGGGCTTGCCAGCCTTTTGGCTGTGTCTGTGGGGGGGGGGGGGCTGAATCTCTAGCCAGCCCAAGCAGGCCTCACTAGCCCGGGACTCTCCTTTCTTGTGTTAGGTTGCTTTTGGCTGGTGGGGGGTGGCATATGCTAATGAGTTATGCTAATGAACTCCACCACCTATTTTTCTACAAAATGAACCTTGTATATAATACATTATATACGGGGCTTTTTTTTTTAGCAGGAATGCACAGGAAAGCAGTTCTGTCTGGCTTGGTGTCAGGGGGTGTGGTCTAATGTGCAAATTAATTCCTGCTGGGCTTGTTCTACAAGAAAAGGCCTGTGCGAAACAATGGTGATGTCAGGGGGTGTGGCCTAATATACAAATGAGTTCCCACTGGGCCTTTTCTACAAAAAAGCGTGTGTGTGTGTGTGTGAGACATATTATTTTATATAATATATATAATTGCAATGCATTTTCTAGTGTTGGGCCTCAACATTCACAAGCTTTTTTATTCTGCCCCATTAGCAAGACCCACTAGTTGCAAACTTGACCTCATCTCAATGGACTGAACATATGAAGCTGCCTTACACGGAATCAGACCTTTGGTCCATCAAAGTCAGTATTGTCTTCTCAAACTGGCAGCGGCTCTCCAGGGTCTCTCAAGCTGAGGTTTTTCACACCTATTTGCCTGGACCCTTTTTTGGAGATGCCAGGGATTGAACCTGGGACCTTCTGCTTCCCAAGCAGATGCTCTACCACTGAGCCACCGTCCCTCCCCAAAGGACTGCTTCCTTTCTGAGATCCAACAGACCAAACACTCAGCACTGGGAAAGCCAAATCCTAGCCTTCCACCAGACATCTGATAGGCAATTTCTGCTAGGGTTGCCAACTTCCAGGTAAGGCCTGGAGATCTACTGGAATTGCAACTGGCCCCCTGACTGCAGAGATCAATTTGCAGGCTACAAGCCCTGACATTTTACCCTTGAGGCCCCTCCCTTCCACAAACTGCACCCTCCGCAGATTCCCACCCACCCCTCAAAAAAAAAAAAAAACCCTTACAAGAATTCCCCATCCCAGAGCTGGCTTTGGCTCTTGGCCCTCGGCTGCCCCAAAAGCTTGATGGAGAACCTTGGAGCAACCACAGCCTTTCAGCTGGAAGAACTACTGCCTAGGGCTGCTGTAAGCGCAGAATGGAGGATGTCCCAAAATGCTGGGGAAGAAGCTTCTAGGACAATGGCACTTTATTCAACAATCCCGGGGGGAGGGGGGGAGTTGAGGTGCTGTCTGGACGCCCCCACTCCTCAAACAGCCTTCTGAAGAAACAGCTCTTTACTAAAAGCAAGACCCAATTTTAAAAATGGTCACAATCTCATCTCAGCAGCGAAGTCGGGTGGGCCTGGCTAGTGCTTGGATGGGAAGCAGCCATGGAAGTTTGCATGGGAACACCTTTGGAAGAACTCAATGAAGATATCAACTTGTCAGAGTATAAAAGAGAACTGTTTTAAGATGATGTATAGGTGGTATATGACTCCGAAAAAACTGGCTAAGATGAGCAAGAAAATGTCGGATGTTGGAAATGTAAAAAACATGAAGGTTCTTTCTTCCATATGTGGTGGACTTGTGAAAAAGCGAAAGAATACTGGAAGATGATACAACAAGAAATCTCCCAAATTCTGGGCTATGACTTCAAGAAAACTGCAGAGACGTTTTTGCTTGGATTACAATTAGAAACATTTCCAAAGGAAGACAGGACTCTAATTTGGTACTTGCTATCAGCTGCTAGGACATTGTACGCGCAGCTTTGGAAGCAAGAAAAAATACCAGAGAAATGGGACTGGACCATGAAAGTTTTATCGTGGAGTGAAATGGACACACTAACTAGAACACTAAGAGACTATGATTTGGAGATATTTAAAAAGGAGTGGAGGAAATTTAAAGGATATATGGAGAAAGAGTGGAAAGTAAAAAGACATCGGACAATTTTTTTGTATTATTGAGGGAAAAAGAAAAGAAAAAAAAGAGAATATATATATTGAATTTTGATCAGTTAGTAGTACCTTTAGTATTGAACTTGAATTTATAACCTCGGGGAAGTCAACATTGGAGGGAGGGGGGATTGAAATGTCATATGGGTTAGTACTGAAATAATTAAGAAATAATTAAGTTTTGTAACCATATGCTATCAATAAATTGTTAAAACTCGGAAGCAGCCAGGAAGTCCAGGGTTGCAATGCAGAGGCAGTGCCTCTGAAAACCCCACAAGGGTGGCCGGTACTTGTCACCACCCTCACAGGGAGCCAAGAGCCCATCTCCTTCTAACAGGGAGAAAAAGGAGCTGATCAGTCTGCAAACCCCTGCAGCCCGCAAAGATGCCTCACTCGTCCCAAACTCCACATTCACATTTTGGACTTCCAATTACAACGCAAATCTCAGTGGCGTGGGGGAAAGGTGTGTAGCAAAGGCCAGGTACACCTAAGTAGTTAATTACGAATTAAAAACAAAACACACTGCAGTTAGCAAGTGCCATGCTGACTCCTTAGAAAGGATCCAAGGGCAACGGCAGGGTACCCCAACAGCCCAGTGGCGAAGAAGAGCCCATGTAAGGCTGAAGGAAATTTCACTCTCCAATAAAGGGGCTCAGCCCTCAACAGCAGGAGGACACGACTCAGCACCAACATCAAAAAAGGGGACAAACACAAAGAAATTACTCATTACTTTGTGATGTTTTATTTTGTTCTAAGGCAGACGGGGGCTTCGAAAGTTAAATTCTGTGTTTCTATTTGGGAAGGGGCCAGTTCTGACTGAAGAACGAGCTGCTTCTGCAAAGACTTCCCTTTAGGAACACCAAATCTCAAAGAACGTTTTGGAAGGCCCCAAAAGCCCCCAGCCCTGACCCGGATGGCCCAGGCTAGCCCAGTCTCATCACATCTTGGAAGCTAGGCAGGATCAGTCCCAGTTAGTGCTTGGACTGTCAAGGAAGACAGCTGCTGCACAGACACAGCACAGGCAATGGCAAACCACCTCTTGCCCTGAAAACCCTACAGTGCGGGTGGCCAATCACATGTGGCTCTTTCACACATATTGTGTGGCTCTCAAAGCCCTCCCCCCCATCCCCGTCAGCCAGCTTGGAGAAGACATTTCTCTCTAAATCATTTCTCCAAGCCAAGCCAGTCGGTAGCTTGGAGAATGCATTTAAAGTTGCTTGCTTTCCAGCTATCCTCCCTCCCATCTATTTGTCTGCCTTCCTTCCTGTCTTGCAGCTCTCAAACATCTGATGTTTATTTACGTTAAGCAAGTTTGGCCACCCCCGCCCTGCAGGGTCTCCAGAAGTCAGCTGTGACTTGATGGCACTTTCCACCACAAAAAAGCCTCTTGATTCCAAACCCCTCCCCCCCCCCAAAAAAACCCCACAAACCCACTAGATTATCAAACCTGAGGGTAAATCAATACAAGTTTAGTTGGAGCCCTTTTTTAAAAAAAATATGAAATCCATTATCCTGATATTGTACTCAAAAGAGCTTGCAAAGGAAGCCCATGTGTGTGTGTTTCCCTTTTTTTGCAAAACAAAACAAATCCGCTGTAATCGTTCCATCTCTCCTAACATTTGGGATTGATCCCAGAAGCGCTGGAGACCATGCACTTGCTCAACAGTCCTTCTAGTCACACAGCTTCCCCCCCCCCACTGACACACATGGGGGGGGGAGAGAGATTTGCAGAGAGGGCAAAAGAATGAGCCCTACAGAAGAGGTATTAAATCATGAGAAAATAACCCACAGGAAAGGTTCTGAGTGGAAACATCTGTAGCAGCAGTTTACCACTTAGAATTCCCCAGGAACCTCTCCAGGAGAAAGAAAAACCCTTAGAGAAGCTCTAATATTTTACTGTTCATTGAGGTACAGAAGTTATTCCTTGCAGAAGACCACCCCGAAGTTTGGGTCAGGTTTCGCCCATGAGCACAAGCCCCGCTGAATTCCGTGGCACTTCCTCCCCAGCTCACGCAGGATCACCCCTTTGGTTTCACACACCAATAAACCCACTTTACAGATTCCAAGCCAGTTCTTTTTCTGACACGTGCATCTGCTCATTTGCCACAGAAAGAAGTATTACTGCTGCTGGCTGCTTTTTTTTTTTTTTTAATCAAGTGTTAAGAACCACAAGCCCTGTCTGACCACAAAACATTCCTCTGAATTTCCCTAACTAGTATGATATCCAGTGCCCTGTTACAACGAAAGCAAAAAAACCAAAACAAGACCCATTTCCTTTGGAATTCTGCTCCATCCAACTTTAATTTATTATTAACTTTGGGTTTCGCTAATACAACACTCCAAGCCCAGAAACTAAACACCGGAGTCCCCTTCTCTCCCCCCCTGCCCCCCCCCCTTCCTGCCTTCTGTGATTCCCTGGCAGGTGGAAGAAAGGAACAAAATGGCTAAGAAAGAAGAGGGGAGGGAATCCACATCTAGGTCCAAAGGTCTCCAAAGGATCCACTTCATGGTTCCGGGTTATGAAAACAACTCTTTCATAATTGATCAATCAAGACGGCACCCAAAGCTTTTGAGGACAATCTCCGAAAGGTCCAAGACAACATTTGCACCCATATTATTGGAGTCTTTTGTGCTTCGCCCTCCCACAAAAAAAAATATTGTTAATGTGTGCATAAGTCATCCTATGCCATGCATATTTTATAGGATTTTTTTTTAAAGTCCTCTTTCCTTTTTCTAAAACCTTCCCCTCCACCCCCACCTCCTCCTAAGCTCAGAGAGAGCACAGTAGCAGCTCCCATCTCCACAAGGCGTCTGGCCCTCCTCACACGTGCAGCACCCCAGCGAGACCTCCCTTTCAGTGTCTCTTTTGTCTGATGGGGGCCGGTGTTTCAACATCCTCCACTCGAACAGAAAAAGGTCAGCCCTGGACTCCTGGCATTCATAAACCTGAATCAAGCCCTGCCAGAGGAAGATGGATGCCGTAGTAAATGTGCCTTGATCGGGGGAGAGAGGGAGGGAGAAAGAGACAGAAACCAACTCTGCCAGATGAATCTCAGTTCTGTCCTAAAGAACATGCATTTTAAGCCAGCAAAAACCTCTTTTTTAAAAAAATATTTCTCACATGATCCATACTTATGGGTTTGGAAATCAGGGCCGTTGCTACAGCAGCTTTGCAAACAACTTCAGAGAAGTTCCTTGTTCACAGTTTGTGTTGTGTGAGTGTTGAATAGCCCGCCTGTCATAAATACCTGCATTAATCACGCCTGGACTTAAAAGAGGGAGGTACAAAAAAACTCCCCGCATTTGTAAACAATGACAGTAAGAATAAACTTTTTTTTTCTCAAAGCAACCTTTATTTGGGTGCCGGGAGGGGGAAAGCTGCAGTAACCAAATACTTCTGAGAAGTTCACCAAGTTGCTAGCTTACCAGTTTTTAAAATTACTTTTTGATCCAAGCCTCTCGGTGGTTTGCTGGCTAGAAAGGAAGGGAGCGCCAACTTCTGTAGGGGTTTCCCCTGTTGCCAGTCTGTGCCCCCTTGGTGCATCTGAAAATATCCCACCAGCCAAGCCACTGGGGGTCAGGGGTGGCCTTTCTTCTCATAGTGATAGCATTATCCCACCCCACCCAGCACTTCCTTATACATCCTCCCCAGTCTCTCCGTGCAAAAAAGGCTAGCATTTCACAGACGGAGAAACTGAGGCAGGGAGAAAGAGAGCTCTCTTTGACCTAGCAGACTGAACCTCCTGCTTCAGCTGGGGTCCCTTCACTGCCTCAGAACCAGCTTGGCCCTTCCCCTTGCTCTGATGAAATCTCCTTTGTCACCCCCCCTTCTCCCTCCCCCCAAAAAGGGGGCTCTTCCCTTGCCCAGAAGACAATGGCATCTTTCACCTTTCCAGTTTCTTAAAAGCCAAAGCTGGAAGGAGAGCTAAGAAGGCTTAGAGATTCCTCTCCCCCCCCCACAACCCAACAAAGAAAAAGCACCAACTTTGCTGCTTCAAGAAAGCCAGGAGCCCCCCCCCCCAACTCCAACGGAAGTCTGGAGGAGCTTTGAACCACCACCACCACCACCACCACCATCACCCCCCGCTTTTCATAGTGGAAAGAAAGCCCAGCCAGGTAGCCCTCCAAGATGACAGTCATCCCTTCTCTCGCCCCCCCCCCCCGCCCCTTACTGTCTCCTGGAAACCTTTGAGAGGACTTTTCTTGGAGCTGCAGACTTCACTCCTCCGCTCTCCTATCAGGGCAGGGCATTTGGGGAGGGGGGGAGCAGTCAGACCCCCCCCCCAGCATCACTCAGGCTGGCCTGCTGCACCCCCCCGCCCCTCCCCCCCCGAAGATGCTTCTTTCTTCCTGCATAACCCTGAAGCCCCCGGGCAGATCCCGAAGGAAAGCCCAACCACTCTGCAGCGGGCTCCACTCGCTCAAAATCAGGCGATGACAAGAAGACTTCCCAAACCGCCGCTCCTCCCGTCTCAACTCTCTCGGGGGCCGCAGACGGACTTCCCGGCTCCCCGCCCGTGCTCGGGCAGAAGGGGCAGGCAGCATCCCCCACCCCCCAGCTCCCCTTTCTGACAACCCGACCGAAGTTAGCGGCGGGATGTGCAAGACGGCCCTTCACACGTGCGCACGACACGCGTCCTCCAGCCCGGCAACAAAAGTTCGCAAGCCAGGGACGGGGTTCCGATCTCTGCAACACCCCGGGGCAAAAGAGAAAGCAAGCAAGCAAGACGCGAGCTCCAGCAGCCTGGGCCGGCCCTCCTGCCCCGAACGGAAAGGCGAGAGCGAGAAGTCCGCGGCTCGGCCGGCGGGGCTGCCACCTCCCGGGCCTGCCGTTGCACGTGCATGTTTGGAACTGCAGCTGCTCCCGGGAAAGCCTCCCGCCTTCTCGCCGGCCTCTCTCTCTCCCTGCCTGCGCTCACAATAGCCAAGGAAGCTCTTTGCAGGCAGCCTGGGGGGGGGGGGGGGCTTCCTGGACAGATGCACAAGGGGGAGAGGGTGCGGGGGGGGGGAGCCAGGGCCAGAGAGAGAAGCCTCCCGCCCCCCCCCCGGCTCCCTCCTCCTCGCCCTGCCGGAGAGGCCCCGTCCCGACTGGCTTGCAGAATCCAGACACAAGGAATGTGCAGTCGGCCAGGCAGGCTTCCCAACGCCCGGAAAACAAGCTCTCCCCCCCCCCCCCGCTCTTCGCATCGCCTGCTCGTCCTCCGGCTTTGCAAACCCTCCCCCGGGATCGATGGCTTTGAAAGGAAGGAATCGCCTTTTGCAAAAAGCAGTTTGCAAACAAAAGTAGACGCCGGCCAGGAAGGGGGGGAGGGGGGCGGTGAGAGGAGAGGGAGGAAGGGGGGGGAGAGAGAGAGAGAGAAGCACCCCCCCCCCCTCCCGCACAGCAGCCCCGGCCGGATTATTTTTAAACCTCCTTTGTTTTTATGGCATAAGATCTTCCTCCTTCCCTCCCTCCCTCCCTCCCCCCGGTCAACCGTGCCTAAATGGAAACATTGTTTCGCCTCTCCAAACTTGAAAAAAGAGAGAGAGAGCCGTCCACAAACGCCCGCCCCGAAAAGGCCCCGCCGCCGCCGCCTGCAAGAACCGGGAGCTGCACTTCCTCCAGCCCCCCCCCCCCCCGCGCATTCTCTCCCTCTCGGGAAACCGATCTTTCGAGGCGCTTCCTAACCCCAGGCACGCTGGCTCGGGCGAGCTCTTTCTTTGCAAGCACGAATGGAAGCAATCCGGGGCGCTGCATTCGGTGCATTACCACCGACCCCCCCCCCCCCTTTCGCGGCTTTCCTCGGGATTTCCCCCCAAAGTCTCCCGACCCCCCCCCCCGAGTTGCCACATCCAGAAATCCAGCCTGGCCCTTTAAGAAGTCCTGCGAGCCTTCCTCCGCCGTCGTCCCCGCTTCTACTTTTCACACCGAACATTCCAAGAGGACCTTCCCGTTTTCGCATTTCCCCGGCGTGATTTGGTTTTAATAAAATTATTTTGCAAAGCTCCGCCGCCACTCGCCGCCCCCCCCCCCGCCCGGGTCTAGCAATGAGCCGACTGGCGAAACTTACCTACGGTTTGCCGAGGGGGGCCCGAGAGAGAAAATCGCAAGGATTGCAAAAGCAAGGGACAAAATTCAGAGGGAAGAAAGCAGGCGGCCGAAGGGGGAAAAATATTCCTTTCCTTTCCTCTCCCTCCCTCTCTCTCGCTTTCTTTCTCCGGTGGATTTGCAGGGTCTCGTTCGGGCGGCCTTTTAAAATTTCACGGTTTTTTTAAAAAAAATCTGTTATTATTTCTTATCTTTAAAAACAACAAAAAGAAAAGGCAAGCAATCCCCTCTCGCAGCCAGGGAAAAGGAGCTCGGCGGTAGTGGGGAGAAGAAGTGAATCAACTCGCCGAGCGCCGAGCAAGTTGAAGTGTCAAATTACATTGGCGATTTTATTACCAAAGAGCCCTGCTTCGTGGCTGCCGGCAAAATCTGTCCCAGATTCCTATCTGCCAGGGAGCCGCCGCCGCCGCCGCCGCGTCCCTCTCGCTCTCCTCCCAAGGATGCTTCTCCAGCCCCCCCCTCCCTCCCTCCCTCCGCCTGCCTCTTCCCCCCTCCCCCCTCCCCACCACCTAAAGTAGGAAAAAAAAAAAAGGCAGGATCTTTGAAGAGCCAAAGTTGAACAACGCCAATAAATTGCCTTTCAAGATTCCCCCCCTCCCCTCCCCTCCCCTTCATCAAAGGGAAGAACTTCCTGTCTTGGAGAAGCCGCCGGAGCGCGACCCCCCCACCCCCCCCCGCGGGGACATGATTGTTGATCCAAATTTAAAAGGCGAGGGAGGGGAGGGACCCCCGGGCGTTTGCATCCGCCCCCCCCCCCCCCCCGTTCCCAGCCGCTAGACGGAACCTCCCCCGGTGCCGAAAGGGGACGTACTTTGCAGCGAGCGGGCGAAAGAATCTCCCGGACTCCTGCTCACGTTTCTTGTTTTGATCTTCGGCGCGGATTCTATGAATGGAGCCCCCCCCCCCCCAACCCTGGGACGCGGGTTCGTGGCGCCTCCCCGCCGCCCTTGCCCCGAGATCGCCTCCTTTAATGGGGGGAACCCCCCCCCCCACACACGCATCGTGTTCCCTTGCAGGAGCGAGGAGACCCTGCTGCCCACCCCCCCCTCCCTCCGGGAAGCCTCCCGCGCCGGGGTTTACTCGGAAGGAAAGCGGGGCCAGGTGTGGCGGGAGTGACTGGCAGGTGCGGGGACGTGCGTGCCACATCCCCCGGGCCCGGGCGCCGGGAGAGAGGAGGGGCGCGCCCGGGAGGCTTACTTGCGAGGAACCACGCAGCGGAGGCGGGGCTCGCGGGCAGGGGGTGGGAGAGGCCCGCCCGCCGAGAGGGCCCGAGCTTTGCGAGGGGGGCGGCGTCTCCCGAGGAGCTTCCCCGACGAGGGCGGGCCTGCAGCGAGGCAACCCGGGGGAGGGGAAGCCGGATCGGAAGGCGAGGGCCTGCTCGGGTCGTCTAAACGGCCGGGCGCCGGAGCTGGAGGCCGCGATCCCTTCCTCTAGAGCAGAGCGCCTGCTGCCCTCCCCGAAGGGCTCCCCGGCCGCCCCCAACTCCCCCCGCCCCCCCGGGGCCAGGAGGTGCTCGGGCCTCTGCGGCCCTCCCCGGAAGGCCCGGCCCGGCCCGGCTGCCTTGAAAAGCCGGCGCGACTCGGATCGAGAAAGGCCAGCAGGCGGCCCGTGGGGAAGGGTCTCGGGGACTTTGCAGTGGAGAAAAGAGACGAGGAAACGGCGACAATTCTGCCCGGGGTGGCGAGAGGGCACCGAGAGGCATTTCCCTCCCTCTTCGAAAAGCCTAGACCTGGAGGGAAGACAAAAGAAAACGCTGCTTTACCCAGAGGGCGATAATGGGGGATTTGCAGCCAGAGGCCCTAGTGATGGCCACAGGAAGAGGCAGCTTTGCAAAGGGATTAGAGAGATCCAGGGAAGATCAGGCTGACCTTGGCTACTAGCCCCAGGGACAGAGGGGAGCCTCCCACAGAATCCTCTGGAGTCCCAGAGCCAGGAGGCAACCTCAGGGGAAGGCCTCGGCCTCCCTGCCCTGCTCTTGGCCCTCCGGAGGAACTGGGTGAGACAGGAGGCTGGACTAGGTGGACAATTGGTTTGATCCAGTAGGCTCTGTTGACGTTCCGTCCCCAGCCAAAATATTTCCAGGTGACCAATAGCTTTATGATCAGAGTTAAGACCCTTCTGCACTCCTTCCTTCCAGCAGGGGTTGGTTTAGTTATGCAACACAGTAGAAGGCAATGCCCTCCTTTGCATTTGTGATTGAAGGAAGAGAAATCCATTTGGCACCCCTGTAAAGGGGGTGGGGTGATTACACCCTGGATATTGATTCAGAAGTATATTACCCTCCCCCCCCCCAAGCACAAACACACACCACACTGCACTCATGCCTGGATCAAATGGGGGCACATCTGAAAGCACATACTGCTATAACCCACTTTGTACTAGAGCATAAATTCCAGGGAATACAGCTGAACTCACTTTCCAGAGAATTGCATTTGGGAGTGTTGTGGCCACATCAGGAAGAAATTTCTTCATGCGGAAAATCTGAGCAATTAGGCAAAGCAGTGAGTTGGGTGCACTGACAGCAGCAGCACTGTTTAATTAATTTATTTATATCCCAACTTTCTCCCCTAATATCCCACCTTCTTCCCTCCTCCATTTTATCCTCACAACAGCCCTGTGAGGTAAGTTAGGCTGGGAGGGTGTGACTGGCCCAAGGTCACCCAGCAAGCTTTAGGGCACGTGGGGATTCGAACCTGGGTCTCCCAGATTCTAGCCCAGCACTAGTGTGTGTGGGGGGGGGGAGGGAGTTTGCATGATTTGTTTGGCTGTTTATGCGAGGGTCACAAAGGAAGGAAACTGTATTAGTGTCTGTGACAAAGTGTGCGTGCACACAAAAGCTTATACCGTGAATAAGACTTGCTTGGTCTTAAAGGTGCCCCCGGCCTCAAGCTCTGTTCTGCTGCTTCAGACCATCATGGCTACCCACCTGAATCTGCCTCCTGCCATGTCTTACTTCACCTTCTGGCTGCTCCCTGAACTGTTAGGCACTACTAGAATCCAATTACCCGCATGGATTGTTCTTCTCTTCCTTTCTGTTTTTTTCATTGCTCATGGGACAACATAACCGTGTTGCCAACCTCCAGGTGGAGGGCTGGAGTTCTCCTAGAATTACAGCTGCTCTTTAGCTGACAGAGATCAGTTCCCTCAGAGGAAAAGGCTGCTTTGGACGGCATTATAGACACTGCTGAGGTCTCTCCCATCTTCAAGCCCTCCCCTCCCCTGCTCCACCCCCAAATCTCCAGGAATCTTCCACTCTGGAATTGGCAGTCTTACAAACCACACTCAGTTTAAGCAGGAGCAGTTTGATGCACAACCTGGATTATGTTTGTTCTGAAAGAAGACCCACTGAGACTGCTGGGGTTATTCTGAAGTAAAGTAGTAATTTATTACAGAACAAGAGCTGTGAGCAGCCCACATTATGTTTACTCAGAAGGAAAACCCACCGAGGTTGCTGAGGCTTACTCTAAAATAAGTGAAGACAAGACTGAATTTCTTTGTTAACAAAATCTGTTGGCCTCAGTGGGGGGGTCTATTCAGGAGCAACTCTAACAGGTTTACTCAGAAGTAGGTCTCATTTTAATTCCATGGCACTTACTCCCAGGGAGGCAAGAACATTCTTAGGGTTGTCTTGCAAAACATGTGATCCTGCAATCCATACTTAGTGCCCACAAGATCCCAATGTTGTGGATTAGAACCTGAGCCCCATTTTTTCAGCGCTACCTCCATTTCAGGTTTATATGTCTAGAACGAGGGTGACAATCTGCACATAGTTTGGCATACCTGAAGGCGGAAATTTTTATCGCAGGGTAAAGGAATACAAAAGAACAACAACAGAAAAGGAAGAACTAGAGATCTATTTCACAAGATCCAAGAAATCAAAGGGAATTTTAAACCATGGTTAGGCATGCTGAAAGAGCAACACAAACACTTTAACTGAACAGGACAAAATAAAGAAAATATGCGAACAATACACAGAAGAACTACACAACAGAGATGAAAGGATGACAGATTCCTTCCAAGAAGAATGTTTTGAAGTAGAACCTGCAGTTTTACAAAGTGAAGTGAAAGCTGCACTGAGAACAATCCAGAGAAACAACCAGCATAGAAGATGGGATATCAATAGAGTTATTCCAAGCAACAGAAATTGAGTTATCAAAACCTTAACAAGAATATGACAACAAACATGGAAAACCTATTTCCATATGTTGACCCACAGACTGGTAACACTCAATCTACATTCCAATTCTGAAAAAAGGAGATGTCAAAGACTGCAGCAACTAATGGATCATAACATTAATTTCTTACACAAATAAAGTAATACTCAAAATTGTACAACAAAGACAGTTACCATATATGGAATGAGAAATGCCAGATGTTCAGAAAAGCAAGAGATGCTAGAGATCATATTGCAAATTTATGTTGTTTACTGGAGTATACAAGATAATTTATCTGAAGAAAATCAGTTTGTGTTTTGTAGATAACGGCAAAGCTTTTTGACTATGTGGATCATGAAAAGTTATAGTTGGTTTTAAAAGAAATGGGCGTGTCACAACATTTGATTGTTTTGAAGTGCAGTCTATACTACTGATAGGATAGCTACCGATAGGATAGAATACGGAGAAACAGAATGGTTTCCAGTTGGCAAAGGTGTCACGACGTGGATTTATGTTATCTCCCTAGCTCTTCGTTCTACATGCAAAACATATCATGAGAAAAACTGGATTAGATTTCAATGAAGGTAGAGTGAAAATTGTGAGAAGGAACATTAATGAGCTATGCAGATGACATCACATTACTGGCAGAAAATAGTGAAGACTTGAAAGAACTACTGATGAATGCTGAGGGAGAAAGTGCTAAAGCAGGATTACAGCTGAACAGCAAAAAGACAAAAAAAAGACCACAGATTTATACCCTGCCCTTCTCTCTGAATCAGTCTCAGAGCAGTTTACAATCTCCTTTACCTCCCCACCCCCCACAACAGACACCCTGTGAGGGAGGTGGGGTCGAGAGAGCTCTTACAGCAGCTGGCCTTTCATGGACAACTCCAGCGAGAGCTATGGCTGACCGAAGTCCAGCAGCTGCGAGTGGAGGAGTGGGGAATCAAACCCAGTTCTCCCACTTAACCACTACACCAAACTGGTTGGAAAGAAGCCATGAATTGTACTGAGAAACCGCACAATGTTTAAGACTGACAAAGAAATTGAAATTGTTAAAAGGTTTTCCATTCCTCGGCTCCATCACCAACTAAAAGGGAGACTCTTCCAAGAAATCAGAAGGAGACTGAGACTCAAAAGAGCAGCCGTGAAGGAGCTAGAAAAGATCCTTAAATGGAAGGATGGTGACCAATATTCCCTCTAAGCTGCAGAGTCTTGTGAGCAAAAATTCGACTTTGCGAGCTACTGGCATTAAAGGTGTCAGCTACTGCACGAATTAGACAAAAATGTGTGAGCTGGAGGCTAAAAAACTGTGAGCTAGTTCACACTAACTCAGCTTAGAGAGAACACTGATGGTGATTAAGATCAAGATGATTCATGTGGAGGAAGTTTAAAGAATACATAGAGAAAGAGTCGAATGTAAGAAGACATTGGACAATTTTTTAGTAATAATGGGGGGGGGGAAACGAAGAAGCAAGAAGGGGGGGAAAATATTTATATAACGAATTTTGATTAGTCAGATGTATCTTTAGTATTGAATTAGAATCTATAACCTCGGGGAAGTCTATATTGGAGGGAGGGGGGATTGAAAAGTCATATGGGTTAGTATTGAAGCAACGAAGGGAAATTAAGTTCTGTAACCATATGCTATCAATAAATTGGTTAAAACAAAAGATCAAGATGATTCATGTCGTACATTCCTCATTACTATGTACAGGTATGAAAGCTGGACAATAAAGAAGGCTGCCTGGAAGAAAGTGGATTGATTTGAAATGTGGAGTTGGAGGAGGCTGTTATGGATACTGTGGATTGCCAAAATAACAAATTACTGGGTTCCAGATCAAATCAAGCCAGAATTCTGCCTAGAAACTAAAATGAACAAAGTGAGGCTTTTGTACTTTGAGCATGTTAATGAGAAAACAAGAATCACTGGTGGAGACAATAATGCTAGGAAAAGTTGGAGGCAGCAAGGAAAGAGGGAAACCAAACGTTAGACGGAGGGACTCAACCAAGAAGGCCTTCAGTCTGCAATACCCGAGCCAGGCTGCTAATGAGAGGAAGTTCTGGGGGGTCATTCATTCATAGGGTCACCATAAATCAGAAGCGGCACTTGACAGTACTTCACACACACACACAAACACAGACCTCGCTGAACTGGAGGGGTCTTATATCCAAGCCTGCATACACTCTTCTCGCCCAGTCTTATGGCCCTTACAATTCTGCACAGGCTGGAATCAAATGCTGGCAATATTTAATGGGAGGGATAGGGGTAGGACAAGAGTATTAGCACAGAATGAGTCGGGCCTTACTTCCAAGTTATTTATTTTATACCCCGTCCTCCCAAGCAAAGCGGGCTCAGGGTGGCTGTAGATGTACAGGGCAAAGTAGATGTACACAGGGTCTGTCGGGCTTTTACTTCTAAGCAAACCCATCCATAGGTTCAAGCCTGGTCTTGTCAGATCGCGGAAGTTAAGCAGGGTCAGCCGTGGTTAGGACTTGGATGGGAGGCCCCCAAGGAAGTCCCGGGTTGCTGCACAGAGGCAGGCAACGCAGAACCATCTCTGACCATCTCTTGCCTGGAAAACCCCACAGGATCGCCAAAAGTCCAGTGTGATTTGGCAGCACTTTAAGAACACCTAAGAGAAGTCATGCTGGATCAGGCCAGTGGCCCATGCAATCCAGCACTCTGGTGCTGACTAGTGTTCCCTCTAAGCTGAGTTAGTGTGAGCTAGCTCACAGTTTTTTAGCCTCTGGCTCACACATTTCTGTCTTAGCTCACGAAAAATGGCCCCAGAGCAAGCTAATTTATACCGTAGCTCACAACTTTAATGCTAGTAGCTCACAGCTTTGATGCTGATAGCTCACAAAGTAGAATTTCTGTCCACAAGACTCCACAGTTTAAAGGGAACATTGGTGCCTACTAATACACTTTCAATCCACTTTCAACGCATTTTCATGATGATGATGATGATAATATAATAATAATAATAATAATAATAATAATAATAATAATAATAATAATAATAATAATAATAATAATAATAAACTTTAATTTGTATCCCGCCCTCCCCGCCGAAGCAGGCTCAGGGCGGCTAACAAGACATGGTTTCCCATGATTCACATGATAGCTTGCAAGTGGATTTTGCTATTTCACACAGTGAGATCCAGTTCTAAAGTGCACTGGAAGTATGTGTGATTAGTGCCTCTCCGTGTCGCACAGTGGCCCAAACCCAAGAGCTCCACCAGCAGGGCCAGAACTCTAGAAACCCTCCCACTGTGGCCCCACTCCCAAGGCCGGCCTGCCTTCGGACCAGAGAAAGCTCCCCACCCAGCCACCCGCCCCGGACAATATGCCGATGCGCTTCTTCCCCGGCCCGCCGCCGCCTTTCTCCGGCCAGGAGGTGAAAAAGTTGCCCGATTCTCGGGTTGCAATGTGGCTGGGCTCCGCTCCAGGTGAGAGCCGCCGGCTCCGCAGTCCGCGTTTTGCGAGCAGCCCGGCCGTGTCAGACGGAGAGCGCTGAATAACAAAGACAAGTTTGAGAGCCGCCGCCGCAGCAGCAGCAGCAGGAGCAGCCGCGGCGGCGGAGCTGGCTGAGTGACGTCAGGGAACAATGCCTCTGCCAACACACACACACACACACACACAGGGCCTGGGTCACACCGACTGGGCTCCGCGCTCCGGCGTCTTAAAGGGCCACCCACCCCAAGCCCCCCTCGCGCCTCCAGGGCGGCTCTGCAAAGCGAAGCTCCTTGCTCAGACAGGGGCCTTCTGAACCCGGCTGGTTTCTATTGGACATTGCTGTTTTATTATAGATTATTATTTATTATTATTATTTTATTATTATATTATGGTGATGATGATGCAAGAGTCCAGTAGCGCTTTAAAGACTAACCACATTTGGGGCGGGCAAATCGAGGTGGGTAGCAGGTTGGTCTGTCTGTAGCGGTGGAAACTGGGGAAGGCAATGGCAAACCGCCCAGTAAAAAGTCTGCCTTGAGAGCAACGTTGTGAAAGGAGTGTCACCCCCAGAGTCAAAACTGGTGTTTGCACAGGGGACGACCTTTACCTTTTTTAGCAGTGGAAAAGAGTAGAGTGCAGTTAGTCCTCCAAGTGCTGTTGAACGCTTCCTCTTTTCTAAAATGTGCATGACTTTGCTCCCACCCTACCTGGCTACAAATGCTGCTAGTCTTGAAGGCGCTATTGGATGCTTGCTCTTTTCTGCTGCTACAGACAAAGTACCAGGGCCACCCGTCTTGATCCGTTTCCATGGAAGCACCACATTTACCCATACAGGATGGAAATCTATAACCCTTGTGAAGAAGGGTTCTAAAGAAGTGAGCAGTGACTCACGACAAACTGGGAGCCAGTTTGGTGTAGTGGTTAAGTGCCTGGACTCTTATCTGGGAGAACTGGATATTCTCCCGTTTATTGCCCACTTCTCCACTTGCGGCTGCTGGAATGGCCTTGGGCCAGCCATAGCTCTCTTATCTGGGAGAACTGGGTTTGATTCCCCACTCCTCCACTTGCACCTGCTGGAATGGCCTTGGGTCAGCGATAGCTTTCTTATCTAGGAGAACCGGGTTTGATTCCCCACTCCTCCACTTGCACCTGCTGGAATGGCCTTGGGTCAGCGATAGCTCTCTTATCTGGGAGAACCGGGTTTGATTCCCCACTCCTCCACTTGCACCTGATGGAATGGCCTTGGGTCAGCCATAGCTCTCTTATCTGGGAGAACCGGGTTTGATTCCCCACTCCTCCACTTGCACCTGATGGAATGGCCTTGGGTCAGCCATAGCTCTCTTATCTGGGAGAACCGGGTTTGATTCCACACTTGCACCTGATAAAATGGCCTTGGGTCAGCCATAGCTCTCTTATCTGGGAGAACCGGGTTTGATTCCCCACTCCTCCACTTGTACCTGATGGAATGGCCTTGGATCAGCCATAGCTCTGGCAGAGCTTTCCTTGAAAGGGCAGCTGCTGTGAGAGCCCTCTCAGCCCCACCCACCTCACAGGGTGTCTGTTGTGGGGGGAGAAGATAAAGGAGATTGTAAGCCGCTCTGAGTCTCTGATTCAGGGAGAAGGGCGGGGTATAAATCTGCAATTCTTCTTCTCTTACCCTGACACAGATGTTGTGAGTTAGTCCTTCAGGTGCTCCTGGAATTCTTGCTCTTTTCTACTGCCGCAGACAGACTAACATGGCTTCGCATCTTGATGATGATGATGATTTTTTCACCACACATTCAGGGGGAATGATGAAATTAATGTAAGATACTTAATTTACAGCCAGGGTTTCCATCCTCCAGGTTGCAGTTAGAGGTCTCCGAGACTTCCAAGTGACAGAGATCAGTTCCACTGGGGAAAATGGCTGCTTTAGAAAGTGGGCTCTACGGCGTTATAACATACTATGTTCCCTCCCTTTCTCGAACCCTGCCCTCCTCAGGCTCCACCCCCCAAATCTCCAGGAATTTCCCAACCCAGAGCTGGCAACCCTATGACAATGCCGTGCATAACCACTTTGAAGAGCCAAGATTCCAGGGGCACAACAGCGGTTTTTAAGGAGTGAATCAGTTGTTCAGGGGTGGTGCTGGGAAGAGCTGTCAAGCTGCAGCCCCAGGTGACTCGTAGGGCTTTAAAAGCAAAAGACTAGCAGAGGTAGTTTTCCATTGCCTGCCTCGCATAGCAACCCTCGACTTATTTGGTGGTCTCCCATCCAAGCCCTACCCATGGCCAAGAGACTGGATTTATATCTCACCCTTCACTACCTAAAGGAGTCCCAAAGCAGCTTACAATCTTCTTTTCCTTCCCCTCCCCACAACAGACACCCTGTGAGGGAGGCAGGGCTGAGAGAGCTCTGACAGAAACTGCTTTGAGTGGAACAGCGCTGCGAGAACTTGACTAACTCAAAGTCACATCAGTAGGTGCGTGTGGAGAGTGGGGAATCACACCTGGTTCTCGCAGCTAAGAGTCCATGCACTTAACCCACTACACCACGCTGGCTTAGAATCGTAGAGTTGGGAGGGACCTCCAGGGTCATCTGGTCCTTGCACAATGCAGGAAAATCACAAGTACCTCCCCCTGCCCTCCTTCTCATGTTCTGTTTAAGTTCACAGAATCAGCACTGCTACCAGATGACCATCTAAACATTGCTTGAAGACCTCCAAAGAAGGAGAGCCCACAACCTCCCGAGGAAGCTTCTGAGATGTGATAAGATCAAGGCAGCCTGGGCCATCAGAACATTAAGGAGAACAGCTGCTCCTGTGCGCGTGTAAAGCGCCATCAAGTCATAGGCAAGTTCCAGAAACCCCAGAGGGCTTTCAAAGCAACAGACATTCAGAGGTGGTTTTGCCATTGCCTGCCTCTGGCTAGCAGGTCAGGTGGATGAATAGCATGCTCTTATTTATTCAGTACCATTGTCATCCAAGTGGCGTGTGGGGTTCTCTCTCCATCGCTCCAGTTTACCCTCCTGATTATCTTGTGAGGTCGGTCAAGCTGAGCGTGAGGGAGGGAGAGGCTGAGACGGGCCCACGGCCACCTTGTATGTGTCATGGAAGTGTGCGGATTTGAACCCACAACTCGCAGGTCACATCCAGCTCTCTAACCATTGTGCCACGCTGACTCTTAACCTTGATGCCAGTAATTCTTCCTCAAGTCTTGCAGACAGTGGCTGATTTCCAAGAAATATGTGAAGGAGGGCAACCCCTTCTCCCTATAGCTTATTAATGACAAGTTTCCACAGCCCCTCAGGGTGGCCAGGTTCCTCTAGGCTCCTGCTTCATTGCCTTCTCTGCACACTTCCTGCAGTCCCTCTCTCTTCTTCCCAGCCCTCAGGTGGCTTCTGCGTATTTTAATCAGATTGACTCTTGCCCCTTCTCTCACAGAAACTGGTCTGCCGATGCCTTAGTTTCCTGAGGAATGGTACATTCCATATTGCTGCAAACACACGGAGCAAATCACTGAAGCGCCGCTGCCATAAACATATTATATACAAATATATAAAATCCCTAATTATACTGTTTATTCTAATTGGGAGGTTCCTGGAGGCCTGTGCTGGGTCAGAAAGAAAAAAAACCCCAGACTATTAATGTATAACATGAGAAAATAATACTTCGTTATTTATATATCATTTTATGAATGGCTCAAGGCACTTCAGAAGTATTAACTCTCTAATCCTGGCAACAGCCCTGCAGCGGAAGGGCTACGGCTGACGATGGGGAAAGGAGCTTTGCCCAAGGCCATCCACCGACTTTACAGGAAAGGTGTGTTTCAAACCAGGAACTTTGCGAGTTATGTTCTGAACTCTCGTGCTATAGTGGCTCTCATGGTGCAGCGCCTGCTTTAGACACAAGGAAGTCGTTGCAACACAGGATTTCTTGTTTATTTAATGTATGTAGATATTTATACTCAACAGGGACCAAGCGCAGTTTACGGCAGGGGTGGCCAAACCATGGCTCAGGAGCCACATGTGGCTCTTTCACACATATCGTGTGGCTCTTGAAGCCTCCACAGCCCCATCATCCAATTTGGAGAAGGCATTTGTCTCTTTAAATCACTTCACCAAGCCAAGGCAACTGGTGGCTTAGAGAATGGATTTAAAGTTAATGCTGCTTTCTTTCCAGCTCTCCCTCCTTCCCTCCATCTATTTTCCTTCCTTCCTTCCTTCCTTCCTTCCTTCCTTCCTTCCTTCCTTCCTTCCTTCCTTCCTTCCTTCCTTCCTTCCTTCCTTCCTTCCTTCCTTCCTTCCTTCCTTCCTTCCTTCCTTCCTTCCTTCCTGTTTTGCGGCTCTCAAATATCTGATGTTTATTCTGTGTGGCTCTTATACTAAGCAAATTTGGCCACCCCTGGCTTATGGCATTCTCCTGTTCTACTTCAGCCCTCTGAGGTCAGTTGGGATAATAGTGTGTGACTGGCTCCGTTACCTGGCAAGCTTCTGTGGCAAAATGGAAATTTGAATCTAGGTCCTTTTTCAAACACACTGAAGAATGTACTTTCAATCCACTTTGGAACTGGCTTTTACTGCCTGAAATGGCAAAATCCACTTGCAAATGGACCACGAATGGAGGCACACTCTGCTCTGAAGAAGGGATGGGCATGAACTGGGAAAATGGAGGTTTGTGGTGGTTTGTGAGAAACCATGAATCACAAACCCCCATGAACTTTTCAGTTTCCCAAACTAGTTCATGTCGGTTCATGAGTTAGGGAGACCTCCTGTGGGTCACTGAAGTGGATTAAAATGGCATTATTTAGCATGTGTGAAAAATGCCCTTAGGTCTCCCAGATTCCTGACACTACTAGGCAAATGTTGGGAGATTTGAGGGGGGGAGGACACAGTGCCTTGTAATGGCTGGAGTTTGGAGGGTATGTGATGGCACTTCCTAGTGACACGCTAGGAATTTCCCTTAATATCTATGGTAAAGACCATAGAGACCAGACAAATTCCAGCACATCACCATGGAAGCCATTTTTTTCTCCCAATCATCAGTTTCTCAAGGGCGGGAGTCTGGGGCAGAAGGCGGAGAATTCCAGGCGAGCCAGGGCAATGGGGCAGTCTGGACCTTAATCCAACACTCTAACCACTGCACCACATTGGCTCATACAAAATGAAGTCCTATTTCTTGGGGGGGGGGAATTAAGTGGTCTCTGGCAATATGAGGTAGGCCACATGGGTTAGCAGCCAGCCTTCAAGTTCTCTGAGTGGGGATAATCTTCGCAAAAGTCTGGGAAGTCACCGTTCTTCCAGATGGTAAAGCAAATGCCTCAACAGAGCCTGGGCTGGTGTTCCTTGGGTCAGGTTGCTTACAGAAATGGGCCCTGCGTTAGACAAAACCCTCACCGGTTGCAGAGCCATGCACTGCGGTCCTCGTTCAGACGTTCTCCCTTCCCGCTTTCCATCTCAGAAGACACCCGTTTTGTCCAACCTAAGCAAGCTTGGGTAACCTGGATCCTTGTTTCCCCGGCAGACAGCTACTAGTTCTTTCTCCAGCGCAGTCACTTTCCTCTGGTAAGTGCAAATGGCATTTAGAAGAGCGTGCCATATTAGCATTTTAAAAGCACTTCTTCAGTCCCATAACTTTACAAAGCAGTTATTTAACAAGCTGGTGCTTAGCAACAACTTTCAGTCTGAAAACAAAACCCAATTCTGTGGGTGCCTATTTCCCCCGTACTCATGGCTTTCCACCACCTACGTGCAATTGGTTGATTAGCATCAAAGAAGAAACAAAAGGCCCCTCCCTGCCCGGGGTTCACAGCCCCAGCTGCCAGGAATAGGCAACTCTTGCTCTGGATTAATTAACCAGGAATAACTCCCAGGCTCTGATTCTGTTCTCTCAAATTACTGAAATGACCGAGCTCAAATTACCGAAATGACCTAGCACAATTCGCAAACTCTTTCCCTGGGTGCCCGATGCGGTTCTCAAAAGTCTGTCTTCTCAAAATTGCAGCAGGAAAATGTCAATTTGATCAACAGATGCTGAGCACAAGTTTGCCAACTCTGGGTTGGGAAACTCCTGGAGATTTGTGGGGTTATCCTTCCTGGGGAGGGCAGGGTTTAGGGAGAGGGTGGGCCTCTGTGGAGTGTACTGTCATAAGAATCCACCCTCCAAAACAGAATCTTCCCCAGGAGGAGGTCTGGAGGCCAGCTATAATTCTGGGAGATTTCCAGGGCTCACCTGGAGGTTGGTAACTTTATCGGGACACAGCAACTTTTATAAAGCAACCTATGCCAGTATTCATAATACGTAAGTGTAAATATACCACTAGTAAGGATTTACTTAAAACATGTTGATGGTTGCAAAACTGAGGTGATCGTTGGTCATATATGATCTCATGTTGCAATGTGCTTCTGACAGCCCAAATGAAGGGCCATTTCCTCAAGATACCCTCCGTACCAGTGCTCTTGTTGTGACTGCCCTTTGACAGAGTTCAGCTCATCATCTCAAATTTCCTTCTACTGTCTAAAACATGAAACAGCGAAAGAAAGATTCCTTAGAAAATGGCTGTTGAAATATCCATCTTTTCCCGATACTGTACGATTAAGACTATTTTGAGCAGCTTCTGCCAAAATTGCATTGTAGACGCAGCAAATTTTTGTTTCACAATGTTTTTAAATTCTTGAAATTTTATGACGTATGGCTTATGGAGTATTAAACCGAAATAAACTGAACTGAACTGAAAATAGTAAGGTTTTGGCTTAACGTAGCAGGTCTGCATTAAGGTCTCTAGGGAGAGGACATACATGTACAACCTTTTAGGTTTTAGATGCGACGTATGAGGGAATCATTTGCAATTTCCCTCCCAAAATTCAGAATTCAGGAAGTTGGTTAGCCGCAGGGCCAAATGAGTCATGTTGTAGTTAATTGATCCAGTGTCTTTTAACCCGTGAACATGGCACAGGATCAAAACATCAGCTGGTGCAGTGTAATGTTTAGGGTGTCGGACTAGGACCTGAGGGACCCAGATCCGAATCCCCACTCCACCATTGAAGCTCACTCTCTGCCTAACCTACCCTATAGGGCTGTCCTTGTGGGGATAAGATGGAGAGGGAGGGGGGCTGTAAGCCACTTTGTGTCCCCTTTGGGGAGAAAAGCAGGATCTAAATATCTACAGAAATGAATGCCTACAACAAATATTTGAGGAAGCGTGAAACAATTAACAAATACATTTATAAGTCACTTTTCTTGAAAGCTCAGCATAGTTTCGCAAATAGTTGACCAATCATTGTTGGACGGAAATATCAGGGTTCGTATTCCTCTTTGTCCCTTTCACACCAGACTCAAAACAGCTTTATGCCATTGAGGCTCAGCTCCAGGGAGCAAATACAGTTCATCCCCCGAATAACCAAACCTTTAAGGGTGCAATCCTTCCAGGGCCATAGAGTCCAGAGCAAAGCTACCAAAAAGGAGGCCTCAGAACCTCTCCTCCCCAGATAGGGTTGCCAACCTCCAGATGGGGCCTGGGGGACTCCAAGAATTCCAACCAATCTCTAGAAGACAGAGATGAAGTTTTAGAGAAAACGGCTGCTTTGGAGGGTGGACTCTCTGGCATTATATAATGATGTGATAAAGGAGGGGCAGCCAGTCGTCTGAAAACTGGATCTGTCTCCTGACACACTTGTGTTTGCAGAGACAGCATGTTCAGTGTTGAATCTTTTCATACATTTCTCCCAAACCTTTTCTGGTTTGACCTGTGAACTGGTGTTGCCAGTCTCCTGGTGGGACCTGAAGATCTTCAGGAATTACAACTGAGATGAGCTCCCCTGGAGAAAATGGTTGCTTTGGCAGGTGGACTGAGTGGCATTATACCTGGCTGAGGCCTCTTCCCTCCTCAAATTCCAGCCTTCCCAGACTCTACCCCCCAAATCTCCAGGAATTTTCCAAACCAGAGTTGGCAACCCTCCCTTCCTTGACTGTGCATGGCCTCCTAAGTGTGGCCTCCTGAGCGTGGCCATCAGACCAGAGCAGGTTCTGCCACACTTCCCTTGCGAGACTCCCCAACCTTCTTCCTTTCCAGACTCTGGTACATTCTCAGGGAATGAAGGGGTGTGACTCGAAGAGGTCTGTCTAGGAGCAAATTGCCCGCCGGCAATACAGCCTGCTGGCTCCACCCTGCAGGGCACGCAGGACTTGCCCTGTGGCTGTGGTTTGCTACCCAGCTGGCTAGCAGGAGGAGAGCCCAGGATTTTGCACATCCAGGTGGGCCCCTGCAATGGCGCACTGATTTGCTGTTTTGTTCCGCCTGCCTGGCCTGGCTTCTTCATCAATGTGAGAGGCTGCAGGTGCGCATGGATAATGCTATCGCGGCTGCCAGATCGGACTGCAGCGTGACACATCCCTTCCCTTTTATTTTTCCACTTCATTGCCTTTCCTTGGAGATGAATATAAACCCCAATAATTTTACCCAGCAGTCCAGAGATTAAAAAGATGGATACCGTTTTGTCAAGCGGGGGCCATAAATCACTGCTTTCCTGGTGCCCGTGATGAAAGCGTGGGATGCATAAGCCCGGCCTCCTTAAGCGAGCGAAGATGACATTGTACCCATGCAGTCATTTCATTATAATAACACAGATGATATGCCATTAGCATCTCACCTTAATAGCAGATTAATTTGCAATTAATTTTCTTTTTCTTACTGAACAATCAACTTGCTAACGAGTCGCAACTTTAAAGGGGGCTTGCTCAACATTTCTGCAAAAAAGATCCAACGCTTGGGAGTGGGGTCAGGAATATTTTCGGCTCTAGACAATTTTAATCACGCCACTGCTTATTTTCATGGGGAACCACTTATGTGGCTGCATGGTGTGTGTGTGTGTGGGGGGGGGGCAGAATTCATCCAGAGCATGATCCGGTGCCAAAGGCCATAATTGTATGAACATTTACTTGAAAATGTCTTGCTCCGAGCACAGTGCATCTTACTCCTGAGTAAATGGAGCTGGATCTTGCTGTTTATTGTGACTTCAGTCATATTAACAAGGATGCACAAACTGCCATGGTGGATTGCATCAAGGATCCATCCAGTCTATCTTTCTGTTTGCAACAGCAGCTAGCCAGATGCACATTTGTGCTCACCAGCACAGCTATTCAGAGATACGGGCTGGGTTGCCAGCCTCCAAGGGGGGCCTGGAGACCTCCCAGACTTTCAACTGAGCTGGCTACAGAGGTCATTCCACTGAAGGAAATGGTCCCACTTCTCCCCAGGCTCCACCCACAAATCTCCAGGAATTTCCCACCTGGGAGCCGGCAACCCTGCAGGCGTGCAGAGGTCATTTCATAGAAAAAGAGGTCCTGGAGCTCGTTAGCACAACTCATTTGCATATGCCACACACCTCTGACATCATCAGAGGGTGTACGACATTATATCAGCTCAGCATCTCCCTTCTTGAATTACAAGTCACAGTACTTTCTCTTACGTTGCCACAGTGGCACGATGATTTCCATCTGCTTTATATGTTTTGGTTATTTCTCCTTTTTTTGTGTGGGGGGGAAATATTAGAAAGTTTGTCAGATCTTAAGAGTTCAGCAAAATTCTCACGGGGGGGATTGAACAATGGAGCCCCCAAAAAGAAAAAGTTCCTGTCCAAAACGAGGCCTGCAGGTAGGAGATTGAAATGGCTGCATGGAGTTCTCCACTTTAGACTGCAGATGGCAGATTCCAATTTTGAAAGAATTCCATTGTAAAAACTCCCCACAACTAGAAAACTTAACACCCTTGGAATAAAACATTCCATCCGAACCTTGCAGTGCTAGTTTTCTACTTCCTGGGATGTTTCGTATGTTGGGGAGCATCCCGTCAAGCGATTCCTCACCTGGAGGTATAACCGCTTCCTTCTATCGCATGCAAAGACTCTGCTGTTTTTGTAGTCGTCATCATAACAATCACAGTTTATAACTATTAACAGATCCAAAGCTTCACCTCCACAATGTATACCCACCTGGACTCTCCATTCCACTTGGTACCCAACAGTAGCCAGGCCACAGTATTCTGTGCCAACTAGATTTTCCAAGTTGTCTTTAAGGGCAGACCCATGTGGAGTGCATTGCAGTAGTCTAGCCTCAAAGTAACCATCGCATGGATCCATGTGACCAGATCAGCCCAATCAAGGTGGAGCCATCTTCAAAGCTACACAATGTTGATAGAATGCCCTTTTGGAGAGCTGCATGAGCCAGCTTCTCCAGCAATAATGCTGGACCCTGGATCAGTCCTAGGTTCTTAGCTGGGTTAGCACCAGGAAAGTGCCATCCTGCAAAAAGGTACAATTGGTAGCAGACATACATGTGCCTTCTCTGTGCTAGCTTCCCACATTGTGGCATGGCCTGCCTGAAGCTATTAGGAAGGCCCCTGTGCTTCTATCATTTTGCAGAATGGGCAAGACAGAAAAGTCCAGGAGGGCACTTATATAGAGGAAACAGAACTCTGGCATAGTGGATCACCTCAGAAGGTTGCTTCTAGAAGGGATAGCATTATAGCACCCTGCATTTTAATGTATGAATCACCTCCCTTTTTTACTTCAGTTCATTATCCACTACCTTCAGTATGGCCTGTCAGAGTTTTGACTGGTTTGGTGTCTCTTTGCCTGGATTGCTTTATTTATTCAAAATCTTTGTTGTTTGAATTGTTTGTTTTCCATATTTTGTAATCCACCTTGAGTCTTGGTGAGAAAGGTGGACTATGAATGAAATGAAGAAAAAGAAGGTGACCTTGCAGCCACCCACACTTTCCGTGTCGTGTTGGGCGGGCGCCTTTTCAGTGGCTGCCCCTAGGCTTTGAAACTTCCCCCTTGAGTTGTGTCTGGATGTATAACTACATTAGTTGAAAACTTGTACACTTCAGAAAATATTTTTATTAGAAATTTACTCCTGCTTTTAAGCTGTTGTTTAAATTTTGGATTTTTTTTTCTTGTTTAACGTTGTAATGGAACAAGGTATCAGCAAATCAATTACACACATGATGGATTTCATGTTCCTTAAGTCCCTGCTCCCAATCAGATGTGCAGCACAATCCCTTAAAAAGCAAATCCCAAACAATGAGTGTATTTGTCTCATGAGTGTATTTATGATTTAAGGCTAATTTTTGCCCAGCGACGATAAGAAGGCAACAAAGACAACAGAGAAACATCTGTGTAAAGTTAAGTGCAAAATAGTTCAAAGCTCAAGCTTTTTCAACTTCACTGAAATGCTGGCCTTTCAAGATGGCTGGCATGCAACACCATTAATGTGCAATTATTACTCACTGATAGCAGATGGAGACATCGACCCAGTTGCCTGTATCCTGTCCTTAGTCAATGGAATGGCGGGAAGCCAGGATATCACTTCTGTTTTGGAAAAGGAAGTGATATCATGATGCTTTTCAAGTCTCTTTTCAAATCTCTCTATCAGTTTACCATAGATATTTCAGAACCTAGAGTGTCATAATGTCACTTCCTTTTCCAAAATGGAGATTTTTTTTTTTAAAAAGAGCACTCCATCATGAGTGACTGAACCCAAATCCAGGGCTGTGTTGGAACAAAATCAGGCTGCCTACCAGCTTTGGTGACACACATCTATATCTATCTATCTATCTATCTATCTATCTATCTATCTATCTATCTATCTATCTATCTATCTATCTATCTATCTATCTATCTATCTATCTATCTATCTATCTATCTATCTATCATCATCATCTCTGTTTCTAGATATATAAGGAATCTCTGTTAACTTTCCACAATTAGAAAAGATTCTCTTACACACTTATCTCCTATTTTGACATATTTTGTTGCTGCTTCATATGTTCCCCCTTAATTGGATCCACACAGCTGTTGAGCCTCTACACTTGACTTGTAGTTCCTGTTTTGTCTCAAAATGTCTACATCATGTTATGTGCTAGCTTGTTTTTAGCCCTGTCTATAAATTGCACTATATCTGAAGAAGTGTGCTCCTTCACTTCCATTGAAGAAGTGTGCTTGCGCACGAAAGCTCATCCTTCGAATAAAACTTTGTTGGTCTTAAAGGTGCCCCTGGACTCTTTGTTCTATCTACACACACCCAAGGGAGAAGCAAGTGTAGGTGTCCCCAGCTTCCCATCTGGCCTCCAGCACTGCTCCATTCTGAAAGCCCCTCACTTTCTCTTTCACCTTGCTTTCTCCACTTTGGGCATGCCAAGAGGGTCTTTTAGCCTTGTTTTCCCACGGGAAACTGGCATTCTGGTGGAGTGCACTTTCCCCTCAGGAACCTCAGGGGCCCACATCCATCAGGCTGCTCAAGAAGCGGAGGGGGAGGGGCAGATGAGATGCCACTCCTCCTCAGACGAAGGCACTGCTTTTTAAAAATTCATTTTGTTATTACTGAGTTACTTGCCTTATAACCTGCACCTTCTCCTCAACAGGTGACTCAGGGCAGCTTGCAACATACACAACACAGCATTAAAGCTTAAGAACAAAGTGGCACTTTTAAGACCAACAAAGTTTAATTCTGGGTAGAAGCTTTCATGTGAATGCACCCTTCAGAAGGCTTACACCCAGAGTCAAACTTTCTTGGTCTTAAAGGTGCCACTCAAACTTTGTCCTGCTGCTTCAGAGGAACACGACTAGCACCCACCTGAATCTATTCAGCCTTAAAACAGTTAAAACCGATAAATACAAATAATGCAATAAAACAGATCTGAATTAAAACGCAACGAGTCACCAGCATTTATGAGCGTATATCCTGCCTTATCTTGTGTACAGCAGGACACCCCACACTGCTGGTCCTTCAGCCCTGGATGGATTCCAAAGGAGGTGCAGGAATATTTATTAATCAGGGACAGGTATATTTTGAGACCCAGTTTGGTGTAGTGGTTAAGTGTGCAGACTCTTATCTGGGAGAACTGGGTTTGATTCCCCACTCCTCCACTTGCACCTGCTGGAATGGCCTTGGGTCAGCCATAGCTCTGGCAGAGGTTGTCCTTGAAAGGGCAGCTGCTGTGAGAGCCCTCTCAGCCCCACCCACCTCACAGGGTGTCTGTTGTGGGGAAGGAAGGTAAAGGAGATTGTGAGCCGCTCTTAGACTCTTCGGAGTGGAGGGCAGGATATAAATCCAGTATCTTCTTCTTCTTCTTCTAAAGTATCTTGTAGTCAAAAGGGATAATATTTACGAGGTAGGGACCAATACATCAGAAGAACATCCTCTGGCCCGACACCTTTAGGAAAACAGGCAATCTAGAAGTCCTTGCAATCACCTGATGGCAAATCAGAGATTTTTCTTGTGGAAATGGGACCCTGGCTGGGCCAGATCAGTGGGCTTTTACGAGGAGCAAAGGTCAGCTCTGAAAAGCAGAGCCTTTTGAAAGATGGGAGCCGATATCCATCTCTGTCTCCGCAGTTAGCCTCTGGCCAGACAATGTGCAGCAGCCTTCCCATGAGGCACACCAGGAGCTGAGCAGCATTTGGCGGGTGCAGTCGGAGGAAGGCCTCGCTGCAGTCAGCAGAGACAGACAAGTGGTGCCAAACCAAGCCCTGCTCTGCGGTGGGTCTAGCCACAAGGGGATTCAGGCTGAATCTGCTAAACTCATTTATCTCGTATAACACAAGACAGACTGGAATCCTTCTCTCCTGAGAACGGTGTGCTAACCCCCAGGTTCCTCCTTCCCCATCAACCAGCTGCAGTTATGACTTATTTGTTTGGCTGCTCACATCCTCATTACAAAACCCGGGCTTATCACAGCAGTCTGTAAACCTGACTGCATGACTGAAAGCACCTCAACCGAAGCTCTCTTACTAGAAAGGAAGCCGCACTGCATTCAGTGACGCTCACAGATGAGTAACCAGGGCCTCGGCAATCACAGCAGAAAAGAGCAGGAGTCCAGTAGGATCTCGAAGACTAACAAAAAATTGTGACTGGTAGAGCGGGGGGGGGGGCGGTTTGGGGAGGGGAGGGAGCTCAGCAGGTTGCAGTGCCACAGAGCCCGCCCTCCAATGCAGCCATGGCCTCCAGGGGGACTGGTCTTCGTCATCTGTCAATCAATTGTAATAGTGGGAAATCTCCAGGCACCACCTGGAGGCTGGCAGTGCAGCATTTTCCTGCTGCCCCCAATGTGCATCTGATGTAGGACCTTGTGGGGTCCTAAAACAATCTGCTGAAGAGGCTGGTTGGATCACTTGTTGTGTTAACGATTAGAGCTCTACACAGAAGGAGCACCCTGAAGAGGAGGAGGGAAACATTCATACTGACCGGAAAAATTTTGGGGTGGGGAGCTGGAGACGTGCCTTCACAGACAAAAATTCCATCAGCCCCCTTTGAAGCCATGAACTAGGGTTACCACCCTCCAGGTGGAACCTGGAGATCTCCCAGAATCCCAGCTGATCTCCCTGGAGAGGATGGCTGCTATGGCATCACACCCCACTGAAGTCCCTCCCCTCCCCAAACCCCACCTTTCCCAGGCTCCACCCCCAAATCTCCAGGAGTTTTTTAACCTAGAGTTGGCAACCCTAATCCAAATGACTTGACCTGGTGTCATGGACCCTGTGGGTTGCCGCCTTCCTCTGCCACCACTCTGGATGGATGGTCCCTTGGGAAGGCCCAGATAGAGCCCCGTGGGGCAGAGTGTTAAAGTTGCAGTCCTGCAGTCCGAAGCTCTGCTCATGACCTGAGTTCGATCCCTGGCGGAAGCTGGGTTTTCAGGTAGCCAGCTCGAGGCTGACTCAGCCTTCCATCCTTCTGAGGTCGGTTAAATGAGTACCCAGCTTGCTTGGGGGGTGGAGTGTAGATGACTGGGGAAGGCAATGGAAAAACACCCCGTAAAAAGTCTGCCGTGAAAACATTGTGAAAGCAATGTCATTCCAGAGTCAGAAACGACTGGTGCTTGCACAGGAGACCTTTCCTTTCCTTTCCTGGGAAGGCCCAGAGTACCCTCCCAAGCCCAACCAGAAATGCCCCTTTTAGCAAAGCAAACACAGGCATGAGGACCAGCCAGAGAACATTAAAAAGACAAAGCCTCCGCAGGGCTCTTTTTGTAGCAGGAACTCCTTTGCATATTAGGCCACACACCCTGATGCAGCCAATAGTCCAAGAGCTTACAGGGCTCTTAGTACAAAGCCTACTGTAAACTCTTGGAGGATTGGCTACATCAGGGGGTGTGGCCTAATATGCAAAGGAGCTCCTTCTACAAACAAAAGCCCTGGATGAAGGTTTATTCATACAGGAATGGGTATTTAAAACAAGACAAGGTTATATATATATAATATATAATATATATATATATAATTCCTGTGGCAGTGAATTCCACATGTTAATCACCCTTTGGGTGAAGAAGTACTTCCTTTTATCCGTTTTAACCTCTCTGCTCAGCAATTTCATTGAATGCCCACGAGTTCTTGTATTGTGAGAAAGGGAGAAAAGTACTTCGTTCTCTACTTTCTCCATCCCATGCATAATCTTGTAAACCTCTATCATGTCACCCCGCAGTCGACGTTTCTCCAAGCTAAAGAGTCCCAAGCGTTTTAACCTTTCTTCATAGGGAAAGTGTTCCAAACCTTTAATCATTCTAGTTGCCCTTTTCTGGACTTTTTCCAATGCTATAATATCCTTTTTGAGGTGCGGTGACCAGAATTGCACACAGTACTCCAAATGAGACCGCACCATCGATTTATACAGGGGCATTATGATACTGCCTGATTTGTTTTCAATTCTCTTCCTAATAATTCCCAGCATGGCGTTGGCCTTTTTTATTGCAATTGCATACTGTCTTGACATTTTCAGTGAGTTATCTACCACGACCCCAAGTTCTCTCTCTTGGTCAGTCTCTGTTAGTTCAGAACCCATCAACTTGTATTTGTAGCTGGGATTTTTGGCCCCAATGTGCATTCCTTTGCACTTGGCCACATTGAACCTCATCTGCCACGTTGACAGCCACTCACCCAGACTCAACATATCCCTTTGGAGTGCCTCACAATCCTCTCTGGTTCTCACCACCCTGAATAATCTAGTGTCATCTGCAAACTTGGCCACTTCACTGCTCACTCCCAACTCCAGATCATTCATGAACAAGTTAAAGAGCATGGGACCCAGTACTGAGCCCTGCGGCACCCCACTGCTTACTGTCTTCCACTGTGAAGACTGCCCTTTTATACTCACTCTCTGCTTCCTATTAATTAGCCAGTTTTTGATCCACAAGAGGACCTGTCCTTTTACTCCATGACTGCGGAGCTTACTAAGGAGCCTTTGATGAGGAACTTTATCAAAAGCTTTCTGGAAGTCAAGGTAAACAACATCTATTGGGGCCCCTTTGTCCACATGGTTGTTCACCCCCTCAAAGAAATGTAACAGGTTAGTGAGGCAAGATCTTCCCTTACAGAACCCATGCTGAGTCTTCCTCAATAACTCGTGTTCATCAACGTGCCTACTCATTCTGTCCTTGATAATGGTTTCTACCAACTTTCCCGGTATTGAAGGCAGACTGACTGGCCTGTCATTTCCCGGATCTCCTCTGGAAACCTTTTTAAAGATGGGGGTGACTTTTGCTACCTTCTAGCATTTGTATACAAACATCTATAATTTCCCAGGCAAGTTAGGCCCACAACCTTCCTCCTGCTGCCTCGAGACTTTGGCAGACACTTCATACTGTTTGTCACCATCTCAGTGGACAACTCTGTTCCATTACCCGGTAGAAAAGTAACAGGTAACCCTTCATCTCTTTGAGATGAGTCCTCCCGAACCAGGGACATTTCATTTCCTGTCGGCTTCCCCCCAAGATTTAGTTTAAAAACTGCTCTGCCACCTTTTTGATTTTAAGCGCCAGCAGCCTGGTTCCATCTGGGAACAAGTGGAGCCTGTCTCTTTTGTACAGCTCCCGCTTGTTCCAGAAAGCATCCCAGTGCCTAACAAACTTAAACCCTTCCTCCCTACACCATCGTCTCGTCCACACATTGAGACTTCTAATTTGTGCCTGTCCCTCCAGCCCTGCACGTGGAACAGGTAGCACTTCTGAGAAGGCTACCTTGGAGGTCCTGGCCTTAAGTCTCCCGCCTATCAGCCTAAATTTTTCCTCCAGGACCTCAGGACTGCATTTCCCACATCGTTGGTGCCAACATGCACCACGACTACAGGCTCCTCCCCAGCACTCTCTATCAGCCTATCTACAACACGCTACCTTCGTACCAGGCAGGCAAGTCACCATACGGTCAGTACGCAGTTTTGCCACCCAGCTGTCTACTTGCCTAAGGATCGAATCACCAACTACCAACCCCCCCCCCCCGCCCAGGGATGGTTCCTTGGCGCGAAAGGATACCCACTCACCAACCGAAGAAGAGGTCTCTTCTGAGGGCGCATTCCCCTTATCCTCAGAACAGTGCCCTGTTCCCCCTCAACCCTCATGCTCCCTGGCAGAAACGGGGCTGCCATGTTCAGAGCGGGGCTCATCTAATACGCCCCCGAGAGTCTTCCCCGAGTGCCTAACTGGCTGTCTCTGCTTCTCCAGGTCAGTCACCTCAGCCTCAAGGGTACAAACTTATTCTCTGAGGACCAGGAGCTCCTTGCATCGAGAACACACCCAAGACTTCTGTCCTGTGGGCAGACAGTCATACATGTGACACTCAGTGCAAAACACTGGAAAGCCCCCACCACACTGCTGGCATTCTACCTTCATGATAGCTTTTTAAAATATACAGTCTCCTTTTAAATCCTGTTTGTTTATGTGGCTCTCCTTCTGGATGGTCAACTTATCTTATTGAGAACACAAGGAAAATAGGGATCTGGGTTCCTGGTCCTTACAGAACCCCCATGTGAAGAGCCACAGGCCAAGTGCCCTTTAGCTCTCTGGCAAGGCGCAGCTTAATAATGCAGAGAGGGTGGGGAACACAGCCACTCCTAATCCATCAGCAACAATCACCTTCAGCCACTCCTAATCAATCAGCCTGACTCTGTGAGAGAAAAGAACACAATTCCACAGCCCACAAAGTTTAAATATCAATCTCCTCACACAATCCCCGGACACTGATTGGTTACAGCGGGCGCCAAGCATTGTGGGGATTGTAGGCTACATCTGCTTTCTACTCCCACACTGGTCGCTAGGCCTAGGCCTTGTCTCCCAGGCCTGCACAGATCATGATGGCCCCTGGATGACCACCTGGGTTGATGGCCCCTGGATGACCACAGCCTGTGGGATTTTGTTCCCATGGTCCCTCCTCCAGCGGTGGCCCTGTATATAGCATGGGCATTTGCCAGCAGTCAAATGCTGCAATCTAGAGAACCTAAAAATGTGCTCCAAGTGATTTTATTGCACTAAATATTAACATGATTTAATCTACATTGTATGATCTTATCTTTTGGTAAAGGTAGGCCCAGAGATTCTTCCCCTGGAGAAAACAGCTGCTTTGGAGGGCAGTCTCTATGGCATTAGCCCCACCAAGGTTCCTCTCCTTCTCAAACATGACCTTCCCCAAGAATCTCCAGAGATTCCCCAACCCAGAGCTGGCAACCCTCATTTGGCCCCCATTTTGCATTAGCTGAATTGTCCTCTGGCCCACCATGACTGATCAAGCTCCAAGAGGGCCGTTAGCCTCCAAGGAGCAAGGAAACTGCAGATTTTTGCCACAATAGAACTTTTCTAAGATTTGGAGGAATGCCTTCTTTAAAAACCTGAGATTTTAACAATCACAGGACCTCAGGAGCTTCCATGAGTTGCTCAAGTCAACCGTTTCCACATTTCAGCCCTGTCAAAATCTACAGGCTTGATCAGGAAGGGAGGTTTAACCATCGCATGATGTATGTATAATGTAGTGGTCGGAAGAAGAAGAGGAGGAAGAGGACACTGGATTTATACTTTGCCCTTCACTCGGAGTCTCAGAGTGGTTTACAATCTCCTTTCCTTTCCTCTCTCCATGACAGAGAAACCCTGTGAGGTAGGTAGGGTTGCCAAGTCCAATTTAAGAAATATCTGGGGACTTCGGGGGTGGAGCCAGGAGACTTTGGGGGTGGAGCCAGGAGACATTAGGGGTGGAGCCAAGATCAAGGCTGTGACAAGCATAATTGAACTCCAAAGGGAGTTCTGGCCATCACATTTAAAGGGACGGCACACCTTTTCAATGCCTTCCTTCCATAGGAAATAATGAAGGATAGGGGCACCTTCTTTTGGGGCTCATAGAATTGGACCCCCTGGTCCAATCGTTTTGAAACTTGGGGGATATTTTGGGGAGAGGCACTAGATGCTGTACTGAAAATTTGGTATCTCTACCTCAAAAAACAGCCCCCCAGAGCCCCAGATATCCATGGATCAATTCTCCATTATTTTCTATGGGAATAAATCTCCATAGGGAATAATAGAATTCCCAGCAGACATTTCCCTCCCCTCCCTCCACTTTCTGACGACCCTGAAGTGGGGGGAAGGCCTCCAAACCGGGGGATCCCCTGCCCCCACCTGGGGATTAGCAACCCTAGAGGTAGGTGGGACTGAGAGAGCTCTGAGAGAACTGACTGATCCCTGCTGGCTGTATGTGAAAGAGTGGGGAATCAAACCCAGCTCTCCAGATTAGCGTCCACTGCTCACTTCACCAAAGTAGAGTATTGGTTTGGATCTGAGTAGGGTTGCCATCTCCTGGTTTGGAGATTCCTGGTGGTTTAGGGATGGAGCTGGAAAGGGCATGGTTGCGAAAGGGAAGGCCCTTGGGGGCTAAAATGCCATCAAGCTGCCCTCCAAAGATCTGATCTGGACATCCCGGGAGATCTCCAGGCCTCACCTGGAAGCTGGCAACCCTGGGTCATCTGGGAGACCTCACTCTGTGCTGGAAGCTCTCTGGCTGACCTTGGGCCAGATGCCTGCTCTTTCAGCCTCACCTCCTCACGGAGTTATTGTGAGGATAAATGATGGAGAGGAGAGAGCTAGAGAGAAATGTGGGGTAGAAATGAAAGAAATGAAGACATTTCTCTTACCAGGCCTCCAAGAAGTGCAGTGCTGCAAACACAGTTCTCCCCAGATTTTAGGGGAGAGAGGTGCAAAGGCGCATGCAAGGGCACAAGATGCCTGTGCGTGTCTCTCTTGCCATCCACTCCCCAAATTGCCTGTCTCCAGATAGCCGTGGAATAGGCATGTGGAAAGGAACACCTGGCGGGGAAGCCTCAGCTGACCATGTCACCTTTGGTTGCCATCTCCTGGTTGGGAAATTCCTGGAGAGCTGGGGAGGGCAGGCTGTCAAGTATGGTAAAAGTCCATTGGTAATTGATTGTTTTAGGGTCCTCCATAAAACTGGTCCGTGAAATATCATGGAGGACCAAGGTCTGTTAGCTCTGTTATTCTTTCCCCTCCGCCTTCTTGCTTTATTGCTTGATAAGTAGAAGTAGAGAGAAACGAAACTAACTTGAGAAAAAGTAATCAGCACCTTCCCATACATTCCTGTTAGGGAGTGCGACACATCTGGGGAAAACAAGGACAGAGTTCTGATAACGCCAGGAGAATGTAGACATTTATGATAGTTTATGTGTGAGAGCGCATCCCTTGCCCCCACCTTTTGGAATCCTTTTGAAGTTAGCCTTAAAAGTATTGTATCAATGTATCTTTAGCATCACTCTCAAGAATCTTTTACACTGAAAGTATTGGTCTATCAATAAACGTAGTCTTGTATCAAACCCGACTCGTCATTGAAACCACATGCTTGACACAGGGTTTCAGGAGGGGGAAGAAGCTCAGCTGGTGATAATGTCAAAGAGTTCCCCTCCAAAAACCATCCGTTTCCCACCGGAAACTGATCTCCATAGCCTGGAGATCAGCTATAATTCCAGATCTCCAGGCCTCTCCTGGAGGATAGCAACCCTGGCATCCCAAGTACAGAGACCTGCCCTCAGTGAAACTTTGGAGGGATCGTAAAAATGGCAAGGGATGGGCAGGAAGCTCAGGCAAAGCATCTGTTATGAGGGAACTTTCAGGACCTGATTAACCGATCCCCTCCAGTCTGAAGATACTCTTTGTTAAAGGTAAAGGAGATTGTGAGCCGCTCTGAGACTCTTCGGAGTGGAGGGCGGGATATAAATCCAATATCTTCATCTACCTCACAGGGTGTCTGTTGTGGGGGAGGAAGGGAAAGGAGATTGTGAGCCGCTGAGACTCTTCGGAGTGGAGGGTGGGATATAAAGCCAATATCTTCATCTACCTCACAGGGTGTCTGTTGTGGGGGGGAAGGTAAAGGAGATTGTGAGCCGCTCTGAGACTCTTCAGAGTGGAGGGCAGGATATAAATCCAATATCTTCATCTACCTCACAGGGTGTCTGTTGTGGGGGAGGAAGGGAAAGGAGATTGTGAGCCGCTCTGAGACTCTTTGGAGTGGAGGGCAGGATATAAATCCAATATCTTCATCTACCTCACAGGGTGTCTGTTGTTGGGGAGGAAGGGAGAGGAGATTGTGAGACTCTTTGGAGTGGAGGGCAGGATATAAATCCAATATCTTCATCTACCTCACAGGGTGTCTGTTGTGGGTGGGGGGGAGGTAAATGAGATTGTGAGCTGGTCTGAGACTCTTCGGAGTGGAGGGCGGGATATAAAGCCAATATCTTCATCTACCTCACAGGGTGTCTGTTGTGTGTGTGTGTGTGTGGGGGGGAGGTAAAGGAGATTGTGAGCTGCTCTGAGACTCTTCAGGGTGGAGGGCAGGATGTAAATCCAATCTCTTCATTTTATCTTCTTCTTCGGCACTGGCAAGGGAAGAAAGGGAAGACAGAAGAGGCCCAGGAACCAAGGAGTTTGGCCTCATTCCGCAGAAACCCTCTCCAGAGAGTGACAGAGAAAGCCAAGCAAAACCCAAAGCGCCAGATCCATCCCTGCTCAACATTTTTTTTAAAGGAACTGGGGACTATGGATGATCAATCCCTGTTTAGATGAAAAGTCAGTCAGCCCTTTATCCAAAGGGCTATAGCATCAGAATCACAGGAGGTCATGGCTCCTCTGTATATTGCCCTGGTCAGGCCACACCTGGAATCCTGTGTGCCGTTCTGGAGGCCTCATTTCAAAAAAGATGTGGACACAATCGAGCAGAAGAGAGCAACAAGGATGATCAAAGGCCTGGAGGAAGAACCCTGTGAGGAAAAGCTGAGGGCCTTGGGAATGTTCAGTCTGGAGAAGAGGAGACTGAGGTGGGGACAGCATCGCTCTCTTGAAATATCTGAAAGGCTGTCATATGAACATATTTATGAACATATGACGCTGCCTTATACTGAACCAGACCCTCGGTCCATCCAAGTCAGTATTGTCTTCTCAGACTGGCAGCGGCTCTCCAGGGTCTCAAGCTGAGGTTTTTCACACCTATTTTCCTGGATCCTTTTTTGGAGATGCCAGGGATTGAACCTGGGACCTTCTGCTTCCCAAGCAGATGCTCTACCACTGAGCCACCATTTAGAGGAGCGCAAGGAGCTGTTCCACTTGGCAGCCGAGGATAGGACCTAAAGCAATGGGTTCAAATTACAAGCAGAAAAGTACCAGCTGGATATTAAGAAAAATTTTTTATGGTCAGAGTAGCTCAGAGGTGAAACCAGCTGCCTAGGAAGGTGGTGAGCTCCCCTTCATTGGCAGTCTTCAAAACGAGGCTGGATGATTATTTGTTGACATGCTTTAGGCTGATCCTGCATGGAGCAGGCGGTTGGACTAGATGGCCTGTATGGCCCCTTCCAACTCTAGGATTCTATAAACTAGGTTTACTGGCCAATCTCCTATAGCCAGGGTGGCCAAACTATGGCTCAAGAGCCACATGTGGCTCTTTCACACATATTGTGTGGCTCGAAGCCCCCACCCCATCAGCAGGTTTGGAGAAGGCATTTCTCTCTTTATATCATTTCTCCAAACCAAGCCAGCTGGTGGCTTGGAGAATGCATTTAAAGTTGTTTTCTTTCCACCTCTCCCTCCCTCCTCCATTTATTTCCTTTCTTCCTTTCTTTCTGCTCTCAAACATATGACATTAAGGTCTTGCGACACTCAAACATCTGACATTTATTCTCTGTGGCTCTTGTGTTAAGCCAGTTTGGCCACCCCTGCCCTACAGAATCTGAACCGTGTTCAAACTGAGCATTATTTTCCCCAGGTACGTATAAATCGGACCCTTGTTCCATCAAGGCCAGTCTTGTCTACTCAGACTGGCAGCAGCTTTCCAGGGCCTCTGGTAGAGGTCTTTCAGATCACCTCCTACCTCATCCTTTAAACTGGAGATGCTGGGGGTTGAACCCAGGACCTCCTCCATGCCAAGCAAATGCTCTACCAATGAGCCACAGCCCTTTCCTAAAGACATATTTGAACTCATGAAGCTGCCTTATACTGAATCAGACCACTGGTCCATCAAGGTCAGACGCTCTGCCACGGAGCTGTGCCCTCGTGTTCTGCAAATACAAGTAACGTGCAAAAAGGTTACACCTCTACTGCGAGTGGAACTGGTGTTTCCACTTTGAATCCTTTTTCATTCCTATTGTGTGTGTGTGTATAATGAACGATCTGTGTTCCTGCCTGGCTCATTGGAGCCTTGAGGCCTGAGCTTGGGGACTCAGGAACAAGGGGCAGGAGGATCCAAATCCTTGCTGCCCTGCTCCAATCAGAGGGCCCCTGCTGGTTTGAATGATCCAATGGCATCCTAGCGTGGGAACCTTGAAGTGTATATAGTCGGCCCAGTTCATCAGTTACAGAGTTGAGCCGTTACTATGCTGTACTTAATAAAGGAGCTATGATCCCTGCAACCGCGTCTCCTCCTTGCCTTACAGCTTTAGAAAGAGTGGTCGAAGGCAAAAAATATACTGGAGGTGCTCAGATGTGTAAATGAAATGGCTCGGCAACCTCACACATATGGAGGGAAGGCAACTGGGTATAGCCCCATCTTGTCAGATCTCAGAAGCTAAGCAGGGTCAGTACTTGGAAGGGAGACCACCAAGGAAGGCTCTGCAGAGGAAGGCCATGGCCAACCCCCTCTGCTTCTCACTTGTCTTGGAAACCCCTATGCCAGGATCCCCATAAGTCAGCTGTGATGTGGCAGCATTTCTCACACCCACACACTTCACTTACACCCCACTCTTTTCACCTGTGGAAGACTCAAAGTAGCGTACATTGTTCTGCTCTCCTCCCTTTTATCCTCACAACAACCCTGTAAAGTAGATTAGTCTGAGAGTGTGCGACTGGCCCAAGGTCAGCCAGTGAGCTTCCACGGCACCAGTGGGGATTAGAACCTGGATCTCCCAGATCTTCTCCAACCTCTAGAATTGGCACTAGGTCTTGCATAAATGGAAAGATCTCGCAGGATACAATGAACAAAACAGAGTATGAACTACATCCATCTGAAATCTATGCTTTCCTGCTTGTGGAAATACAGGTCAACGTATGGGAGCATCCTTGTGAGTTTAAGAGATGTCTGACAGGTAGACATGCACTAGGTGAACATATGAACATATGAAGCTGCCTTATACTGAATCAGACCCTTGGTCCATCAAAGTCAGTATTGTCTTCTCAGACTGGCAGCAGCTCTCCAGGGTCTCAAGCTGAGGATTTCCACGCCTACTTGCCTGGACCCTTTTTGGAGATGCCAGGGATTGAACCTGGGACCTTCTGCTTACCAAGCAGATGCTCTACCACTGAGCCACCATCCCTCCCCATGAGGTGCAATCTCTTTCCCTCACAACAGGTCTACGCCAAGAACCTGTGTCTGGCAGACCCTGCTCTGAAGCCCTAACTCTATGCCTTCCTCAAACGCCACCACAGAATCTCCAGGGATTTCCCACCAACCTGGAACTGGCAGCCCTTGTGAGGACTGGTCCCTCAGAAGCCAAGTCTAATTCAAGAAATATCTGGGGACTTTGGGGGTGGAGCCAGGAGACATTGGGGGTGGGGCCAGGAGCAAGAGTGTGGCAAGCATAACTGAACTCCAAAGGGAGTTCTAGCTATCACATTTAAATGGACTGCACACCTTTTCAATTCCTTCCTTCCACAGGAAATAATGAAGGACGGGGGCACCTTTATTTAGGCTCATAGAATTGGACTCCCTGGTCCAATATTTTTGAAACTTGGAGGGTATTTTGGGGAGAGGCACTGGATGCTATGCTGAAAATATGGTGCCTCTATCTAAAAAAACAGCCCTCCCAGAGCCCCAGATACCTGCAGATCAATTCTCTATATCCTATGGGAATCGGTCTCCACAGGGAATAATGCAGTGCCCATGAGACATTTCCCTCCCTCCCCGCTTTCTGATGACCTTGAAGCAGGGTGAGGGCCTCCAAACCGGGGGATCCCCTGCCCCCACCTGGGGATTGGCAACCCAGATGGAATTAGCAGTCCTACATATAAGAGAGAGTGGGCAGTGAATTAGAATGCAAAATAGTGGAAATATTCCCAGCAGATTAAAAGAATCACAAGTTGGGGTCTGGTAACTGTCAGTTTGTGTTGACTGGGCAGAAGCAACAGCAAAGACAATAAACATCAGAATAGGAGATCGATGTCTATGTCATTAGGTTTCCTAATTGTGAAGAGTTTGTTGTAATGTTCCGTTGGACTTCTCTAAAGCATGGGTTAAAATAACATTTCCATGTAGCATGAAGCCAGGGTCTGCTTTCTTCAAATACTAACACAAAAATACACTAGAATACAGTGGATATATACGTCCAAGTATGGATTCAACTAACAACATCCTTTTCTAAGACTAGTTCTGTCAGAGAGATTTCTATTCTGTTATATTGCATAATATCACAGACATTATTCTGATACACTATTCTAAAAGAGGTATACAGTGGATGCGTATCACAGCAACAGTGCCAGCAATGTCACTTTCGGTGCACACAGGTGGGATAGAAATCCCAGAAATAAATAAATACATAAGTGATGGCATCACAGCACCAGTTATGCAGGACACTCTTTACCCAAATACCAAAGTTTCCCAGGTTGCTGATGGTGCGATGGTACTACTTTCAGGGTGTGCCAGAAGTGACGTTCCTGCATTGCTGGTGATGTTGCTGCCACAGTGGGCTTGGCCTCCCCACAACTAGTAAGTTCCCCCGGCAGCCAGCTGGTCAGAAGCAGAGGGGGCTTGGCAACCTTACTTCTGGTGTGGGGGGGGGGGAAACAGAATTTATTGTAGCTCTCTAGGAGTAGTGTCAAAAAACTATTTGGCTGAGCCCTGAGATGGATGAATGAATGAGGCCTTCCTGGCTGCAGTGCCTTGGCCAAGGGACAATTGGCATGGCCTTTTCAGTTGCTGCCCCCATGAACCAAAGTTGCCTCTGTCTCTGTAGGTCTGCCGGAGAATGGAGAAGAGATTCCTCTTTTCCTAAGGCCTTGGAAATAACTGGCTAATTGTTTGGGTCTGTTCCATGACCTCTTTTACTACTGTCCTCTGTGGTTTTATGATGATGTTTAAACATTAATTGTTTTTATGACTGTCGAAAGCAAACATTTAGTGTGCGTGTGGGGACTAAATAGGGCTGAAAGGTGAAGTAGAAATCAGTTACTAATGCAATAAAGATATTCACCATGAGGAGGCAGGAAAATTGTGAAGAGCTGGTTCAATGGCCTGAAAATACAAAAAGTAGCATTTGTGGCTAATGTGAAATTAAAATTAAAAGATTCCAGTGTATTAGAATTCTATGATTGAAAACCTCCCTCCCCCAGATATAGGTACAGATATATAGACATAGGGATATACATTTATTCCTCAGAATTGTAGAGGGCTGTATGAAAAGGATCACAGGAACAACGTATTTGGCTAATCATATGACGTAGTTTGGCTGTTCTTAAGATTTCTGCGGAGCCATCCCATTTGGCGTAGAAAACAGTGAGAGCGGCAGATATTTCTGCAAGGGATGGGATCCATTTCTCTCCCCCTCCTCCCTGTAAAGTTCACTAAAGGATTGTTAGGACATCATTGTCGCTGGTAATTGTGTAGGCACACATGGTAATTGCATGTATTTGCACTAATTATGTAAATGCACAATAATTACAACTTAAGGGCTTTCCATGGTAAATTTTCAGAAACATGCATGGATTTCTCACTGGGGGCAGGAAACTATTGTGAAACTGCAGCCCCCCCCCCCCAAAAATCAAAACATTGTGGGGGGTGGTGGTGGTGTTAAGCTTTTAAGATGCGAATACCACCTTTTAGGCTCTAGATAGCCTAGACTCTTCAGATCTCTGAAGCTATACAGGGTCAGGCCTGGCTAATATTTGAATGAGATTAACAAGGGAGATAGGGTTTCCAGCTCTAGGATGGGAAATTCCTGGGGATTTTTTGGGTGTGGACCCTGGAAAAGGTGGGGTTTAGGGAGGGAAGGGGCATCAGCAGGGTATACTGCCTCACGGTCCACCCTTCAAAGCAGCCATTTTCTCCATGGGAGCTCATCTCCACGAGAGCCAGTTTGGTGTAGTGGTTAAGAGTGCCGACTCTTATCTGGGAGAACCGGGTTTGATTCTCCACTTCTCCACTTACAGCTGCTGGAATGGCCTTGGGTCGGCCATAGCTCTCATAGGAGTTGTCCTTGAAAGGGCAGCTGCTGTAAGAGCTCTCTCAGCCCCACCTACCTCACAGGGTGTCTGTTGTGCGGGGGCGGGGGGGGGGGGAAGAGATTGTGACCGCTCTGAGATTCGGAGTGGAGGGTGGGATATAAATCCAATTTCTTCTTCTTCCAATATCTCTGCCACCTGGAGGTCATTTGAAATCCCAGGAGATCTCCAGCCACCACCTGGAGTCTAGCAACCCTAAAATACCAGGGTCATGACGTGAAGGTAGACAGTGTCAAACTACGGGTGCTTTCACACACTCTAAATAATGTACTTTCCACTTTCAATGCACTTTGCAATTGGATTTTACTGTGTGAAATGGCAGAATCCACTGCAAATGGTCACTGAAGTGGATTGAAACTGCATTATGTAGCATGTGTGAAAGCACCCTTACTCTGACCGTCTCTTGCCTTGAAACCCCCACGGGGGTTACTCTAAATCAGCTGCAACTTGATGGCAAAAATACGAAAGAATCTTTTAAAGTGAGTGTTGTAACTGAACCGACATTCCTTTGCTTCCAGTCCAGTCCATTCTGTGGCACCGGGAAGTCAACCTCTGCCACTTGGCAGTTCCAATCCAATCCCTGGCTACTTGGGAGTCACATCTCTGTCCAAGTGGCTCACGTGGTTTCTGGCCTCTTTCACCCCAGGTGCTTGCCAAGGGTTTATTTCCTCACTGACACACGTTAAAGAATGATGATTGGCCATTAAAGGATGGATTAGAGGCTCTGGGCGCATAGCAGCCACCGGCGGAGATCGAGCTGGTGCTGCGTCATGGTGGAGAGATGTGCATGGGACAAATTCTGACTCTCACATGCTAGACAATTCTGATTCTCACATGCTAGCTGAGAGAATGTATGTTAAATGTTTCGAGAATCAAAGGATATTTTGTATAAATGATAAACAAGATTGGAGCCAGTGTGGTGTTGTGGTTCGGTTCTGGGATTAGGTTTGAATCCAAGCTCTGGCAGCTTGATGGTCCAGACCTTTGGACAGTTGCGCTCTCTCTCTCTCTTTCTGCCTACCTACCTTACAGGGTTGTTATGAGGATAAAATGGAGGGGAGGAAAATGATGTGAGCCACTGTGGGTCCCCCTTAGAGAGAAAGGCAGGATATACATGGAGTAATTTTTTTCCATTTAATCTTTTATAGAAAAACTGAATTATAGATAGAAACTACAATTGTAACTAGCTCAATATCAACACTATTTTTAATTACTATTTGTAACTTTGCTTATAATTATCTATATATCATTAAAAGCTTTTCTCCCTTCCATCTCTTCAGCTCTTCTGTCTTCTTTCATGGAGTAATTAACGATCAAAATGAAACCCTTCTGTCAGAGGTCTCCCACGGTTTGAACCAGTGTGCAGCACTAGGGTTAACAAGTCCCCGGCAGCCACCGGCAGGGAACTTTTTTCATGTGCACATAGTGTGCGTGGTGCAATGACATCACTTGTAAGTGTCGTCATTGTGCTGGCAATGTTGCATGCCAGCCACTCTAGGAGCTTCTGGGAAAACTCTATGGTATCATAGAGTTTCCCTCCCAAATTGTTCGAGCATCTGGGAAAACCATAGAGTTTTTCTGGAAGCTCCTAGAGCGGCCGGCGTGTGACATTGCCAGTGCAATGATGTCACTTGCAAGTGACGTCATTGTGACGGTAAGGTCGGGAAGGTATCCCCCTGCCAGCCCAATGTGGCCTGGCTGGTTGGGGACCTCCTGAGCAAGAGAACCCCTGCTAGGCCCGGGAGCTTGGCAATCTTAGGCAGCACAACAAAATGGCTGTCACAGAGGTGGGACTGATCACAAAATGGCTACCATAAGAACTGGGTCAAATCACGCAATATGTGGCAGTTCCACAAAATGTCAGATGGGTTCTAAGCCAAGCGTCCATTCCAAATGGATGTCCCCTGCAGGTGCAAAGGCGATACCTCCAATCTTTTCAGAAGCACTTTCTGCTGAAAGGTAGGGTAGAAATTCCAAGATTGACATATTGGTTTAAGGAAGAAGAAAAAGAGATTCGCTTTATACCCCACCCTTCACTACCCAAAGGAGTCTCAGAGTGGCTCACAATCTCTTTTCCTTTCCCCTCCCCACAACAGACATCCTGTGAGCAATGTTCCCTCTAAGCTGCAGAGTCTTGTGAGTAAACATTCTACTTTGTGAGCTACTGGTATTAAAGCTGTGAGCTATTGGATAAATTATTGTGCTCTGGGGCCATTTTTCTTGAGCTAAGACAAAAATGTGTGAGCTGGAGGCTGAAAATCTGTGAGCTAGCTCATGCTAACTCAGCTTAGAGGGAACACTGCCTGTGAGGTAGGTGGGACTGAGAGAGTTTGATGTAAACTGCTCTTGAGAGGAACAGCTCTGTGAGAACTTGTAACTGACTTGTAACTGCATGTGCAGGAGTGGGGAATCACTTAACTGCTACATCAAACTGGCTCTCACCAGTGCAAGCAGGCACCAGGTTATGGGAGCATGATACACATGTTACAAATACATTATTTTCATGCACTCATATTTTCTAAAGTATGCTTGTTGACATGACCTTACACATATATCAGCAATTGCAGGATTGCAGTTTATTCACACAAAATCTTAAGTCTCCAACCAGACAAGGAAGAGTCCCCTGAACATGGAGGTGCTTGATATATTATGGTCCAGACCTTATTTTGGGGTTCAGAGCTTTCAAAGTCTCCTCAGTGTTTTTGGTTGAATCTTTTATACATCATTCCCCTTTTGTCTTGGCAAATCTGAGCTCCCTCACTGGTTGGGACTGGGTGGAACTGTGGTGCATCAACCTTTGCCCCATCAAGCCATCAATCAATTGCTCTTCCACCACATTGGCTGGCTCTGCTCTCCCTCACTCACTGGTGGCCCCAGGACAGATGAGGATTAGCCCTCTGGAGAAACTGCTAGGCAGAGGCTGCTGCTAGGCAACTAATCTCGCGTCTCTCAGTAAAAAGCAACCAAGCTTGGTTCTCTCAGCAGAAGCTGGTGGTGGAGGCCCTTTCAAGTCCTGTTTTGGCCTTTGAGGTCAACCAAACTCATTGGTTGACTCTGCTGCTATCTCCCACCCAAGTGGCTGTTGCTAGCCAGCCAAGCTGATTCTGCCATAAAAGGCAATTGACCTTGGTTCTGGCAGTTGCTGCCTCTCCCTCCTCTCCCATTGGCTAAGCTGCCTATCACACTGTTCCCTCGATGGCTGAGGGATGGAGGAGGGAAAAACCCATAGAGAAAGCCTTCCCACGATGGCTGAGGGATGGAGGAGGGAAAAACCCATAGAGAAAGCCTTCCCACGACTGGTTGAGGGAGGGAGGAGGAGGGAAGTCTTTCTCTCGATTGGCTGAAGACTCCTCCCTATCCTCCTCTGGGAAGGAAATATCCAGTGGCAGGGGGAAAATGGTGTCCTCTTGCAGGAGGTCAGATACAGAGAGTGACAGATAAGGAGGGAAAGCAAGAGACAGAGAAAGATTGAAGTCAGCATTATCAGAGAGAGGCGGTTGGTCTGAAAGGCATCACTAAAGGCTTCTGAGGGGCCAGTCCTCACAAGGGCTGTCAGTTCCAGGTTGGTGGGAAATCCCTGGAGATTCTGTGGTGGAGTTTGAGGATAGAGTTAGGGCTTCAGAATGGGGTCTGCCAGACACAGGTTCTTGCTGTGGAACCTGACTGGGTGATTTCAGACCAGTCACACACTTCCAGCCTCACCTACCTTGCAGGGTTTTGGTGCCCCCCCTTGCCACTGTGGAGAAAGACTGTCCTTTTCCTATGAAGAGACTGCAGACAGGGAGAAGGAGGGGAAAGCTGGAGTCAGAGGGGGCAGATAAAGGGAAGGAGATAGGGTTGCCAACTCCAGGTTATTCCTGGAGACTTAAGGGGTGGAACCTAAAGAGGGTGGGGTTTGAAGAGGGGTGGGAACTCAGACAAGTACATGCCACCCTCCAAACCAGCCAGTTCCTCCTGGAGAACCACTGTTGCCAATCTCCAGGTGAGGGCTGGAGATCATTCAGAATTACAGCTGCTCTCCAGATGGCAAAGCTCAGCTCCCCTTGAGAGGGGTGGAGTGAATGCCTTCACTTGGGTGAGTGGGAAGACAGCAAGGAGGGGCACTTGCCCAGAGCCCCTTTCTAGAGCCCATTGTATTTTTCTTCACAGTGTGTCTTATCCCTAGTTAATAAGTTGCCAACAAGGAATGAATAAGGAACCAACTTCAGCCTCCTGACTGAAGAATAGCTCTGGCAGAGGTTGTCCTTGAAAGGGCAGCAGCTGTGAGAGCCCTCTCCAGCCCCACCCACCTCACAGGGTGTTTGTTGTGGGGGAGGAAGGTAAAGGAGATTGTGAGCCGCTCTGAGACTCTTCGGAGTGGAGGGCGGGATATAAATCCAATATCATCTTCTTCTTCTTCTTCTTCTTCTTCTTCTTCTTCTTCTTCTTCTTCTTCTTCTTCTTCTTCTTCTTCTTCTTCTTCTTCTTCTTCTTCTTCTTCTTCTTCTTCTTCTTCTTCTTCTTCTTCTTCTTCTTCTTCTTTGCTCACTATACCTAAGAGGGAGGAATATTTTGACTGGGGTTGGCAGCTCTAAATTGGGAAACTCCTGGAGATTTTGGGATGGAGTCTGGGGAGGACAGGGGAGTAGAATGTCTAGAGTCCACACTCCAAAGCCACCATTTTCTCCAAGAGAACTGATGTCTGTAGGCTGGAGATCAGCTGAAATTCCAGGAGATCTCCATGACCCACCAGTAAGCTGGTGGATATCTGTAATTTACAGACATCACATAATTATGTTTTGGAGGAAGCCTCCCCCTCTTTTAATGAAAAAATCTTGTGAACTTTTTAAAAGCAACTAATGAAGTTGATTTTGTTTTTACACTGACCTCATCTCTGCTCTTGAATGAGTTCTCTAAGGAAATGCTTAAAGGCAGGGGCTCCCAGGACATGTGGCTTGTGCTTAAGTCTTGAACTGGGAATTAGGCATTCTAAGCGGCTGCTGTATGACTTTGGAGGAGAGTCTTCAGTTTCTCAGGGTGCAGGTTTTCAGAGAGATGCTGACCCTCCATCTGCGTTCTGCCATCTCATACTGCAAGAGTTGGTGGAGTGGCACGGGTGTGATTTTCAGTCCAATCCCAAATAAAGTTCTACCCATCCCTTAAGTCCATTGACGCTGCCTAGGATGGCTCTGGAAGTTTCACGTGACTGAATGTTGTTCCCTACTATTGTCTGCTCCCTGCTACGTCAAACACAGATGTGTTCCATGGGTCCCACTTCCGGGTTTCGTTTCCTTTGGATGACAGAGACTTGTGACTTTTTTTTTTTACGGATATACAAGTGGCCTTGAAATTAAGACAATGGGGCTTTCCTAGGAGGCAGACGATCCACTATCAGATTCTCAGAAAGACAAGGAAAGGTATTGTCAAGAGTCACTCCATTTTGTTCCTCTTGCCATAAGTATCCAATTATACAATGCTATGCTTGTGCTTGCTATGATGCCTTTGATGTAACCCGTTGCTTGCTGCTTATCTGAAGGGAGGATGGCATGTCTGGGAGCTGGTTAGTTACCACACAACCAAGGTCGAGAACTGGAGGAGATGCAGCCCAGGAACTGATAACACCACCTGTGGTGATGAGAGCTTAACAGAAACCCTGTGCAAAATTCCCCGCTTTAGTTTGGCAGACTTTGGCTTGAATTATAACGATCAGGGCAAAGGTTTATAAGTACTAGGAACTGGTGGGAAGGTCAGTTCCAACAATGCCCATAAAGCTGGAATAAAGATCTTGAACTCTACTTGTCTTTTCCTTGGTTCTGGGTCTGACATTTTGTCGGAACTCCCAATTACTCTGGCCTAGCCTAATCCCAGACTCACGATGGCTGGTGAACAGGACCAGGCTACAGGGATCACCAAACCAGATGGTGAGGAGGAACCAAAGCCCGAAGGGCTGTGGGTCACTCCTGTCACAGTGACGGTGCGGAGAAAGGACTGGGGCTCCATGGATTTCCGGGAGAGTATTATCGGAGATCTGAGAGAAGACCCCCAACAATACCACCGGCTCTCGAGGCTGCAATGGTCCTACCACCCATGGGGATTCCAGGGTGACGAGAGCCGAGGAGAAGATCCCCGAACCAGCGGGTCCGGGGACGCGGCCGAAGAGTGGGTGCAAGAGGCTCTAGCCAGCCAGAGCAGTCAGCTCCATGAGGAGATGCAAGCCATGCACACCTTTATGATCCAGGAGATACAGAACCTTGCCCAGCAAGTGCGAGAGATGGTAGAGCGGGTCGCAACTGCTCCCCCCAGACAACCAGCCCTGGTGGGGGGGCAAAAGATCACTGATCCCAGCGAGGGGGAACCCCCAACAGGAGGCAATCCACCTGCGAGGGGCCAACCCGTGCCCCAGCCCCAACCCAGACCAGAGGAGTCAGTTCCAGTGCCGGGTGGGGGGGCCGAGTCAGTGAGGCGAGATTCGACGGGGACCCAGCTGAACTGGCCTATTTCATCGTGTCTGTGCAGGGCCACCTCAGTGTCTGGGCCATTAACTTCCCAATGGAACAATCCCAGGTAGTGTACATCAGAAGCTGCCTACGAGAAGCGGCTGCCCAATGGTATGTCACCCTGTTCGAGAGGCGATCCCCTGTACTGAACTCAGTCACTGATCTCTTGAGGGCCCTGTGGCGCCATTTCGAAGACCCCTTGCAGGAAACTAACACCATAGCGGCACTGCAAGATCTGAAACAGGGCGCCAGGTCGGTGCTAGACTACCTCAATGAGTTCAGAGCACTGAATTCTAAGGTCCACTGATGGGACGATGGGGCCAGGATCAAGCAGTTAAAAAGGGGCCTTAATTCCCACATTTACAGGGAGGCTCTGAAGTTGGGAGAACCATGGGACTTGGTCGGGTGGACCCAGCAGGCTTGTGAGATAGAGGATTACAATAAGATGATCGCCCTCCACAAGAAGCAACAAGGAGGGGTGACGAAAGATGCCTGTGAGAAAACGCCCCGACCCAGCTTGCCCAAGAGAGCGCCAGATCAGCTCTCCTGCGAGGAGCGTGACCGGACAGCCAAAGCCAAACTGTGCTTCAAATGTGTGTGGGGGGGAAACATATCACCAGCGAGTGTCCTAGCAAGTCGAGGGAACCTAGGACCTCCATGCCCCTGAATCCGGAGGTGCCAGCGTCCCAACGGCCAAGGCCAAGTCGGTGGTGTTGCAGTTCCGAAAGCCGATCCCCGAGGAATCCGAGGAGGAGGACAGAGGTGCCCAGATGCTGGGAAACGACCAAGACCTGCTGTGAGGAGTGCGCAACAGCAGGTCCAAGCAACGGCCGTGCTGCTATGTGTGAGATTATCCGGGACTTTGTACTATGTACCCATAACCCTAGTAAACCCCGGCACAAAACAGTTTTCCTGCATCAGGGCCCTACTGGACTCGGGATGCTCCAAAGACTTGCTATCCCCTAGCTTGTTGGAAGCATTTGGACTAAAAACTGTGCCCCTTTGAGAATCCTATGTGTTTGAACAGATGGATGAGAGCCCAATAAAGGGGGAGCCGTGTAGAATGGGGACAGAAGTTTGCACCCTGAGGGTGAGGGAGCATTGGGAACCCCGAACTTTTATTATCGCCCCGGCCACCAAATTCCAAGCCGTCCTCAGCCTGGAGTGGCTGGCCGATCATGACCCGCTTGTCCAGTGGAGCGGGAGTGCTATCTACTTCCTGGACCCAGTGTGCGAGAGTCACCGGTGGAATAAAGACTGGGGACCACACACCCCTCCCCAGCTGGAAAAACTTTGTGTCACCAAGGTCGAAGTACCCAGTTTGCCCCCCCAAATACCAAGATCTGCAAAAGGTGTTCGATGCCCAAGAGGCGGATGAGCTCCCCCCACACAGACCCACTGATTATGTCATTGAGCTGGTGGAGGGGGAGCCACTGCCCAAAGCCAAGCTGTACTCAATGAGTTGAGGGGAAAGGGAGGAGTTGCAAAGATTCCTGGATCTCATCCTATGTATGGGGTTCATACAACCCGCCAAGTCCCCCTATGCTGCCCTGGTGCCGTTCAGAAAGAAAAAGGACGGCAGCTTGCGGCTTTGCACTGACTTTCGCGGCTTGAATGCAATTTCCATTAGTAATGCGTACTCTCTTCCCCTTATACGGGACCTCCTAGGAGAGGCGTCCCAAGGGAAAATTTTCACTAAGCTTGACCTCCGAGATGCTTACTTCTGGGTGCGCATCAGGGAAGGGGATGAGTGGAAAACTACATTTAACACGGCACTGGGTCAATACGAATATGAAATTAATCAATGAAGTGTTGCACAAGTACCTATATAAGGAGTGGTCTGTTACCTGGATGATGTTTTGATATATTCTCAAGACCTGTCCTCACATATCCGCTTGGTGAGGGAGGTGCTACAGAGCCTGTATGAACACAAACTGTTTGCCAAACTGTCCAAGTGTGAATTCCATAAGACGGAGCTCGTTTTTTTGGGGTACTGCATCTCCACAGGGGGGCTGGGGATGGACTCAAATAAAATACAAGATGTGGTAGAGTGGGAGCCCCCTCGAACCTGCAAACAGCTCCAAAGTTTCCTTGGATTCGCACATTTCTATAGGGGGTTCATCAATAACTTTGCCAAGGTCACCCTAGCCATTTTGAAAAACCATTATCACTGCTTCCCAGCAGCCACCAGTGGGGTTAGGGTTGCAAGCCTCCAGGTGGGGTCTGGAGATCTCCCACTCTTACAACTGGTCTCCAGCTGGCAGAGATCAGCTCCTCTAGAGAAAATACTACAAGAATAATTGTCAAGAGTCACTCCATCTTTGTTCCTCTTGCCATATGTGTCTAATTTGCTAACAGTTATACAATGCTAATGCTTGTGCTTGCTATGCTTTGATTGCTTTGAAACATTCCCATTGCTTATCTAGAGGGAGGGTGGTATGTCTGGGAACTTGAACGTTACTATGCAACCAAGGTCAAGAGAGCTGGTGGAGATGTGGCCGAGGGGGTAGATAACAAGCACCTGGGGTGATGATAGAATAGGAGGGAACCCGCGCAAAATCCCCGCTGCAGCTTGGCTTGAATTGTAACAGTTAAGGCAAGGAGTTATAAGGGCAGGGAACTGGCGGGAGAGCCAGTTCCGACAACGCCTGTATCTGCCTATGATGCTGGAATAAAGATCTTGAACTTGTCTGTTCCTTGCCTCCGTGTCTGACAATAATCACCGGCAAACAATAATACCTTCACACATTCAGTGTGTACATATGTTCTGTTCAGTGCAATTCAGATAAACATTCATCAAGTACAGGCATAAGATATTTGCAGCCACTCAAATCTGAAGCACAGGGTACTCTTCTCCTCCCCCCTCCCCCCGCAAGTCTTATTTCAAACTGCTACTCAAAGTTCCAGCAGGCAAACGCCTCTATAGAATCAGTTTGTTGGTCTGCAACTTTGGGTGGAGCTTCCCAGTCGTTCAGCTGCAAACGCAATTCCAACTGAGGGAGTAAGGAACCGTATTCCCAGGATTTCCCACGGTTTCATATCCCTGGCCCTTCCTCAGCCTTTTCTCTCAAAGGCGCTGCTTCTCGGAGCCACAGTACATATATTTCAAATATGGATCCACACATGTAATTTAAAACCTCTGTTTCTGGCTCTTCTCAGCTGAAGCTACATGGGTGGAGAGCTGTTGCCAGTCTGAGAAGACAATAGTGATCTCGATGGACCAAGGGCCTGATTCAGTATAAAGCAGCTTCATGTGTTCATGCATTCTACCCTGCTGAAGTTTCTCCCCTCCTCAAGCCCCACCGTTGTGAGACTTCACACCCAAATCTTCCCAACCCAGGACTGGCAACCCCAAACTGATGTTTCTAAAGAGATAAAGATGAGGCCACCAGTTAGCCAGGAAACTGACCCTATGAATCTGTCCTTCAGAACTGCAATGCAGTGTCTGAATGTAGCCTTTAAGCTTCCTGGTGTTGCTAGGGTTACCAGCCTCCAGGTGGGGCCTGAAGATCTCTTGGAATTACAATTAATCTCCAGGCTACAGTGATCAAATCCCCTGGAGAAAATGGCTGCTTTGGAGGGTGGACTCTCTGGCATTATATCCACTCTCACGTTCCTAAGTCATGTCTCCCCTAGGCTCCACCTCCAAATCTCCAAGAATTTTCCAGTCTAAAGTTGGAAACTAACCCTGAAGCAACCTTTCTACCACATGTGCTGGTAGAATGGGATGCACCACTGTAGTGTGTAGACTGTAGTGAGAGAAACACGCATTTAAAATGCTTTCCCGTGTAGAAAAAAGTTAGAATCTAGGAGCACCTTTAAGACCAACAAAGTTTTATTAAAGGTGTGCACTTCTGTGTGCACACACACATCTTTTCCCACGTAAAACTCCTTGCCAGCAAAATATTGCAACATTGAGAAGAAAATTTCAGCCTAACTCTTTACATGCTGAACTAGTTATCCACTGACAAGGAATAATTAATGTTGAGGAACTCGGAAAAATAGTAATCCTGTAACTGTGATCTGATTAAATAGGGTTGCCAACCTCCAGGTGGTAGCTGGAGATTTCTTGGGATTACAACTGATCTCCAGGTGGCAGAGATCAGATCACCTGGAGAAAATGGCTGGCTTGGAAGGTGGACTCAACATTCTACCCCATTGAAGTCCTCCCCCTCCCCAAACTCTGCCTTCTGCAGGCTCCACCCACAAAATCTCCAGGCATTTCCCAACCTGGAGTTGGCAACACTTGGTTTGAGACAGTACAGGGCACCCTACTGCGTCTGACCTCTGCTACCCAATTCCTGCCTCCTTTTGCTGCATAATTTATTTGTTTATTCCACCTTTCTGCCTTTAACAAATAGCCACAAAGGTCGCTGCTAATTTAAAACATATATGATTAAAATCTACCCTCCAATCACACAGCCTTAAATTTTTCTAAAAGAAGTAAAAAGCACCCAGAGTTAAAATGCATACTGTGAAGAAATGAAGTTTTTCTCTTGGGAAGTTTGAGATGAGCCAAGCCTCCACTTTTCATTTTAACAGGTTTTTCCCCCTCTGGGCAGAGAACAGGCTGGGAAGGAGGCAGTCCATCAATGGCTTTCCAGGCTCACCTCAGCTTCAGCTACCTCTTAAGAAATGCTAATGGGTCTAGCTAGAGGGATGGCCAAGCTCTCCCCGCCCCGCCCGTCTCCTAGCAGGGAACAGAGGTTTGGAGGAATGAAATGCTAGATAGTCTTGGTCAAAATTTTATGGACCTCATTTCCCCTCTGTAAAATGGGCAGAAACTGCAAAGCTCAATTGGTACATTCATTTTTTTGCAAAATTTGTGAAGGCTGCAGTAGAATGACTAAAAATTCAAGGGATGTTTAAAACTCTCTAAGGCCAAGCCATTAATGGTTTATGCTGTATTTATGCCCTGGCTAGATTTTTATTGCCAGCTGTTTAATCTTGCATTTAATAGTTTGTTAATTTTTAACCTTTAAAAAAAAAAAAAACGAATAACTTTTACTTGTGAACTGAGCAGTTTTCCTGGAGAGACAGGAGAGAAATGTCCTACATAAATCCATCCGTGCAATGAGGCCATCAGATTGATCAATATTATTTACATTTTATGGACAGAACAACTGAGGTGAAGAGAGATTCAGGGGATGAAAGCCCCTGGCTGGTGGTCCCATGGTTTAATTTGTGCTTCACTCCTAGTGCTTAAGCTTCTAGCATAGAGTTCCCCAACACGGTGCCCACAGAAATTACAGCACCCACAGATACCTTTCATGGCGCCCACCAAGGGTTTTTTTAAAAAGTGGGCAAGTTCAGGTAGGGCTTTTGTCTAGCAGGGCTTCTGATTGGCTGTGCAGATCCTTAAAACGTTGTTTTGGCAGTAGCTGCCACCACAGCACAAAGATCTTCACTGTGTGACTGAAGGTCTGCCGTGTGTATGCAAGAAAATATTTTGAAGCAATATGTTCATTTTAAAAGACAGCCTGTTAAAACAGAGCTTTTTATGTCGAGAGGTATTCTTTGAGTTACAATGGAGAGTTATATTTTCAAATTGGCTACACCTCCTGTTAGGATTGCCAAGTCCAATTCATGAAATATCTGGAGACTTTGGGGGTGGAGCCAAGAGAATTTGGGGGTGGAGCCAGGAGACATTGGGGTGGAGCCAGGAGCAAGGGTGTGGCAAGCATAATTGAACTCCAAGGGAGCTCTGCCCATCACATTTCAAGGGACCGCACACCTTTTCAATGCCTTCCTTCCATAGGAAATAATGAAGGATAGGGGCACCTTTTTGGGGGGCTCATAGAATTGGACCCCCTGGTCCAATCTTTTTGAAACATAGGGAGTATATTGGGGAGAGCCACTGGATGCTATACTGAAAATCTGGTGCCTCTACCTCAAAAAACAAGGCCCCCAGAGCTCCAGATACCCACAGATCAATTCTCCATTATTTTCTATGGGGATAAGCCTCCTTAGGGAATCCAGCAGTTCCCAGCAGACATTTCCCTCCCCTTCCCCCGCTTTCTGATGACCCTGAAGCGGGGGGAGGGTCTCCAAACTGGGGGATCCCCTGCCCCCACCTGGGGATTGGCAACCCTACCTCCTGTGGCAGCCATTTTGCAGCCCGGCCCACCTCTTGTGGCAGCCATTCTGTGGTTGTGCCCACCATCCAGTGTCAGAATTCCAGTGGTCCCCGCAGATTCAAAAAGGTTGGGGACTTCTGATCTAGGAGTTACTTCTCGATTCATTTGCACATTGGGGGCTTCCATTACTGTGGCAGCCGACTTCCAGAAAGGCTTCTTGAAAATGCACATAGCAATTTTCCATATGACTTCTACAAAACTGTCAATGAAGTCACGCCATGTTTCAAGAAGCGAAGGCAAGATTATGTATGTGTTATGGAGAGAGTTCTTGAACTCCTTAATTGGCAGCTGGAAGAACGAAAGGCCGACAACTTGTCTTTAATGATGCATGTTTTCCTTGCTCAAATCTTTCAGAAGCCCGGAGGGAAGCAGATAGATTACGTTCAATGATACCAATATTTGATTTATCAAAACGGTCATATGAGCATGGTGGGCGGACGGGGTGAGGGTGAGGAGTCTATCCAGTTAATCAGAGAAAGTGGGCTCCAGTCATATCTGCCTGATGACAGCCCTCCAACTGCTGCGATACTCAGTCTACATGTAATGGAGGGAATAAAGGGAGCCAGTGTGGTGCAGTGGTGAGAGTGCTGGTCTAGGGGATGCCCATGGATAAATAGTGACCTCACCTTAGGCGAACGTTTGGCTTGAAACCTCCTAATACAGGGGCCTCCGACATGGTGGCTGAGGGCACTGTGGCACCCGCCAACATCTTTCCTGACACTTGCCAAGTGCTTGTAGAAAGTGAGAGGGGTTAGCGGGGGGGGGGGCATTTGCCCAGCAGGGTGTCTGACTAAGGCATCCTGTTCAGCAGCTTCCACATAAAATGTCAAAGTTACTATTAGAGTAAGATTGACAGCTCCTCCGAGGGAGTCTCTCACTTGGGGGGGGGGGACTTTGATCTACTGCTGGCCAGCAGGGGAAACCCCGCCCCTAAACATGGACATTGCATGGTGATTATAATATAGCGGAAGAGGCAAGGTGGTAGTGATTATCAGCTCTTTATTAGTTACAGCATAGTACAGGGCTGACTATAAGACTAACTACTGGGCAAACGGGGCCAACTATATAAACATTCCAGGTTCCCGCGCTAGCATCCTATTGGACCACTCAAACCAGGGGGCCTGTGATTGGAGCAGGGCAGCAGGGATTTGGATCCTCCTGCCCCTTGTTCCTGAGTCCCCAGACTCGGTCCTACAGACTCCAATGAGCCAGGCAAGAACTCCATATAATAGACGCATTACCGATCACATGCTCTGATTTTTTTTAATAACTCTGTGGTTTTGAAGTAAAAAAACCATAAGAATTTTGCCCCCAAAACAGAGCATTGCATGCAACATTACCGACACAACTATGTCACTTCTGGGTGATGTCATCATACCAGGGACGTCACAAGCAATGTCAGGCCCATCCCTGGAACTCCCCTCAACTCTCTGCACTGCAAGGGGACCTGGGAACCCTTAGAGTTATATACAATGTTGTTCCCTGCCATTTTGCGGTTGCCTCCATTTCCTGTGGCAGCCATTTTGTGATTGTGTCCACCACCCTGTGTGAAAATTCCAAAAGGGCCTGCAGGTTTGCAAAGGATGGGGAACCATGTCCTAATATTTTGTCACCCCTCCCCCCCCAGCCATTTTGTGAACTGGATTACGACCCCTTCTGAAAATCCCAGAAGTACACATAGGCCAAACAGGGTTGAAGATCCCTGCCCTAAAGCCAGGGCTTTTTTTGAGCAGGAACATGCGGGAACGCAGTTCCGGCTGGCTTGGTGTCAGGGGGTGTGGCCTGATATGCAAATAAGTTCCTGCTGGGCTTTTTAAACAAAAAAGCCATGTGTGAAGCATAGGGTTGCCAAGTCCAATTCAAGAAATATCTGGGGACTTCGGGGGTGGAGCCAGGAGACTTTGGGGGTGGAGCCAGGAGACATTAGGGGTGGAGCCAAGATCAAGGATGTGACAAGCATAACTGAACTCCAAAGGGAGTTCTGGCCATCACATTTAAAGGGACGGCACATCTTTTCAATTCCTTCCTTCCATAGGAAATAATGAAAGATAGGGGCACCTTCTTTTGGGGCTCGTAGAATTGGACCCCCTGGTCCAATCTTTTTGAAACTTGGGGGGTATTTTGGGGAGAGGCACTAGATGCTATACTGAAAATTTGGTGCCTCTACCCCCCAAAAACAGCCCTCCCAGAGTCCCAAATACCTGCAGATCAATTCTCCATGATTTTCTATGGGAATAAAGCCCCATAGGGAATAAAAGAGTTCCCAGCAGACATTTCCCTCCCCTCCTCCCCCCCTGCTTTCTGACGACCCTGAAGCGGGGGAAGGGTCTCCAAATCGGGGGATCCCCTGCCCCCACCTGGGGATTGGCAACCCTAGTGAAGCAATGGTGTCAGGGGTGTGGCCAAATATGCAAATGAGTTCCTGCTGGGCTTTTTCTACAAAAAGAGCCCTGCTTAAAGTATTATAATCACTCTAATTTATATGTTTCCTCAGATGCCCTTGGGAAAAAAGTGTACTGACAGGTTTCTTTTTTTAAAAAGCAATAATTTCCCCTTTCAATATTTGATTTTATGTCATCTCCCAAATAGGCCAAATATACTTGGTAGCAATGCTTTTATGTTAAAGATCTGGAACAAATGGAGATGGGTCCTTGGATGTCATTATTTTGCCATTTAGTGTCCTTTGTCAATTATTTGAGATTATGACAAGGTCAATTGTATGTTCAGTCTAAATCGTGTATATAGAGTGGACAGATTCATTGGCATTCTCATGGCAAACATGAAAAGAGAAATTAGCAGGGATTAGTGTACCCTGGTATTACAAGTTGCAAATTCAAATTCTCATTCAGCACAGAGAGTAAATGAAAGGGACGAGCCAGTTAATGAGCTGTTGGTTTATTCTTTAAAAAAGCCAAAAACATATCTAAAAATCTCATTTCTTTGCAAAATGTCTCCTAAAATTTATCTCTACGCAATCGAAATATACTATCCTCAAAGATACATCCATCCTTGGACGACTGTTTACAGTCAATAAGTAGATCTGATGCACAGGAATAGTGTACAGAAGACAGGGTTTTATAATTTCAGTTAAGGTCTACTTAATTATCAAACAACTTCTAGGATTCTGACCGGAAGACCTCCTGGAAATTAAAAAATATACAGGAGACAAGCACTCTAGGATTTAAGGTAAACTGAGAACATTATCACTCGAGATGACAGAGATCAATGTGTCGGGTTCGCTGACAATTGGGTCAAAAGGGTTCTGCTGTAGTTGCAGGTTTCCGCTATTCAGTCCTTTTCATTTCTCTATATCGCGTTGCATTGCATACCAGCATAGTCTGAACTATAGTTATTTTACACTTTGCTCAAACGTGTATCTAATTTGCGCATGCTTTGGCATTTCACTTGCTGTAACTTTCTCAATATGCTCAGGAGGAAGACATTGGCAGTGGGTTATCCAGGGCCGGATCTACGTATTTTTTGAGTGGGAGCAAAACCAAAAAAATGGCACCCCCACTCAAAAAATAGGAAGTGGGCAATCTGCCTCTCCCCATTTAAACACCCCAACGGGGAGGGAAGCCACGGGCCTGCCTCGCGGGGAAACAACAAAGGCAGGCAATCCGCCTCCCCCTCCCCATTTAAACACCCCATAGGGGTATTTATATGGGAAGGGAAGCCATGGGGCTGCCTTTGCTGCTTCCCCGCCTTGCAGAAAGTTGACAAAAGCAGCTGATCTTTCTCCCCCTTCCTGCCTAATCTTTCTCCCCCTTCCCTCCCCAAGGCGGCTTCTGGGGCTAGTGCCCCCTCTGTCCCCTTAGATCCAGCCCTGCTGTTATCTGGTAGCCATGACAGCATTAATGAACAAGTTAAAAAGCATTGGACCCAGAACTGAGCCCTGCAGTACCCCACTGCTTACCACCCTCCACTTCAGGGCTCATTCTTGTGGGCACCCCCCAGACACTTCGCGCTCAGGTTGCCAACTCTGGGGCAGCACCTGAGGAAAGCAGCGTCTGGATATGGCGAGAGCTCAGTGGAGATGTGATGCCATTCAGTGCTCCCTTCAAAGGTGCTGCATTCTCCAGGGGAACCGACATCTGCAGTCTGGAGGTCAATGCAATCCCAGGAGAACTTCAGACCCCACCAGGAGGTTGGCAACCCGGCTTTGCTCCCTGCACCTCTGGGGTCAGACCGGTGCTGCATCTTCTGAGGCACTGAAAGCAGCAGTCTTTCCCAAAGGTAGCTAGTTTGACCCAGGGTTGTCAACGTCCAATTGAGGCCTGGAGATCTTGAGGGATAACAATGGACCCAGACTACAGGCCTTAGTTCACCTGCAGAAAATGGGAGCTAGCGGGGGGACGGACTTTATGGCATCCCATCCTTTCTGAGCTACCTCCCCTCCCCAGGCTTTGCCCCTCCCCCAAAGTGTCCTGGAATTTCCTCCAAAATGCCACTGGGAAGAATGGACAGTGCAACTAGTCCTAATGTGGCCACTTTGGGTGTGATCACACAAGAGATTTGGCCTGACCTAGTCATGCCTCCCCTCTGGATTTAATGTGTGCAATCACATGCACACAACTGCCCCTTGAGTCCTGCCCGTACTTACCTTATTTTAGGATGGGCTGGGACTGGATTAAATAGCTACCGAGAACTTCCTGGTAGCAAATCTCTAAAATGCATTTGTTGTTGTTCAGTCACACAGTCGAGTTCGACTCTTTGCGACCCCATGGACCAAGTCATACCAGGCCCTCCTGTCTTCCACCATCCTTCGAAGTCTGCTCAAATTTGTTAGTTAGGCCATGCCCCCCTGATGAAGCCAATCCTCCAAGAGTTTAGGGGGCTTTTCGTACAGGGCCTACTGTAAGCTCCAGGAGGATTGGCTACATCAGGGGTGTGTGGCCTAATATGCAGAGGGGCTCCTGCTAGAAAAAGAGCCCTGTAATACCTGTCCAGCCATCTCATCTTTTGCTGTCCCCTTCTTCTTGTGCCTTCTGTCTTTCCCAGCATCAGGATCTTCTCCAGGGAGTGCTCCCTTCTCATTTGGTGGCCAAAGTATTTGAGCTTCAGCTTCAGCATCTGACCTTCCAGGGAACAGTCTGGGTTGATTTCCCTTAGGACTGACTGATTGGATCTTCTTGCAGTCCAAGGGACTCTCAAGTGTCTTCTCTAGCACCACAGCTCAAAAGCATCTATTCTTCTGTGCTCGGCCTTCCTTATGGTTCAGCTCTCACAGCCATACATTACTACTGGGAATACCATAGCTTTGACTATATGGACTTTTGTTGGCATACAGGGTGCATTTCCCAGTTGTGTGTGATGCAAGTTTCCTGCATGTGCAGGAGTAGTCTGAATGCTCCTCTTGCACGTGTGTGGCCCATGCCTCTCCTGGGAGCAGGGCAGGGGCTGTGTGATTGCCACAGCATGCATCAAAGTGAATTGGCTTTTCCAAAGCTGGGATACTGCCGTGTCAAATTCCCAGTGTGATCCCACCCTTTGGGGGCAATTGATCATTCTCACCGGGTCAATGGAACAGTGCATTCAGTCCCTTTAATCAAAATTGCATTTAATGCCAAGAATGATAGGCTTCCCAATTCCCAGGTTTAGAAACCTGCAAACAGGTCTCTTTCTTAAATGTGTGCCTTTACAGTTGAGCAGGAAACAGGAAGCGCTTCATGGGGAAGGGTCAGCAGCAGTTTTGTCAGAGCACAGACCCTCCATTTGTTTTGCTTTCATTTTCAGAACAAGTAAAGTTGTGGAGAAACCAGACCCAGTAAGTGTGTGTGTGAGAGAGAGAGAGAAAGAGAGGGAGGGGGCAGGAGATTCCCCTGTTTGGAGGCCCTCCCCCTGCTTTAGAAAGCTTTAGAAAGTGGGGCAGGGAGGGAAATGTCTACTGTGCACTCTATTATTCCCTATGGAAAACAATTCCCATAGGAAATAATGGGGAATTGATTCCGTGGGTATCTGGGGCTCTGGGGGGGATGTTCTTTGAGGTAGAGGCACCAAATTTTCAGCATAGCATTTGATGCCTTTCCTCAAAACACCCTCCATGTTTCAAAAGGATTGGACCAGGGGGGGCCAATTCTATGAGCCCCCAAAGAAGGTGCCCCTATCTTTCATTATTTCTAATGGAGGGAAGGCATTGAAAAGGTGTGCTGTCCCTTTAAATGTGATGGCCAGAACTCCCCTTGGAGTTCGACTGTACTTGTTCCAACCTTGCTCATGACTCCACCTCCAATGTCTCCTGGCCCCACCCCCAAAGTCTCCTGGCTCCACTCCCAAAGTCCCCAGATTTTTCTTGAATTGGACTTGGCAACCCTCATTATAAGATACCTGCTGGGGTAAAATGGAGCTCAGTTGTATGGAGCTAAATTGTTTTCACCCAGAGAGCCCTGGGACAGCTAAATACAGGCCTGAGTAGGAATTTCACACAGTATCCTGACATTTCCTGGGAAAACTTCATGTGCCAGCAATGTTGGCAATATGACTTGTTGACATACCCTAAATATTTGAAACTGTGTGCAGCAATAAGTTACTCCTTTCCTTTCAGAAAAGTACAACCCCCCCCCCCAACCACCTGACTGTAAGATGGCTGTTGCCCCCCTTCCTGTTCATTGTGGACCACCTACTTTTGATTTAAGAAGAATAAGGACCCAGTTCCATACACACATGCACATATGCAGGAAAAAAACAACCAGAAAGTTTTGGTTTTTAAGTGCTGGGAAATGAAATATTTGCAAAGCCAAACAGTTTTCCCTCATACCTTTCAGTACTCCCCCCCCCCCACAAACAATACACTAATTTCCAAATACTTGAGGTAAAGGAAATGGCTTCTTAGGAGGACGTGCATGTGGCATAACGGATGAGAAGATCAGAATAGATGTTTTCACCTACAGACCTATCTGCCTTTGTTCTTGAATAATTGTTTAAAATTATCTAAGGTTGCCAACCTCCAAGTGGGGCCAGGAGATATCCTGAAATCATAACAGCTTTCCAGACAAGGTATCAGTTCCCCTGGGAAAAAGTGGCTCCCTTTGGAGGGTGGATTCTAAGGCATGGTATCCCCTGGAGGTCCCTTCCCATCCCAAACCCCTCCTGCCCCAGGCTCCACCCTTAAACCTCTGGGAATGGAATTTCCCCACCCGGAGAAGGCAGTCCTCATTATGGCTTCTTTTGCACAGAGGGCTGAACTTTAAGAAACGTCTGCGATTGGCTCTCCTATGTCTTTAGCCTTTTCCAAATGGGAAGGGTAGATTTGAATCAGGAAATGGGGCCATGTGCCTTTCCCAAGGTAAATGACCCCCTGGAAATGTAATTTGTCCAAGTCAAGTAAACATGATTTCCCAACCAGGGCGAATTGTTTCTTCAGGGGCCAATGGAGATTGAGAAAAGGGCACCAGGCATAGGCTTAAACTGCACGAACTGGCGGAAATGGTGGTTCATTTTGTTTCGTGATTCGTTTGATTTCTGACCTGGTTCATGTTTAATTGGTGTGTTTGGTTTGGGAGTTGTAAAACTCACCTGGAGCCTTCAGCAGGCTCCCCTCCATCCACCTTCCAAGTTTGGTGAAGATTGGATTTGGAATTTCCAAGTCATAGCTCTGCAAAGCAAGTGCCCCCAGGAAAGCTCAGCTTCAGCTCTCATGACGACTCTTCGTGCTGCAGAATGGGAGCGCCATGATTCCCCGAGCTGCCAATCAATCTTTGGACAACTGCTATGGGTGTTTCTTGGATCTGGGAGACCCAGGTTTGGCTCCCCTTTCTACCACTGAAGCTCACTGAGTTGCCTTGAGCCTGCCACATGTCTTAGCCTACTAGGGTTGCTAGCCTCCAGGTGGGGCCTGGAATTCTCCCTCTTTTACAACTGTTCTCCCGTGGAGGAAATGGCTGCTTCGAAGGGTGAACTTTATGGCATTGTACCCTGCTGAGGCTTCTCCCCTCCCCAACCCCTGCCCTCTATGGTCGGGGGCCTATCTATCCATCCTCAAAGATTCCAGTTATTTTCCAACACAGACCTGGCAACCCTATACCTCATATGACTATTGTGAGGAGAAAGTGGAGTAGGAGAAAATTGATGCAAGCTGCTTTGGGGCCCACTGGGGAGAAAGGCAGGTTTTCCTGTATGTATAAAAGCTATTTCATCTTGCCAAAATGGAGCTCCCTCATTGGTTGAGACTGTGCTGCATCAACCTTTGACTCATCAAGTCAAGAGCACTTGCTTGTCATTGGTTGAGTTGACTCCTCTCTCCCACCTGAGTTGCTAGCCAGACAAGCTGATTCTGTCAGCAAAAAGCAATCAACCTTTGTTCTGGCTGCTGCTGGCTTTCCCTACTCTCCCATTGACTGAGCCGCCTGTCACATGGCTTCACAGAGGAGAAAAAGAAACCCTTCCCTTGATTGGCTGGGGCAGGGAGAAGGAGAAAAATAGCTACAGAAAGCCTTTCCTTCAATTGGCTGAGGGAGGAGGAGGCAAAAAGCCAGAGAAAGCCTTCCCTTGATTGGCTGAGAGCTCCTCCCTCTCCTCCTCTGGAAGGGAAACAGCCACAGATAGGGGAAAAAATGGTGTCTCCTGGCAGCAGATCAGATGCAAAGGGGGAGGGAAGGAGGGAAAGCAAGACAGAGTGGGAGAGATTACTTAAGACCAACAACATTATCAGAGAGAGACTGTTGGCCTGAAAAGTATCACTAAAGGCCTCTGAGGGAGAACTCATTGGGGCCAGTCCTGACTACGGCTGCCAGTTCCAGGTTGGTGAGAAATCCCTGGAGATTCTGTGTTGGAGTTTGAGGAGGGCAGGGTTTGGGGAGGGGAGAAACCTCCGCTGAATATAATGCCATAGAACAAAGTTAGAATCCAGTAGCACCTTTAAGACCAACAAAGTTGTATTCAGAATGTAAGCTTTCATGTGCATACGCACTTCATCTGATGATGAAATGGGGTACAATGAGCAGTTCTACGTATAGCTGGCGGGCAGTAGTTAAGCATGCAAAGTAATACAAAGTTAGAATCCAACAGGAAAAATGTTGAAATTAACAAATTGAAGAGCACCAAGTTTGGTCTGGATAGCATTTGCGTGGGACAACAACAAAGGCAGTAAACATGTCAGAATTGGAGAATGACGGTGAGAGTGTCACAAGGCAATAAATGCAGAGTCTGTTAACTGCTCTATTGCTCTTCAAGCCTGGGTTAAACCGAGAACATGTTTTTTTCAGAGGTGTTCCTGTCCACCCAAAGCAGTTATTTTCTCCCGGGGGAAAGAGGTCTGTTGTCTGGAGTTCAGTTGTGATCCCAGGAGGTCTTCAGGCTCCATCTGGAAGTTGGCTACCCTAGGCTTGGCTGCTTGCTCCTGTTCAGCAGCAACCTACTTTTGACAGCCAGTGTGGAATAGGAGTTAAGGGTTCAGAGCAGGGTCTGCGAGACCCAAGTTCTTACTGTGGAAGCTGACTGGGTGATTTCAGACCAGACACAGATTTTCAGCCTAACCTACCTCACAGGGTTGTGGTGTAGATCAAAGGGAGGGAGAGGAGAGGAGAATGATGTAAGCTTTTTTGGTTCCCCTCCCCACACTGTGGAGGAAGACTATAGTTTTCCTATGCAGAGGTTGCAGGGAGGGTGGAAGCAATGGATAAAGGGAAGAAGATAGGGTTGCCATCTCCAGGTTAGGAAATTCCTGGAGATTTAAGGGATGGAACCCGAAGAGGGTGGGGTGGTCAAATTCTGCACAGTTCTCAGTAGGCACACGTCTATGATGTAAATCAAATAAGGTCCTTTATTGAGACATGCTATAGCCCCTGGAGGGTCAGCCCATACAATTATATTATCACCTAAACCATTACTACCTAAGCAAGATTTGGCAGGTTTGCTAAGCAGGAATTAAGGTTCAAAGCATTTTCCCAGGAGAAGAATGAAGCCCCCTCCTATAACCGAAACCTGGGAGACATTGGTACAATAGATGACAGGGGGCCTTCACAGACTAGGGAGGAATGCAAGCTGTCTGAGCAGGCCTTCTGTCGTCCAGGGGAGAACGGTTACAGATACACAAAACAGAGCTATAGCTAAAATTGCACAGCATCAATAGTACATTCATGGGAAGATCTGCTTCTTGACGGGGGTTTGATGAGGGGTGGGACCTCAGGGAGGCACAATGCCACACCCTCCACCAGCCAAACCAGCCATTTCCTCCTGGGGAACCACTGCTGCCAATCTCCAGGTGAGGGCTGGAGATCACTCAGAATTACAGCTGCTCTCCAGATGGCAGAGATCAGCTCAACTTGAGGCCAATGTTCCCTCTAAGCTGCAGAGTCTTGTGAGCAAAAATTCTACTTTGTGAGCTACTGGCATTAAAGTTGAGAGCCACTGCATAAATTATTGTGCTCTGGGGCCAATTTTCCTGAGCTAAGACTAAAATGTGTGAACTGAAGGCTAAAAATCTATGCGCTAGCTCATGCTAATTCAGCTTAGAGGGAACACTGCTTGTGGTGTGTGTGTGGGGGGAATGAATGCCTTCATAAGAACATAAGAGAAGCCATGTTGGATCAGGCCAATGGCCCATCCAGTCCAACACTCTGTATCGCACAGTGGCCAAAATACACACACACACAAACACTGTGGCTAATAGCCACTGATGGACCTCTGCTCCATATTTTTATCCAATCCCCTCTTGAAGCTGGCTATGCTTGTAGCCGCCACTACCTCCTGTGGCAGTGAATTCCATATGTTAATCACCCTTTGGGTGAAGTACTTCCTTTTATCCGTTTTAACCTGACTGCTCAGAAATTTCATCGAATGCCCACAAGTTCTTGTATTGTGAGAAAGGGAGAAAAGGACTTCTTTCTCTACTTTCTCCATCCCATGCATTATCTTGTAAACCTCTATCATGTCACCCCGCAGTCGACGTTTCTCCAAGCTAAAGAGCCCCAAGCATTTTAACCTTTCTTCATAGGGAAAGTGTTCCAAACCTTTAATCATTCTAGTTGCCCTTTTCTGGACTTTTTCCAATGCTATAATATCCTTTTTGAGGTGCGGTGACCAGAATTGCACACAGTACTCCAAATGAGACCGCACCATCGATTTATATAGGGGCATTATGATACTGGCTGATTTGTTTTAAATTCCCTTCCTAATAATTCCCAGCATGGCATTGGCCTTTTTTATTGCAATTGCACACTGTCTTGACATTTTCAGTGAGTTATCTACTTCGACTGCAAGATCTCTCTCTTGGTCAGTCTCTGCCAGTTCACAACCCATCAACTTGTATTTGTAGCTGGGATTCTTGGCCCCAATGTGCATTAATTTGCGCTTGGCCACATTGAACCTAATCTGCCACGTTGATGCCCACTCACCCAGCCTCAACAGATCCCTTTGAGTGCCTCACAATCCTCTCTGGTTCTCATCACCCTGAACAATTTAGTGTCATCTGCAAACTTGGCCACTTCACTGCTTACTCCCAGCTCCAGATCATTAATGAACAAGTTAAAGAGCATGGGTCCCAGTACTGAGCCCTGCGGCACCCCACTGCTTACTGTCTTCCACTGCGAAGACTGCCCATTGATACTCACTCTCTGCTTCCTATTAATTATCCAGTTTTTGATCCACAAGAGGACCTGTCCTTTTACTCTATGACTCTGCACCATGACTCTCCTGCCAGCAGCCAAAATTTTTCCTCCAGGACCTCATGACTGCATTTTCCTACATCGTTGGTGCCAACATGCACACGGATCACTGGCTCCTCCCCAGCACTGTCTATCAGCCTATCTACGACACACATAATGTCCACTACCTTTGCACCAGGCAGGCAAGTCACCATACGGTCAGTACGTGGTTTTGCCACCCAGCTGTCTGCTTGCCTAAGGATCGAATCACCAACTACCAAGACCCCCCCCCCTCTCTCCCTGCCCAGGGATGGTTCCTTGGCGCGAAAGGATACCCGCTCACCAACTGAAGAAGAGGTCCCTACTGAGGGCGCATCCCCCTTATCCTCAGCACGGTGCCCTGTTCCCTCTCAACCCTCATGCTCCCTAGCAGCAACGGGGCTGCCACGTTCAGAGTGGGGCTCATCTAATACGTCCCCGAGAGTCTTTTCTGTGTGCCTCTGCTTCTCCAGGTCAGTCACCTCGGCCTCAAGGATACAAACTCGTTCCCTGAGGACCAGGAGCTCCTTGCATCGAGCACACACCCAAGACTTCTGTCCTGTGGGCAGACAGTCATACATGTGACACTCAGTGCAAAACACTGGAAAGCCCCCACCACACTGCTGGCATTCTACCTTCATGATAGCTTTTTAAAAAATATATAGTCCCCTTTTAAATCCTGTTTGTTTTTGTGGCTCTCCTTCTGGAGGGTCTACTTACCTTATTGGGAACACAAGGAAAATAAGGATCTGGGTGCCTGGTCCTTACACAGCCCCCAGGCGAAGAGCCACAGGCCAAGAGCCCTTTAGCTCTCTGGCAAGGCGCAGCTTAATAATGCAAAGAGGGTGGGGAACACAGCCACTCCTAATCAATCCGCAACAATCACCTTCAGCCCACTCAAACCAAACAAACAGCAGTTCCCCAGCAACCACAAACTCAGAATTTTCAGCAATCACACAATCGCACAAACTCAGAAATTCTCATCAACTTCCCCAGCTGCTTAGAAAGCCAAACCTCACCCTTGTAGCACTTCTTCTCTGCTCTCTCTCTGAGCTCTCTGAAATGAGACCTTCAGTTGGGTAGGTGGGAAGACGGGGTGGGGGGCATTCGCCCAGAGCCTCTTTCTAGAGCCCATTGTATTTTTCTACACAACAGACCTTTTCCCTAGTAAATAAAATATGTACAGGAACAAATCTGTCTCAGGTCAGATTCCTCATGATGACCTGCATGGTGCTCCTCCAAACAAGCAAATATTAGAAGGGTCCCTGGATATAGAAAATGGGCATATCATGGGAAAAGATAACCTAGAAGAACCCATAAGCAAGAATCTTTGCATGTCTATGGAAAGGGAGTTATTTATTTATGAGAGAGTTCAGCCCTCAGCTGCTGTCTTAACTGATAGGAACAAATTTACTGTCTCAGTGCAGAACTTTTCTTAGGCCTTACAATTCAATACACAGTCCATGGGTTGGGTGTGGACCTACCACAAGAGGCATTTCCAAGGTCCTTGCTGGGAACTCATTTCTCAGATGTCTGGAGCCCAATTTGGATCAGGAGCATAACGTGTGAGGAGGAGGGAAGGCATAGGTCCCTTCTCCCCACATGTTATGGTCCTAATCCAAGTGCGTGGTGAGAAGGGACTTACCCCTTCCCTCCTCTGGTGGGTGAAGCTTGGAGAGGGAAGGACCTCAGCAAAGTCTAATGCCAGAGGGTCCACCCTTCAAAGGAGCCATTTCCTCCAGGGTAGCTGATCTCTGATGCCTGGAGATCAGTTGTAATAGTGGGAGATCTCCCGCCACCACTGGCAGGTTGACAACTCTAATTTTATTTTATTTTTGTATTTTATATATTTGTGCGTGTGCGTTTTTGAACCTGGAAGTTATGTTGACCTCTGGCGACTGACCCCTACTGGGGGTCTGGAGGATATTCAGGGAGGTGGCTGACTAAAGCTTGCCCCTGTCCTCCTGACTAAGTATTTCAAGCAGGTCTCCCATCCAAGTACCAACCACAGTTGACCCTGCTTAGCTTCCAAGATCTGACAAGTTCTGGCTTGCCTGGGCTGTTTGGGTCAGGGCGACTACCTTCCTTTGACTCCTTTGCCTTGAAAACCACCACCTCTGAGCTGCCTTATTGCGACTGGGGGACAAATACGGACAAACCCCTACGATTCAAAAAGCCTTCCCCCCTCTTCTTTGTATTATGTCAGGTGAAATCAGTGTGGCGCAGTCTAATGCAGATATGACTTGATTTCCACACGTTAAAGGTTTGTGGAGCAATCCTGGGTAGGCCTACTCAGAAGTAAGCCCCATGTTATGCAGTGGGGCTTACTCCCAGGAAAGTGTCCTTAGCAGGGTTGCAGCCTGTGGTTGGCATCCCGTGAATACTGAAAAACCTTTGTAATGGCATGAAGGAGAAGTATGGCATGGCATCAGTGCAATGCCAACCATCCCCCATGTTTCCTCCACCCCTGCCCCCTACCAGCCCAGCAAGGGGCAGAGGAAAGAGTAGGGCTGTTGGTAGGAAGTCTCCTCCTGGGAGCCCAGGTTCTTTGGATTCCAGTCAAGGTGACCAGATACTGAAGAGGATGGAGCTGTCTTTACAAGTGGTACAGTGGGGGAGACTTGTCTTAGCAGTAGTCTGTGCGAAAAGGATCTAGGGGTCTTAGTGGATCACACGCTGAACATGAGTCAACAGTGTGATGCGGTGGCTAAAAAGTCAAACACAATTTTGGGCTGTATCAACAGAAGTATAGTGTCCAGATCACGTGATGTGATGGTATCACTTTACTCTGCTCTGGTAAGACCTCACCTGGAGTCTTGTGTTTAGCTTTGGCACCACATTTTAAGAAGGATATAGACAAGCTGGAACGGGTCCAGAGGAGGGCGATGAAGATAGTGAGGGGTCTGGAGATTCCTATGAGGAAAGGTTGAAGGAGCTGGGAATGTTTAGCCTGGAGAGGCGGTGGCTGAGAGGTGATATGATCACCATCTTCAAGTACTTGAAGGGCTGTCTCATATAGAGGATGGTGTGGAATTGTTCTCTATGACCCTGAAAGGTAGGACCAGAACCAATGGGTTGAAATTAAATCAAAAGAGATTCCGGCTCAACATTAGGAAGAACTTCCTGACCATTAGAGCGATTCCTCAGTGGAATAGGCTTTCTCAGGAGGTGGTGGGCTCTCCTTCCTTTGGAGGTTTTTAAACAGAGGCTAGATGGCCATCTGACAGCAATGAAGATCCTGTGAATTTAGGGAGAGGTGTTTGTGAGTTTCCTGCATTGTGCAGGGGGTTGGACTAGATGACCCTAGAGGTCCCTTTCAACTCTATGATTCTATGAATTAGGGGCAGCTTCTGACATGTCTTCTTCTGTAGGAAACCATTCAGTAGATGTAGTGGGGAACCTTATAACTATTCTGACCGATCAGTCAGATGGACTTTCGTGGTGCTAAGTGCCATCAAGTTGCAGTGGACTCAGGTTGACTGCATAGGGCAGGGGTGGCCAAACTTGCTTAACATAAAAGCCACATAGAATAAATGTGAAATATCTGAGAGCTGCAAGACATGAACATCAACTGTTTGAAGGAGGGAGGGAAGGAGGAAGGAATAGGTGGGAGAGGGAGGAGGGAGGTGGAGGTAGAAAGAAAGCAACTTTAACTTTAAATACATTCTCCAAGTTCCTGGCTTGGTGAAGTGATTTAAAGAGAGAAATCCCTTCTCCAAGCTGGCTGATGGGCAGTGGCGGCTTCAAGAACCACACAATATGTATGAAAGAGCCACATGTGGCTGCCGAGCCACAGTTTGGCCACACCTGCCACAGGGTTTTCAAGGCAAGAGACCAGTAGAAACTGTTTGCAATTGTGGAGTGAGATGGACAAACTAACTAGAACTCTAAGAGACTATGATTTAGATATATTCAAAAAGGAGTGGAAGAAATTTAAAGGATATATGGAGAAAGAGTGGAACGTAAAAAGACATTGGACAATCTTTTAGTATTGAGAAAAAAATATATATTGAACTTTGATCGGTTAGTAGTACCTTTAGTATTGAACTGAAATCTATAACTTCGGGGAAGTCAACATTGGAGGGAGGGGGGAGTGAAATATCATATGGGGTAGTATAAAAATTTATAATTAAGTTTTGTAACCATATGTTATCAATAAATTGTTAAAACATAGAAACTGTTTGCAATTGTTTGCCTCTGTGTAGTGACCCTGGACTTCCTTGGTGGTCTCCCATCCAGGTACTCACCAGGGCTGACCCTGCTTAACTTCCATGATCTGATGAGACCGAGCCAGGCTGGGTCATCCAGGTCAAGGCAAAAAATGGTCTAGAGAGGAACAAAGGTGTCTCGATGCAAGAGAGAGGCTGCAATGCCTTTTTATGAACTGTGACACGCCCAATGTTCTTTCTTCCTTTGTTGATATGACAGCGAAGGGACAATAATTCTCCCTGCTCTGAGATCTTTGGCAACCCAATCGAGGCATTAACAGGCCAGGTTCTGATTGGCAAACACCTCGGAGACCTAATCCACTGTTAATTCCTGTGGGTATTTTGTGTCCCAAGACCTGTGAGAATTCATGCGTGTCGGGAAGGGTGGATCCGCCAACCTCTTTCATTATTTGAACACTCCCTCTTAAATCAGTAAGACAAAATATTTTCCCTTGCTGTTTGATGCCATGTGTGGGAAGCCGTCATAGAAACCAAGCTGGTTTGGATAATTTTTTACCGACATTTGTACCCTGGATAATCTAGACCTGGCTCTTCAAGCCGTAGCCTCTTGGCTCAGGCAGAGTCGGTTGAAGCTGAATCCAACAAAGATGGAGGTTCTCTATCTGGGTCAGAGTGGCCCAGGAAGGGAGATCCCTTTACCAACTCTTGATGGGGTACCACTGATACCGGCCCCTAAGGTCAAGAGTTTGGGAGTGCTTCCTGAGTTCTCTTTGACAATGGAGGCCCAAGTTGCAGCCACTGCCAAATCCGCCTTTTTCCATCTCCAGCAGGCTCGGCAGTTGGCCCCCTTCCTGGAACATGACGACCTAACAATGGTGATCCATGCCACGGTCACCTCGAGAATAGATCACTGTAATGCTCTCTACATGGGGCTACCCTTGACCCTTACTGCAGCTAGTGCAGAATGCAGCAGCGTGTCTGTTAATGCTCCCTCGATGGGAGCACATTCAGCCGGTGCTGGAGAACTACATTGGTTGCCTATTGTGTTCTGAGTCCGTTTCAAGGTGTTGGTATTGACCTTTAAAGCCCTATATGATCGAGGGCCTATCTATCTTCGGGACCACCTTTCTCCACATGTTCCCCAGAGAGCACTGCGTTCAGGGACACAACATCTACTGTCCATCCCCAGACCAAGAGAGGCCAGGCTGTGTTCTACACGATCCAGGGCCTTCTCAGTGGCAGCACCTGAAATATGGAATGCACTCCTGGAGGCCATAAAGGCCCTGCGGGACTTCTCTCAATTCCTCAGGACCTGCAAAACCGAATTATTCCGACAGGCTTTTGGCACTTAAACTGGGAAGGACTGCCACCTACACTACTGAGAAATTGGAACTGCTACCAGGTTTAACTGTTAGTAAAGGACAATCCCGCCTAGGTAGTTATTTAACAGCACCATAAAATGGTTTTAAAATGTTTTAATAGTATTTATTGTTTGAAGTCTGAATGCTTAATTTGTATTTATTGTCTGAAATTTGGACTGTTAGCCACCCTGAGTCTGCTTGCGGAGAGGGAGGGGTATAAATTAAAGGTAATAAATAAATAAATAAATAATATGCTATTACAGGTAAAATTGTAGAATCATAGAATTGGAAGGGACCTCAAGTGGCATTTAGTCCAACCCCCTGACAATGCAGGAAATTCACAAATGCCTCTCCCCACCCCAAGTGATCCTGTTCCAGAAGATGGCAAAAAAAACACACCCTGAAAGTATAAGAAAGGCCATGAGAATTAAGCACTGATGCAACTCTTCCTGCCTAAGTTCACAGAATCAGCATTGCTGTCAGATGGCCATCTAGCCTTTGTTTGAAACCCTCCGCAGAAGAAGAGACCACCACTTCCCGAGGAAGCCCGTTCCACTGAGGAACCAATGTCACTGTCAGGAAACTCTTTCCTAATGTTTAGCCGAAAATTCTTTTGATTTAATTTCAACCCGCTGGTTCTGGTCTGACCTTCTTGGGCAACAGGTATGAGATGATTAAACATTTATTTGGTTAAGACATGCATTGTGAACAAATGTGCCTATTTCTAAACACTGAAATCTAAGGACACTTTATTTGAAGTAAGTCACATTTAATAACATGGAACTTACTTCTGAGTAGACTTGCTTAGGTGTGCCCTCCAAGGCTGTGGTCAGACTGGCAGCTTGGGTACTTTGGGAGTGGTGCTAAACACTCTGTTGCATTTTGTGATGGAGATATTCCATCAGACTCCAACCCTGATCCAGTCTCACTGCGCACTTCTGAGTTTCCAGCTCAACATTAGGAAAAACTTCCTGACTGTTAGAGCAGTTCCTCAGTGGAACAGGCTTCTTCGGGAGGTGGTGGGCTCTCCTTCCTTGGAGGTTTTTAAACAGAAGCTAGATGGCCATCTGACAGCAATGAAGATTCTGTGAATTTAGGGGGAGGTATTCATGAGTTTCCTGCTTTGTGCAGGGGGTTGGACTAGATGATCCTGGAGGTCCCTTCCAACTCTATGATTCTTTCATGCTTGAGTGTTCATATTAGCACTGCGCGTCAAGCATGGAGCGCACAGTTTGGTGTGTGTGTTTGTTTTTTTTAGAAAAAAAACTTGGACCTTTTTTTGGAAACATTTATTGGATGCATGTGCCCATGCATCTATATGCATATGCTCTACCATTTTAAAAAACAGAACAGTGAAACTAGAACTTCCAAGTTCACACTTCCAAGCTGGTTTGAGCATGCACAGGGGAGTTCAGGCATCCGGAAATGCGGGAGGGATGTGTAGGGATTTGTTAGCACTGGAATCCAACTACAGTCTATTTACTCTGCCTCCACCTCGTCTTCTGATGAGGTGAGAGCGACTGTGGAATGGCTGCCAGATGTGGCTGTGTAACGGAGCCCTTTTAATCCATTAGGGAAAAGCAGCTCTATTTGGCCAAAATGCCCGTCTGATCGCAGCCCAAGTGTCTTTTTGAAAGACAGAAGGATATGGAAAACAACTTAACAAAAGAACATAGATTTTGTTTGATTTACACCCCATTCTGCCTTGTGGGCTCAAAGCAGCTTTGTAACAATTTTTCTAAATGCTACCACTTCTGTCCCCGAGGGGCTCACATTCAGGGAATTAAATAGTTCAGAGGATAAAAGAGGCTAAAATGAAGTAACAATGTCATTTTTTAGAATATGGGAAAAAAACAAACCAAACTTACTTGGCTTGAACAGAAAACAACATACTGATTCCATGACATACGTAACTTGTCCTAAGAGCCAAACAGATGAGTGTTTTCTGCCAACAACTGCCTGACAAACAGGTATTTGAGGGGTAGAGTAAGAGGAAACAGAGCTCAGTATAGGGTTGCCAGCTCCATGCTTGGATATTCCTGGATATCTAGAGCTGAAGCTTGGGGAGGGGAGGGACATCAGCAGGTTGTAATACTGTACAGTCCACCGTCCAAAATTGCTGTTGTTTCCAGGGGAACCGATTGCTGTAATCTGGAGATCAGTTGTAATTCTGAGAGATCTGCAGGCTCCACCTGGAGGCTGGCAACCCTAGCTCAGATCCAAGGCTGCTGGTGATGGTGCCTTTGGAGTTTTGTAAGATAATAAGCCAAGGAAATTGTTAACATCTCCTTCTTCGTTTCTGTGACATGAGAAACAAAACAAAGAACAAATGTTCCTTACTTCATAGGCCTGCAGATTAAAATTTGACTAATCTGTCAAGCATGCGGGTTCAATGACGATTCAAGTTTGATACAAAACTACGTTTATTGATAGACCGATACTTTCTCCTAGAACAGGTTTTGAGAGTGATGCTAAAGATACATTGATACAATACTTTTAAGACCTACTTCAAAGGATTCCAAAGGGTGGGGGCGAAGGATGCGCTCTAACACATAAATCATCATAAATGTCTACATTCTCACAGCGTTATCAGTACTCCGTCCTTGCTTTCCTCAGATGTTCTACACTCCCGTACAGGAATGTATGGGAAGGTGCTGATTACTTTTTCTCAAGTTAGTTTCATTTCTCTCTATTCTACTTCACAAGCAATAAAGCAAAAAGGGGGAGGGGGGAAAGAATAACAGAGCTAATACTCCACGCTTCACTTTTGCATCTAAAATTTCTTCTACTTCATGGTGACTCTGATTCCAAATCTGGATAGGTTGTGGAGCTGGCAGTTGAGGGTGCCAAGGAGTACCACCCGGGTCTCTTCGCAAAAGACTGCAATGAAAAACAGGGTGTATTTTACTAAACATTTTGGGTAACTCCAGCTGTACTGTCACTTTATTGATTACCCTCTTTATTCTGAATGGCCCCAAAAACTGATAAGCCAACTTCCTTGAGGGCTGATTCAACAGGAGGTTTTTGTTGACACAAATACCAAATCACCCACTTTGAAATCCCACACAGGCACATGGGACTTGTCATATTGTCTTTTATAAGCTTCTTTGGCCATTTCCAGATTCTCCTGTATTCCCTTCCAGCTTCCCTCCAACTTTCCCCACTCGAAAGAGATGGGGTCCCTGGCTCGTTGTCCCCCTTGTAGCAATGGGACAGGCTTGCCCTTATATCCATTCACAATTTGGAACGGTGATTCTTTGGTTGAGCTATGCACACTGTTATTGTAACCATAGTCGGCAAATGGCAACAGGTCTACCCAATTGGACTGCTGGTGATTCACATAACATTGTAAATATTGCTCTAAGAGTGCATTTACTTGTTCCGTCTGTCCATCAGTCTGGGGATGATACGCCGAGCTCAAGCCTTGTTCTATACCCATCAGTTAGCAAAACTTCCGCCAGAAGTTGGCAACAAACTGTGGGCCACGGTCACTAATGATCTTATCTGGGAATGAGTGGATTTTTACAATGTGGTGGAAAAACAAATAAGCTAACCTCTTGGCCGTTGGCAATTGCGCACAAGGGATGAAGTGCGCCTGTTTTGAAAAGGTGTCCACTACTACCATAATTACGGTTTTCCCTTGCGAGACCCGTAGTTCAACTATAAAATCCATTGACACTACAAACCAAGGGCGCGAAGCGGTTTCTAGAGGCTTCAACAGTCCAGGGGGTTTTCCTCCCCTTCTTTTAGCCATCAAGCAAATAGGGCAGGAGGCCACAAACTCAGAAACATCCTTTTTCATGGATGGCCACTAAAATTGCCTGTTAATTAGGTGCAGTGTCTTCACATACGCAAAGTGCCATGACAGTTTGTTAGAGTGGCAAAATTGCAGGACTTCTGAGTGAAGACTCTTGGGGACATATAGTTTGCCGTCTTTATACCAAAATCCATCCTCCTCCTTTTGCACCTCACCCGGCCGATCTTCTCCCTCATTTTCGGTTTCTGTGGCCAGGCGTTTCCCTCCCCACTTCTCTGTCTGAAGATTCTGCTTTGATTTGGACCGGGTGGTCACCATGGCCGCTACTTGGGAAGGGGAAATTAAGGAGTATACCACTTCCTCCTTTTGACTCTTGTGCTGGGGAAGGCGTGAAAAGTTTTTTTTGTCCCTGGGATGTGCTTCAGCACAAAGTCGAATTTGGTGAAGAATCCTGTCCACCGAATCTGTTTCTCAGTGAGTTTACGGCGGTGGGTGAGTGCTGCTAAATTTTTGTGCTTGGTCCAAATTTCAAATGGCAGTTTGGCGCCTTCTAGCCAGGACCTCCAGGTCTTTAAAGAATAGGTTACAGCAAAAGCCTCTTTATCCCACACTGACCAATTTCTCTGCTCATGGGAAAATTTCTTAGATATGTAGGCACAGGGTTTTAGCCTCCCTTCCTCATCCCTCTGCATGAGGATGGCTCCGACGGCGACATCAGAAGCAACGCATTGCACAATGAAGGGTTTTAGCTCATTGGGATGACTCAAGACTGGCTCACTGGTGAACAGTCGCTTAAGTTTGTTGAACGCTTCTAGGACTTCCGGGATTTGAGAGGACTTCCGGGATTTGGAGAATGCTGAGCTGACCTGCCTCTCTAAGGGGGGCAGACTGGAACTTCTGTTTGAGGTAGTAAAGGGCAAATTTTTGCCTTCTGCCTACTTTTCTCAGTGAGAGATTAGTCCAAGATATGCACAGGAAACTTTGAGGTGATTTACCTTGGCTAAAAAGGAGTCCCGAGGGGGGGGGGCTTTTTTGAGGCTTTGAGGGATCCCCGGAGAAAAGTTGCATATTCATCATCTGCAGAAGCTTACAGAGTCATTTATTTGACATAAGTTTGACAAGATCCTAATCTTCTTTGAGACTGCTGAACATCTGATGCTGTATGAGACCAGTGTTGATTTGGATAACTTTAGAAAAAGGTACTGATTGCAATCTACTATTCCGGGACTATTTTAAAGCAAACAAAATAATATTAGAAGGTGGGAAAAAATTAATATCTGAGTCTGGGAAGGTCAGAGGATGACGAAATTAGGCTCATTTGAAAGGGCAAGTTCTAATCTATCAAACCTGATAGTTGAAATTTAATTTGGTGATATCAAATTTTTTGCTGTTTTTTTAATGTCAGAGTCAAAGGTAATCTATGCAAGAGCTGCCTCATTGGAGAAGATGCAAGATCAGTTGTAAGCAATGGAAGCTAGGGTGATGAAAGGGGCGGAAAAGATGACAAATGCAAAAAAGAGCTTTAAAAAGATATTGAGGACTTTAAAAAAGAAATGGAAGAGCTTAGAAATGAAACAGTGGTGGTGTCAAAAAAAAGTGCAGGAGGTAGAACGGAAAGTTAAACTCCAGGATTCCACCTTATTAAAAATGCAAGAAAAAATAACAATCCATGACTGTAATTTGATGGAAACACAAATACATCTGAGAGGAGTACCTGAAGAAGGGACAGACTTAAAAGAACATGTAATAAAAATAATTGCTGATTTTTTGGAGGAAGATCCTGAAGGGACTAGAAATATGTATGATTATATGTATAGAGTGAATTACAATATGCCAAGAAAATCAATTTACCAAGATATGTGGTTATAAGATATATGACAAAAGAAATGGTGGGGAAAATCTTGAATAAAAATTTTGAAAAGACATTGATAGTGGGAGGAAGCAGAGTAAGAATAATGAAAGAATTGCCGAGACAAGTGATAAACTTCTTGTAAAGGAGAACATATAAGAAATTAACAGAAAAACTACGTGACAATGGAATGAGTTATAGATGGATAATACCTGAAGGTTTGAGCTTTGAGCTACAAGGAAGAAGGATTACAATCACAGATACACAGGAGCTGTGAAAATTTTATGAAGAAAATAAAGAATTTGCACCATGATGGATTATAAATTATTATTTTGGAATGTAAATGGACTAAATTCACCACAAAAAAGAAAGGCAATATTTCATTGGATTAAAAAACAATAATATAATTTTATTTACAAAAAGTTCATATTAAACAAAAGGATTATAAATTTTTATGGAATAAACAATTGGGACTGGAATTTTTTTCAATGAATGAACAGAAGAAAAGGGGTGTGATTTTTTTTTATATTGAACAAGAATTGGACCCAAAAATAATATTTAAAGATAAAGATGGAAGATTTGTGGCAGTAGAAGTAATAATAAATGCGAAAAAAAAAATCTTATTATTGGGACTGTATGCACCAAATGGTGCAAAAGATGTTTTTTTAAAAGACATTATAAAACAATTTGATGAAGTGACATATGACCAGGTCATGATTATGGGAGACTTCAATGGAACAATTCAGAATACATGGACAGATCTGGGAAAAAAAAATAATAAAGAAGGAAAATTGCCAAAATCCTTCTTTGAACTGGTTAAACAAGAAAACCTGGAAGATATATGGAGAAAATTTAAACCTGAAGTACGAGATTATACATTTTTTTCAGCAAGACATAATACTTTTTCCAGAATTGACATGTTATAGGGTACAAAGGACTTACACCTTATAACTAAGAAAGTAGAGATCTTACCAAAGATAGGTGCAGATCATAACCCAATATTATGTATTACAAAATTGTCTAAAAAAGTGAGAAGATGGAGATTAAATGAAGATTTACTACAAAATAAAGAATTAGTGACATCTCTAGAAAATGAAACTAAAGATTTCTTCCAAATAAATGATAAAGATGATATAGAATTTCAGATGGTATGGGATGCTTATAAAGCCGTAATGAGAGGAATATTGATTACATTAAACAATAAGGACAAAAGGGCAAAAGAAAAACAGATGTTGGACATTCAAAATGAAATAAAGAAAAAAGAAGGGGAACTGAGGAAAAGGCCAGGGAAAAAGAAAATTATAAGAGAGATTACAATACTACAAGCACAAATGAGACATTTGTTAAATAAGGAAATGGAATGGAATTTTAAAAGATTACAACAGAAGTCCTTTGAGGGAGCAATTAAACTTGGAAAGTATTTGGCCTGGCAACTGAAGAAAAAGAGAGGAAGCAAAATTATTAATAAACTTGTGGTTGATGGACGAGAGAGGGTGGATCAAGAAGGAATAAAGAGAGAATTTTTCTAGTACTATGCTAAATTATTTAAAGGTGTTAAGTAAAGAAGGAAAGGATGGAAGCATATTTGCAAAAGATTAAAATAGCGCCCTTAACTGAATATATGAAGAAAAATTGAATGATCCAATTGAAAAAATAGAAATTGAAGCAGTGATTAATGCAATGAAAACTGGAAAAGCCCCTGGGCCATATGGAAATATGGCAAAATTTTTAAATTTTTTTAAAGAAGAATTAGTACCGAAACTTCAAAAATTGATGAATATTAGAAGAATAAAAGGGAAAATACCAAAAACATGGAAGGAAGCTGTAATTTCTTTGATTCCTAAAGAAGATAGAGATGTCATGAATGTAAAGAACTATAGACCAATTTCATTACTAAATAATGACTATAAGATATATACAAGAATTTTGGCAGAACGACTTAAACAATATTTGATAAATTTCATAAAGGAAAGACCAAGTGGGATTTCTCTCTAAAAGGCAAATAAGAGACAATATTAGAACTGTTGTAAATATTGTAGAATATTATGAAAGACATCCAGAGAAGGAAGTTGCATTATTCTTTGCGGATGCAGAGAAAGCTTTTGATAATTTGAACTGGGACTTTATGTTTGCAGTAATGGAGAAAATAGAGTTGGGGGAAAACTTTATAAGAATGATAAAGCCAATATATACTGAACAACGTGCAAAGTTATGTATAAATGCAGATCTTACAGATGAAATGATAATCAGCAAAGATACAAGAAAAAGTTGTCTGCTTTCACCTTTGTTGTTTATAATGACTCTTGAAATTTTATTGATGCAAATACAAGATGATAAAGAAATAGAAGGGTTGAGAGTTAAAGGATTTATTTACAAATATGGAGCTTTTGCAGATGATATAGTGTTTATAAATGAAAATCCTACACAAGTAACACCTTTGTTGTTAGCTAAAATACAAGAATATGGAGAACTGTCGGGATTTTATGTTAATAAAGAAAAATCAAAATTTTTATGTAAAAATATGCAAGTAAACAAACAAAAGGAGTTGCAGAGACTAACAGGATGTGAAGTTACCTCTAAAGTAAAATAACAATGAAGAATATTGACCTGTTCAAAAATAACTATGAAAAGCTATGGCGTAAAATGGATGAAGATATGATAAAATGGAATAAGCTTAACTTGTCATTGCTTGGAAGAATAGCTTCAATTAAGATTAATATTTTGCCGAGAATAATGTATTTGTTTCAAACTATTCCGATAGTGAAAGACGGTAAACAATTTAACAATTGGCAAAGGAAGATTTCGGAATTTGTATGGGCTGGGAAGAAACCAAGGATTAAAATGAAAGTTTTAATAGATGCTAAAGAAAGAGGAGGATTCCAATTACCAGTTTTAAGATTATATCATGAAGCAGTTTGTTTAGTGTGGATAAAAGATTGGGTGATGCTGTTGAATAAAAAACTTTTAGCATTGGAAGGTCGTGGAAATAAATTCGGCTGGCACGCTTATATGTATTATGGGAAGAAAAAGATGGATAGTTTTTTCTCTCACCATTATATAAGAAATAATTTGTTGAATACTTGGATGAAGTATAAGAAATATGGTGATGAAAGAAAACCATTATGGATAGTGCCAGCAGAAGTGATAAAAATAACAGCTGAGACAGGTGAGGAAAAATGGCTGTCATACAAGCAATTATTAAAAATACAAAGTGGCAAAATAGAATTGAAAACTGCTGTGGAGTTGAATAACAAATACGATTGGTTTCAAATGCAACAAATAAAGAGTTTGGTGGAAGAAGATATTAAAACTGAAGGAATAAGACAAGAGCAAACAGAAATGGAAAAAGTTCTGCTTGGAGATAATGAAAAATTAATTTCAAAAACTTATAAGTTAATTTTCAAATGGTCTACAGAAGATGAAGTAGTGATATCTCAAATGATTAAATGGGCGATAAATGTAAATAAAGAAATACAGATAGATACATGGGAATATTTATGGAAGAACTCTATGAAACTTTCAACATGTCAGAGTATTAAAGAGAACTGTTTTAAAATGATGTATAGATGGTATATGACTCCTAAAAAATTGGCAAAGATGAATAACAAGATGCCAGACAGATGTTGGAAATGTAAAAAACATGAAGGTTCTTTCTATGTGGTGGACTTGTGAAAGAGTGAAAAAGTATTGGCAGATGATCCAACAAGAAATTTCTAGAATCTTGGGATATGAATTCAAGAAAGCTGCAGAGACTTTTCTGTTGGGATTACAAATGGAAAAATTTCCAAAAGAAGATAGAACTATAATTTGGTACTTGCTTTCAGCTGCTAGGACACTATATGCGCAGTTATGGAAGCAAGAAAAAATACCAGAAAAATGGGATTGGATTGTAAAAGTTATGACATGGAGTGAGATGGACAAATTAACAAGAACTTTAAGAGACTATGATTTAGAAGATTTTAAAAGGGAGTGGAAAAAATTTAGAAGTTATGTAGAAGACGAGTGGAAAGTAAAAGGACATTGGACAATTTTTGATAATGATTAAACTTTAGAAGAAAGAAGAATATTAATTTTAGATCTTAGGAATTAAGGGTACCTTTTAATGTTAGTATTTTGAGTATATAACACTGGCGGGGGTCAAGTAATGGGGGGAGGGGTGATTAGAAAGAAGCACATTGGATAGATGAAAAGAAGTTATTAATGGAAATTATTACCATATGTTATCAATAAAATTGTTTAAAACTAAAGTTTGTTGAACGCTTCTTGACATTTCGGCGTCAAATTTAACTTTGCCCCCGGTTTTTTAGAGTCAGGACCCTTTCCCTTAGTTTTCAACAATTCAGTGAGGGGCAACATTACTTGAGCAAACCCTGGTATAAAGGTGCGGTAGAAATTGACGAACCCGAGAAACGATTGGAGCTGTCTACATGTCCTCAGGGGAGCCCAATCCAACACCACTTGAACCTTGCTCGGGTCCATGGCCAGCCCCTGCCCGGATACCCTGAAACCTAGGTAGTCGAGTTCGGTTTTGTGGAACTCGCATTTGGACAACTTAGCATACAGTTTGTGCTTTAGTAGAGTCCTGAGAACTTCCCGCACTAACTTCACGTGTGACTGGAGGTCTTCGGAATAGATAATTATGTCATCCAGGTACAGCACCACCCCCTTAAACAAGTATTCTCTCAGCACTTCATTGATAAAGTTCATGAAAACTCCAGGTGCTCCTTGCAACTCAAATGGCATCACTAGGTACTCAAATTGTCCCATAGGTGTATTGAATGCCATTTTCCACTCATCCCCCTCCTTGATGCGCACCCTGAAGTACGCATCCCTCAAGTCCAATTTAGTCAAAATCTTCCCCTCTGACACCATACTGAGTAAGTCCTTGATGAGTGGTATTGGGTACGCATTAGATGTGGAAATCCCATTAATCCCACGGAAGTCAGTGCAAAGTCTAAGTGAGCCGTCCTTCTTTTTCCGGAAGAGGACAGGGGCTGCATGGGGGGCCGTGGCAGGTCATATGAAACCCCTCTTTGAATTCTTATCTAAGAATTTCCTCAGTTCCACCTTTTCAGCCCACCCCATTGAATACAGCTTTGCTTTGAGCAGGGTTTGCCCTGGGATCAGTTCAATAGCACAGTCCGTGTCCCTATGGGGTGGGAGTTCATCAGCCCCCTGTTCACTGAACACCACCCTTAAGTCTCCTCCATCATCAGGCAAACCTCATTTCAGGGCGGTGGACTGGGACCCCATTCCTGGTTCCAATGGTGGGTTCGACACCTCACATCATAGAACTCTATAGTCTGGTCCCCCCAGCGGATGTCTGGTTCGTGCTTTGCTCGCCACCCCACCCCTAGGACTACATCGTAGGAGGAGGAGGGGGCTATTACAAAAGCTTCTTGGTCCCAATGGTCTTTAATGCCCACTGGCACCAGCTGAGTCTCCAACACGCATGGCTCCCCCCTCATCACTGACCCATCCATTTGCTCGAACTGGATGGCATGCGGCAAAGCCGCTGTGGGGAGCCCTAAAGTGTCCACCAGCTTAGGGGTGATTATGTCCCTTGTGCACACTGAGTCAATTAAGGCCTTCACCTGTATGAACCGCCTGAGTCTACTGTTTAACAAAATGGCTGGGACAAAATATAACGACCCTGTTACTCTCACCCTGAGTGGTGCCGGTTCGTCGGCGACCTGCTGATTGGCACCATTTAGAGCAGGTCGTCCTTGTTTCTCGCCCGCTCTTCCTCTTAGGACATCTCACTCAGCTCATCGATCACGATGGTCTCCTCATCCAGCACTGAACTCGCTGCCGCGCTGCTCTTCGCTGCATCCATAGGGAGGCTGGTCTGCTTCTTCAGAGTTGGAGTGCTTGTCTTGGTGGTGGTTGACGCCAGCCTAGGGGGGTTGGGACAGTTGTTGGCCAGGTGGTTCAGGTCCCTGCAACGGAAGCATTTGCAGATTGCCGCGGACTTCCTTGCTCCTCCCCCCACCTGGGTCTTCTTCACTTCCGTCTTCACCCCTGGTTTCTGGTCACGGCCCGTCTTTCCGCTCTGCTGCTGGCGCTGCATGGCCACACTTTTCATGTTGGTCTCCACCTCTCCCGCCAGCTGTATCCACCCCACCAGGGTAGTTGGCCTTGCTTGCTGCAGGGCTCGATCCAGGACGCTCGCATTCAGCCCTTGGGTGAAATGCTCGATCTTTATCAGCTCACTCCATCCCCTCACTTTAGCCGCGTTGGTGCGGAACTTAGCCGCGTACTCACGGATTGACTTAGAACCTTGTTGTATGTCCCTCAAGGCGGCTAATGCATGGGTCTCCTGCAGGGGGTCCTCGTACTGGGTCAGCAACGTTTGAAGGAAGGTGGCCACGTTGTCCAGCTCTGGGTTCATGGTCTTGTACAAACTCACGTACCATCGTTTAGCTGCTCCCTTCAGTTTCGATCCCAGGTAGTCCACTTGGCTGAATTCATTGGGGAAGGTGTTACCTCAATAATGCATGTAGCTGTTGGCCTGGATTGTGAAGTACTCCACCTCTTCAGGGTCCCCGTCGAAGGTGGCGTCCAACTCCCTCCCTCGACCGCTCTCTTGAGGGGGTTGGGATGCCGCCGGTTGTGCCTGGGGCAGTATTGTCGAGGGTCTAGCTGCAGGCGGTTGTGGGGCTCTCCTCAGGTCAGTCGTCCTCAGGATGCGGTCGACTTGCTTGTTGAATTCCCTGGCCATCATGGTGGTCATCGCTTGCATCTCATCCCGCAACCCCTTGGCGACCTCTTTGACTTCCTTTCTCACCATCGCACGGAATTTTCGAGCCATCTCATCTTCCTCGTCCCCAGGGCCCGTTAGTTCCTGGGTTCCAGCCGTCTCCACCTCTAACAAAGGGGGATTGGCTTCCGTGCAGGCCGCTGCCATGCTCCCCTCCTCTCCAGGCTCGGTCGCCTCGTCCGCTCCCATGGTCATCCTCACCCGGCGCATGTGCTTGGTTAGTATGGCATCTCTGCGCGCTGGGGCCTCTTCCATCGTGGTGGTGGAGGTGCGCGGTTGCCACTGGCGTGGGGTGACTGAGAGTTGTTGAATGTGGAGAGGGGAGCCTTTCCCAGCGACTCTCCAGGCATCCAGCACGTGCCACGATGCTGTTGGTGCTCTCGCCCCTTCCTCCGGTTCTGGAAGTTCACTGCTCACTGGAATCTTTTCAGCCATCCGGTTACAAAGTTGCCAGGGTTGTTAAACTTCTTATAGGATCACTCTCAAAATGTCAAGCATGCGGGTTCAATGACGAGTCAAGTTTGATACAAAACTACGTTTATTGATAGACCGATACTTTCTCCTGGAACAGGTTTTGAGAGTGATGCTAAAGATACATTGATACAATACTTTTAAGACCTACTTCAAAGGATTCCAAAAGGGTTGGGGCGAAGGATGCGCTCTACCACATAAACCATCATAAATGTCTACATTCTCACAGCGTTATCAGTACTCTGTCCTTGCTTTCCCCAGATGTTCTACACTCCTGTACAGGAATGTATAGGAAGGCGCTGATTATTCTTTCTCAAGTTAGTTTCGTTTCTCTCTATTCTACTTCACAAGCAATAAAGCAAAAAGGGGGAGGCGGGAAAGAATAACAGAGCTAATAGGCTTTGGTCCGCCATGATACTTCACAGGCCAGCTTTATGGAGGACCCTAAAACAATTAATTACCAGTGGAATTCTACCATGCTTGACATAATCATTTTAATCATGGATTCAATTGGCCTCTCACAAACTACTCAATTAACAGATCTTAGTCCCAGAGCATCTTAGAGAGAGCAAGATTTTCAGGGTAGAAGCTCTGGAGAACCAAAGTTCCCTTCTGATACAAGAGTCAATTAACAGTGCAATTCTAAAGAGCGTCATACCTGATTACATAGAAGCCAATGGGATCAGAAGGGTGTAACTCAGTTTAGGATTGCTCTGTTAATACTCTCATTTATTAAGCTACCTACTAGTTGTCTCAATACGATTAACCCTGGCTAGCAGCTGAATGAGATTCTCTGATAACCGTGCTTATCCAAAAGGACTTCTGTGTGAGTAGGAAAGGAAAGGTCCCCTGTGCAAGCACCAATCGTTTCCGACTCTGGGGTGATGTTGCTTTCACAATGTTTTCACGGCAGATCTTTTACAGGGTGGTTTGCCATTGCCTTCCCCAGTCTTTTTACACTCCCCCCCCAGCAAGCTGAGTACTCATTTTACCGACCTCAGAAGGATGGAAGGCTGAGTCAACCTTGGGCTGGCTACCTGAATCCAGCTTCCGCTGGAATCAAACTCAGGTTGTGAGCAAAGAGTTCAGACCACAGTACTGCAGTACTGCTGCTTTACCACTCTGCGCCTCTGTAGGAGGGGTTACTCCTGTGTGAGTAACCGCATATTAAATTATGGACATTACCTTGAGTGTAATATTCTCTCCAGTTTCATCCTCAGTATCAGGGCTTGAGCTCACAGTGGGTTTTGGTGGAATATCTAGTAGCCTTTGAGCTCCTATCTACTTTAAACAAAGAAATAGACTTCAGGAAGATTTAGGGTTAACAGCCTTCTGCTGGGGCTGGGGTTCGCCTGGTTTTGGGGCCTCCAACCCACTGGCATGGAGCTGGCCGGTGGGGGAATCCCCACTCCCAAAGAGTTTGATTAGCGCTTGACATGCCCACTGTGATGACATCACTCAGAAGTGACATCACACTGGGCACATCATATGCTCTAGCATTTGGGTAAAAACTCTATGGCACCATACAGTTTTTTACCCAAATGCTAGAACATTCTGCACACAACATGCCGGGCATGTGATGTCACTTCCGGGTGATGTCATTGTGTGCGAGAAGCCTTCCCTGCTGGCAGCCAAGTAAGACCTGGCAACCCCAGGAAGATCAGTCAAGGACACCTCCTTCCACCAGTGGGTCAGAGCAGATCAAGAAACACTCTGTGACCTTTATAAAAGCTTCTACTTTATTCATTCATTCATTTATTTAGAATATTTATTAGCTACCATTCTTTCTTATGGAGGCTGTCACCCATCTAGCTTCAGATGTCAGGAGCAGCTGAAGCAGGGCCTCTGAAGACGACCTGGTACGGTTGCCAGCCTCCAGGTTGGGCCTGGAGTTCTCCTGCTTTTACAACTGATCTTCAGCCGGCAGAGATCAGCTCCCCTGGAGAAAATGGCTGCTTGGAAGGTGGGAACTCTGTGGCCTTGTACCCTGCTGAGGCCACTTCCCTCCCCAAACCCTGCCCTCTTCCAGATCCACCCCAAAGTCTCCAGGTATTTTCCAGCACAGACCTGGCAACCCTAATGACCAGCGTGTGCATTACAGAAGGTGATGTAGAAAGACTTCTGCTCCTCCCCTTGGCCATTGGCTTACCCGGTCCAGAAAGGTTACGCCATGTCTCCTTCGTTTTTTAACAACTACGTGAAACCACCATTTACCTGTCCTAGCCCTGTCCCCTTTGCAACTGGGTGCATTGGCCTCATCCTTGCCTATTTTGCTTGGTGTGGCACAGTGATGCACTGAACAAAGTTTAATTCTGGGTAGAAGCTTTTGTGTGTGTGCATAGTTCTTTACACACACTATCTGAAGAAATGTGCATATGCATGAAAACTTATGCCCAGGATTAAAATTTATTGTTCTTAATGGTGCCACTCAAACATTTTTCTGTTGCTTCAAATCAACATGGCTACCCTCCCGAATCTTTTCATACCCTAGCCAGTTTGGTGTAGTGGTTAAGTGCATGGACTCTTATCTGGGAGAACCGTGTTTCATTCCCCAGTCCTCCTCTTGCACCTGCTGGCATGGCCTTGGGTCAGCCATAGCTCTGGCAGAGGTTGTCCTTGAAAGGGCAGCTGCTGTGAGAGACCTCTCCAGCCCCACCTATCTCACAGGGTGTTTGTTATGGGGGGAGAAAATGAGATTGTAAGCCGCTCTGAGTCTCTGATATAGAGAGAAGGGCGGGGTATAAATCTGCAATTCGTCTTCATCTGTAGCTAAGAGCTCTCGGTTCTGTGAGGGACAAACACAAATACATTTGTATCCACGTAGAACCTTTACATACATTTAACTGAACCTTTTATTGAGAGAAGTTATTGTTGCCTTGGTCATGAAGATGGGTGCCACAAGTATTTTCAGTAATTAAATGTATAAATGCCTTCCAGGAAACCCACCTGAGGGCTAGACTTGGCTGCCCCAATATGGCTTCCCCCTGGTCTCCACAGACATATACTGTAAGCAGCACGCCATCTTCAGTGGCCCTCTGTCCTTGCCTCAGTGACTCACAACCTTAGCTCAGGGGTCTCCAACCTTTGGCAAAGAGTAGTGGGCGCAGTAACAAAATGGCACTGCTGCAGGAGGTAGGGTTGCCAAGTCCCATTCAAGAAATATCTGGGGACTTTGGGGGTGGAGCCAGGAGACTGGGGGTGGAGTCAGGAGACATTGGGGTGGAGCCAGGAGCAAGGGTGTGACAAGCATAATTGAACTCCAAGGGAGTTCTGGCCACCACATTTAAAGGGACAGCACACCTTTTAAAATGCCTTTCTTCCATAGGAAATAATGAAGGATAGGGGCAACTTCTTTTGGGGCTCCTAGAATTGGACCCCTTGGTCCAATTGTTTTGAAACTTGGGGAGTATTTTCGGGAGAGGCACTAGATGCTATACTGAAAATATGGTGCCTCTATCTCAAAAACCAGCCTCCCCGAGAGCCCACGATACCCCTGGAACAAATTCCCATTATTCCCTATGGGAATCATTCTCCATAGGGAATAATTGTCCAGTAGACGTTTCCCTCCACGCCCCCCCCCCCGCTGCTTTCTGATGACCTTAAGGCGGGGAGGGGGAGGGCCCCCAAATCTGGGTATTGGCAACCCCCCCCCCCTCTCTCTCTCTCTCTCTCACACACACACACACACACAGACATACTGGGTCTGGTTCCTCCACAATGACATCTGAAAAGAACAGGGGCTACGCTGCTCTCTCTTTCTCTCTCTCTCACACACACTTAGTTCCTCTGAAACGAAAGCAAAACAAACCAAGGGACTGTATTGCTGACCCTTCCCATGAAGTACTTCCTGCTCACCTTTAAAGGCACACACACATTTTGAAACGGACCTGTTTGCAGGTTTCTAAACCTGTCCAAGATCTAGAGGTAAGTGGTGGCTGTGGGGGTGGGGTTTCCCCCGCCGGCCAGCTGGCTGGGGGTGGGGGGAAGCCTGTAAATCTGGGGGATCCCCCGCTGGGACCTGGGGATTGGGAAGCCTATCTCCCACTTTTAGAGTGCCATGAAATGGTAGCAAATTGTCATTTACTGTTGTATTTGTTATCACATTGGGTGCCATTTAGCTTTTCCTTCTCAAATATAGAGATCTCTGGGCACAAAGCAAATGGAAAGACCAGAGGAACAAGAAATGAGGTTGTTCTTGACACAGGGGATGAGGCTTTCAGGATTTCTTGCTTCAGATGGCTGCTTCAGAACTGTAACCTTACGCTCTCTGACTTGTTTTGCTGCTTGGATTCTCTCAGCCTCCGACTCTGTCTCTAGTCCTCCCCCTCAGCCCGGTGACCTCCCTCTGGGAAGATAACCGAGGTAAGAACAGAAGAGTTTTGCTTAGAGGTCAAACTTCTACCAGAACACGAGTTCACTTCATGGAGGGTTTTATGTTTTAAGTTCAAAATTTGCAAAATGTATTATTTATACCAATCCAGCTAAACTGGAGATGCAAGATGCTCAGTGAATACTTCACACTTCTGTCTGAAAACTGTGGGTCACTCCCATCTGACCAGATGTTAAATATCATTAGCCTGTTGGTAGTTGTGCATTATTCTGACACTTTATTTATTGAATTTGTTTATTCCCCACTTTTCTCCACAAGGGGGACCCAGAGTGGCTCACATCCCTTTCCTCTCTTTCCTTTTATCCTCACAACACCCCTGTGAGGTAGGTTGGGCTGCATGGGTGTGAGACTGGCCTCTCCAGGCCACTGCGGAGATTCAAATCTGGGTCTCCCGAATCCCAGTGCAACACTCAAACCAGGACACCACGCAAGAAACGCACTCGAGGCTTCTGCATTATGTGGCTCTTGAAAAACTGCTTCGTCAGGCTGGATTTGGATTCTTTTCTTGCTTTCCATTTACAAATATTTTTCCACATATCCAGGAAGTACCTTTCCACAACACTTTATCTGTATGCATGACAAAACCCTCTTTCTGTAGCGGCTCCACATTTTTTTTTTTTTTAAAAAAGAAGAAAAACGTCTGGAAGGAAAACTTTCTCCAGTAGAACACGGCACTTGATCCCGAAAGATTCTACAAACCCTAATAAAGAAGAAAAACACTTCAGCCACAGAGTCTCTAGCAATTCTTGGAACTGCCCTTCCTCACTGTACACATTTCTATACTTTTTTATAGTTGTACACAGAAGTGATGTCGTGATGTTGGCAATGTAAGGGATGTTGCGCTTCTCATGTTCCTGTTTTCCACCCTCCCTCCTGCTGCCAGTCTTGCCCTGGTCACGTTAGTGCCTGGTCCTCTTTCACCATCCCACTGATAGGAATGGCATCAGCAAATTAATTATTAGATATAATAACAAGGATGGGGCTGGTTCCATTCAAGCAACAGCTTGTGGAGGCAAAAGGTAGAGGGCACCAGTGCTGCCACAACTCAGTAGCAGAGGATCAACTTTGCATGCAGAAGGTCCCGGGTTCAATCCCTGGTATTTCCAGCTAAAAGTATCAAGCAGTAAAAGGTAAAGGTAGTCCCCTGTGCAAGCACCAGTAGTTTCCGACTCTGGGGTGACGTTGCATCACAGCGTTTTCACGGCAGACTTTTAAACACGGTGGTTGGCCATTGCCTTCCCCAGTCTTCTACACTTCCCCCCCCAGCAAGCTGGGTACTTAGTGAGCAGTTCCTCAGTGGAACAGGCTTCCTCGGGAGGTGGTGGGCTCTCCTTCCTTGGAGGTTTTTAAACAGAGGCTAGATAGCCACCTGACAGCAGTGAAGATCCTGTGAATTTAGGGGGAGGTATTTGTGAGTTTCCTGCATTGTGCTAGATGACCCTAGAGGTCCCTTCCAACTCGATGATTCTATGATTCTGCTCATTTTATTGACCTTGGAAGGATGGAAGGCTGAGTCAACCTTGAGCCAGCTACTTGAACCCAGCTTCTGCCAGGATTGAACTCAAGTTGTGAGCAGAGCTTGGACTGCAGTGCTGCAGCTTTACCACTCTGCACCATGGGGCTCTTACTGTGCAGTAGGTGATGTGAAAGGCCTCTGCCTGAGACCCTGGAGACCCACTGCCAGTCTGAGTGGACAACACTCACCTTGATGGACTCCTGGTCTGATTCTGTGTCAGGCAGTTTGGTATGTTCGTCTTGCTCCCAAGCCATCAGCCGCTTAGGCAGGGACTGGTAACCCCTTCTGGAGCCAGACTGTCAGGGTGCTGTCTTGGGCCTACCCGACAACAGCGGTGCAGGTAGAGTTGTCAGTCTCCAGCAGAGGCTGAAGATCTCCCAGCCTCCTGGTAACAGTTCTCCTGGAGGCAATGGCTGCTTTGGAGGGTGGACTCTGTGGCCTTGTGCCCTGCTGAGGTCCTCCCCTTCCCAAACCCCGTCCTCCCCAGGCTCCACCCCCTTCCCCCCTAGAAGGTGGGCTGCCAGGTTGGGAGGAGGACATGTTGAGGGGGAAGGCATGGTGAGCACAGTGGCTTCACTTCCAGGTGCAACCTGAAGAGACAATGCGTGGCTCTAGGAATCTCTATGGCTCATGATGATTGTGAGTTTTTCTAATTTTTAGCTCCCACCAGTACTCCAAGAGGGGGCGGCAATGGGGACTCGGGGCAAGGAAACCCCCCCCCCCATCCTGACCAGGGGCTTGGCAGCCCTCCCAGGTGACAATGGGTGGTACTTTGCTTGAAGCATCCAAAGATTCTGAACCTGTCCTAGAACAAGAACAAATCTCTGCTACTCTTACAAGGACACTCCATCAAAGGAAACGAAACCTTGATCTTTTCCACCCTTGAGTAAGTGGCGGGCACAAGACAATATTTGCATGAAGGCAAACCCTACATGATGAAGAAGACAGCAGATTTATACCCCGCCTTTCTCTCTGAATCAGAGTCTTAGAGTGGCTTACAATCTCCTTTATCTTCTTCCCCACAACAGACACCCTGTGAGGTAGGTGAAGCTGAGAGAGGTCTCCCAGAAGCTGCCCTTTCAAGGACAACTGTGAGAGAGCTTTGGCTGACCCAAGACCAGGTGGGGGGGGAATCAAAACTGACCCAAGGAGGTGTGGGGAATCAAAACTGGTTCTCCCAGATAAGAGTCCGCACACTTAACCGCTACACCATGCTGGCTCTAATTCAAGGTTTAAAAATTGCAATAATTTTAGCTGTCCAGCCAAACTAATCACTGCTTGGATTCTGACAGGTTTCTCCCCCCCCCCCCACACAATTTAACCTTCTCTAATTTGTATTTTCTCATTCCAATGGAGGTCACCTTTCCACTTTTCTGATTTCCATTTCTTTCTGTACATTCATCTAATCTGACCTGGCTGCTGACGATGTGATTGCTGATACAGAGGGGACACTCTCCCCCCCTGGACTCCAGTCACATGGAACATTCTTAAGCATCACATGCTTTGTATTTTATTTACTGGAGCCTCTGCTCTCTGCCCCACAATGAACAATGTAAACCAGATGATCACTCTTGGTCTGGGGTCCCAGCGCAGTCTGTGAGCGCTGTCAGTAAGGCTGCCAGTCTCCAGTTGACGGCTGGAGCTCTCTCACTATTACAACTGATCTCCTAGCGACAGATAGCAGTTCACCTGGAGAAAATGGGTGCTTTGGAAGGTGAACTCTATGGCATTAAGGCCCTTTGAAGTCCTTCTCCCCTAACCCCGCCCACCGCAGGCTTCACACCCCAAATCACCAGGTATTTCTCAACTGGAAACTGGCAACCCTTGCACCATGGCAGCCACCCAGACCTTTGCTGGTGCCTGGGAAATGTTTCTGGAAAGTAGGCTGCGCCAGGATGGGCTTTTGCCCACCAAGGCTTCTGACTGGCCACTGATGGGATCACTTGTGCAGATTTTAAAAATGTTGCTTTTTAAACACTCTGTGTTTCTCTGCTGTAAGGAGTCTCAGAGCATTTTATGATATCCTTCCCTTCCTCTCCCCATGACACCCTGTGAGGTAGGTGGGACTGAGAACTCTTTTGAGAATGGCTCTTGAGAGAACAGCTCTGAGAGAACTCGTGGCTGTCCCAAGATCACCCAGCAGGCTTCATGTGGAGGAGTGGGGATTCAAACTCGGTTCTCCAGATTAGAGTCGACTGCACCCCGCTGGCTCTGCTTTGGCAGCAGCTGCCATCACAGCACACAAATCTTCACTGAGTGAGGTAAGATGTGGCAGCCATTTTGTGGCTGGCTGTCTCCTATGGCAACTATTTTGTGGTGCTTCCACCATGCTGTGTCAGAATTCCAAAGGCACCCACAGGCTCAAACATGTTGGGAACCTATGTGTCATGAGTCAACCAGAGCCCAGTGTAGGGTTGCCAAGTCCCCACCAGCTACTGGTGGGGGACTTTTTGTGTGCGCACGCAGCACATTGATGTCACCCAGAAGTGACATCATCATGCCAGGCACATCACATGGTGCTCTCTAGCAATTTGGGGAGAACTCTATGGTTTCACACAGAAATGCTCCAGCAATCTAAGGGGGAAAACTCTATGGCACCACAGAGTTGCCCTCCAAATTGCTAGAGCATCCCTGTGTGGCATTCCTGGAGCAACACTTCTGGGTGACGTCATTGCACTGTGCGTGTCACACATTACAGAGCTCTTTGGGGGTAGGGATCCCCCAGTGGCCCGCTCTGTACCGGTGGGTTGGGGGCTCCCAAACTGGGGGAACCCCTGTCCCCAGCAGGAGCTTGGGAAGTGTAGCTCAAAATAAGGAGGCTTACTCAGGAGAAAAGGACTCCTTGGGAGAAGAGGAGCCCCAGGGAACCAACCTTGGGTCAACAGAAGCTGACCAGCAGGAAATTCACCCGCAGGCTTGTCAGGTAGCACAGCCAAGAGCCCTGATTCAGCAAGTGAACCTCAGTTGGCCATTCCCAGACCACCAGAATCATGTACACCCTTGGAGCGCTGCTGCATGCACATCAAAGATTATACCTAGAATAAAAACTTGGTTGGTCTTCAAGGTGCTATCTTTGTTCTGTTGCTTCAGACCAACCTGGCTACCTACCCACCTGGATCTGTTAGCTTAAGAGCTGCCAACTTCCATGTTAGGCCTGGCAATCTCCTGAAATGACAACAGATATCCAGACAACTGAGATCAGTTTCCCTGGAGAAAATGGCTGCTTTGAAGGGTGGACTCTGACACTATAACCCATGGAGGTCCCTGCTCTCCCAAACCTCTCCTTCCCCAGGCTCTAGCCCCAAATTTCCAGGGATTTCCCAACCCAGAGTTGGCAAACATAGCTCAGTGGGCTACAGAATATAGGAGGACTAGACAACCATAAAGCTGCATTGCGGAGTGATTGTATTGTTCAAAATCCTCTGCAAACAGCTTGTGTTACTAGGATCATCCATTGGCTTTCTTTGCATGGTAGAAACTGTACTTATTTGTGGGGGATTGGGAGCCTTTCGGGTTGGTTAGCCCTAACTCCGAAGCACTTCTGAAAAATCCAAGGTGCCATCTCGGCAAAGTCCACGGAAACCTGAACTGTCACGCCTCAGAACCTCCGCCGTGTCTCTGCAGCTGGAGGAGAAAAGTGTCAAATCTCTCTTGCGAGCCACACACACAATGGCCTCTTTTCAGCTCCCGTCCCTGGAAAGTGGGCTTGGAAACTCTTGCTGCCTGCTTAGGAAAACAATATGACTCTCCTCAGTTGCTGAGTTCTCAATTTATTTCTCTCATGGGCAAAGGTTTGTCCTCCCTTGACCCCTCTGGCTGGGGGATTCTGGGAGCCTTCAATGGCAGATCAGAAGCAGGCAGCCTCCAGAAACAGGACTCACAAATACACACACACACACACACACACACACACACACAGAGGAAGACTTCCTGCCAGGGATTTTACCAAAGCAGCTCCAGCTTTGACTCCACACAGCCAGTCGCCACCCTCCGGCTTTTTCTGATAGGGAGTGAAAAGGAAGGGCTGCCAAAGAGGTTTGGGCTCCAGGCCTGACTTGGCACTCTCTCTCTCCTTCCACTGATGTTTGGCTCCCTCTCCTCTGCTCCTTTCCCTGCCCAGTTTATAACTGGCTGTGCATTGAATACAGGGTGATGACATCGCTCTGGCTCGTGCTCTTCCTGATCCGCCTCAAGCCGCGGACTCAAAAATCAGGCACAGAAGTCCTCGAAGGGGAATGGGGGACAAAACACCCTCAAAGGACTTTGGACACTTTTGCAAAAACGGTAGATAGAGTGATTCAGCGTTGAGGGAGATCTCCTGGTGTTTTCTATAACTCAGGTGTTCAGCTGTTCCATGTAACTAGAAGCAGGAATGTTTAGAAACAAGACAATTCCTTTTCCTTTTCTGTGTCAGAAGAGCCTGTTTATGAAGCTTGTTTGAAGAAGACTGGCTCCTCTTGAGAGTATAGAGGGCATATTTAGAAGGAGTCAGTTGCCTGAAACATACGCACTGTGAATCAATTGGCAAATTGGATAATCCCAGGCTTTGGTGCTTTTTTTGGTATTTTTAATTAGCAACTGAATATTATTCCTGTTCTCTGAATTCCCAGGAAGTCTCTGTCCTCATTTGATATGGAGATAAAGGTATATCTCTGCTATGAAAGAGGCTAAAAAAAGAACGCCGATTCACTTACGGGCGTATTCATTTATATCCTTCCCTCCTCCATTTTCTCCCAACAAGAGTTATTTATTTATTTATTTGTGATTTATATCCCGCCCTTCCCACTAGGTGGCTCAGGGCGGCTTACAACATGTAAAATCTAACATAAAAATATAAATTATGGATAAAAATTAGTCATTCACAGTTTACCCACTAAAAATCTAAAAATCTAACCAATCACATAGTTATATTGAAAACATTCAAGACATACGGCGGTCTTACATCTCCACTCAGTTTCAGTTTCAGTGCTGGCTAGTTGTAGGCCAGCCGGAAGAGGACTGTCTTACAGGCCCTGCGGAATTGCACAAGGTACCTCAGGGCCCTTACTTCTTCCGGCAGCTGGTTCCACCAGGACGGGGCCATTACAGAGAAGGCCCTGTCCCTTGTGGTTTTCAGCCGAGCTTCCTTTGGCCCGGGGACAACCAGGAGATTTTGAGTTCCCGATCTCAGTACTCTCTGGGGCACATGTGGGGAGAGACGGTCCTTCAGGTAGGCAGGTCCTAGGCCATATAGGGCTTTAAAGGTGATGACCAGCACCTTGTACCGAACTCGGTGAGATATTGGCAGCCAGTGCAGAGCCCGGAACCACGGCTGAATGTGCTCCCATCTTGGGAGCCCCAATAACAGCCGGGCAGCGGCGTTCTGCACTAGCTGCAATTTCCGGGTTCGGCACAGGGGCAGCCCCATGTAGAGGGCATTGCAGTAGTCCAACCTCGAGGTGACCGTTGCATGGATCACCGTTGCTAGGTCACCGCGCTCCAGGAAGGGAGCCAACTGCCTTGCTCGCCTAAGATGGAAAAATGAGGACTTGGCAGTGGCTGCTATCTGGGCCTCCATCATTAATGAAGGCTCCAGTAGTACCCCCAGGCTCCTGACCCTATGCGCCGCAATCAGCGGCGCACCGTCAAAAACCGGTAGGGGTATTTCCCATCCCGGACCCCGGCGGCCCAAGCAAAGGACCTCTGTCTTTGCCGGATTTAGCCTCAGCCCGCTCAGCCTGAGCCACCTAGCCACAGCCTGTAACGCCCGGTCCAGATTTTGTGGAACGCAGACCGGCCGGTCGTCCATAAGCAGATAGAGCTGGGTGTCATCAGCATACTGGTGACAACCCAGCCCGTACCTTCGGGCAATCTGGGCGAGGGGACGCATATAGATGTTAAATAACATCGGGAAGAGAACCGCACCCTGGGGCACTCCGCAATCAAGCGTGTGCCTCTGGGACAGCTCGTCCCCGATGGCGACCCTCTGTCCCCGACCTTCAAGGAAAGAGGAAAGCCACTGCAAGGCCAACCCCTGAATCCCCGCGTCGGTGAGGCGGCGAGCCAGTAGCCGATGGTTGACCGTATTGAACGCTGCCGATAGGTCCAACAGCATCAGCACCACCGAGCCGCCCTGATCCAGATGCCGTTGCAGGTCATCTACTAGGGCAACCAGCACCGTCTCCGTCTCATGGCCTGGGCAGAAGCCGGACTGAAGGGGATCAAGGATGGAAGCATCATCCAGGAAGGTCTGTAGCTGCCTCGCCACTGCCCTCTCGATGAGTTTGCCCAAAAAGGGCAAATTTGAAACCGGCCGATAGTGTGCCAATTGGGCCAGATCTAATGATGTTTTTTTCAAGAGGGGACGGACCACCGCCTCTTTAAGAGTTGGTGATAGGCCCAAGGTCACCCAGCAAGCTTCCATGGAAGAAGTGTGGGTTTGAACCCAGGTCACTCTATCCCCTACAATGCACTGGCTCATCATAAAGTTATAATGCTATAACAACCTCCAAGTTCCAGTTTCAAAAAAGAACTGAAAAATTCCTGGTGGTGCAGAGCGTGTGTGTGGTGGGAATGGCTACTGCCGGGTGATCGGGGCAGGGGAACTATGGGGAAACCTGCCATAGGGAAGCAGCATGGCCAGTGCCCTGTATTAGCAGCTGCAGTGGGGAAAACACACAAGCCTGTCCCCCTGCGGGAAACGCCTTAGTGACACACAACGCATTGTATCCGATGCATGAATAGAAGCTTCAGTCAACAGAATATACAAACAAGAAGGGAGCAGGAACTGTGGCTGATGGTTAAAAGACCAAGAAATGCAGGAGGTATCGCTTGTCTCCTGGCCTGGGTGGCCCCGAGTGTGAGATCTCAGACGCTACGCTGTGTCTGCCATAATCACTACTTGGATGGGAGGCCAACGAGGAAGAGGCAGGCCATGGCAAATGCCTCTGTCTCTCTCTTGCTTGGGAAAACCTGTGGGGGTTGCCTTGCTGGCTGCAATTTGCTAGCACTTTCTTTTCTCAGCAGCCCAAACAGCCCAGATTAGCCTGAGTTTTCCAGAGTTTGGGAGTTAAACTGGGTTGGCCACAGTAAGGCCTTGGAAGGTTGACCACCAAAGAAGTTCAAGGTTGTTCAGTAGGGCCAAGCAGTGGCAAACGACCTCAGTCCATTTCTTGTCTTAAAGACCCTCCAACAGGGGTGGCCGAACTTGCTCAACGTAAGAACCACATAACATGTCGGATGCCTGAGAGCTGCGAGACAGGAAGGGAGGGAGGAAGGGAGAGAGGGAGAGGTGGGAAGAAAACCAACTTTAAATGCATTCTCCAATTTGCCAGCTGGCATGGTTTGGAGAAGTGATTTGAAGAGAGAAATGCCTTCTTCAAGCTAGCTGATGGGGGCAGTGAGGACTTCAAGAGCCGCAAAATATGTGTGAAAGAGCCTCATGTGGCTCTTGAGCCGCAGTTTGGCCACCTTTGCTCTACAACATCACCATGAAGATAGATTCAGGTGGGTAGTCAGGTTGGTCTGAAGCAATAGAACCAAGTCAGAGTCCAGTGGCACCTTTTAAGACCAACAAAGTTTTATTTAGGGACTGGGTGTGAGGTTATGGCAATCCTGCCCTCTAAAAACCCCACCCAGAGGTTTAAACCATCACAAAAGATTTAGCAACCTAAAGTGATCCCTGTAAAATGGTCCTTAGGCTACAAGAAGACTGGCACCTACGAAAGAGTAAGGTAGGGGCCAAGCAAGCCTCAAGGGGGAGGGTTATTTCATAGGTGAGGGGCCACCACTGATAAAGCTCCACCTCTGACTGCTGACTGCCTCCCCTCTGCAGGTGGGAGCACAGAAAGTAGGACTTGTGAGGAAGATCTGGACAGGCATACTGCAGTACCTTCCATGGCAGGGTTTCTTCCACTCTCTTTGTTTTGGGTATGTATGGTGTTATTAATACCAGACAGCCAGTGTGGGGTTCAAGTGTTGGACTAGGATTTGGGACGCCCACATTCAAATCCCCACTCTGCCAAGGAAGCTGGCTGGATGACCCTGAGCTAGTCACACACATGCGGAGCCTGGCCTACCTCACAAAATGGTTGTGAGAATGAAATGGAGGAGAGAAGGAGGTGAGCCGCTCAGGGCCCTTCACTGGGGAGAAAAGCAGAGTATAAATGAAGTGAGTATATCTGTGCCAGTAGACATGGCACTATGCCGGGTAATTTAAGCAAAAGAGGGATCCAGGCTGCACCTGGGGAGATGATACCTAACACTTCTGGAACACAGCATCTCTGAAAGGGGAAAGAAGAAACACGAAGCAGCAGAATGAGCCAGAGTTGAGAAGAGGTCTGAGGGTCTGACTAAGGCCTTCCCCATTCTGCCATGGAACTCACTGGGTGACTTTAGGCCAGCCACTCCATCTCCATCTAGTCTACTCTATAGGATTTCTGTCCCAAGCTCTTTGGCTGAAGAAGGGGATAAAAATGTGCTAGACGGGAAAGGAGAGAAGGGGGGGAGGCGAGAGCAAAAATAACAATGGCACGTCCTCCGATGTCTTTTTTGCAAATCAACGAGAACAGTAATGTTTTTCAAACCTTCTTGTCTTTCTGAAACAAAAGGGCTTCTTTTCTAAAGCAATTCCATGGTTTGGGTTAGCTATTTATGCTTCTAATTACATCATGTGAGGGGGAATAACAGGAGTTTAATTTCTTTAATACAATGGAGGCAAGATGCGGGCACTTTGGAAATGCAATCAAAGCCTAGGTGCTCTGGTTGGTGGTATTTACCATCTATTAAAACTCAGCGGTGTGCTAAGCGCTATTAGGTAAATGAACTTTGTCCAGGAAATTAGGGGTTCCGCTGTAGACTGTGGAAAATTGCTGGCTCCTGAAACAACAATGTGATAAACGGGTATTCCAGTTGTTTTAGGGATCATCTGGACAGGATTCTGATAAGAGCCCGTGCAGTGCGGTGGGAGGGGGGCAAGGGGGGACAGTGGCTTTAACATAACTGTACAGGAACTCTGACTTTTCACCCTGGCAAAGCGAGACACCGTGATTCAATTAGATCTCTTACATTGTTCACTGACTTTTGGTAAATTACACCTTTGATTTCTGGTCCAATGAAAAGGTGCTAATTACCTTTTTAAGTGCTCGTTTAATGTGCTGCGGTGACATAAAGCATTAGTGCAGCAGCCTTCTGCCTGCCTGGGCCTTCCTGAGCGTTCTCCCCCACTGCTTTGTTTAATCAGCCTTTTCCCATTTCTGCTTCCCTTTTTTTCCTCCACTCCCCATTCGAGGCCCCTCCGCACCGCTGGCCCTTCTGCGGATGAATAAATCTACTATATTGTTTGCTGAAATTGGCTGTCTTTTAGCGTAATGAAAACAGAAACAGATTGGTGTAGCCGAAAAAGATTCTCTCTCTTCCTCAGATTCCGTCCACCCCTCCTCTCTATTGTTCTGGACTGTCAGCATTCCTACATTCTTTAACTTCACAAACGCCTGGTGTTTTTTCTTCAGCAAAATCCGGCACCCTTGCTCACAGAGTAGGGGTTATATCCATTGGACTGCACTATACTTTGCCTTGCAGTTCTCTGTTGGACAATGTGGATGCCCACAGATTTTGTTTTCAGAGCTGCTCTATGCCTGACACTTCAGTTCTAAACATTACATTGGATTACAGTTTTAAAAAATAGCCCCGCCTTTCCTCAGTGTCAAGCTCACTATCTCTTATCCTGACAGCAACCTCGTGTGAGAGCCCCATGAGCGATCTAGATTCACCCAAGGATCTGCAAGGCAGAGTGGGGATTTGCACCTGGGTTTTGTCCAGTTTAGTCTGACATTCTAGCCACTAGATCCTTTTGGCTCTGAGTAGGGTTGCCAGCCTCCAGGTGGGACTTGGGAATCTCTCCGGACTACAGAGATCGGTTCCCCTGGAGGAAACGGCTGCTTTGGGAGGTGGACTCTTTGATGGTATAACATCCCCTGCGGATGTCCCCCCCCCTCCCCAAACTCTGCCCTTCCCAGGCTTCACTCCTAAACCTCCAGGAATTTCCCAACCCAGAGATGGCAACTCTACTTTGGGGGCACTGACATTAATCCTAGTAACAGAGAAGACCTGTTCACAAGTTACAGTGAATGCACCTCAGTCCATGCACAGTGCACCCTCCGTTGTTCCTGGTATGTACATTGAGGAATTCTCATGTCACAGTCCATGTCCGTACAGCTGACTGTGAGACGCAAGCCCCACATTTATCCAGGTTCTGGTCCCCAGTTTCATTAGTAAAGAGAGCACTCATTGACACTTCCTTACAAACAGCTGTCTGCCCATAGAGGCAGGGTGCGTCGATTCATCAAGTTGGAAGGGGCCATACAGGTCATCTAGTCCAACCCCCTGCTCCAGACAGGATCACAGTTGTGTGCCTTCACTGTGACATGTGAAGAGGACAAGAGAGGCAGGCTGTTGATGTCCATGCCGCGTACTCAAGTGTCTGAGCAATGCACAAGCCCTTTTTGCATGCATTGCAAGTATTTACAGGAAAACATACAGCAAAGGCTATGCAAGAGGAGGACTTCCCCAGAACAGACTCTGACAGGGAAGGGAAGGGAATGGGGTGGGGTGGGGTAGAGACAGCAACTGCAAACTGTCTGAATCTTAACATTTCTGACACAGCCTCTGCAGCAATGGTCTTCAGCCTTGTCAGACCAAACATGGGATATGTCATCATGGCTGGGGTTTGTATCGGGCGGTTCCACATTAGCTGTTAAGCCTGAAATTGCCAGTATTTGGTGAAGAGGTTTTCATAATCCTTACAACATCAATGATAACCCCATTGTCTTCCCTTGTTTTCGTTTCTGAGCTCTGTGACAATTTTTAATGGCAATTTTTTAAATCAAAAGGCATTTGCACATCACTAGGCTGTCTCACAAGAAGAAGAAGACTGCAGATTTATACCCCGCCCTTCTCTCTGAACCAGAGACTCAGAGTGGCTTACAATCTCTTCTCCCCCCACAACAGACACCCTGTGAGGTGGGTGGGGCTGAGAGGGCTCTCACAGCAGCTGCCCTTTTAAGGACAACTCTTGTGAGAGCTATGACTGACCCAAGGCCATTCCAGCAGCTGTAAGTGGAGGAGTGGGGAATCAAACCCGGTTCTCCCAGATAAGAGTCCGCACACTTAACCACTACACCAAACTGGCACAAGTGGAATGATAGTACTGCTGAGATTATTCAGAGCTACTGTTCTTTTAAATTTTCCTCCCTTTCTTCTCCTTCCAGCTTAAGGACAGAAACAGAGCCCTGCTGGATCAGACCAAAGGTCCATTTAGTCCAGCCTCCTGTTTCACACAGTTGACAGCCAATTCCTCTGGAGGAAGAACAACAGGGCATGGAGGCCAAGGCCTTCCTTTAACGTTGCCTTCTGGCTCTGGGATTCAGAAGCTCAGTACCACCAAACATAGAGGTTCCCCTCAGTCACCAGAACTAGTAGCCGTTGACAGGCTTATCCTCCATGAATCTGTCTAACCCCCTTTTATGGCTGCTCACCTTGACAATTCCCCTCAGAATCCAGGAATTTTCCATCCTGAACCATCTCCTTGTCACACAGGAGTAGGCCTTGTTGGTAAGCTGCCTTCTTCTGACAAGACTTAGGGGAAAGCCACCAGACTGGCTGGCTTCGCCCAACTGGCACACTTCATGACTCTTCTGTCCTCCTTCTGTTGATGGCCGCATCCTGGCAACGGGACCTGCTCTCTGTGTTCCAGAAGGCAAGAGAATCCTTGTCACAATGGCCTCCTCCTTGGAACAGGGAAAGTGGGCAACTCAATTCCAGCTAGCTGAGGAGACTCAAATTTCTAGCATCAGAATCTGTCCTGCTGCCACCCTTTGTTCCAGGGCTGGCGTATTAAAAATAAAGTGTCCTCCAAGACCACAGAGTTCAGGAAAGAAAAGGAGCTCCTCTTTGGAGGCAGCAGTTCAATCCTGTAGCCATCTGACAGGATGGGAGGGGACGCCCTGCCACCCTCCAACCAGCAATACAGGCTGACATCACCCATTATTAGTCGGCGGCATGACAAACTCACTACATCCTCTGGCAGTGAATTCCACATCTCAACCACTCTTTGCATAAAGTGGTATTTCCTCCTGTCTGTCCTGAGTCTATTGCCCATCAGCTGCATTGAATGCCCTCAAGTTCTAGAATTTTGGGAGAGGGAGAAAAAATTCCTATCAAGTCTCTCATAAGAACATCAGAAGAGCCCTGCTGGATCAGACCACGGAGGGTCCATCTAGTCCATCCTGCTTCACACAGCGGCCAAGCAGTTCCTCTGGAGGGCCAACAGCAGATCATAGAGGCTGAGAGCTTTTCTTTGAAGTTGCCTCCTGGCTCTGGCATTCAGAGGTTTACTGCCTCATAATGTGGAAGTTCCCCTCTGTCACCTTGGTTAGTAGCCATTGATAGACTTATTATCAGGGCTTTTTTTGTAGCTGGAACTCCTTTCATATTAGGCCACAACCCCTGATGTAGCTAATCTTCCTGGAGCTTACAGTAGGCCCTGTACTAAAAGCCCTGTAAGCTCTTGGAGGATTGGCCAAATCAAGGGGGTGTGGCCTAATATGCAAAGGAATTCCTGTTACAAAAAAAGCCCTGCTTTAGATATCCATGAACATCTAATCCCCATTTAAAGCTGTTCCTTCCTGCAGCCATCACTACACCCCCTGGCAGCAAATTCCACATTTTTATCACCCTCTGTGTCAAATAATATTTCCTTTGGTCCATTCTGACCTAGAATCCAATGATAAAATAGTGAAATTAACGAATTGAAAGAACGTTTGGTCTGGATAGCATTTTCCTGACAGAGGTTCCCTTTGAGAGAGAGATTAACTCAGCTTCATTGGATGCCACTGAGTTCTAGCATTTTGGAAGAAAAATTTCTCTTTGCCAGCTGCTTACCTTCTCTCACACCATAAAGCACCTTCAGCTGCTGCTGATGCAAGGTTTTAAAAGACGTGCACAGCCAAACAAACCTCCCGTGGCCAATCAGAAAGACTTGCTGGGCAAAATGCTCTCTAGTCCTACCCGCTTTCTAAAGAGCCTCAGCAGGCACCAGGAGAAGTGTCAGTGGGCACCATGGGGCCAATGGATGCCATGCTGGAAACCCCTGATCGAGAATATAATCACTGATCATTGTCTTTGGAGAGTATAGTGTAGATCAGAAGCAATAATAGAACAGCACATTTCTAAACACTGTTCCCAAACATATCCTATTTCTGGCAAAGTAAAAGTTCTCGTTGAAGTTCGGAACATTTTCTTTACTTTGGGGCATTTTGAGTCCTACTCCTCCCACCCTGAAATTGTCAACAATCATTTGCTTGATATTAAAAACAAACAAACATATTTTTACCTCTTATTCATAGAAGAAGAAGAATTGCAGATTTATACCCCGCCCTTCTCCCTGAATCAGAGACTCAGAGCGGCTCACAATCTCCCATATCTTCTCCCCCCACAACAGACACCCTGTGAGGTGGGTGGGGCTGAGAGGACTTTCACAGCAGCTGCCCTTTCAAGGACAACCTCTGCCAGAGCTTTGGCTGACCCAAGGCAGCAGGTGCAAGTGGAGGAGTGGGGAATCAAGCCCAATTCTCCCAGATAAGAGTTCACACACTTAACCACTACACCAAACTCCACTACACTAGAAACAGAGCTGAGCTTCTCCTAGGCATTAAGGTGATTTTGGAACAAGTATGACTTTTCTGCCTGGGACGGGTGTTGGACCCAACAAAAAATTCTCACCAACGTAAGGCAGGGTGGTGTTTTGTGAAATCTCTCAATGCAGACCCTGAATTTCCTGCCTTGTGCCGCTGGAGTGATGGGATATTTCCCCCTTTGGCATAGTGTAGAGCTCTGCTGGGATTTCCAAGCAAACCTGTCCTCTTTTCAGCAGGTGTTACTTGAGAATAGGATTAGTCTGTTCATATTTGACAGTGCTTGATGGATGGCATGAGCGTGGATCAAGCATTTGAGAAATGACAGCATTTGAGATTTTGATTGTTGGCACCCGATGAAATCCATGCCTTGAAGAGAAGCTTTGAAAGGGGTTAGATAAACTGTCACACTCCAAGGGGCAATAGCCAAATGTTATTAATTTGGGGGGGCGTTGATATCCATTCTTGTATCTGGTGGAATGAGTGTCTCAGCATGCCCGGACACTGGGGGGCGCTACATCACTCTAAGAGTGTATAGCAGGGGTGGCCAACGGTAGCTCTCCATATGTTTTTTGCATACAACTCCCATTGGCCATGCTGGCTGGAGCTGATGGGAGTTGTCGGCAAAAAACATCTGGAGAGCTACCGTTGGCCACCCCTGGTGTATAGGGGTTATCTTCTTGAATGAAGTGCCTCTCTTTGTCTTAACGTGGGAGCTCCCCTCTGGCTTCTCTCTCCCTTTGTCCTCTCACTCACTCAACATGCCCTTCCATGGAGACACATGTGTCTGCAGGTCTCTCCTGTAGATACAAAGCCCTCATACTCCCACCCGAGATGTAAAGCTGGCCATTTGTGAGAGAGAAAGTACTCTTTAGATTAGGCTTCTCTTTCTTCTTTTGACTGCAACCTGATTGTGAATAGGATCCACTTGAATAAATGCACATTTACCTTATTTTGCTTATACTTCTTGGGAGATTTATTTACTGCACTCAGTATCATGCTTCTAGGACTGGGCGAAACTCTCCAGTATTAACCAAATGTCCCAACAGTATCATGCTCTTCTGTTCTGGGTCAACAGTCAGAGGACTTAGTTTCCAGGCTTGGGACTTAACCCCAGGATGAACACTAGAGCAGCTGCTCAAATCACAGCGCTGCTGTATATCAGCTCATAGATTTACCAACGCACCAAAGCTCCAATGAAAGTCACCTCGAAAAAGCCACCCACATCCCTGTCATACGAATGTTGTTCCAGTGATTATGAAATAGGCCAGCTTCCCTGCTTTTCTATTCTCTCCTTGCCATTTTGGATATAGAGCAGGGCTCAGCACTCTTTTATCATTCAAGAACGTCAAAATTGAGTGCAAGAGATCAGGACAGAGCCAGCAGGAGAATGTATTGATAAATGACTCATTGAATAAGAATGCATAAAGTTTCCACAGCCCAAATGCTGTTTTCTGGGTGTCTTTTATTAGGAAGCAGCACCTACAAGGTCATAAATATACCAAGGAGCATCTTGCTCAGTGGCCTAAATCTTCGACTGGTTTACACTTGGATTCCTGGCCACATCTATCTGTAAAGCAGCTCAAAAAAGCCCTTTTGTCCCGTAGCATCCTTGCCTGCCACTTGCTTAAAATACTGGTTATTTTAGCATCCTACCTACTATCAGGGTTGCCAGCCTCCAGATGGGGCCTGGAGATCTCCTGCTTTTATAACTGATCTCCAGACAACAGAGATCAGTTCCCCCAGATAATATGGCTGCTTTGGAAGGTGGATTCTATGGTCCTCCATTCCCCAAACCCCACCTTCCACGGGATCCACCTCCAAAATCTCTAATCCAGAGCTGGCAAGATAATATTTTTTTCAAAAGGGCCATATTTAGTTACAGACTGATTTACAGTCGGCTCTGAAACCATAGGATACAGACCCCTGAAACAGAGTCTCTCAAGGCGATTCTCCGGACACATGACATATGATGGGGGTGCGACTGGACTTGCAGTCAGACATGCATCAGGAGAATTCACCTTAAAAATGCTCATTCACTCAGGAATGAAAGGAAGCGCTGCGATGGTGGGGTTGGGGGTGGGGGTGAAGCAGAGAAATAACGAGGTCCGCAGTCATCACTGTGTTGAAACAAATTTTACTTTGGCGCCAAAGCACAACTTAGCTGGCCATAAGCCTCTAAAATGACTAAGTTAAAATTATTCCCATTCAGACCGTTTTTATTCACACCCCAATATAAGCAGGCAAGCCCCCAGGCTTATCTAACATGCCCCACCTTCCTGTAATTTCTAGTATTTTCCCACTCCTCTGTCCCCCTGCTCATCAGCTTTAACAAGAAGCTTCTCAGAGACGCCTGTCTGTTATCCAATACACACCTGTGCATCTGCACCCATTGAAGGCTGTCTGCTTCCAATAGTTACTTCAAACATTGCATTAGACACCCTCTTTTGAAGGCAAAAAAACATATTTTCATTTATTATTGTAGGGGTATTCATTAATTATTCAGGGGTCCCTCTTCATTGGAAGAACTTCCTGTTTCTTTCCCACCTCACTTTTGCCAGCAGAAAGGGCAGTGTGAGTGGGGAGCTTTTGCCCCTTTTTTCAGGCACCAGGTGTCCAGTTGCATCTGGTACAGGACTGCCCATGCTAACCCCTGGAAAGTGCCCAAAAGGGGAGCAATGAATCAGCCACCTCAAAACTTGGAAACTTTATGCATTCTTATTCAATTGGCAGCCTTTTCTTGCTGCTATGGCTTCACAAGAGCCTTGTGCTTTCTAGCTGTCAGCAACCCCTCTGCGCATGAAATCAGGGAGCAGCGCCTAGATTAGGGTTGCCAAATCTTACCTGGCTTCACGTGGGGGATGTCCCTTGGCCGTGCAAAGCATGAACAATGTGATGATGTCACCTGGAAGTGACATCATCATGCCAGGCATCTCATGCAGGGGACACTCTAGCATTTGGGTTAAAATCTCTATGGTAGTCAGGAGCTTGGGAGTACTATTGGAGCCTTCATTGTCAATGGAGGCCCAAATAGCAGCCACTGCCAGGTCGGCGTTTTTTCATCTGAAGCGGGCAAGGCAGCTGGCTCCCCTCCTAGAGCGTCGGGACCTGGCAACAGTGATCCATGCAACGGTCACCTCGAGATTGGATTACTGTAATGCCCTCTACATGGGGCTGCCTCTGTGCCGAACCCGGAAGCTGCAGCTGGTGCAGAACGCGGTGGCTAGGCTGTTATTAGGGCTCCCGAAATGGGAGCACATACAGCCAGGGCTGCGCGGACTGCACTGGCTGCCAGTTATATACCGGGTTAGTTACAAAGTGCTGGTTATTACCTTTAAAGCCCTATATGGTTGAGGACCTGCCTATCTGAAGGATCGTCTCTCCCCATATGAGCCCCAGAGAGCACTGAGGTCAGCTGGGAAGAACCAGCTGACTATGCCCGGACCAAAGGAGGCAAAACTACAAAATACTCGCACACGGGCCTTCTCTATGGCAGCTGCACACCTATGGAACCAGCTCCCGGAAGAAGTGCGGGCCCTGCGGAGCCTTGAACAATTCCGCAAGGCCTGCAAGACCTTCCTTTTTGGGATGGCCTTTACCTGACTGAACGACTGATGATTCTAGGTGACATTATCATGCTGGGCACATCGAGTGCTGCCAGAGCTCTTCAGGGGCAGGGATGCCCCCACTAGCCAGCTCTGTGCTAGCAGGTAGGAGGCCTCCAAACTGGGGGAGCTGGGAGACTGGGACCCCTAACCTGGATAAGAAGCCTTGTCTGTAACATGAGCATTAACACAGATGTGCAGTGCATGCAGGTTGTATGTGTGTTCACTGTAATGTGTGCAAAGGGCTCGGGAGAGTCGGGCAGGGGGGATGGTCTTTTCCAGCTCAGATTCGCCATCTGAGGCAGAGTGGAAAGCAGACTTGCCTCATATTCTGAAGTCCAAAAGGAGTCCAAACTTCTTCTGCATCCCTCAAATTAATCTGACATTGTGATGAAGCCCCTGCGGTTGCCAGTTTCCAGGCGGGGCCTGGAGTTCTTCTGGGATTACAATGAATCTCCTGTTTAGAAATAGAGGGTTGTGGGTCCCCCCTGGCCACTGTTGGGTGATGGAGGGAGGGGTTCGGGGGGCCAGATCCAGGTTGGGAGACCACTGGAGATTAGGGGGTGAAGCCTGGTGATGGAAGGGGCATCAATGGGGCACAAGACCAGACTCCCCCTTCCAAAGCATCCCTTTTCTCCAACGAAACTGATCTCTGTACACTGGAGATACCCAGGTCCCACCAGGAGGCTGGCACCCCTAAGAGTTCCCCAGGAGAAAATGGCAGCTTCAGAGGGCAGGCTCTATGTGAAATTCCCTCTCCACAGACTCTTCCCTCAAGTAGTCAGGAATTTCCCAGGCTAAGGGTGGCAACCCTGCCCCCATAAGACCACGGAGTCTAAAATCATCTGACTGCCCCACTGCAAGAAACCTTGATGCTCTCAGCCCTTCTGTGAAGAAACACATTTCTCAGTCTTCTCTTTTACCAGCGTTCCCCAATATTTGTGTTTCTCCAGAGGCCGAGTTGTCTTTCCAACATAGGGTTGCCAAGTCCAATTTAAGAAATATCTGGGGACTTTGGGGGTGGAGCCAGGAGACTTTGGGGGTGGAGCCAGGAGACATTAGGGGTGGAGCCAAGATCAAGGCTGTGACAAGCATAATTGATCTCCACAGGGAGTTCTGGCCATCACATTTAAAGGGACGGCACACCTTTTCAATTCCTTCCTTCCATAGGAAATAATGGATAGGGGCACCTTCTTTCGGGGCTCATAGAATTGGACCCCCTGGTCCAATCGTTTTGAAACTTGGGGGATATTTTGGGGAGAGGCATTAGATGCTGTACTGAAAATTTTGTGCCTCTACCTCAAAGAACAGCCCCCCCAGAGCCCCAGATACCCGCGGATCAATTCTCCATGATTTTCTATGGGAATAAATCTCCCTAGGGAATAACAGAGTTCCCAGCAGACATTTCCCTCCCCTCCCCCCCGCTTTCTGACGACCCTGAAGCGGGGGGAGGGTGTCCAAACTGGGGGATCCCCTGCCCCCACCTGGGGATTGGCAACCCTATTCCAACATTTGCCCAGGGTTTGTTTTACCATGACTTCCAAAGCAGACTATGCTTGTCCTGGTTTGAATCTAGGGGATTTTTTTTTGTGTTTTTAACTGAGATGCATCCTTCTGTTCTGTTGTGCCCCCCCCCTTTAAAGTTAAAGAATTGTGAAGGGCGGGGCCGGCTACCCTCAGACTTCCTGTCCTTTCAGGCCTCCCTTTCCTTCCCATACATTTCCGCTCTCACTTGTCACAAGGTTTGTTCCTTGCTTGCCAACAAGGGGAAGGGAAAAAAAGAACTACACTATGGTGGAATCTTTTTTTTAAACAGTCCCCCATCAAGCCTTTGATATCTCGAGTGTAGTTCTCCCTCCCCCACCTGCCCCCAATACCCGAGGATTAAGGCACGCTTCACTCCAGAAGAAACATCCATATTTTCTTGATTAGCTTCTGGAACCATAAAAATACCTCTTGCAAATGTGGGATAGCTCATTTCATTTATCTGCTGATTTATAACCCAGCCTTCTCCCAATGTGGAACCAAAGCAGCTTACATTGTTCTCTAGACTTCCATTTTATCTTCACAACAGTCTTCTGAGGTAGATTAGGCTGAGAGCGTGTGACTGGCCCAAGGTCACCCAGCAAACTTTTATGCCAGAGTGGGGATTTGAACCTGGGTTTCCTAGATCCTCGTTTGATGCCATAACCACTACATTATTCTGCCTTTTTAATGCTCTTAATAAGTTAAGTCTTAATACTTTCCCTGGTGTCCTGCCCTTCTGTTGATCCAGCCAAAACCCTGAGATAACAATGTGCTTTTCTGGGGAATGCTGATGCTTCTGGGATCCCCCCAGGCCCAGGGTATAAATCTGAAATTCTTCTTCTTCTTCTTCTTCTTCTTCTTCTTCTTCTTCTTCTTCTTCTTCTTCTTCTTCTTCTTCTTCTTCTTCTTCTTCTTCTTCTTCTTCTTCTTCTTCTTCTTCTTCTTCTTCTTCTTCATCTGCTGTGGAATGGATTGCTTTAGAGAACTGCATATTTCCACTGACATGATGACACTCTTCCTAATGCATTGAATTTCTTACCACAGTTTGGGTAGCTGCCGTTAAGGATCAGGCAATGGAAGGGCCATAGGCTTGCCAATCCCCAGGTCCCAGCGGGGGTTCTTCCACTTTCCCAGGCTTCTTCCTGTCCCCAGTCAGCTGGCCAGCAGGGGAAGCCCCACCCCCACAGCCACCATGTACCTTTCCCCCTCTGGAGGCTTCAGTCTCCGATTGAAAGGCTTCCTCTTGGGATGGGGTGTCTGTGTTACTTTGGAGATTGGCAGCAACTCGTGAGTAGAGATGCCAATCCGTCACTTCAGAGTCACCGGAAACGGGGTGGGGGGGAGGGAAACGTCTGCTGAGCGCTTCATTATTCCCTATGTGGAGATCGATTCTCATAGGGTATAATGGGGAATTGATCTGGAGATTTCGGGGGCTCTGGGGGAGCTGTTTTTTGAGGTAGAGGCACCAAATTTTCAGTATAGTATTTAGTGCCTCTCCCCAAAGTACCCCCCAAGTTTCAAAACGATTGGACCAGGGGGTCCAATTCTATGAGCCCCCCAAAAAGGTGCCCCTATCCTTCATTATTTCCTATGGAAGGAAGACATTTAAAAAGGTGTCCTGTCCCTTTAAATGGGATGGCCAGAACACCCTTGGAGTTCAATTATGCTTGTCACACCCTTGATCCTGGCTCCACCCCTGAAGTCTCCTGGCTCCACCCCCAAAGTCCCCAGATATTTCTTGAATTGGACTTGGCAACCCTAAAGGGCCATTCAAAGATGGTCTATGATCCTTGTGTGTGTGGGGGTGGGGTAGCGTGGGGAACGACCATGCATGCACATATGCACACATTCCTACTGGGTAAAAAACCCACAACAGAGACAGAAGTAACTGTTCTCACTTCCTTTCCGGTATCCATTTGCAAGAGGGGGGTTCAGATGTCAGAAAAAGTGGCGTGGAAATGCTGGCAATTGTTAATACCAGACTTTCCCTTGTGTCAGCCAACTCTGCTTCCAGGATGGGCTGGACCTGGCTGCCAACAACAGGGGCACAGAAGGCAGACGTTGTCTGACTGTGTTCTTTACATCCACAAGGGTGCCATGACACTATCGGCATGAACTGCTCATGTGACCACAGCTACGGAATCCTAAGCAGAATTATATCATTGGTAAGACTGCAGTGGACAGAGAAGTGTTTTGAATTGCACTGATAGTGATCAGGATGAGGCCAAGGTGTGTGTTATTTATCATACACAAGCAGGGGAGGACAGAGAGAAAGCAGCAAGAGAAACAATAGTTAGGGGGTTGGGTTAGACCAGGGGTGGCCAAACTGTGGCTTGGGAGCCACAGGTGGCTCTTCCGCACATATTGTGTGGCTCTTGAAGCTCCCACTGCCCTGTCGGCTGGCTTGGAGAAGGCATTTCTCTCTTTAAATCACTTCTCCAAGCCAAGCCAGCGGGCAGCTTGGAAAATGCATTTAAAGTTAATGTTTCTTTCTTTCTACTTCTCCCTCCCCCATCTATTAGGTTCCTTCCTGTCTTGTGGCTCTCAAGCATCTGATGTTTATTTAAACTTGCTCTTATGTTAAGCAAGTTTTTCTACTCCTGGTTTAGACATCGTGCAAAACCGTACTTTATTTGAACTATGGTTCATTTGGGAGGCCAGGATTCAGCTGACGGGCATCAAAACATGGCGCTTTGTGGTTGGTTCACAAACGACACAATTGCCAGAATTGCAGTTTGCAAACCAATGAACCAGCCCAGTTCATCCCAAACTTTTGTTCATAAGTCAGGTCATGTTCATTCCAAGTAGCCATGATTGGGAGAATGGGTAGGAAAAGCTGGCCCGTGGTTGCCACCGACACATGGGGACATATGGAACGAGAAGACCTTTGAGATATGTGATGATGTCTGGCAGGGGGAGTGACAGCCATCACTGTACCCCACAGAAACCACCAGATGTTCCTTTAAAATAGCCTACTCAGAGCTCCATGGATGGCGTAAATTTAGAACTTGCCAAAGCAAAGCGGAGATGTTGATTTGCTGTCAGAATGATCAAGATGAGCGGCCGCGCTAGTCTGTCCGTAGCAGTACAAGTGAGAAGCAGAAGTGAGCAGTGACTCAGAAGGCTCCTCCTCTGCCACAGATTTTGTCAGTCTTGACTCTGGTTCTTTTCCACTGCTGGCAGCTTGCTTAACATAGGGCGTTTTCGCACTTACCTTAAGCCGGAGCGACGTCCCTCTTCACCGCGCAGCGTCTGCACGGTTTTCGCACTAATTGCTGCGGAGCACCTGGAAGAGCCGCAAAGTCCCGCGGCTTTTGCGGCGCAAATGTAAACCGGTTTTTGGCGGTTTACATTTGCGCCGCAAAAGCCGCGGGGCTTTGCGGCTCTTCCAGGTGCTCCGCAGCAATTAGTGCGAAAACCGTGCAGACGCTGCGCGGTGAAGAGGGACGTCGCTCCGGCTTAAGGTAAGTGCGAAAACGCCCATAGTTATTTGGATGGACGTGATGGATGTTGTAGGCTGGGCTGAGAGTATGGGACTGGCCCAAAGTCATGCAGCAAGCTTCCATAGCAGAGTGGGGATTTAAACCTGGGTTTCCCAGATGCTAATCTGACACTTTAACCGCACTGGCTCTCTAAACAGTAGTCATTTCCACAGCAGAGAGTACAGATTAGTTTTAATACTGGATATTACAACACTATTAGCTAACTCCAACAACAAACCTGCAAGGTAGTCCACGCATCACTGCTTTGGACATGGGGCGGAGATGATGTTAAAAAAATGGCAAGTATTGGAGGGGCTGAAAGGATATTATTGTCACCCTGTTCATGTACGTCTAGTGTGGGGAAATGCAGTCGTGAGGTCCTGGAAGAAACATTTAGACTGTTCGGCAGAGACTCAAGACCAGGACCTCCAAGGTATCCTTCTCAGAAGTGCTACAAGTTCCACGTACAGGGCTGGAGAGAAAGGCACAAATTAGGAGTGTCAGTGTGTGGATGAGATGATGGTGTAGGGAGGAAGGGTTCGTTAGGCACTGGGATGCTTTTTGGAACAAGCAGGAGCTGTACAAAAGAGATGGTCTCGAGAAAGAACCAGGCTGTTGGCGCTTAAAATAAAAAAGGTGGCAGAGCAGCTTTTAAGCTGAATCTTGGGGGAAAGCCGGCAGGAGATGAAATGTGTCTGGTTTGAGATAGCTCATCTTAAAGAGATGACAGGTTACCTGTTACCTTTCTACAGGACAATGGATTAGAGTTGTCCACTGAGACGATGACAAACAATATGGACTGCCTGGCAAGGTCTAGAGGAAGCAGGAGGAAGACTGTGGGCCTAATGTGCCTGCGAAATTATAGAGGTTTATATACAAATGCTAGAAGTGTCCGATGTAAAATCAGGGAGTTTGAATGCTTAACGTTGGGGGGAAATATAGACATTGTGGACATTTCAGAAAATTGGTGGGATGAAAATCAGTGGGACATGGTGATTCCTGAATATAAATTATATCGGAAGGATTGGGAAGGAAGGGTTAGAGGTGGGGTGGTTCTGTATGTCAGACAGTGTATACATTCCAGTTGTATTGAGAAGGTAAAAGAATTAGGTTCACTTCTGAAAATGTTTTGGGTCGAAATAGTGGGCCCAAAAGGAAGCTTAAATCTGTTCTTGCCCACCAGATCAAAAGATAGAGGATGATTATAAACTGACGAAAGAATTAAAGCTAGCAAAAGAAGAAGGGGACGGCAAAAGATGGCTGGACAGCGTTACTGATATAACAAACTCAAATTTGAGCAGACTTCGGAGGATGGTGGAAGACAGGAGGGCCTGGCGTGACTTTGTCTATGGGGTCACAGAGAGCTGGCCTCGACTGTGCGACGGAACAACAAAAATAAAAACCGTGTCATAATAGGTGATTTTAACTACCCACACATTGATTGGGTCAATATGTGTTCAAGTTGGGAGAAAGAGATTGAGTTTCTAGACACTCTCAATGACTGTGCTATAGAGCAGATGGTCACTCTAAGAACATAAGAGAAGCCATGTTGGATCAGGCCAATGACCCATCCAGTCCAATACTCTGTTACACAGTAGCCAAAAAACCCAGGTGCCATCAGGAGGTTCACCAGTGGGCCCAGGACACTAGAAGCCCTCCCACTGTTGCCCCCTAAGCACCAAGAATATAGTGCCCCAGTCAGAGAATTCCATCTATACCTTGTAGCTAAGAGCCACTGCTGGGCCTCTGATCGATATATTTATCCAATCCCCCCTTGAAGCTGTCTATGTTTGTAGCTGCCATAGGGTTGCCAATCCCCAGGTGGGCACAGGGGATCCCCCGGTTTGGAGGCCCTCCCCCCGCTTCAGGGTCGTCAGAAAGCGGGGGGAGGGGAGGGAAATGTCTGCTGGGAACTCTATTATTCCTTATGGAGATTTATTCCCATAGAAAATCATGGAGAATTGATCTGTGGGTATCTGGGGCTCTGGGGGGGCTGCTTTTGGGGTAGAGGCACCAGATTTTCAGTATAGCATCTGTGCATCTCCCCAAAATACCCCCCAAGTTTCAAAACGATTGAACCAGGGGGTCCAATTCTATGAGCCCCAAAAGGAGGTGCCCCTATCCTTCATTATTTCCTATGGAAGGAAGGAATTGAAAAGGTGTGCTGTCCCTTTAAATGTGATGGCCAGAACTCCCTTTGGAGTTCAATTCTGCTTGTCACAGCCTTGATCTTGGCTCCACCCCTACTGTCTCCTGGCTCCACCCCCAAAGTCTCCTGGCTCCACCCCCAAAGTCCCCAGATACATCTCACAGAGTCACATCTCACAGAGGTCTGAGAGGAGCAGAGCAGAGCAGCTCTGATAGCTGAGACAGCTGGAGAAATTGCTGAGAATTTCTGAGTTTTGAAGGACTTCATTCTAAGGTTTGTGGGGCTGCCTAAAATTCTAAGGTGTGATAGCTGGGGAACTGCTCTTTGTTTGGTTGACTGCTCTTTGTTTGGTTGACTGCCTTAAGGGTGAAAGAGATTGAGAGTGATTGCTGCTGATTGAGAGTGATTGCTGAGGAGTGCCTCTGCTCCACCTCTTTGCATTTTAAGCTGCGCCTTGCCAAAGGCGCGAGCCTTTGGCGCGAGCCGAAGGGCGAGAGCTAAAGGGCTCTTGGCCTGTGGCTCTTTGCCTAGGGGCTCCCTAAGGAGCAGGAACCCAGATCCCTGGCTTCCTTGTTCTCCAAATAAGGTAAGTTCCCAATAAGGTAAGTTTAGGTAAGTTGACCCGCCAGAAGGGGAGCCACTTAAACAGCATTTAAAGAGGACTGTATATTTTAATATATATATATACAATGAAGATAGAATGCCAGCAGGGGGTTGGGGGCTTTCCAGTGTTTTGCACTGAGTGTCACATGTATGACTATCTGCCCAAAGGACAGAAGTCTTGGGTGTGTGCTCGATGCAAGGAGCTCCTGGTCCTCAAGGAACGAGTTCGTACCCTTGAGGCCGAGGTGACTGCCCTGGAGAAGCAGAGACGGTCAGTTAGGCACTTGGGGAAGACTCTCGGGGGCGTATTAGATGAGCCCCGCTCTGAATGTAGCAGCCCCGTTGCTGCCAGAGAGCGTGAGGGTCGAGAGGGAACAGGGCACCGTGCTGAGGATAAGGGGAATGCGCCCTCAGAAGGGACCTCTTCTTCGGTTGGTGAGCGGGAATCCTTTCGCGCCAAGGAACCATCCCTGAGCAGGGGGAGAGGGGGGGTATTGGTAGTTGGTGATTCGATCATTAGGCAAGTAGACAGCCGGGTGGCGAAACCGCGTACTGACCGTATGGTGACTTGCCTGCCTGGTGCGAAGGTAGCGGACATTACGCGTGTAGTAGATAGACTGATAGACAGTGCTGGGGAGGAGCCTGTGGTCGTGGTGCATGTTGGCACCAACGATGTGGGGAAATGCAGTCGTGAGGTCCTGGAGGAAAAATTTAGGCTGCTAGGCAGGAGACTTAAGGCCAGGACCTTCAAGGTAGCCTTCTCGGAAGTGCTACCTGTTCCACGTGCAGGGCAGGAGAGACAGGCACAAATTAGAAGTCTCAATGTGTGGATGAGACGATGGTGTAAGGAGGAAGGGTTTAAGTTTGTTAGGCACTGGGATGCTTTCTGGAACAAGCGGGAGCTGTACAAAAGAGACGGTCTCCACTTGTCCCCGGATGGAACCAGGCTGCTGGCGCTTAAAATCAAAAAGGTGGCAGAGCAGTTTTTAAACTAAATCTTGGGGGAAAGCCGACAGGAGATGAAATGTCTCTGGTTCAGGAGGACTCGTCTCAAAGAGATGAAGGGTTAGCTGCTATTTTTCTACCGGGTAACGGACCGGAGTTGTCCACTGTGAAGGTGACAAACAATATGGATTGTCTGCCAGTGTCTCGAGGCGGCAGGAGGAAGGTGGCGGGCCTAGCTCGCCTGGGAAATTATAGATGTTTGTATGCAAATGCTAGAAGTGTTCAAAGTAAAATTGGTGAATTGGAATGTTTAGTGTTGGGAGAAAACATAGACACTGTGGGAATTTCAGAAACTTGGTGGAATGAGGAGAATCAGTGGGACACGGTGATTCCTGGATATAAGCTATATCGGAAGGATAGGGAGGGAAGGGTTGGAGGTGGGGTGGCTCTGTATGTCAGAGAGGATATACGGTCCAGTAAGGCTGAGATCAGAGAATTAGATTCACTTTTAGAAATGCTTTGGGTTGAAATAGAGGGCCCAAAAGGAAATTTAACTATGGGAGTTTGTTATCGCCCACCAAATCAAAAGAGAGAGGACGATTATAATATGATGGAAGGCTTAAAGATAGCGGCTAAACGTAAAAACTGTGTTGTAATAGGTGATTTTAACTACCCGCAGATTGATTGGGTCAATATGTGTTCTGGTCGAGAGAAAGAGATTGAGTTTCTTGATGCTCTCAATGACTGTGCTATGGAGCAGATGGTCTCAGAACCTACTAGGGGTGGGGCGATCCTGGATTTGGTCCTAAGTAATGCCCAAGACTTGGTGAGAGATGTAAAAGTGATTGCGCCGCTTGGGAGCAGTGACCATAATGTTATTGATTTCACCGTTTGTATAAATAGGGAGTTGTCCAAAAAGACCACCACAACCACGTTTAACTTTAAAAGGGGTAAATACACTGAGATGAGGAGGCATGTGAGGAAGAAACTGAAAGGAAAGGTACATACGGTCAAAACCCTTGGGGAAGCTTGGACACTATTTAAAACTATAATCCTAGAAGCTCAGATAAAATACATACCACACGTTAGGAAAGGCACAAACAGGCATAAGAAAAGGCCTGCGTGGTTAACAAACAAAGTATTGGAAGCTGTAAAAGGTAAGAAGGACTCCTTTAAGCGGTGGAAAACCAGTCCAAGTGAGATTAGTAAAAGGGAACACAGGCTGTGGCAAATCAAATGCAAGACTGTGATCAGGCAGGCAAAAAGGGACTATGAGGAGCATATTGCAAAAAACATAAAGACCAACAATAAAACTTTCTTCAAATATATTAGAAGTAGGAAACCAGCCAGGGAGGCAGTGGGGCCCTTGGATGACCATGGGGTAAAAGGATTACTGAAGGAGGATAGGGAAATGGCTGAGAAGCTAAATGAATTTTTTGCCTCCGTCTTCACTGTAGAAGACGAGAACTTTTTGCCTGCCCCAGAACCACTAATTTTGGAAGGGGTGTTGAAAGACCTGAGTCAGATTGAGGTGACAAATGAGGAGGTCCTACAACTGATAGACAAATTAAAAACTAATAAGTCACCGGGTCCGGATGGCATACATCCGAGAGTTCTGAAGGAACTCAAAGTTGAACTTGTGGATCTTCTAACAAAAATCTGTAATCTTTCATTGAAATCTGCCTCCATTCCTGAGGACTGGAAGGTAGCAAATGTCACCCCCATCTTTAAAAAAGGTTCCAGAGGAGATCCGGGAAATTACAGGCCAGTCAGTCTGACTTCAATACCGGGAAAGTTGGTAGAAACCATTATCAAGGACAGAATGAGTAGGCACATTGATGAACACGGGTTATTGAGGAAGACTCAGCATGGGTTCTGTAAGGGAAGATCTTGCCTCACTAACCTGTTGCATTTCTTTGAGGGGGTGAACAAACATGTGGACAAAGGAGACCCGGTAGATGTTGTTTACCTTGACTTCCAGAAAGCTTTTGATAAAGTTCCTCATCAAAGGCTCCTTAGAAAGCTTGAAAATCATGGAGTAAAAGGACAGGTCCTCTTGTGGATCAAAAACTGGCTGAGTAATAGGAAGCAGAGAGTGAGTATAAATGGGCAGTCTTCGCAGTGGAGGACGGTAAGCAGTGGGGTGCCACAGGGCTCGGTACTGGGTCCCATGCTCTTTAACTTGTTCATAAATGATTTAGAGTTGGGAGTGAGCAGAGAAGTGGCCAAGTTTGCGGATGACACTAAATTGTTCAGGGTGGTGAGAACCAGAGAGGATTGTGAGGAACTCCAAAGGGATCTGTTGAGGCTGGGTGAGTGGGCGTCAACGTGGCAGATGCTGTTCAATGTGGCCAAGTGCAAAGTAATGCACATTGGGACTAAGAATCCCTGCTACAAATACAAGTTGATGGGGTGTGAACTGGCAGAGACTGATCAAGAGAGAGATCTTGGGGTCATGATAGATAACTCACTGAAAGTGTCAAGACAGTGTGCGTTTGCAATAAAAAAGGCCAATGCCATGCTGGGAATTATTAGGAAGGGAATTGAAAACAAATCAGCCAGTATCATAATGCCCCTGTATAAATCGATGGTGCGGTCTCATTTGGAGTACTGTGTGCAGTTCTGGTCGCCGCACCTCAAAAAGGATATTATAGCTTTAGAGAAGGTGCAGAGAAGGGCAACTAGAATGATTAAAGGGCTGGAGCACTTTCCCTATGAAGAAAGGTTGAAACGCTTGGGACTCTTTAGCTTGGAGAAACGTCGACTGCGGGGTGACATGATAGAGGTCTACAAGATAATGCATGGAATGGAGAAAGTAGAGAAAGAAGTACTTTTCTCCCTTTCTCACAATACAAGAACTCGTGGGCATTCGATGAAATTGCTGAGCAGACAGGTTAAAACGGATAAAGGGAAGTACTTCTTCACCCAAAGGGTGATTAACATGTGGAATTCACTGCCACAGGAGGTGGTGGCGGCCACAAGTATAGCCACCTTCAAGAGGGGTTTAGATAAAAATATGGAGCAGAGGTCCATCAGTGGCTATTAGCCACACTGTATGTGTGTATATAACATTTTTTGCCACTGTGTGACACAGAGTGTTGGACTTGATGGGCCGTTGGCCTGATCCAACATGGCTTCTCTTATGTTCTTATGTTCTTATGATATTTCTTGAATTGGACTCAGCAATCCTAAGCTGCCACCACCTCTTGTGGCAGTGAATTCCATGTGTTAATCACCTATTGGGTGAAGAAGTACTTCCTTTTATCCATTCCAGAACTCTGTTCCACCGCATTCCCCCAGGGAAAAATCCCTGGGCGTTACCATTCTTTGTCAAAGCAGCCATTTTGTTAAGGGCCTCCACACACTTCAAACATGTCTTTAGGTCAAACTGTAGTGTTACACCCAGCCATAGGAATAGGCCAGCTGTTTTACAAAATGGTATATGCCTTTCTCAGTCCCAATTTTGTCCAGTTGTGGCCCTAGAGCACTTTCCCACACACTAAATAGCACACTTTCAATTCACTTTCAATGCACTTTGTAGCTGGATTTTACTGTGTGAAATGGCAACGTCCACTTGCAAACAGTTGCTGAAGTGGTTTAAAACTGCATTATTTAGCACGTGTGAAAGCATTAAACCACTATAACGAATTCCCAACCTTTTTAAGCCTGTGGGCACCTCCAGAATGCTGACACCATGACCCAAAATGGTTGCCATAAAATGTCTGCCGCAGAAGACAGAGCCACAAAACAGCCGTTTCAAGGGGTTGCGCCAGCAACAAAATGGCTGCCACAGCTTACTTTCAGCCACACAGTGCAGATCCAGAGTGACGTTTTTAAAAAATCTGCAAAACCAATCAAAACTTCAGTGGCCAATCAGAAGCTTTCAAAAACAGTTGGCAGGCACCAAGAAAGGTGTTGGCAGGTGCCATGGTGCTCACAGGCATCATGCTGGGGACTCCTGCGCTATAACTCCATTAATCTTCATAAGTGAAGTCAGCCGCATCAGGTTCTGGTAGGGTTTGGCCCAGGATCTTGGTGGGTGGGTGCCTGGCTCTCCAGCTGAAACAGTCCACTCAAACCACTTCTAGCAATGAATCAGGCAGGGCTTAGCATCTTATCACAGCAGCAACAACAGTCTGCTGGAAGCTTCAGGAAATGGCAGAGGGGAACTACAGAACAAATAGACAGGGACACGCACAGGGACACTAACCGGGGACAACCAGCAGGCCTCTGGGAGTCCGACTGCAAATCCTTTGAGAAAAAAGAATTGGGCAGAAGGGACTCCGTTTTGGATGGAAAGTAAACTAAACACAGGAGTCCCTTTTAAACTGTCTTCCTTCATTTGAGCTGAGCTTCATTTTAAAAACCTTAACTAAAACATCTGGATTGAGGAGAATGTGCTGACCTCTGAAGCAGCTGTTTTCCTTCTCAAAGGGCTGAGCATCAATTTTCCCTGAAAGCAGACCAAAGAAACAGAAAAACTGACAGTGACCAATTACTTTTATCAGCTCGATCCTTAAAGTGTCGATGCATTGGTGTGTCCTGTGGATCCCAACAGTGCTTGCTTGTGAGCAAGCTTGCGGAGTACTCGGTACTTAGGGACCCCGAGTACCAGAACTAACCGGATTGCCACCAAAAAGCTGCGATGGGGCCATGGCTCGGGGGCAGAGCTTCTGCTTGGCATGCAGAAGGTCCCAAGTTCAAGCCCCAAGGATCAGGCAGAAGGTAATGCAGAAGACCTCTGCCTGAGACCCTGGAGAGCTGCTGCCAGTCTGAGTAGGCAATGCTGACTTCGATGGACTGAAGGACTGCTTCAGGATACAGGAGCTTCATACATTATGTGAATGATAACTGTGAATCGGTGTTCACAGAAATGTGTCCGTAGTTGGCTTGGCTTCACCTTCCTTACCTTCTCCCCGTCTGCTGGACCTTTCCCACGTCCTGCTGCCGCAGCTGTGCTCTGAGCTTGGGGGACTTCCTTTTTTTCTGTTTTCGAGAGGGCCTGCACTCATTTTTACCCCATCCCTGATGTCATGTTGGGAGAACAAGCTGTGCCTTTGGTCATGCCAAGCAGTGCCTGCAGTAACAAGCAGTCAGCCCAGCAACAGCTTCAGGTTGGGTTGTTGCCATGGATCAAGCAGGGCTTTGCTTCTTATCACAGCAGTAGAAATCATCCGCTCGAGCAGGGGTGTCAAAGTCATTTGTCATGAGAGCCGGATCTGACATAAATGAGACCTTGTCGGGCCGGGGCATGTGTGTCATAAAATGTCATGCCAGGTAGCGGAGAGATGAACTTTATAAAGGATACAGAGAAACACAATTGAAGGTTTTTTTAAAAAAACTTTAAAATAAAACATGCTTAAAATGTTAGCACTCATTGGTTTTAAAGGTGCTTTCTTTGTATCTCTCCCATGGGATCCAAGGAACTGGGCAAAGGAAGCTCTGGCTCTTTCCTTCCTTCCTTCTCCAGGGGACCAAGAGGGAGAGGAGCGTCACTTTACAGAAGGAAGAGAGGCTTGGCTCCATAGCTCTACTGTGCGATTGAGAGAGCCTGACAAAGCAAGCTATCCCTTCCCCTCTTCCTCCCCAAGGGAGGAGCCTCAACAAATGGAGAAAACAGAGGCTTTGCTCTGTAGCTCGAGTGCGATTGAGAGAGCCTGGCAAAGCAAACTGTGATGCAGAAGGTAGCAAGAGAGAGGGAGAAGGAAGCAGACGACAGCCAGTTGCTCGGGGGCCTGATAGAAAATGGCAGGGGGAAACTACACATATAATCCTCCTGATGTGCTGATGTCACTCCCTGTGCACTTGGAAGTGACATCAGCACGTCGCCAGAGAACAATGGGAGCTCTCTAGCATTTGTGTAAAACTCTATGGTTAAACCATAGAATGTTGCTCAGACACCAGACCATTCCTGGTGTTGCACTAACATCACTAGTTCTGGCATACTCCCACGATATTCAGGACGTGCTCCCCTGAGATCTGGTGAGTTCCCTCTCCCGCTGCTGGGTGCCAGAGTGATCCTAGCAACCCTAACACAGCCTTTTGTTGCTCAGAACTGTGAGCAAGCTTGAACAGGAAATTTTGGGGAGGGGCATAGCGGTACCACATGACCCTCTTTGGCCTATTGCTGTTACGAGTCTTCCCTGCTGGTCTGATTGGTTCTTTCGTAGCTCCTCCCTTTGTCTGGATCTTAGCGATGACGAACAAGTCGCTCTTCCTCAAGTCCGCAGGTCGTGCTGGACTCCTAACACTGAACTCTATGGCCTTGTGTTTTGGATGTGCTCTATTCGTAAAAATAAATCAATGAAATCCAAATGCGCATTCTATGCTCAGTTCAGAAACAACACATCTGATGGACTCCGCAGATCCTGCACCCAGGCACCGATCAGTTTCCCCCATTGTGTTAACACTCAATAAAAGAAGCGCTAATTATTTTAGTAAGTGCAAGAGCCAGCACTTTTTAATTGCTTTCTTGATTATAAAGAGAATCATGACGGCCTATCATTAGAGCGGATGCATTGACTTAGACCAAATTTTATTGCATGGCAAATACATGAAAGAAGACCTTTCCGTTTTGGCCCTGTGTGCGATTACACTCCTATTGATTTACTTTTATTGATCTTTAATAAAAAATGTATAAGTTGAACGTGTTTTCCCAAACAGTATAAATTAATCGGTATCATGCCAGAGAAAACAAGAAACTGCACCGCAGTAATTAACATTTCCTGGCACCAAACAGGAACGAGAGTGTCTGAGGAAGAGGCCTGGAGGTGGTGTGGAATCTTAAGAATTCTGCCAACATAAATGCATCCTCTTCCCCATTCTCAAGCCTGCCAGGTACCAGTTTCTTTGCATACGAGCAAGGCCAGATCAAGAAACTGGGGAGGAGTGTGGGCAGGAAGCATGAGATTTGGCACAAGCTAGGATTGCCAGTCTCCAGTCTTCTGGTGATCTCCCAGAATTGCAACTGACCCCCACATAACAGAGATCAATTGTCCTGGAAAAATGGCTACTTTGGAGGGTGGAGGGAGAGCCAGTTTGGTGTAGTGGTTAAGTGTGCAGACACTTATCTGGGAGAACCGGGTGTGATTCCCCACTCCTCCACTTGCAGCTGCTGGAATGGCCTTGGGTCAGCCATAGCTCTCGCAGGAATTGTCCTTGAAAGGGCAGCTTCTGGGAGAGCTTTCTCAGCCCCACCCATCTCACAGGGTGTCTGTTGTGGGGGAGGAAGATAAAGGAGATTGTGAGCCACTCTGAGATTCAGAGTGGAGGGCAGGATACAAATCCAATGATGTCTTCTTCTTCTTCTTCCTTTGTTTCTCCTACCAGGTCAAATTCTTCCAGGTCTCAGGATTGGGACTTGCCTTCTTCTTCTACTTTGACAGTACTGTATGAATCAATAGATAGCTTGCTTTCCAGCAAGCATGGCTGGGAGGGTGCTGTCAAAGTAATTACTGTATGTTTGACAAAGAAATAATCAAGGTTTCACAGCAAGTCTCGAGGTTCGTAGATAATCCCTCTGAGACGATACAGGATAGCCGTTTACAGCACAAACTGCGGCAAGGCAGAAACAGAGATTAGTTACATCAGGATTCATCAGAAGCAAATATTTGCCAGGGAATTATGCATGCGACCCAAGTCACTTATAAGACCTCCCTGGAAACCGATTATGGCTGCGATACATCTTTGCAGCTCATATATGCCCACTGGGGCTGCTGGCACAGCCATGGCTCTTCCAGCAGTGCGGGCCATGGTGTGTGGCTCAACAAATGTCTTCGGTGTTGAAGCAGGGGATCCAACCCTTTCCCCCATAAATGTACACCATTCCTTATCCAAAAGTACATTTCTTGTGATCTAATGCCTCATGGCCTGTTGGTTCAAAGGTGAGGAATAAACATAGAAATAAACCACAATAATTTTGGATTGCATCCTAAAAACGCTATCCTGGGAGTAAGCCCCATTGACTAAAATGGGGCTTACTTCCAAGCAGAGCAGTTTAGGATTGCCTTGAGTGCAACTAGATGACAGAGAGGAAATGTATGATTTGCAGTGTTGTCCTAAGCAGAGCTCCAGCCTTCTGAATCCACTAAATCCCATGGGCTTGGAAGCGTGGTACTCTGCGTCAGAGATCACTGAGAATCTCTTGGTGTTTTTCATTTTCTTTAAAGGAAGCCGTGGGGGATGGAGGTGGTTTGAAACAGAACCAGTGTTAGGGTAGGGTTTTTTTTTAAAATTTAGAAACCCCACCTCCCCTGAGCCATTTCTCAGGTACAAATCCCCTGCTTCCAAACCAGTGCATGTGTGTGTGTGTGGAGGGGGGGGGGGAGCCATTTTTCTCCTTTGCTGGGACCAATAGTAGTTGAGAGGGGAGAGCAGTTTCAATCTAAAAAGGCTGCATTTAAATTAAAAGTGGATTACTGATCTCCCACACCTCCTAGTTGCATTCTAGATCCCATTTAAAGCAGTATTTTGAGTGAGTTGATCCCTTCATTGACCTGGCTGGCCCAGGATAGCCTGATCTCATCAGATCTTGGAAGCTCATCAGGGTCGGCCCTGGTTAGTCCTTGGATGGGAGACTGTGGGGAGGGACGGTGGCTCAGTGGTAGAGCATCTGCTTGGGAAGCAGAAGGTCCCAGGTTCAATCCCTGGCATCTCCAAAAAAGGGTCCAGGCAAATAGGTGTGGAAAACCTCAGCTTGAGACCCTGGAGAGCCACTGCCAGTCTGAGAAGACAATACTGACTTTGATGGACCAAGGGTCTGATTCAGTATAAGGCAGCTTCATATGTTCATATGTTCATATGACTGCCAAGGAAGTCCAGGGTCGCTCTGCAGAGGGAAGCAATGGCCGGCCACCTCCGCTTGTTTCTTGCCTGGAACGCCCCGTGCATGAGGTTGCCGTGAGTCTACTGTGACTTGATGGTGCATTCTTCTTCTGCCCTGACTTGGATGGCCCAGGCCAGCCCCATCTTGTCAGATTGCTGAAGCTACGCAAGGTCAATCCTGGGAGACCACCGAGGAAGTCCAGAGCCGCTGTGCAGATGGCAAATGACAAAAGACCTCAGTTCTTGTCTTACCCTGAAAAACTGTGACTTGATGGCCCTCTGCATGCACACAGTTGACTCAGTGAAGGATGGCATGGCCTTCACTTTGCAAGGCCTCAGCAAAACGGCCACTCATAAGATGTTTGAAGGCCATTAATCCATTGGGTTGCCAGACAGCAGAAGCAATTTGCCAACACATAGCTAAGGTACATCTCAGTGTGGTCAGTGGGACTGGCAGTGCCATCCTAAGCATGGTTACCCCTGAGGCTGCCGCTTTTCAGGTGGAGCCAGGATCTTCTGACCTCCAGACAGCAGAGTTCAGTTCCCCTGGCGGGAATGGCAGCTTTGGAGGATGGACTCTACAGATTCATATCCCCATGGAGCTCCTCCCCCTCTCCAGACACAGCCCCCAAATCTCCAGGAATTTCCCCAAGATGGAGCTAGCAACCCTCATTGCACTCTTCTGTCCACTGAAGTCAAACTGTAACCTTGTTTAGGGTGGTGGCACCGCCAGCCGCACAATTCATTGCAGCTGGATTAGAGCAAATGAGCGCCACCCACATATCCTGTTTCTAATCATGGTGCAACTTCCATGGCAGTAAATGGAGCTTGGTTGCATTCCAGGTGAGCCCAAGTCCTTTGGCGTGCTATGAAAGCACCCTCCCCCTTGGTGAACTGGAGAAGGAAGAATGATCTCTTACAAAGAGAGAGTAGCAAAATCACTGTGGCCTGGAGATCTTTCTTACTGTTGAAGAAGAAGAAGAAGACTGTAGATTTATACCCCGCCCTTCTTTCTGAATCAGGGTCTCAGAGCGGCTTACAATCTCCTATATCTTCTCCCTCCACAACAGACACCCTGTGAGGTGGGTGGGGCTGAGAGGGCTCTCACAGCAGTTGCCCTTTCAAGGACAACCTCTGCCAGAGCTATGGCTGACCCAAGGCCATTCCAGCAGGTGCAAGTGGAGGAGGGGGGAATCAAACCTGGTTCTCCCAGATAAGAGAGCTCTGGCTGACCCAAGGCTATTCCAGCAGGTGCAAGTGGAGGAGGGGGGAATCAAACCTGGTTCTCCAGATAAGAGAGCTCTTGCTGACCCAAGGCCATTCCAGCAGCTGCAAGTGGAGGAGTGCGGAATCCAACCCGGTTCTCCCAGATAAGAGAGCTATGGCTGACCCAAGGCCATTCCAGCAGCCGCAAATGGAGGAGTGGGGAATCAAACCTGGTTCTCCCAGATAAGAGAGCTCTGGCTGACCCAAGGCTATTCCAGCAGGTGCAAGTGGAGGAGGGGGGAATCAAACCTGGTTCTCCAGATAAGAGAGCTCTGGCTGACCCAAGGCTATTCCAGCAGGTGCAAGTGGAGGAGGGGGGAATCAAACCTGGTTCTCCCAGATAAGAGAGCTCTGGCTGACCCAAGGCCATTCCAGCAGCTGCAAGTGGAGGAGTGCGGAATCCAACCCGGTTCTCCCAGATAAGAGAGCTCTGGCTGACCCAAGGCCATTCCAGCAGCTGCAAGTGGAGGAGTGGGGAATCAAACCTGGTTCTCCCAGATAAGAGAGCTCTGGCTGACCCAAGGCTATTCCAGCAGGTGCAAGTGGAGGAGGGGGGAATCAAACCTGGTTCTCCAGATAAGAGAGCTCTGGCTGACCCAAGGCCATTCCAGCAGCTGCAAGTGGAGGAGGGGGGAATCAAACCTGGTTCTCCCAGATAAGAGAGCTCTGGCTGACCCAAGGCCATTCCAGCAGCTGCGAGTGGAGGAGTGGGGAATCAAACCTGGTTCTCCCAGATAAGAGAGCTCTGGCTGACCCAAGGCTATTCCAGCAGGTGCAAGTGGAGGAGGGGGGAATCAAACCCAGTTCTCCCAGATAAGAGAGCTCTTGCTGACCCAAGGCCATTCCAGCAGCTGCAAGTGGAGGAGTGCGGAATCCAACCCGGTTCTCCCAGATAAGAGAGCTCTGGCTGACCCAAGATCACTCCAGCAGCTGCAAGTGGAGGAGTGGGGAATCAAACCTGGTTCTCCCAGATAAGAGAGCTTTGGCTGACCCAAGGTCACTCCAGCAGCTGCAAGTGGAGGAGTGGGGAATCAAACCCGGTTCTCCCAGATAAGAGAGCTCTGGCTGACCCAAGGCCATGCCAGCAGGTGCAAGTGGAGGAGTGGGGAATCAAACCCGGTTCTCCCAGATAAGAGGCCGCACACTTAACCACTACACCAAACTGGTTCTGTTGAAAGGTTCCAGTCAATGAAAAGCCTCTGGCTATGGACTACAGTCCTCTTTGAAGGCCCTGTTTCGGGTGTTCCATCTTCTGAGATGAGGCAGAACAGGGGCTTCTTGGTTCATGGCACCAAAGCTCTGGGACTCTCATCTCAGGGAGATTCCCCAGTCCCCTTCTGTTGCTGTCTTGTGCCAGCAGGTGAAGATTTTTTTGTTTCACTCGGCATTCTCTTGCTGATTTCTCCTTCCTGGTCAATGGTTTAATTGCTGTTTTTTTTAAACAAAAATGTATTTATATCTTCATCGATACCCCACCTTCCTTCCCCATGAGGACCTAAGGTGGCTTCCATCATTCTCCTCTCCTCCATGACAACTCTGTGCGATAAGTTAGGCTGAGACTGGGTGCCTGGTCCAAGGTCTAGGGTCGCCAGGTCCAATTCAAGAAATATCTGGGGACTTTGGGGGTGGAGCCAGCAGACTTGGGGGTGGAGCCAGGAGACATTGGGGTGGAGCCAGGAGCAAGGTTTTGACAAGCATCATTGAACTCCAAAGGGAGTTCTGGCCATCACATTTAAAGGGACAGCACACCTTTAAAATGCCTCCCCCCATTGGAAATAATGAAGGATAGGGGCACCTTCTTTTGGGGTGCATAGAACTGGACCCTCAGATCCAATCTTTTTGAAACTTGGAGGGTGTTTTGAGGAGAGGCACTGAATACTACGCTGCAAATTTAGTGCCTCTATCTAAAAAAAAGCCCCGCCCCCCCAGCCCCGCCCCCCCAGCCCCAGATACCTGCTGATCAATATTCCATTACAACCGATGGGAATCGGTCTCCATAGGGAATAATGGAGTGCCCAGCAGACATTTCCCTCCCCCACCCCTGCTTTCTGATGACCCTGAAGCGGGGGGAGGGCCTCCAAGCCGGGGGATTCCCTGCCCCCACCTGTTGATTGGCAACCCTACCAAGGCCCCCCAGCAATCCTCCACAGCGGAGCAGGGATTTGGACACTGTTCCCTCAGACCCTCTTCCAGCGCTCTGCCCATTGACCATGCTGGTGTCTTGCATTGATGCTAACTCTGTTTTTTAAATTGGCTTAAGGACGTGTGTTCGGGGTGTGTGTGTGTGTGTTGATTTTAATGATTTTAAATTATGGTTTTATTATGTGTGTTTTAAATTGTTAGCCACCTTGGTGTGGCAGAAAGGTGGCATACAAACGATGATGATGATGATGATGATGGTAGTATCAATCACCAAATTCTGCTAAAGCTTCTGAGAAGCTTGGAAGTGAAACAGTCCCGCAAAGGAAAACATTAGGTCAAAATTCATCCTTGGTGCAAATCAAGAGCTTTCGTCTTCTCTCTCCCCTTAATCCATGTTTTAATGAATGCTCAGCCACTGAGTGACTTGCGTTATCTCTCTCACGTTTTTGTGTCATTAACCAAGAGGAGAGTTTAAGCGGGGGAAGGGGGAGGGGGGAATGTCCCCACAGAAATCTTATTCATATGTTTTATGATATGCTGTAGCATGGGCACCACTTTAGTTTAATGGCGTGTTGGATGATGGTACAAATTTATAGCCGTAGGTTTACATCACAGACAGCTGGAATGAATAACAATAAATTAATTTAAAGTGCTCGAAAAGTGCTCCCTATAGTATATGGTGCCCGCATGCACCAGGCCAATAATTTATAAATGTGTGTCTTTTATAATCCTGATCTAAAAGTCTCAAAAGCAGCTAGTTAAAAAGCAGTCACATGACATAAATTATTTTTTATTCATATTTCAATGGTGCGATGCGGGTGGGCGCCGCCATCATTAGCGCGAGACGGTTCCCCTTTACGCCTGGGACACGAGGAAGCAGGGCACAAAACCAAAAGGTATCAGCAGGAACTGGGCTGCCGTGGCCCTTGGCTAGCCGGAGATAAGGACATAGGAGAAGCCATGCTGGATCAGGCCAATGGCCCATTCAACCCAACACCCTGTGTCACACAGTGGTGCCATCAGGAGGCCCACTGGTGGGGCCAGAACTCCAGAAGCCCTCCCACTGTGCCCCCCCCCCCAAGCACAAAGAATACAGAATATCACTGCCCCAGACAGAGCATTCCATCTATACCTTGTGGCTAATAGCCACTCATGGACCTCTGCTCCAGATGTTTATCCAGTCCCCTCTTGAAGCCGTCTATGCTTGATCAATCCTCTGCAAGGCCCATGGAAATGAACGGCAGCTGTGCAGTGCCATAGACGGTCTTCTACGGGTGTCCTGTGGTTTTAATCCCGACTCAGGGGCTGCGTCAACAGCATGGGCAGCAGGAAGAAGTCACTGGAATCTGGGTATAATAGAGTGGGTTCAACGCAAGGAAGAGGCCGGATGGTAGTGATCATAGCTCTTTATTTCAGTACCGCATAGTATAGGGCTGCACTCTGAGTAACTGGGCCAGCAGGGCCGACTTATATACACTTTAAGGTTCCTGCGCAAGTATGCCATTGGATCATTCAAACCAGCAGGAGGCCCGTGATTGGAGCAGGGCAGCAGGGGTTTGGATCCTACTGCCTATTGTTCCTGAGGCCCCAAGCTCAGTCCTCATGGCTCCAAAGACCCAGGCAGGAACACCCCTAGAAGACTTCACTTTGGTCTGCATACACAACACTGGGGAAGCAACAAGCAAGTCCACTTCTCCCCTCTGCATGGCTGTTCAGTACAGACCCCTGCATATAGGGTTGCCAATCCCCAGGAGGGGGCAGGGGATCCCTTGGTTTGGAAACCCTCCCCCCGCTTCAGGGTCGTCAGAAAGCGGGGGGAGGGGAGGGGAGGGAAATGTCTGCTGGGAACTCTGTTATTCCCTATGGAGATTTATTCCCATAGAAAATTCATGGAGAATTGTTCCGCAGGTATCTGGGGGGGCTGTTTTTTGGGGTAGAGGCACCAAATTTTCAGTATAGCATCCAGTGCCTCTCCCCAAAATACCCCCCAAGTTTCAAAAAGATTGGACCAGGGGGTCCAATTCTATGAGCCCCAAAAGAAGGTGCCCCTATCCTTCATTATTTCCTATGGAAGGAAGGCATTGAAAAGGTGTGCCGTCCCTTAAAATGTGATGGCCAGAATTCCCTTTGGAGTTCAATTCTGCTTGTCACAGCCTTGATCTTGGCTCCACCCCTAATGTCTCCTGGCTCCACCCCCAAAGTTTCCTGGCTCCACCCCCAAAGTCCCCAGATATTTCTTGAATTGGACTTGGCAACCCTACCTGCATATGTGCTGCATGACAAGTTACCACATTATGGAAGCATCTCTGTATGTGCACATCAATGTGCTATCGCAGATTTCACTTCGCACATCACAGAGTACACAGGTAAGGCCTGGGTCCCTGCCCTGTGTCAGATGTCATGCAATATTGGATTTATATCCCGCCCTCCACTCCGAAGAGTCTCAGAGCGGCTCACAATCTCCTTTCCCTTCCTCCCCCCCAACAGACACCCTGTGAGGTAGATGAAGAGATTGGATTTATATCCCGCCCTCCACTCCGAAGAGTCGCAGAGCGGCTCACAATCTCCTTTACCTTCCTCCCCCACAACAGACACCCTGTGAGGTGGGTGGGGCTGGAGAGGGCTCTCACAGCAGCTGCCCTTTCAAGGACAACCTCTGCCAGAGCTATGGCTGACCCAAGGCATTCCAGCAGCTGCAAGTGGAGGAGTGGGGAATCAAACCCGGTTCTTCCACATAAGAGTCCTCACACTTAACCACTACACCAAACTGGCTCTCACACTGCAAAGCAGAGTTTTGAGAGAGCTTTTTAATCACGTTGGATGAACCGATGTAGCTGGCTAGTTGATTAGGTAGTTCATCTTTGTTAATTTTTTTAAAATGGCACACAATACTTTTGCATGGCTAGTGAACGACTTGTTGATTACTATGTAGCATTTCCTAGCCTTTTTATATAGTACAATGTGACCTGGTAAAACCACCTCGAGTCTGAAGGGTGGGAAGAGTGGGTAATTTTTTTTAAAATAAGAAAACAAATGTAAGCGGGCTGTGATTCTGAGCTCTCTTCTGGCCTAATCTTAACCACATCGCCTCAAAGGTAAATCTCGTACGGGGGTTCACGTCCAAGTAAATATGCCTCGGATTGGCTTTTTCTTCAATGATCATTTTTATTAGAAGCAATAGGGTCTTATTTCCATTTCAATAGGTTTGGGGATTGGGGTGTGAATTTTAACATGCAAGCATAACAAGTAGGCTCAGCTTGGCTGAGGGGAAAACCACCGAAAACAAAGGCAATCTGACTTCCTTTGACAGAGGGAGAAAGAAATCGCCATTTTTGGAATTATGTCAGAGGATTAGAGGGAAGTTTCGCCCGCAGGCAAACAAATGCGCAGAGAAGAAAGGCCGAGGCTGAAGCTGGCAGCTTTTCGAATGAGGCTGGATTGGTGGTGGTGGCTTTTCTTATCAGGGTAGCAACCATTTTCTGTCTGGCTTCCCAAGGCTTCATGACACATGATATATTTGAGCTTGCTTGTAAGGGGAAATCATTTGCCAGTCTCTTGCTCTTTATAGAGAGCTGTAGCGGTTAGCGTATTAGACTAGGAGATCTTTCATGAATAAAAGTCTAAACCAGTTATTTGAATAAGATAATTAGGCACAAGGTTTGGACCTCTTTGACTCTTCTTGCCCAGGGCAGAAAAACTGGTGATTTTAAAGGTTCTTTGGGTACAAGGCATTTGAATCCCTCTTCTTTTTTGAACTGACACAGGTGTGGTCAAATTTGTTTAACGTAAGAGCCACATAGAATAAAGAGCTGCAAGACATAAACCTCAGATATCTGAGAGCCAGAAGACAGGAAGGAAGGAAGGAAATAGGTGGGGGAGGGAGATGTGGAAAGAAAGTAGCTTTAACTTTGAATTCATTCTCAAAGCCGCTGGCTTTCTTGGGGTGGAGAAGTGATTTAAAGAGTGAATGCCTTCTCCAAACCAGCCAATGGGGTGATGGGGGCTTTGAAAGCCACATAATATGTGTGAAAGGGCTACATGTAGCTCCTGAGCTGCAGTTTGGCCATCCCTGGGTAAGAGTAGTAGACGAGAGCCTGGGATAGCTGAGTTCAAATCCTTTGCCTGCAAGGGTCAACTCTCTCTCAAACTCCTTCATAAAGTTGTTGTTGTTGAAGGGGTAGGATGGAGGAGGGGCAAATGATGCAATAAGCTGGTCTGCCAGAGGATGTAGTGATGGCCACAGGAACAGACAGCTTCAAAAGGGAGTTAGAAAGATTCATGAAGGAAGAGTTTATCAGTGGCTACCACCCCTGGTGACGGAGGGGAACCTCTATGTTCAGAGGCATGAAGCCTCTGAATCCTAAAGCCAGGAGGCAACATCAGTCAGACAGTTTGGTGTAGTGGTTAAGAGCGGTGGACTCTAAATCTGGACAACCGGATTTGACTCTCTTCTGCTCCACATGCAGCTGCTGGGTGATCATGGGTCAGTCACAGTTCTCTCAGAACTCTCTCAACACCACCTACCTCACAGAGTGTTGTGGGGAAAGGAAAGGAAGGCAATTGTAAGGAGTGGTGTGGGGTCTGCCGCTCAGCTGTTATATTTAAATGGCTGGGTGGCAGCCATTTAACTCTTTGGTTTTGCTCCCGCCTTTGAAGGGGAGGAAAGCAAAACCGAAGGGTTACATGCCTGCCTTCCATTTAACCTTTCGGTTTTGCTTCCCCTCTTCAAAGTGACGGGGAGCAAAACCAAGTGGTTAAATGGCTGCCATCCATTTAACCCTTTTCAGGCAATCCATGCCCCCTTTCTGCCAGCCATAGTGAGCTGTGGCTGGGAGAAAGATGGAAGGGAAGTCCCTTCCAGGGCAGGGAACTGAACTGAACGTGGTGGACTGGTTCAGTTTGGGCAGGGCCTGTTTGGGTTGGTTCATTTTGGGGTTCAGTTCATGGACCATCTCAAACTCTGAACAGCTCTTTTTAGGTTTGTGCTCATCTCTAGTAGTTTATGGCCAAGTCTTTCTTGCTACTTCATGGTTCTACACCAGATGTTGTAAGAAACGCTCACAAGAGTAAGATCTGGCACATTCTGGTGAGGTTCCAAATATTTTGGTGAAAATTTGGAGAATCCAAAGCTCCACTGGTTGGCATTTAAAAAAACCAAATTATGATCTTGTTCCCACCCTATTCTTCTACTATGATGTACATTTGGCCTCATCCTTATGTCCGGACATATCTTTTTAAAAATGGTTCATTTTTTTACCCTTTTGAACAATAACATTAATATCCAGAACTCATTGCCACAAGGCCTGTAAACCACACTCTTCCGGTTAGCCTTTAACTGATCTAGTTGCTGTTATTGTGGGAGAAAATGTAGGAATGCTGAAGCCATCGGATGCGAAACAACTACATATGATAGCGCCAGGTTGTTTTAATGATTATTTAATTATTGAATTTTAAATCGTCATATTAATGTTATGCAATTTTTAAACTGATGGTTTTCATTGTATTGTTGTGAGCCGCCCTGAGCCTGCTCCGGTGGGGAGGGCGGGAGAGAAAATAACTAAATAAATAGCTATCAGATATAATGAGAGCTAGTGATAGAATAGGGTTGCCAGCCTCCAGGTGGGGTCTGGAGATCTTCTACTTTTACAGCTGATCTTCAGCTGGCAGAGATCAGCTCCCCTGGAGAAAATGGAAGGGTGGTCTCTGTGGCATTATCTCATGCTGAGGCCCCTCCCCTCCTCAAACCCCACCCTTACCTGGTTCCACCCCAAAAGTCTCCAGGTATTTTCAAACCCAGACCTGGCAGACCTGAGAATGCCTTTTTTAAAAGCCTGGAAAGATCCCGAAGATTGTTATTGAATGACAACCTGAATGAAGGATCACTTAACCAACACACTTCACACATACTGCATAGGACTAGACTGAATAATAAAACTGGTCTTGGGTTGAGAAATAAAATAGGTGGGTTGAGTCTTGTCAGTTGTTTCACTCAATAACACCCAGTTATCTTCCCTTTTACAGGCCTTGTCTCAAGTATCTTGTGTCCCATTTACATGTACGGGTTTTTGTATATCCTTTTTTTCACCACCCGAAAAATTCTTTGGATCCAAAAGCTGTCATACCCACCTCAGGGTGTAGCAGCAGCTGCCTCCTTGACTTCCTTTCAGGGAAAGAGGCCATGATCCAGGCAGCTGGCCACCGCTGCGCCTCTGTTTCCACTGGCCTTCTGGTGAGGAAAAGAACAGCCTTCTAGGACATCATCGCAGTGGGGAATGTCCCATTCCATTAAATGGCCAATCCACACTTGGTTATTGTCAGGCTATCATCAGTTACACCTCATCGTTGACTGAGGGGTGACATGACGGAGGTTTACAAGATTATGCCTGGGATAGAGAAGGTAGAGAAAGAAGTACTTTTCTCTCTTTCTCACAATGCAAGAACTCGTGGGCACTCAATGAAATTGCTGAGCAGTCGGGTTAGAATGGATAAAAGGAAGTCCTTCTTCACCCAAAGGATGATTAACATGTGAAATTCACTGCCATAGGAGGTGGTGGCGGCTACAAGTATAGGCAGCTTCAAGAGGGGAATGGATAAGCATATGGAGCAGAAGTCAATCATTGGCTATTAGCCATAGTGTATTGTTGGAACTCTCTGTCTGGGGCAGTGATGCTCTGTATTCTTGGTGCTTGGGGGGAGGCACAGTGGGAGATCTTCTAGTGTCCTGGTTCCATTGATGGACCTCCTGACGCCTGGGTTTTTTGGCCACTGTGTGACACAGCATGTTGGAATGGATGGGCCATTGGCTTGATCCAACACGGCTTCTCTTATGCTCTTATGTGACACAGTGTGTTGGACTGGATGGGCCATTGGCCTGATCCAACATGGCTTCTCTTATGTTCTTATATTCTCTTCATGTATACCACTTTGGAGGAAGGGCAGGAGGTCCCAATCACAACTACCTCCTAATTCACCTTCAGGCCTTGCTTGTGAGTTTTCCAGGGGCCCTTGGCTGCATTTGGCTGGTTATTGAGTGAAACAAAATGTTGGATTAGGTAGACCTTTGGTCTGGCCCAGCTGTGGTATGCTAGAGTCTGGGAAATACAGACGTCCTAGAGCAAGGGTTGCCAACCTTTTTTTGATCCTGTGAGTGCGTTTGGTGCTTTGACACAGGGTGGTGATGGGCACAATCCATAATGGCTGCCACAGGAGGTGGAGCTAATCTCCAAATGGAGACAGAGCCAAAATAGGGTTCCCAGCCTCCCACCGGGGGCGGGGTTTCCACCAATTGTGGAACTCCCAACCCACTGGCATGGAGCTGGCCCCCAGGGGGTCTCCCACCCCCAAAGAGCTTCATCATGCGTGATGTGCTCGGTGCAATGATGTCACCTGGAAATGACGTAAATGGGCTGGGCACATCACATGGGGGATGCTCTAGCAATTTGGGCAAAAACTCTATGGTGCCATCATCCCCTGCCTGGAGCCAGGTTGCCCGGCAACCTTGAACCAAATATCGGGGAGTAAGGTTATATACAACTAATAGTAACGCTTCAGCATTTCAGGCTGATGCTCTGTTGACAAGATACCTTTTAGTCTGGACAGCCAATCAGAAGCCCTACTTGGCAAAAGGCCCAGGAAAGGTGTTGGTGACTGGAGTCCTAGTAGAGTGACCTAGCGTTGATGCGATGTCTTCCTCTCCAAACTCTACCCTCCCCAGGCACCCCCAGATCTCCAGGGATTTCCCCAGCTGGAGCTGGCAACCCTTAACTGTGAGTCTGAGTGAAGGGAAACGTAGGCGTGGGAGCTGCAGGAAGGGTGGGATGAATGCTAAGGTGTGAGAGGGCCTGGAGGGGGTTGTGAGGGTGTCAGAGGAAACGGTGAGGAGAGGATTGGAAAGGGGGGAGGGGGAGAGGGAGGATGTCGGAATGCTGGGCTAATAGAATGACAGGCCTGCCACACAAGCATAGTAGGCATCAGGGAAATCAGTTAAAGCCATATTGATTCCCTTTAGAGGTGAGAGAAAACAGATGCTGTCAGCTGCCAAAGGACCGCTCTTGTAGAGGAGCTGTGCAGCTTCTTGAGGGTTTTCTTTTATTAATCATTTTCATTTCTCTACCCCCCCCCCCAAACTTTTTGCTGTTTTTTTTTTTTTAAATAACATCACCACCTGCCCCATCTTGCTACTTTTAGTAAGAGGAGATGCAATCAAAGCAAGGCTCAGGAAAAAGGAAGTGGTGTGTTCAGAAAGCCAACGGCACCCTCGGGCAATGGAGGAAAAGGAGACAGATAAAAAGAGCCGGAGAGAAAGGGGGAGGGGAGGGGAGGGAGGGAAGGAAGGAAGGAAGGAGAGAATCAATGGCTCAAATGGAGCCGGAGGAGTTTTCCAAGCACGGCTCACCTAATCAGATCCAGAGCTTCCAATGCCAGCAAACAGAAGGCATCAAATCCATCCCACTTCCCTGGCTGGAGTCTCATGGCGAGGGGTGTTCATTTCACCAGCACCTAGAAGAAACCATGGTTTATTGCTGCTATTGTTTGTTTGTGTAAGAAGCTGGTTGTACATTCAAGCTCTCACACTGCTAAATGGGAAAGCCAATTTGAGGCTGGGAAATTCTCAGAGATTTGGGGGTGAATTCTGGGAAGAATAGGGCTTGGGAAGGGAGGGTACCTCAGCAGAGTAGAGTGCCACCGCGTTTGCCCTTCAAAGCAGCCGTTTTCTCTAGGGGAACTGATCTCTTTATTATTTATTTTTATTTATTACGTTCAATTTCTATCCCATCCTCTCCGCAAGCGGACTCAGGGTGGCTAACAATCCATAGTATAATACAATTTAAAAAACCAGTAAAATACTCTTTCTTTCTTTCTTTCTTTCTTTCTTTCTTTCTTTCTTTCTTTCTTTCTTTCTTTCTTTCTTTCTTTCTTTCTTTCTTTCTTTCTTTCTTTCTTTCTTTCTTTCTTTCTTTCTTTCTTTCTTTCTTTCTTCTTTCTTTCTCTGTTAGTGATCATATGATGTTAATAACTTCTCAGTGATGTGAGCTGGCAATTCTTCCCAGTTAGGTGTTAAAGGCCTGCCGGAACAATTCAGTTTTGCAGGCCCTGCGGAATTGAGAAAGGTCCCACAGGGCCCTTATGGCCTCCTGTCTCTGTCATTTGGAGTTCAGTTGTAATTCTGGGCAATGCTCAGGCCCCACTTGGAGACTGGCAATCCTAGTATAAGAACATAAGAGAAGCCTATCAGCATTAGATCTCAAAGTAACCAGTCCTTGAATTTTGAAACAAAGTTTGGTTTATTGATAATCCATGCGGCTCAGCCGAGCTAGGTATTGGAACTGATACAGTGTAACAGTAAAATGCATACTTAAAGATGGCACATCAAAGGTTCTCTAAACAATTCTACATTCTCTAAACAATTCTACATTCACGTGTGAAACTTCTCACTGTAACTTTATCTCTACTGCGGTCAGCTCATCCTGGGTTCCAGCCTTGCTGGCATGGGAATTAGCTCCAGGAGGTTTTATCTTCAAAGAGTACATTCCTGCATTTGTTAGTAAAAGCGAAAGGAACAAAGGGGGGGTTCTTGACTTTGATGTGCATAGGCTCAATTCATGGTTAGTAACATTTCTATACTTTGGTAACTATAATAATAAAGAAATAGACAATGCTTGACCAAGCCATGGTGGATCAGGCCAATGGCCAATCCAGTCCAACACTTCGTCACACAATAGCCAAAAAACCAGGTTCCATCAGGCGGTTCACCAGTGGGGCCAGGACACTAGAAGCCCTCCCACTGTGGCCCGCCAAGCACCAAGAATACAGAGTATCACTCCCTCAAACAGAGAGTTCAATCTATACCTTGTGGCTAATAGCCACTGATGGATCTCTGCTGCAGATGTTTATCCAATCCCCTCTTGAAGCTGTCTATGCACATAGCCGCCGCCACCTCCTGTGGCAGCAAATTCCATGTGTTAATCCCTCTTTGGGTGAAGAAGTACTTTCTTGTATCTGTTCTAACCTGACTGCTCAGCAATTTCATAGAATCTTGCCAAAACTCAGAGCACCACCTCCCCAAGGTCACCAGGTGTTGAGCAGGGGCTCTGTTTGGGGGTGGGGAGGGAGCTCATGAAAACTGGGAATCCCCCACTCCCACCTGGGGAATGGTATGACTACCATAGAGTCCACCCTCCAAAGCGGCCATTTTCTCCAGGGAAACTGATGACTGTCATGTGCAGATTAGCTGTAATTCTGGGAGATGCCCAGGCCCCAACTGGAGTTTGGCAACCTATCCTGGATACTACCTGTATAAGTCCTGAGACTTCATAGGAAAAGGGCCCAAACTAAGTCCCTGGGCTGCCAGTAGCCCACCCCCAATCTCAAGCGGAGTTCAAAGACCAGCAAGATCTTCACCGTTTGATCCAATCCTGCATATTTCCAACTGTCTTACTTTTTGCTTTACAGGTACAAACACGAGCAGGAATTTTTATCACCTGTGAAACATTTTTCCCCCCATTTTGGGTGCCAGATTCTAAGAACCAATACCTAATTGTTGGCAATTCTAGTTTCCAAGGCAACTAAACAACTCCTGCAAACACTGGGAGGGATATCCTGTTTGTATGGCAAGATTCCCATTCCCTTTAACAGTAGCAGGATTTGATCCTAGGAAACCAAAGATGCTTGCGTTGGAACACGCTCATTTTCATGATATCACATGCAGATACATTTATACACAGGCAGATTTCCACTAGGAAGAAGCCTTTTGAGAAATGATTCCAGAGTTTTGCTGCTGGAAGAGCATTCCTGCAGTCCTCTCATTCCCCTGCCAATGTTTTTCTCATTTACACTTTCCATCCCTCCAACTGTAGTTAAAAAAAAAAAAAAAAGATAATGCAGAGTCAAGAGGAAAGGCTTCCATTGTTTAAATGTTGAGAAGTGTGAATTACATAGGGGGGGGCAAGGGTCCCCACGTTTTTCAGTCTGTGGGCACTTTTGGAATTCTGACCCAGCACGGTGTGTATAAAATAGCTGCAGTAGGAGGTGCAGTCAGCAACAAAATGGCTGCCCCAGGGGACCTTCAGTCTCACAGTGACTGGAAAGCCAAACAAATCTCTAATGGCCAATCAGAAGCCTTGCTGGGTAAAAGCCTCACCTGGCCCTGCCTAACTTTCTAATAACACTTGGTGGGCACCAGATTTGGGACCCCTGGTCTCTTAACTAAAACTGTTGTTGTTCAGTTGCAGTCCAGTCTGACTCTTTGCGACCCCATGGACCAAGGCATGCCAGGCTCTCCTGTCTTCCATCTCCTCCGAAGTCTGCTCAAATTCATGTCAGTGACATCAGTAATGCTGTCCAGCCATCTCCTCTTTTGCTGTCCCCTTCTTCTTTTGCCTTCTGTCTTTCCCAGCATCAGAGTCTTCTCCAGGGAGGGCTCCCTTCTCATTTGGTGCCAAAGTATTTGAGTTTCAGCTTCAGCATCTGACCTTCCAGGGAACAGTCTGGGTTGATTTCCCTGAGGACTGACTGAGTTGATCTTCTTGCAGTCCAAGGGACCCAAGAGTCTTCTCCAGCACCACAGCATGAAAGCATTTATTCTTCTGAGCTCGGCCTTCCTTATGGTCCAGCTCTCACAGCCATACATTACTACTGGGAACACCATAGCTTTGACTATACAGACTATACAGACTTTTGTTGGCAGGGTGATGTCTCTACTTTTATTATACTGCCTAGGTTCACCATAGCTGTCCTCCCAAGGAGCAAATGTCTTTTAATTTCACCATCTGCAGTGATCTTGGATCCCAGAAATGTGAAGTCTGTCACTACTTCCTTGTCTTCCTCTTCTATTTGCCAAGGAGTGATGGGGCCGGATGCCATAATCTTAGATTTTTTTGATGTTGTGTTTCAAGCCAACTTTTGTGCTCTCCCCTTTCACCCTCAACAAGAGGTTCTTTAGGTCCTCCTCACTTTCTGCCATTAAAGTAGTGTCATCTGCAGATCTGAGGTTGTTGATGTTTTTCCTGGCAATCTTAATTCCGGTTTGTGCTTCACCCAAAACTATACTCTTCTAAATCCATTAGTTACTGGTCTTAGGAGGGTGTCTCTTTACTCATGAGAACATTGCTATTAACTTGCACTATGGAGACCTAGGTTAGTTTAAGACAGTCTCTCCTATGCAACAGTTTGGTTGGCCCAAATAAAAAGGCGTTGCATGGATTTTGGTTTGGATACAGCTTTTTTCAATCTCACCTATTTCATGCAACCCTCCAGGACTTTTGTTTCACTCCAAGTAGACTTTATATGACCCCCATGTTCCCCACTCTTCTTAACCCCTCTCAGAAGGCCAAAAGTACCTTTAGATATCTTCCTGTGTCAATCTGGAGCCCCAAGTTCCACTGACTAGTATAGCCCAGGCAACTCCAATCTTGTCAGATCTCAGAAGCTAAACAGGGTTGACTCTGGGAAGTGCTTGGATGGGAGACCTCCTTGGAATGCCAGCAATCAGGAGTCGAGGCAGGCTTTATTCAACCACCTCCCAGAGTATCCTCGAGGCCCCCAGTAGGGGGTTCAGTCACCAGAGGTTGCCATGACTTCCAGGTGCACACCCATACACATGCACATAAAAATATAACTCCCCCCCCCACAACAAAAATCTGGAGCCCAAAGCTTTGCAGCTTGTTTTTCCTTAAAGATTTTTCTTCTGTCCTCGTACGATCTGTCAGAATAGATACCAGGGTTAGGTATCAGGGGACTCAGATACCAGGGGACTCAGAGCATAATCATTTTGAGATTTATAACTATTTATGGTCACATATTGCATTAATCAATGCAACACTCCAGTTCATTGTTAATTGAAAAATGAGCTCATTACTTACGCTCATTTGCGAGTGAAGCCTGACGGATGCTGCAGTGAGTGAAAGCTTGTTTCTCCCCAGGGATCCCCACAGTTCTCCTGAAGAGCTCCTGGAATTCCATCTGATCTCCAAACACCACAGATCAGTTCCCCTGGAGAAGATGGCTACTTTGGAGGGGGGGGCAGGGCTTTTTTTTGAGCAGGAATGCACAGGAACACAGTTCCTGCTGGCTTGGTGTCAGGGGTGTGTAGCCGAATATGCAAATGAGTTCCTGCTGGGCTTTCCCTACAAAAAGCCCCGCGTGAATAATTGGTGACATAGGGGTGTGTGGCCTAATATGCAAATGAGTTCCTGCTGGGCTTTTTCTATGGAAAAAGCCCTTGGGGGGTGGTTGGAAGATGGACTCTCATGGCATCAAATTCTTCCTCAAGGTTGCCTTATTGTTTTGGGAACAATGCTCTTGATAAAGCCTCACGTGCTAACGAGCTATTCTTTTGTTGTGTTGTGACAAGAATTTGATTATTCGAAACAGTCTTCATATCATTGGGATGGGCCCTTGTCGCTCTGGCTGTAAGAGTTCTCGGAAGAAAACAACCTGTTGGGAAATTGACGATGGACTTTTCACTATATTCTTTAATGGGCTATGGGAATATAGACAATTAATTTGCATTTGTAGTAGGGCATTACAACATTGTGGTCCCTGTTTTTCTTTCCACCTGGAGATGGACAGCCCTAGACACGTCCCAGTCAGCATGATTTACATTGTGAACATAAAGGTCATTTTTCTCTCCTCCCCAACCCCAGTCAACAGGAGTTCCCTTTATCTGGAGTCCTCCCCTTTTTTGTAACTGGTGCAATTCTGGTTTGTGTGCGGCCCCATCTTGGGCCGCGGCCCCATCTTGGGCCGCGGTCAGACGCACCATCAAATCCGTCAGCAAGGCGCTCCTGGTTTTGCCGAGTGCCTGTCCCGTCGTTGGCTGATCAGATGGCCCGGCCTTTGCGCATGTGCATAAACAATGCCACTGATTGGCTCAGCCTACGGACTAAACAATGATCGTGTCACAAAATTCAACCCCACAAAATTAAAAAGAAACATCTGCAGTTGCTCGGAATTCATCTTTTGTGGTGCTTAAAGCACCCAGGAGCCCTTCCGCCTTTTGCTGATCCTTTGTATCGCTAAGATTTAAAAAAAATGGCGCTGATCTGGGATGCAAGTTGAGACGACTCGCTAACGCTGGCATGATCAGAGAGGGGAAATCGGTTTTTGACCAGTCGTCAAGCATTTAGAACCGCATTTTATCCGCTATCAAAAAAGTCCGACAGTAAGTCGCAGCATGACGGGATACCCACAACTCACCGACTACTCCCAGATGTTGTCGTATGGACGTGCACTTTTAATCCGATGAGCATGCGCTGCTGTGTCGGATAAAAATGTACGTCTGACCGCGGCCTTGGAGTTATTGTTATTAATATGAATTGTCACAGTCAAACATTTGATTGGTGGATGTCACGGGCTGGGGCCGGGTCAGGCAAAGTCCAGGGGCAGTCCAAGGTCTGTAGCCGGTGAGCAAAGAGGGTCCAAGGCGCCAAAACCAAATCACAGTCCAGGTATCGCAGGTCAGAGGTTCAGAAGCCAAAGTCAGGGGGTCCAGAAGTCAAAGTCAAAAGCCAAAGTGGCTGCTAGAACATCAGGTAGGTGACTAGTTGCTTCCACAAAGCCTCCTCCCAAAGCCCACAGCTATATAGCCCTCTGCTGTCTGTTGCCCATTTGGGCTAATTGCTGGCTCAGAGAGGCAGCCAGGATCCTGCTGAGACGCAAGCATCCTCACTCCTAGAAGGGCCAGAATCCTTTCAAAACTCAGGGCTCAGGGAGCGTCTTGCTTGTGAGCGTGCCGCCCTCCTCCGATCCCTGAGGTCCTGACGAAGGCGGTCACACACACGAGCCACCCGAGAGGGCGAGGCAGGGGGGCTTGGATCTTCTCCAGCAGGAGGCAGGGGCACTGGTGCAGGTGGCAGGGGCACAGTTTCTTCTGCAGGCTCGGCTTCTTCTGCAGGGTCCCCAGCACCCATGACAGTGGATGGTGTTCCACAATTCAAGATCTAGCCAAATTCCTGGGAATTGCAGAGGTATCTTCACAGGATTGTTACAAGCAACGCGGTCTTCTGGAGCTCATCTGGTGTTATTTGCTCAATGACTGGAATGCCCAGGTGTTTCTTGAGACTTCTAGGCACCGGTCCAAAGGCTCCAATGACAATCGGCATGATGGTCACTTTCTTCTCCCAGAGGTGCTCTCCCTCTGCTCGTAGGTCTTGGTATTTGTGTGGTCTTCTCCTGTTCTTTCTCTTTTATTCTCTTCTGATGTCTCTTGGGCTTGCAGCGCCAATGAACCAAATCCTATTTCTCGTTTTTATCTACAACTGCGATACCAGGGATGTCATGCTCCAGGTGTTTATCTGTTTGCAACTGGAAGTCCCAAAGGATCTTTGTTTCATCATTCTCCATGATTTTGTCTGATTTCTGCTCCCATGAATTTCTGACTGAGGGTAAGCCAGACTTCCCGCCAAGATTCCAGTGCAGCATTGCTGCAACTGTGACATGGCATTCTTTATAGACAGTTTGAGCACTGTTACTGCAGGCACTGACAATGTGGAATCCCCCAGAATTACAGCTCATCTCCAGACTACAGAGCAGCTCCCCTGGAGAAAATGGATGCTTTGTAGGGTGGGCTCGATGGCATCATACCTCTGAGGTCCCTCCCGTCCCTAAACTCTGCCCTCTCCAGTCTCCACTGCCTTCGATCTGCAGTTATTTCCCACTCAGTGGTGGCAACCCTGTGTGTGCCGTCATGTTGCAGCTGACCTCTGGCAACTGCAGCATGAGGAGCAAGTGAAAAGCAGAGGGGGACGGCAACCCTAGCCAGTCACAAAATGGCTGCTACAGCATGCCTCCAGTCACATACTGAAGATCGTTATCCCGTGGTGGCAGCTGCCGCCAAAGCAACATTCTTAAAAATTCCACACAGCCCATCAAACCTCCAATGGCCAATCAAAAGCCTTGCTGGGCAAAAGCCCCACCCACATTCTAAACACACTTGGCAGGTACCAGAAGAAGTGAGGGCTGGTGCCACAGCATCCATAAACACCTTGTAGGGGATCCTTCCCTAGCTCTTGCAGACCCATGAGCCAATTTTATTATTTATTAATCAAATTAAATTTCTAAACTGCCTTCCCTTGTAAACAGGGCTCAGAGCAGCATACATGAAAAGAAGAAGAAGGAGAAGGAGAAAAAGAAGAAGCAGGAGGAGGAGAAGAGGAGGAGGAAGAGGAAGAGGAAGAAGAGATTGGACTTATACCCTGCCCTTTAGTTGAAGTCTCAGAGCAGCTTTCAATCTCCTTTCCGTTCCCCTTCCCGCAACAGACACCCTGTGAGGTAGGTGGGGCTGAGTGCGCTCCAAGAACTGCTCTTGAGAGGAACAGCTCAGAGGGAGTTATGACTGACCCAAGGTCATACCAGCAGGTGCAGGTGGAGGAGTGGGGAATAAAACCCAGTTCTCCTAGATAAAAGTCCATGCACAGCCACTACACCAAACGGGCTCAACTTGGTGCCAAACAAGACACAATCATAAATTAAGTGCACCATTTAAAACAATGCAGCATAGCTCTGGTACTCTGACACCTGCACAGAAGAAGAAGAAGATATTGGATTTATATCCCACCCTCCACTCCGAAGAGTCTCAGAGCGGCTCACAATCTCCTTTACCTTCCTCCCCCACAACAGACACCCTGTGAGGTGGGTGGGGCTGGAGAGGGCTCTCACAGCAGCTGCCCTTTCAAGGACAACCTCTGCCAGAGCTATGGCTGACCCAAGGCCATGCTAGCAGGTGCAAGTGGAGGAGTGGGGAATCAAACCCGGTTCTCCCAGATAAGAGTCCGCACACTTAACCACTACACAGACACAGTGAGACTGTATGATTCCTTGCCAAGAATTCCTCACAGTGTTTCCTGAGAGTCAACAAGCAAACAAGGGACTGCACCGCAAGCCTACATTTTCTGGGCCTCACCCTGGTCTCCCGAGGCTACCCGGGATCATGCTACTCAGATAAAGGTTTGCTCAATTTGTTAATTTTACTGTTCTGTCTTTGGATCTTATATTTGTACCATTTTACATTCTAAACCACTGCCTACCAGACAATCTTACTATTCTGCCATTGGATCTTAAATCTGTACCATTTTATGTTCTGAGCCATTGCCTACCAACTATGTGTGGCTCTGCTCACTGTGCCGGATTCCTCGTCTGATGAAGTGTGCTTAGAGCACACGAAAGCTTACGTTCTGAATAAAACTAAGTTCGTCTTAAAGGTGCGACTTGACTCCTATTTTGTTCTACTCCTTCAGACCAACACGGCTGCCCACTTGGATCTACCTAGTTAGTGGCTGGAGGAATTTTAGACAGAGACAACACTATGCTTACAGTCGACAGCTCGGTTTTCATTTTCTGTCTCGGAAAACACAATTCCTTCTTGCAGGGGGATGCCAGTGTGAGGTTGCGAGAGGATGCAGTGGTCTTTGTTCTCTTCTAGGGTCATCTCTGGCAGAAGCGGGCTCTTTTTGTCTGTAGCGAACATCAGGTCAAGGCGACGAAGTGCCTTCCGGAGGATTCGCTAGTGGAGAGTATTTGTGGAAGGAGAGGACATCCTTCTCCAATAATGACTTGTACGGGGTGGCAGTGGAGAGGGGTCCTTGCCTATGGAAACTCCAGGCATTTGAATTCAAATCAAATAGCATTCTCTCCCCCCCCCCTTCATAATGCACACATTTATTGTTGCCCACAAAGAACAGGAACACTGGAGTGGTAAAAACAAAGCAAAACATCCTTTTCTGTGTCTCAGTGAATTCTGTAGAACCTTCATTCTCTAAGCACACCTGCTTCAGAAGTGCAAATGCAACAAACCCCTCTTTTCCTAGGATATGAAAAGCTGTCACAGAGATCATGTTCTGTTCACATGAATCAGGAGCCCGCCTGCTGTGTGCTCATTGTTTCCTGTGCATTGGGCAGCGCACAGAATTGCTTCCATTCATGCGAACCCAGGTCCCTGCACAACCAAAGTTCTGCTTTGCAGGAATGGAAGCTGTACACACTTGGAAAATCCACGAGTCTCCCATTTTACAGAAAACAGTAACTGTGCATTCCCAATATGTGTGGCTGGTGGCTTCTGAAGTGCACGGAAGTAATGGAATGACATGTCTGTGGAGGGCTGTCGTTCTAAACCAGGGGCCCTCAACTTTCTGAGCCTGTGGACTCATTTGGAGTTCTGACACAGGGTGGTGGGCGCAGCCACAAAACATCTGCTGCAGAAGTTGTAGCTGATCACAAAGTGCCTGCCACAGCAGCCAGTGCTACACACACACACACACACACACACACACCCCGGAAGCCCAAGTGCAAGGGAGAAGAGGGGTCATTAAAATATACCGGGGGAAAGTGCGGTGAGAGAGAATAAAACACATACTGTGGTGGCAGCTGCTACTGAAACAATGTTATTTTAATATGCATAGTCAATTAGGTCAGAGATAGAATCACAGAATCATAGAGTTGGAAGGGATCTCCAGGGTCATCTAGTCCAGCCCCCTGCACAATGCAGGAAACTCACAAACACCTCCCCCCTAAGTTCACAGGATCTTCATTGTTTTCAGATGGCCATCTAGCCTCTGTTTAAAAACCTCCAAGGAAGGAGAGCCCACCACCTCCCGAGGAAGCCTGTTCCACTGAAGAATCGCTCTAATAGTCAGGAAGTTCTTCCTAATGTTGAGCCGGAAACTCTTGATTTAATTTCAACCCGTTGGTTCTGGTCTGACCTGGGGCCACAGAAAACAATTCCACACCATCCTCTAGATGACAGCCCTTCAAAGACTTGAAGATGGTGATCCTATCACCTCTCAGCCGCCTCCTCTCCAGGCTAAACAGGCCCAGCTCATGTCAAACATATGGCCCATGGGCTGGAACTGGCCCACCTGGGGCTCTTATCTGGCCCATGAGCATCACCTTTACTGCCAGATAGCAGAGGCTGTGTGTTATGTCCCAGTATACGGTCCCTGTCCTAATGAGTAATGGGCGGTGGAAGCGAGAGGCTGAGCATCAGGCAAATACTTGAAGGAAACGCTGTAAGAGTGTTCACGTTTTAAGCACGTTCGTATTTGGTGTAAAAATATCATTAGTTGGGTCCTTTATAAAGTTTGTATCTCCTGTACCTGGCATTATATGTTATGGCGCACATGGCTTGGCCCAACAAAGCAACATTTATGTCAGATCTGGCCCTCGTAACAAATGAGTTTGACACCCCTGAATTAGATCAGAAGCCCTGCTGGGCAAGAGGCAGGCAGGGCTCCACCCACTTTCTCAAAACACTTGGTGGGTGCAAAAAGAAAAGTTGTTGGCGAGCATCATGAGGTAGGGTTGCCAAGTCCCCTGCAGCCTTGCAAGAGGTACCATAGAGTTTTCCCACCCAAATTGATAGAGTTTTCCTGGAGCTCCTAGAGTGGCCGGCGTGCGACATTGCTGGCACGAGGATGTCACTGTGAGTGACGGCAGCGTTGGGGGAAGATCCCCCCCCCCCCGCTGGCTCAATGCAGGCTGGCGGGTTCGGAACCTCCCAGGTGGGTAGGGTTGCCAAGTCCAATTCCAGAAATATCTGGGGACTTTGGGGATGGAGCCAGGAGACTTTGGGGATGGAGCCAGGAGACATTGAGAGCAGAGCCAGGAGCAAGGGTGTGACAAGCATCCATGAACTCCAAGGGTGTTCTGGCCATCACATTGAAAGGGACAGCACCTTTTTAGATGCCTTCCTTCCATAGGAAATAATGCAGGATAGGGGCACCTTCTTTGGGGGCTCATAGAATTGGTCCAGTTCTGGTCCAATCGTTTTGAAGTTTGGGGGGTATTTTGAGAAGAGGCACTAGATGCTATACTGAAAATTTGGTGCCTCTACCTCAAAACACAGCCCCCCTAGAGCCCCTGATATCTGCGGATCAATTCCCCATTATTCCCTAAAACGGCTGGAGATCTAGAGCTCTGGGGGCTGGGGCTAGCTGGCTGGGGGGCGGGGGGAAACTTGTAAAACCAGGTGATCCCCCGCTGGGACCTGGGGATTGGGAAGCCTACAGGTGGGGGAATGGCTGCCTGGCCCGGGAACTTGGCAGCGCTACCATGAGGCCATGGGCACCAAACGGGATGGGGAGGCTGTTCTAGATTTCATTTGATAGGAACCTGGATTTGCCACTTCCAGCCAATGATGTCTAGGAGCAAAATCTCTTTTGTACTTAGCTAAATCAAAGATGGGAGGATAGGATGGTTAGAGAACCAGGAGAGCCAGGAGAGCTGGTGTGGTGTCGTGGGTAAGTGTGCGGACTCTTATCTGGGAGAACCAGGTTTGATTCCCCACTCCTCCACTTGCAGCTGCTGGAATGGACTTGGGTCAGCCAGAGCTCTGGCTAGGGTTGCCAATCCCCAGGTGGGGGCAGGGGATCCCCCGGTTTGGAGGCCCTCCCCCTGCTTCAGGATCGTCAGAAAGCGGGGGGAGGGGAGGGAAATGTCTGCTGGGAACCCTATTATTCTTTATGGAGATTTATTCCCATAGAAAATCATGGATAATTGATCTGTGGGTATCTGGGGCTCTGGGGGAGCTGTTTTTTTGGGTAGAGGCACCAAAGTTTCATATAGCATCTTGTGCCTCTCCCCAAAATATCCTCCAAGTTTCAAAAAGATTGGACCAGGGGGTCCAATTCTATGAGCCCCAAAAGAAGGTGCCCCTATCCTTCATTATTTCCTATGGAAGGAAGGAATTGAAAAGGTGTGCTGTCCCTTTAAATGTGATGGCCAGAACTCCCTTTGGAGTTCAATTATGCTTGTCATAGGCTTGATCTTGGCTCCACCCCTAATGCCTCCTGGCTCCACCCCCAAAGTCCCCAGATATTTCTTGAATTGGACTTGGCAACCCTAGCTCTGGCAGAGGTTGTCCTTGAAAGGGCAGCTGCTGGGAGAGCTTTTTCAGCCCCATCCGCCTCACAGGGTTTCTGTTGTGGGGGAGGAAGGGAAAGGAGATTGTAGGCCGCTCTGAGACTCTGTCCTTGAAAGGGCAGCTGCTGGGAGAGCCCTCTCAGCCCCACCCACTTCACAGGGTGTCTGTTGTGGGGGGAGAAGATATGGGAGATTGTAAACCGCTCTGAGTCTTTGATTCAGGGAGAAGGGCGGGGTATAAATCTGCAATTCTTCTTCTTCTTATTGGAACCATGCAGTTTTGCTTCCAGGAGTGACTGAACCAGCCTGCATTTGTTCTCCTTTCTCTGGAACACCTCCTGACCCAGCATCCTGCAGCTTTCTTTCATTACATACCCTGTCGGCTTCTGTGATTAAGATATTTCCTACTAATGATAAATGTTGATGCTGCTGGCACCACTACTTCGGACTTCTGGCTCTGAACTGAATTACCAGGTTGCTGCTCTGCATTAGCAAGATGCTGGTCAAAATCTATCAACCCAGCTGTACGTCCTACTGACAACAGAAACAAGGCCCCGGAGTTTGGAACAGAAGAGAGTTCTAGATCTGGCATCATCAAAAGAGAAGGAAAGAAAATCCATGGAAGGTAATTCGTGGGTTGACAAGCAGCTTGTGGTTCTCTTGCATAAATTTACTCACTTCTGGTGTTGAAGAATGGAGGGGAAATTGGTGGAGGAGGAAAAGAACACCGTGGTCTATGCACAAAATGGCCTTGGAACTCTTGTACGAAATCTGCAAAACTTGTATACAGTACTGTAGCATTGGTCAAACCCATTAAAAAGGTAAGGGTAGTCCCTTGTTCAAGCACCAGTCGTTTCCAACTCTGGGGTGATGTCGCATCACGACGTTTTCACGACAGACTTTTTTATGGGGTGGTTTGCCATTGCCTTCCCCAGTCATCTACCCTTCCCCCCTAGCAAGCTGGGTACTCATTTTACCAACCTCGGAAGGATGGAAGGCTGAGTCAACCTGAGTCAACTTTGAGCCAGCTACCTGAACCTAGCTTCTGCCGGGATCGAACTCAGGTTGTGAGCAGAGTTTAGGACTGTAGTACTGCAGCTTTACCACTTTGCACCACCGGGCTGCTTGTCAAACCCATTGCAGACCTAGAGTTCATAATTTTCAAAGTCTTCTTTTTATGCTTTTGGTTCATCACCAGAACTGCAAGCCATCAGTTTGGAATGGACACCATTCAGGGACACCTTGGGATCCAAAGACATCCGCTACTTCAGGGACATCCAGTTAGATATTACACCCCTTGGCAATCAATTGTAATGATTACACAATCAATTCCTGATTTTTCCATAGAGTTCTGGGCCAAGGCTAGAGCATCCACCCTGTGTGATGTCACTTCTGGGTTGTGCCCCCCAAGATGAGATTCCTGCCAGCCTGCACACGTGACTCTCAGGTGGACATGGATTCCCAGAATGCCATTGTTTCCAAGGATCCCAGGCCTGGTGTGATCAACAATAGCCTCCAAACCTCAAAACAACATGTCTTGGTTTTGCCACACTAATGGATGGTTGCCAGCCTCCAGGTGGGGCCTGGAGAGCTCCCAGAATTACAATTGATCTCCAAACAACAGAGATCAGTTCCCCTGGAGAAAGTAAGAGCTTTGGAGGGTGGAGTCTCAGCTGAGGTCCCTCCCCTCCCCCAAACCCACCCTTTTCAGGCTCTACCCCCAGATCTCTAGCAACTCCCCAACCATATGTAACGGGGCAGTTTGATTCACTCTGGAGAATTCAGCCCGCCTGTCGCTCTTGGCTTCTTTGTCATTTTGTGGCTTCATCACAAGGTGGGAAAAATGCGCACTGCACTGGGGAGAGGTCAGACCCGTTTCAAATGGGAGCTGATTGTCAGCCAAACAGTGGAGCAGACACGACCTCCGCTTCATCATCTGAGGGCCTATTTACATGTCTAAAGTAGGATTAGTGGCTGTCTCAGCTGGTCAGAGAGAGACGAAAGAAACTGAACCCCAAATCAGGTTTGGGAAGATTATGGTTGCAGTGGAGGGAGTGACGGAGTACTGCAGGAACAAGCTGTTCAGTGTTTTCACCCTCTCTGAATCATGTTTGCTGGTTTCTGACACCACAAACTGTTTCCTAATAGCCTGGCTACATCCCTCCCTCGGTCGCTTGACAGGTTTAGGAGATTAGGAGTGAATGAAAGCTTTACTGAGAGTGCTCAGGGAAGCTGCTCTGACTGTGGTGATGTCACCAGCTTCTTTTGTTCACTGCAAGAGAGGAGTTGGCTCAGTGGTAGAGTCTCTGCTTGGCATGCAGAAGGTCCCAGGTTCAATCCCTGGCCTCTCCAGTTAGAAAGCACCAGGCAGTAGGTGATGTGAAAGATCTCCATCAGAGACCCCGGAGATCTGCTGCCAGTCTGAGGAGACAAGGCTGACTATGAAGGACTGATGGTCTGATTCCATAAAAGGCAGCTTCATGACAACCAGGTACCTCCCTCATTGCGCTCTCTTTAAATGTACAACTTAGACCTGGGCAGTTCAGTCAAAAGGAAAGCCGTGAGAAAAAGAGTCAGCCAATTTAGTATGTAAAAAGGTGCCCTCATTCTGAAAAGGGGGAAAAAAAACCCCAGCAGACAAGTCTTTTTAAAGTGAACTATAAAAAAGGCCAAATATGCCTTGTTGAGGTAGCTTAAATGACTTCTGCCAGGAGAGAATATTGGCCCAAATTTTAATTTTCAATTCCAAAGCACTCTTTAGAACAGAAATACATTAAAATGATGTTGCTGTGAGAATATAATCACAGCTGTAAAAGCTTTTTTTAAAAGGTCTATAAGAAGCCTCAAGGACACAAAAACCTGAGAGAGAGAAAGAGAGAGAGAGAGAGAGAGAGGGAGAGGGAGAAGGAGAGAGATTAAAGGGAATACTTCTTTACACAGAGAGTGATTAAAATGTGGAATTCACTGCCAGATGATGTAGTGATGGCCACAGGAACAGACAGCTTCAAAAGGATGTTAGATAGATCCATGGAGGAGAAGTCTAGCCATATAAAGTAGGTAATGCGTTTTAAAAAGAATTCTTCATTGTTAGCAACATCCTGTGCAGATGTTCTGTTCTGTCCAAGCAAGTCAGGCCTCCAGCACATATCTGAAATGCAATATACGAAGTAACCCTATTGTGAACTTAGGGATGCCAACCCCCAGGTGAGGCCTGGAAGTCCTCTGGAGTTGCAGCTCATCCCCAGACTGTAGAGCTCAGTCCCCCTGGAGAAAATGGATGCTTTGGAGGGTGGACTCTGTGACACTGTACCCCACTGAGGTCCCGTCCTCCCCAGGCTCCATCCCCAAATCTTCAGAACTTTCCAAATCTGGACCTGGCAACCCTATTGGAATATCTGGTTAATACTGGAGAGTTTTGCCCAGTCCTAGAAGCATGAGACTGAGGGCAGTAAAGAAATATCTCAATAAGTATATTACAAAAAAAAAAAAGGCAAACTTACATTTATACAAGGAGATCCAGTTCACATTCAGGTTGCAGTCGAGAGGAGAGAGAGAAGCCTAAAGAGGACTTTCCCGGTCACAACTGGCCACTTGTCCGGCATCATGTGTGTGGGAGTATGAGGGCATCGTGTAGGAGAGACCTGCAGAGATGTGTCACCATGGAAGGCCATGTAGAGAGAGAGAGAGGACAAAGCAAGAGAGAGAAGCGGGATCAGAGGGCAGCTCCAGGGTTCGAACAAGAGCCCATTACGGGTTCACATTTTACTGATGATTTTCAGAGCAGTAAGCCTTTAATCTTGACTTCGGATTCTGTGCCCACCTTATGCTCTTTTCTTTTCCCTCCAGTGTATTTATTCTGTAGCTACAATTTTTAAAATGCACTTTTCTTAAATGGGGGGGGTGGGAACGTCACTTGTGACATGTGAAGGGTGGCGTCCAAAGTTTTTTTTTTTTAAAAAATTATGCAATTGAAGAAGAAGATGAAGAAGAAGAAGAAGAAGAAGATATTGGATTTATATCCCGCCCTCCACTCTGAATCTCAGAGTCTCAGAGCGGCTCACAATCTCCTTTCCCTTCCTCCCCCACAACAGACACCCTGTGAGGTGGGTGGGGCTGGAGAGGGCTCTCACAGCAGCTGCCCTTTCAAGGACAACATCTGCCAGGGCTATGGCTGCCCCAAGGCCATGCCAGCAGGTGCAAGTGGAGGAGTGGGGAATCAAACCCGGTTCTCCCAGATAAGAGTCCACACACTTAACCACTACACCAAACTGGCTCTCCATTTGCCCCATCACAGCTGTGCAGTAGTGCCCATCAAGCAACTTCTATTACAGCCTTGCCTGTCATGCTGCTATATCATCTTATCTTAATTTATTATTCCATCTCTGGGTCAATTGCTGTGCTGATATATCGGATGTGCCCAAGGGAAACCACTGCCTGTGACATATGTGCTATTTGTTTTATTGCATTTTACGCTTTTAGTCTGTAGTTTTGCTTTAACTTTTGCTGTTATCTGCCCTGAGCCCGCTTGTGGGAAAGGGTGGAATATAAATTAACAAAAATAAATAAATGAAATATTTAAATTCTTATGGTTCAGTTTTTGTGCGTGCTTTTTAGCATTCATACAATGAAAAGGAACAGAAAAGAACACAGGCAAAGGGGAGACACCCTTCTCCATACTGTGGAGCACTAGGGGATTCTCTGCTGTGTTATCAGTTACTGTGAAAAATGGAGGTCACACAATCTCACAATATGGGGGAACATGTTGGATGTACAGAATGCACAATAGAACCCGCTGGTATTGCAAGTTGTGGTTATTGGCAACGTGTGTGCCTGTGTGCATGTGCATGCCTGTGTAATGTTGGCTACAGCTCCACCACACTTTGCACAGGGCTGCAGTCTGTATGGGGGAGGAGTCGTCCGGCAGAAGTTCTAGAGTTCTTTTTTAGTCTTGTATTACTAAACTGGAAAAGAAATGGCTATGCCCTAGCACACCTGCATAGCAACTCTAATTTCCTGCTCTTTCTTGCAAAATTGCTTCGTTTTCTCTTTGTGATTCACTAATTTGATCTCGCGCATCCTGGCAGTTTTAAAAACCTGACCTGTGCAGACTGCACTCCTCCTCAAATGCAGCCATCCAGGCGACTCTTAACTTTGATGGTTCGCAGAAGGTCCATGCGGCTCAGCCACCATTTTAATGTTACTGAAAGCAAACACCCGGGGGGTCCTGGGGGTAATCAAGCCCAAGCAAAGGAAACCCCCAGTAAATCGTACATTACAGTCTTCACTGATACTTAACCATATATATAATAATATCAGACACACATTTCTCATGTACTTGGGAGTGTGTTTGTATATTTTTGTTGTGTGTAATTTCTAATTGTACTATTGAAAGTTCATTGCTTACTGTGTATTTTGATATTGTATGAGAGGTGTCTGTTTGATATACTATTACATGGTAAAGTATTAGTGAAGACTGTAATGTACGATTTACTGGGGGTTTCCTTTGCTTGAACCATTTTAATGTTAGGCTTCCAGAGATGGCCAAAATGGTTCCCCCTCCCCCCAAAACCTTTGTTCATTAAAGCATTAAGGGGAAAATGTTTACCAAGCATCCCAGTCTTTCTCTTTTTACATCTCATGTCAATTGCATTCCTCACTGACAATCTCCCCCTTTATTTTTTGTATGCAGCACTGAAATCCTATTTTTTTTTTTAAACTGGGGATTCTTCCCTTTGCCTCCACCTCTCCGATCCCCCTTTCAAGTCAATACCAGCAGGGAACCAAGCCTTGTGCAGTTCCTCTTAAACTTTCCCTCATCATTTAAATTTGTTTTATTCTGCAATCTGAGACTAGTGATAGTCTCATATAGCTAGACTCATGCTGCTTGTAAAACAAAATAAAAATGAGAGGGAAGTGGAGTATGTACACCGATGAAGGGGGGAGAATGGCGGAAGGTGCAGAGTGGGCAGGAAGTGACCTTAAGGGGCAGCAAAAGGGCAGGGGGTGGAATCTGAGGAAATCTGTATACTTCTGAATTACCTTCACCTTGGAAGTGAAACAAGGGGGAAATTGGCACAAAAGCAAAACCTGGGGAAAATTTGCTTTTTGGCAAAATGTCACGGTCAGAGAGGTATGTAACAATAGGAAACCATAGCTTCACAAAGGCTTCCTGGGATCTGGTTGTGTGAGCTGGAGAACTGTAAGAGGATATAATCTGATATTTTTCTAAAAGCAGAGACACTCCTTTACTATTGTATTTTAGCTTGTGTATAGAGGGTTTTTTTTGGTTTTGTTTTTTGTTCCCCTTTCCCCTTCCTTTTCTGGGACGTTAGTTCACCCTGTGCATCCCATGCATTATGTAAACTGAGCTCTTCTGAACTCTCTCAGTGTGTTTTCTCTGTTTAGGGAGTTTATTATGCAGCTTTTTATTTTGATCATATTGTCTTGTTGTTGTACCTGCCTCTTGAACTTTGCCAGTCTGAATCTGATCCTGGGATAATGGTATAGATGTGTTATTATAGGTTTTTGTCTGGGGGGGAGGGGGGATTTTAAGGGTTAAGTAGTTTGTGAATTTTGACTGCACTTATGGTATATCATTTTTAAAAGTTTAATTTAAAAAAGAGAATGCAATTACAAAAAAACCCTAAGGAAACAGCGGATGATTCCACACTCACGTTGGTCCGGGGCGGGCTTCCGTTTTGGGGTGGAGCAAGCTGACAATTTTGCACCAGTTGCTCCACGCCGACATTTTGCGCAGGCAAACCCCCGATTTGCCCCGCCACAGTGTAAACCTATTTTTTCAGGTTTACGCTGAGGCGGGGCAAATCATGGGTTTGCCCCACACAAAATGCTGGCGCGGAGCAACTGGTTCAAAATTGCCAGCTTGCTCCACCCCAAAATAGAAGCCTGCCCCAGACCAATGTGAGTGTGGAATCACCCAGTGACTAGAAAGCAAACTGAGTGTTGAAGGGAGGAAAATCAATGCAGAATGATAAAGAAAACCTGATGAACATGCACAGTGAAAGGGAAGGAAGACACCTGTAGCTAAAGAGAGGCATTCTACTCAAGGAGATAAGAAGAAGAAGATATTGGATTTATATCCCGCCCTCCACTCCGAAGAGTCTCAGAGTGGCTCACAATCTCCTTTCCCTTCCTCCCCCACAACAGACACCCTGTGAGGTGGGTGGGGCTGGAGAGGGCTCTCACAGCAGCTGCCCTTTCAAGGACAACCTCTGCCAGAGCTATGGCTGACCCAAGGCCATTCCAGCAGGTGCAAGTGGAGGAGTGGGGAATCAAACCCGGTTCTCACAGATAAGAGTCCACACACTTAACCACTACACCAAACTGGCTCTGGTGTAACACCTATACACACTTGTAGCACCCCCAATTGCATGATGTAGTGCCCCCCAATGTCCAGGCATACTGACTCCAACAAACCTTACACGGATAGGGCAATGCATGGGGAGGGTTTCCATGTGGATACAGCTACCATTCATGGTTCTGGTTTGCACCAATGGAAGTTCTGCCCACCCCCCCCCCCCCCACACACACAAATCCACACATCTCCCTGTTCACATTGTGTGTATTACACTTTCAATGTATGCAGCTTGCGGGCTCCTGGTTTGCAGGAATGAAAAATCTGCGGGATGCTAATTATAAAGACAGGGTGACTATTTACATTGCCAACTGCCATATTGCAAGGCATGGAAGGATGCATTAAAAAACAACCCAGAAACCGGAGATTCTAACTAGCTGTGACGCAGGCGTATCTGTGATTAGGGTCTCCTGCAGTTTTTCACTTTTATTTGTTTTTCTTTGCAGCAGCCACGAGGGGCTAATTTGATCAGGGAAGTGCTCACCGTGGGACAGAGGGCCTTTTCCTCCTGGGTTATCTTCCAGTCTAAATTGCCTCCTCCCAAAAGTGTCATTACCTGTCTATCCCCCCTCCCGCCCCTTTTCTAGGCTTAGCAGAGAATAAGATCAGTAAAACCTCAGTGCCATTTCCCCAGTCAACATAGCAGTTTTGTGTAGCTGCTTTGAAGTAACATTTTAAAAGTTTTTTTTAAAAAATCACATGATCTGAGTTCTGGCTCTCTCCCTTCATATCCAGAGCAGTCATTTATTCATTGCTGCACATTGTATTTGCAAAAAAAAAAAGCCCCAGGAGCTAGTAGGAAAGAAATGCAGTAGTGTGTTTAAAGTATTGTAGACGTAATGAGAGGGGTCCCCAGTGCGGATCTCAGGGGTGCCCAGGTACTCACAGACACCTTTCCTGGTATCCGCCAATTGTTTTTAGAAAGTGGGCATGGCTCAGATGTTTCAGCAGCAGCGGCTGCCACCACCACAGTACAAGGACATTCATGTGTGTATTTCCAAGAAAATACTTTAAAACAATATATTCATTTTAAAAGGCTTCCTGTTAAACAGAGCGTCTGCCTGAATTGTTGAAAGGCTGCTACTACAGTTATGCATATTCTCACTCTCTGATATGGTGCAGTTGATTCCACCTCTTGAAGGAGCCATTTTGCGGCTGGCTCCACCTCCTGTGGCAGCCATTTTGTGCTTTTGCCTACACCTTGTGTCACAGGCAGGGTTCCAATCCCAGGTGGGGCCTGGAGGTATGCTGGAATTACAGCTGACCTCCAAACTACAGAGATCAGCTCCCCTGGCTGGCGGGGGGGGGGGGGGGAATGGCTGTTTCGAAAGGTAGAGTCTATGGCATTGTAGCATGTTCTCATCCCTCCCTTTCCCAAACTCTGTCATCAGATCTGCAGGAATTTCTCAACCTGGAGCTGGCAATCTAGCACAGATGGAATTGCTTTGGATATGGTGGCCCTGCAGGAGCCAAATGTCGTTGTTGTTGTTGTTATCATTATTTTGCAGAAACGCAAAATCATTGCTAAGCGCAACAAAGAGTTAGGCCTTAGGCCAACAGAGGGCTCTCTCTCTCTTTCTCATCTATAGTCAGTAGGTCATGGTTAGCAGTTGGATGGCTGGAAGACCACCATGGAAGACCAGTGTCTATGGCCAAACTCGCTTAATGTAAAATCCACATAGAATAAACATCCAATGTTTGAGAGCCGCAAGACATGACAGTCTAAGAGCAAGAAGGAAGGAAGGAAGGAAGGAAGGAAGGAAGGAAGGAAGGAAGGAAGGAAGGAAGGAAGGAAGGAAGGAAGGAAGGAAGGAAGGAAGGAAGGAAGGAAGGTAGATGTGGAGGGAGGAGAGAGAGCGAACTGGAAAGAAAGCAACTTTAAATACATTCTCCAAGCTGCCAACTGGCTTGGCTTGGAGAAGTGTTTTAAAGAGGCAAATACCTTCTCAAAGCAGGCTGATGGGGAGGTGGGGGCTTTGAGAGTCTCATAATATGTATAAAAGAGCCACATGTGGTTCCTGAGCTAGAGTTTGGCCACCCCTGATCTATGCAGAAGGCAGCAGCAAACTTTTTCTGCTCCTCTTTTGCTCTGATGATGAGTGGTTGTGACTTATCTTTTCCCCCTCCTGGCCTGGAATGCCCTTCTGGCACAGCATTGTAGTGATAAGTGAGCGAAGGATCTGGGAAGGGCTGAGAATGCCTCCAGGCCAAGAGGAGATCTGGAATTCAGTGCAAACTCTCAAGAAGCTCATATGAATTGGCCTGGGCCCAACTGTAGAACCGCTGTGTGAAAGATAGTATCAATATACTCTGCTGATGGACAAATGCTAGTCTAACCAAGGCAGAATCTGTTGCCTAGCTTTAAAACTGTGTAACTGAGGCTGGATCCAGATGGGCAGTTTGGGGCAACACAGGAACCCCCCCCCCCAATCCAAATCCAAATGGCATGTTCATATGAGCACACCTGGGCTCCACCCTTACTTTTCATCCACTGCCTCTCTGCTGCTTCAAAAAGACAGAGGTGCTTTCTAAGTAGTCATTTCATCTTGTCTTAGTGCGCCTGGGAGAGAGGGACGGTGGCTCAGTGATAGAGCATCTGCTTGGGAAGCAGAAGGTCCCAGGTTCAATCCCCGGCATCTCCAACTAAAAAGGGTCCAGGCAAATAGGTGTGAAAAACCTCAGCTTGAGACCCTGGAGAGCCGCTGCCAGTCTGAGAAGACAATACTGACTTTGATGGACCAAGGGTCTGATTCAGTAGAAGGCAGCTTCATATGTTCAAAGCGGCCTTTTGCATTAAGTAGCGCCTTCAGTTCTGTCTTGCCTTGCAGTTGCTTGTAGTTTCTACATTCATTTCGTGCGACCAGAACTCACACCAATTTCAGCTTCGTTTCTCCCTGTGGTTTCCAAAACTCCTTTTGGGGCTCCCTGTTTGATCTGGGCCTCTTTTTAGAAGTAGACTGTCTCTGGTGGATCTTCAAGGCCCACCCATTGCCCTCCCCTGTAATGCCCTCGCTCTCTCTCTCATTAGGCTTATGCTCCCTCCCCGTTCTGTTTTCTTTCCTTCCCTCTCCAAAAACAACAGAGAAAGAAAGGCAAACTTTAAAATAGTCAGAGAGAGCATAAGAACAAATCAGCAAATATAATGGACTAGCCCAGCAGGAACTCGTTTGCCTATTAGGCCACACCCCCTGATGCCACCATTGTTTTGCACCGGGCTTTTTAAAGTGTAGAGGACTGGGGAAGGCAATGGCAAACCATCCCGTAAAAAGTCTGACCTGAAAACGTTGTGAAAGCGGCATCACCCCGGAGTAGGAAACAACTGGTGCTTGCACAGGGGACCTTTCCTTTCCTTTCTTTAAATAGAGAAAGCCCAGCAGGAAATCATTTGTATATTAGGCCACACCCCTGACACCAAGCCAGCCGGAACTGCGCAAAAAAAGCCTTGGACTAGAGGATTTCCCCTCCCCTCCCTTTTTTGTGTGCAGAATCTAGGGGGAGGGGTAGCTGAGAGATGCTTTCTCAGGGCATCAGTGAGGATTTCTGCTTTGGTTTCTCTTAAAGGTATGCTGTCCTATTCTCTCTTCTCATGCTCTGCCAGAGGAAAAGGCCATCAATGTTCAACCAGGATCCTCTTCAGCTCTCCCCTCCCTCATTAATAGCTTTATTGGTGGGTTTTTAAATGGGGGGGCGGGGTTCCCTCTGTCTTCTCTTTCTGTGGTCTTGGCTTTCTATTTACTACCATGGCAGCAGGGACTTTTCCCTCCAGAATAGCCAGCTGCAGATCCCACCACCACGGGCTGGAAATACAGACAGCATCATCTGCAGAGAGCGATCCCAATCCAAAGGCGTAAGGACTTCACTCCTAAGATACTGGAGTGAAAACAGAATGTAGGAAGGCCCAGGGTTAGCCCGGGCCATGCAGACCAGAGCAAACAGCTGCTTGCGGTGGCACATTGAGGAGCCTGCCAGTACGCCTCAGGAGCTTGGCTTGTCCCCAAACGGCAGTGCCAACCATGGGAGATGATATGTGCTGCCTCTTGGATCTCTGCCTGATGGGCTCCGCGTGGCACACTCAGAGGCTTGTCCTGAGTGGTGGTGGTGTAAGAGGAGACAGGACCGGATCGACATGTTTTTCGAGGGAGGGCAAAATAGACTAGAATGGACTCCATACCCAATTTGGCCCCCCTCCAGCGGCACCAGGGGCAAGCCCTTCCCTAGAACCAGCCCTGGGAGCAGATGATGACTGTAAGCCACATCCATTGTTGGCCTCTGAACCGGAGCCCCTGATGTCTGCGTCCAAATTGAGTCATGCTTCCCTTACGGATGAGACAGTGTGGGAGGGGGCACCAAGCATACCAGCCCTGAATGTATGAAGCTACCTTAGAGTGCAACAGACCCTCGGGCCCTCCGGGTCACTGTTGCCTATGAAGACTGGCAATAGCTCTCCAGGGTCTCAGGCAGAGGTCCTGCACTTCACCTACTGCCTGATCTTTTTCACTGGAGGTACCAGGGATTGAACCTGGGAGGGACCTTCAACATGCTAAGAGAGCCAGTTTGGTGTAGTGGTTAAGTGCGCGGACTCTTATCTGGGAGAACCGGGTTTGATTCCCCACTCCTCCACTTGCACCTGCTGGCATGGCCTTGGGTCAGCCGTAGCTCTGGCAGAGGTTGTCCTTGAAAGGGCAGCTGCTGTGAGAGCCCTCTCCAGCCCCACCCACCTCACAGGGTGTCTGTTGTGGGGGAGGAAGGGAAAGGAGATTGTGAGCCGCTCTGAGACTTTTTGGAGTGGAGGGCGGGATATAAATCCAATATCTTCATCTACCTCACAGGGTGTCTGTTGTGGGGGAGGAAGGTAAAGGAGATTGTGAGCCGCTCTGAGACTCTTCGGAGTGGAGGGCGGGATATAAATCCAATATCTTCATCTACCTCACAGGGTGTCTGTTGTGGGGGAGGAAGGGAAAGGAGATTGTGAGCCGCTCTGAGACTCTTCGGAGTGGAGGGCGGGATATAAATCCAATATCTTCTTCTTCTTCGCAAATGTTCAACCACGGAGCCGCAGACCCCCCACTTGGCCTGTTTTGGCTAATATTTTAAAGCTGTATTTGGATGGGGGGAAGAGCCATGTTGGTCTGAGGGAGCAGAATGATGTTTGAGTGCAGTGGCACCTATAAGACCAACAAAGTCATATTCTAGAATCATAGAATTATAGAGTTGGAAGAGACCTCCAGGGTCATCTAGTCCAACCCCCTGCACAATGCAGGAAACCCACAAATACCTACCCCAAATTCACAGGATCTTCATCGCTGTCAGATGGCCATCTAGCCTCTGTTGAAAAACCTCCAAGGAAGGAGAGCCCACCACCTCCAAGGAAGCCTGTTCCACGGAGGAATCGCTCTAACGGTCAGGAAGTTCTTCCTAATGTTGAACCGGAAACTCTCCTGATTTAATTTCAACCCATTGGTTCTGGTCCTACCTTCCAGGGCCACAGAAAACAATTCCAGTGAAAAAGGTCAACTGCTCAGGGCCAGTGATTTTATGGTGAGAAGTGTAGAAATGTATACGTCTCAGACGTAGGAGAGTACCCACCTGCGGTTCAACAAGAATGTTGACAAAATACGGATATTATTAAAGCTGACACAGCTTAGACCGGACAAGATAAACAGAGAGAAGTGAGGAAATTAGGTTCTCACGCAATATATTTTCAGAGTCAAGTTGCCATATATTTTCTGAGTCCCCCACCCAAACAGATATAAACAGAAGCCAAAGCTAGGAGCAAGCTCAACAATACACCCAAAAGAATCTTGACCTTTTAGGACAGTTTGTGGGGTTAAATACTTTTGTCTCACAATTAGCAATATATAAGATCGATCAAATTAGAAGGTGGGAAACGATACCTTGGGAGAGACCAGTTTCCCGGACACGGTTCTGTGAGAACTCTTGTTTTGGCAGCCAGAGCTAGATTCTCCAGCCTGAAGACTGGTAACCTCCCTGTGCTTGCAGAGGACGAGAGGCAGTTTTCATGATCGTCTGAGAACAGGTTGCTGAAGCTGCTAGAAAGATAGGTTTTAATGTTAATAAGAAACTGCAGGTGTTTGCAATTAATAATTAACGGGGCAGTGTTATTAGAATGGGTTGCAGAATTAGTCATGAATGTCTTTGCAACAGTTTCCCCCTGTAAAACACACTGGGTGTTTTCGCACTCACGTTTTACTGGCGCCACGACCCTCCTCACGCCGGCGAATCTGCATGGATTTCGCACCAGAAGCGCCGGCGCACCCAGAAGCGCCGGCTACTTCCGTCGCTAAGCCAGCGCAAACGTTTTCCTGCATCTTTGCGATTTCCGTTTGCCCTGGCTTAGCGACGGAAGTAGCCGGCGCTTCTGGGTGCGCCGGCGCTTCTGGTGCGAAATCCATGCAGATTCGCCGGCGTGAGGAGGGTCGTGGCGCCAGTAAAACGTGAGTGCGAAAACGGCCACTGAGAACATAAGAGCATAAGAGAAGCCATGTTGGATCAGGCCTATGGCCCATCCAATCCAACACTCTGTGTCACACAGTGCCCAATATATGTGTGTGTACGTACACACACACACACATATATAAACTGTGGCTAATAGCCACTGTTGGACCTCTGCTCCATATTTTTATCCAATCCCCTCTTAAAGCGGGCTATGCTTGTAGCTGCCACCACCTCCTGTGGCGGTGAATTCCACATGTTAATCACCACACATTGCCAATCTTAAAAAGGGGTCAAGTAAGTAACAGTGACTTTAAGCGCGCACCAAGTTGTGAAACACAAGTACCAGATCATAATAAGAACATGAGAGAAGCCGTGTTGGATCAGGCCAACACTCTGTATCACACAGTGGCAAACAAAACCAAACCCATGTTCCATCAGAAGGTTCACAAGTGGTTCTAGAAGCCCTTCCACTTTGCCCCCCCACCCATGCACCAAGAATACAGAGCATCACTGCCCCAGACTGTTCCAACAATATGCTGTGGCTAATAGCCGCTGATGGACCTCTGCTCCATATTTTTATCCAGTCCCCTCTTGAAGCTGGCTATGCTTGTAGCCTCCACCACCTCCTGCGGCGATGAATTCCACATGTTAATCACCACACATTACCAATCTTAAAAAGGGATCAAGTAATTAACAGTGACTTTAAGTGTGCACCAAGTTGTGAAACCCAAGTTGCAGATCATAATAAGAACATGAGAGAAGCCGTGTTGGATCAGGCCAACACTGTCACACAGTGGCCTATACACACACACACACACACACACACACACACATTGTGGCTAATAGCCTCTGCTCCATATTTTCATCTCCCCCCCCCCTTGAAGCTGGCTATGCTTGTAGCCTCCACCACCTCCTGTGGCGGTGAATTCCACATGTTAATCACCCTTTGGGTGAAGAAGTACCTCCTTTTATTTGTTTTAACCTGACTGATCAGCAATTTCATTGAATGCCCATGAGTTCTTGTTGTCAGACAGTGGAACTTCAAATTAACAGACTTCCATTTGTTACAATGTTAAGACTTTATTTGATAGTCCAAGGTTTCTGAGCATAGATACATTGGAACTGATACTCTTTCTCTGGAGCATAGATGTTTTCACTAGGAGCACATCAAAGGTTTTCTAAACAAATCTGCATTCCCACACTACAGTGACACATTTCACACATTTGCTTTCCCTTATCTTGTTGTGGTTCCCATTCTCACAGGAACAGCTCTGCTAGCTGCCCCTGAGGCATTTTATCTTCAAAGGGTTGTTGCCTTTGTTAGTACGAAGGACAGGAACTCACAGCGGGGTTAGTAACAGCTTCACTTCTACTTTGATATGCAAGGTTTCTACTTGGGGTTAGTAGCAAATGTTAGAAAATGGAGTCAGGTCAAGCAACTCATTGCAGTTTGAATACAGCGTTATAACATAACTGTAAAGCTTTCCAGTGTCTGACACTTGTATTGTGAGAAAGGGAGAAAAGTACCTCTTTCTCTGCTTTCTCCACCCCATGCATAATCTTGTAAACTTCTATCGTGTCACCCCGCAGTTGACGTCTCTCCGAGCTAAAGAGCCCCAAGCGTTTTAACCTTTCTTCATAGGGAAAGTGTTCCAAACCTTTAATCGTTCTAGTTGCCCTTTTCTAAACTTTTTTCCAATGCTATAATACCCTTTTTGAGCTGCTGTGACCAGAACTGTACACTGTATTCCAAATGAGTCCGCACCATCGGTTTATACAGTGGGGCATTATGATACCGGCTGCTTCAATCCCCTTCCTAATAATTCCCAGCGTGGTGTTGGCCTTTTTTATTGCAATCGCACACTGTCTTGACATTTTTTCAGTGAGATCTAGGGACAGCACTGCTTGCTCCACACGGAGAGGGGCCTAGAAAAGGTGGCCTAAACAAAGCTCGTCTCCCCCACCCCAGTTGGCTAGCCGCGGTCAACGGGCATCCTTACTTGCGGTCGAAAAAAGTTCTCCACCAGCCTGCACCCCAGGAAGATTATCACCCTCCCTGCATCACTGTGGGTGAATCAGTTCTGAAGACAGTCCAGCAGTTCAGCTACCTGGGGTGCATAATCTCCTCAGATGCCAAGATCGACAAGGAGATTGACAACAGGCTGGCAAAGGCAAACCGTGCATTTGGCCGACTGCACAAAAGAGTGTGGAGCAACAAGCATCTGAAAAAAGGCACAAAGATCAATGTTTACAAAGCGGTTGTGATGACAACCCTCATCTATGGCTCCGAATCGTGGGTTTTATACCGTCATCACCTGCGACTCCTTGAGCGCTTTCATCAGCGCTGCCTTCGCACCATCCTCAACATCCACTGGAGTGACTTTGTGACCAACACTGAAGTCCTCAAGCGGGCAGAGGTTACCAGCATCGAGGCACTGCTGTTGAAGACGCAGCTGCGCTGGGCAGGGCATATTTCTAGGATGGAAAACCACCGCCTTCCCAAGATTGCCCTGTATGGCGAACTCTCCACCGGCCATCGAAATAGAGGGGCACCAAAGAAGAGGTACAAGGACTCCTTGAAGAAATCCCTTAGCACCTGTCACATCAACCATCACCAGTGGTCTGACCTAGCCTCAGATCGCAAAGCATGGAGGCACACCATCCACCAGGCTGTCTCTTCCTTTGAGAACACACGCATAGCTGGTCTTGAGGACAAAAGGAGATTGAGGAAGAATCGCACTGCTACAGCACCAACCCTAAATCAGACTTTTCCCTGCAGCCGCTGTGGCCGGACCTGCCTGTCCCACATTGGTCTTGTCAGCCACCAGCGAGCCTGCAACAAACGTGGACTATTGCACCCTTCTTAAATCTTCGTTCGTGAAGCCAAGCCGAGAGAGATCTACCATGACCCCGAGATCTCTCTTTTGGTCAGTCTCTACCAGTTCACACCCCCATCAACTTGTATTTGTAGCTGGGATTCTTGGCCCCAATGTGCATTACTTTGCACTTGGCCACATTGAACCTCATCTGCCACGTTGTCGCCCACTCACCCCGTCTCAACAGACCCCTTTGGAGTGCCTCACAATCCTCTCTGGTTCTCACCACCCTGAACCATTTAGTGTCATCTGCAAACTTGGCCACTTTGCTGCTTACTTCCGACTCCGGATCATTAATGAACAAGTTAAAGAGCATGAGTTGTATCGACACGCAACCTGATGCAACCTGATGTTGAAGGGACGTGTTACACGTATAAGGTTAGCCGTGTTCTATTTTAAAGCCATCATTTTATCCGTTGGCTATGTCTCCTCTTCAAACTATGTCCGCTTAGAACCGTTGCATCTCCACAATTCTCTAAATAACGTCTGTGTTGCAAAACACGCTTTCCCCAAACAATATGAAGCCTGCTACACCTGTGGCTGACCCTCCTTTCCCCCTTAGGAAACATCTGGCATTCCTAGGGGTGGGCGGATCCTTAGCTTCCCACCGGGGACTGTTGCGTCACTCCCCCATCAGAAACATATGGCGTTCGTTTTTTGTGTGTGCACGCGCATGTGTGGGCGGGGCAGCTGTCACTTTGATGATGATAGGGGCCCCCTATCTACTACTAATGGGAATTTGACAAGAGGAGTCGGTAGATTCAGAGAAATTCTAAGAGCTGTTGAAACAAGAATATTCTGGGTACAAGCTTTGGTGTGCATGCACACTTCTTCAGACACATAATGTAAAAGGGAAAGAAGAAACTAAGTAGCAGCAGAAAGTTGTTAAAGGACGTCTGGTTAAAACGGATAAAAGGAAGTACTTCTTCACCCAAAGGGTGATTAACTTGTGGAATTCACTGCCACTGGAGGTGGTGGCAGCTGCAAGCATAGCCACCTTCAAGAGGGGTTTAGATAAAAATATGGCGCACAGGTCCATCAGTGGCTATTAGCCACAGTGTGTGTGTATATATAATTTTTTTTGCCACTCTGTGACACAGTGTTGGACTGGATGGGCCGTTGGCCTGATCCAACATGGCTTCTCTTATGTTCTTATGATTCTTAGGGCTGCCAACCTCCAGGCAGGAGCGGGGGGGGGGAAGGCACAAAACCTCCACGTAAACCAGCCTCAAAACCAAAATAACAGAAATATTTTTTTTATAATAATTATTACAACCAAGACACATCATTACTAGTGCATACAAACAAGAACATCTGTACCCCGCCCCCCTGGTTTCCAATGTCTCTTTATGATGCCGTCAAAGCAATTTCTTCAGGCAGGGGGGTCGGGAGGATACATTCAGAATAAGTATTCTTAAAAGAGTCCAGTGCTCTAATTGAAGAATTCTTTGATTCAATGCAGCTTGGCAAGAAAATCAAGCGACGAGGCTGTACTTATATCCTCATTTCACGTAGGTTTTGATAAGCTGCATATTAAAGCATTCATTATAAAATCACATTTATAGTAACCACAGAGACTGCATCTTGAAGATCCATCTCATTTCCTGCCTAAGAAGCCATTTCGAGATATCCCTCTTTCCATATAGACGCACAGGGGTTAAAAAATGATTGGGACTTGTCTTGTTTTCTCTAGCTACTAGTCAGTGTTTACGATTTAGAGATTGGTACTGGGTGGTCCTTTGTATTCTTCTGTGTTGGAAACTCTAGATTTGTTGCATTTCACTTTAAGGAAATCTGTAATGGATTACACCTGGATATATAGACATGTGATTTGAGATTTTTAGAAACATTGTATTGAGGTGAAAGAGAGCAAGTGTATATACTGCCTGGATATGAAGTGTGTTGGAATTTGATTATAGGAAGGTATGTTGTACACCTGCCTATGTTTCTCAGAAGCAAGTATTGGGGTGGGGGGAGGAAGAAAGAAAGAGCACAATACAATTTAAAGGTTTCGGAGCTCTGCTCCTGTGAGCTCCTGCCCAAAACGAGGCCTGGACCTACCAAACTGTAAATCAGTGGCATCAGATGTGTGGCCTGAAGGCCGAATCAGGCTCCTGGAGGGCTCTTATCAGGCCCGCGAGCAACTCACTGTCATCTGCTTTCTTCTCCCTCTCTTGCTTCCTTCTGCATCCCGGCTTGCTTTGCCAGGCTTGCTCAATCACACAGGAGCAAAGTTTCTATTGTCTCTATTTGCTGAGGTTTCCCATATAAGTAGGCTGATATTGACCACCATACATTGCTATCTTTGTATTCTTGCACTGTCTCAATGGAGTTGTAGTTCTATTTCTTGGGAAGACTATCATTTCATAGATAGTCTGTGTCATGGTGCCTTCACATGTTCTTGACCAGAACAGGAAGCAACAATAGCTTGCAATGCCCAGCCATTTCATGTTTCCCTCTGGGTTTTAGGCTCAAAGCATTGACCATGGGATTTCTTTAATGAATGTCAATAAAACAAAAGTAGCTTTGCAACTTACAGATGCACATCTGAACAACAGCTGAACAGCATATTCAAGATTGCTACAGTACAAACATTGTCTCCAGATTTTGATGCAAAAATTCAGAGCAAGAGGTGTCAGTTATCAGAGACTGTTAAACAGACACAATATTGCAAGAGGGCTAATCTCTTAAGCATGCCTTATTTTAAGTTTTTTTAAAAAAATATTTAAATGTGTCTGTCTGCGTCCTTTTCAAAGTTTATATCTCCACTGCATTGCATTTTATGACACACCTGGCCTGGCCCAACAAGGTCTCATTTACGTCAGATCTGGCCCTCATAACAAATGAGCTCAACACTCTTGCTCGAAACAGTAGGGATTCCATATATGTCGGAATCTTCCTGTTCTATGCCTTGCTGGAATTGGAGCTCCCAGATGTCCTGTGCAAAGTATCAGAAGATTTTGTCCCTGGAAAAGCAGGCTCAGCAAGCGGCACTCTACCTCATTGAATTCCCTTCCTGTGGAGATCCACCAAAATCCATTCCTCGGCATCTTTCATAAGTTTGCTGTTAAGTATGTGAAGGCAGGCCTGGACATGTTGGGTGTTGTGTCCTGAGCTTGAGGCGCAACACTATAGACTGAGAGGATCCAAAGATCTGCATCCCGATTGGCTGTTTAATTCAAAAGGGCCAATCGGGAGACAGTATTAGAGGATCCTTGGATCTGCCAATGAGGATGCATATTCTAATGAAGGATTCAAAAAAGGCACAATCACAGGATGTTTTCTGCTTCCTGGGGGCTGGGTTTCCCCTGACCCAACTGTATATATTGTCTGGTGTAGTGGTTAAGTGCTTGGACTCTTATCTGGGAGAACCGGGTTTGATTCCCCACTCCTCCACTTGCACCTGCTAGCATGGCCTTGGGTCAGCCATAGCTCTCGCAGAGGTTGTCCTTGAAAGGGCAGCTGTTGTGAGAGCCCTCTCCAGCCCCACCCACCTCACAGGGTGTTTGTTGTGGGGGAGGAAGGTAAAGGAGATTGTGAGCCGCTCTGAGACTCTTCGGAGTGGAGGGCGGGATATAAATCCAATATCATCATCATCATCATCATCATCAACATCATCATCTTCATCATCATCATCATCATCATCATCATCTTCTTCTTCTTCTTCTTCTTCTTCTTCTTCTTCTTCTTCTTCTTCTTCTTCTTCTTCTTCTTCTTCTCATCAGCATGTTCTGAGTGCTTCGTTGTAGTTTGTAGTCACTTAAGAAGCAGGCTGTCTCACTAATCAAGAGCTTTAATCACTATGCAACGAGCCTCCCCATGCATCAAACCCAGTATTTAACATGTGCCAAATTCTTTTTGTTTTCTTTTTACTTGGGGGCAGAGCCCGTGTGGTGTAGTGGCTAAGAGTTTTGAACTCATATCTGGGAGACCCAGATTCGAATCCCTACTCCTGCCACGGGAGCTCACAGTGTGACCATAGGGCAATCACACTTTCCCCATCTTATCCTGCCTCACGGGATTACAGTGGTGGAGAGGAAAAGGAAGTAAGCCGCCTGAGGTCCCCATTAGAGGAAAAAGATGAGGTACAAATAAAGATGAGTACAAGTAATTTGTTACTTACAAATACATCTGGTTGGTTCCAGATGTGTGCTTTAAAACCAATTCTTATCTACAAAACAGAAGGGATTACTGATCTAAATAAGTGCAATGAACAAGCAAAACAAAACACTGTCCCCCCCCCCAATAGATTGGAGGTAGCAAAGTAAAGGGTAGACTGCTCCCTCCTAGCTTGATAGAAGCGAATGACCCAACAATTATACTTGGATCTCCCTTTAATAGCTCTCCTTAGGGATGGCTTATGTTGAGTGCCTACTAAGCCCCAATTTCCCATGCTGGAATTACGATTGTTTATTATGATTGCTTGCAATTTATTACTGAAAGCCATTGTCAGGAGATATATCGGCCCTACAGGGCTGTACCAGTCCACAAACCACCCTTCTTCCTGATACGGCGTTCTTGCCAAATCCCAGCACAGCCAAAGGGTGTGTGTCAGATCACAGCAGCAGGAAACAACATGTACTTGCTAGCGAAAGATAACGTACTCACCACTTTAGTTTAAGAGACATTCCTCATCCTAACGCAACAGCTTTTCCCAGGTTTCGGTCTGATCCTAGCAAGGGAAGAGGAAAGCTTGCCAATTTTAAATCTTCCCTTCTGCTTTTTAGGAGAGCGAGAAAAGAAACAGTTGTGTAACGAGGAGGAGATTATAGGGGTCCAGGTGCCAGTCGAAACAGAAGCGTAAAGCTGGCATCAAATCCCGTGTAATTAATTGACAGTCATTACAATGAAGTTAACTCACACAGATCTGCAAAACTAATTGGCCCATATGAAATCTCCACCACAATCAATTCAGCTCCAATGACAACAGGTTCGAGAAGGGGTAGTCTATCCGATTGATGAGACAGGGGAAGTTCAGCAACGATATGTCCAAGGATAAACAAGTGTTCCACAGTTGCTCTGGAGCAGGTTCTTGCCTGAGAGGCAGATAGAAGTGGAATCCTCATCAGCCATAGAAACGAATTACAAAAATACTCATTCCCTAGTCAATGTTGAAGTTCTTGTGGTTAAAACAATTTTATTTGGTAACATATGGTAGTTATATCCAATGCTAATAAGAATATTAATAAACACTTATTACCTTCCCCATACATTACTCTTTTTCATCCTACCCTCCTCCCATATCTTGATCCCCGCCGGTGTCAATTACTTAAAATACTAATATCAAAAGGTAACCTTAAATTTAAAAGAATCCTAATAATAATAATAATAAAAAAATAAAAAAACAAACTATATTTCATTTTTCAAGAAGATATTCATATATAAACCTATCTCAATTATTATACTTCATCTTTATTTTATTTTTTAATTTATGATTTGTATCCCGCTCTTCCCACAAAAGTGGCTCAGGGTGGCTCACAACAGAAAATAAGACATAACTTAGATTAACGTTTAAATATATAAACAATTAAAACAATCAAAACATTTAAAACCTTAAAACATCGAACCTTATAACAATATAAATAGCAAGAGTCTGATAAGCTACATTAGTTCCAGTACCAGTTAAGTGTAAGCTAACCGGAAGAGGGTTGTCTTACAGGCCCTGCGGAACTGTTTTTCTTCTAACATTTAATTATTATCAAAAATCACCCAATGTCCTTTTATTTTCCATTCTTTTTCTATATATCTTCTAAATTTTCCCCAGTCCATTTTAAATCCTTCTAAATCATAGCCTTTTAAGATTCTTGTAAGTCTGTCCATTTCACTCCATGACATCACTTTTACAATCCAATCCCATTTTTCTGGTATTTTATCTTGCTTCCATAACTGCACATCCAATGTCCTTGCAGCCGAAAGCAAGCACCACATATAGTTCTATCTTCTTTTGGAAATTTTTCCATTTGTAATCCCAATAGGAAAGTCTCTGGAACTCTCTTAAATTCATATCCCAAGATTCTAGAAATGTCTTGCTGAATCATTTGCCAAAACTGTTTTGCTCTTTCACAAGTCCACCACATATGGTAGAAAGAACCTTCATGTTTTTTACATTTCCAACATCTATCTGCCATCTTATTATTCATTTTTTGCCAACTTTTTAGGAGTCATATACCATCTATACATCATTTATAACAGTTTTCTTTAATATTATAACATGTCGAGATTTTCATAGAGTTCTTCCACAGGTATCCCCATGTTTCCATCTGTATTTCAATGTTGAAGTTCTTTATTAAGGCAAACTGGTGGTATGGTCAAGTTGCACCCAATCTTTGGTGACCCCATAGGGTTTTCAAGGCAAGAGAAGAACAAGGGTGTGTGTGCCATTGCCTGCCTCGGGGAGGGATGGTGGCTCAGTGGTAGAGCATCTGCTTGGTAAGCAGAAGGTCTCAGGTTCAATCCCCGGCATCTCCAACTACAAAGGGTCCAGGCAAGGAGGCATGAAAAACCTCAGCTTGAGACCCTGGAGAGCTACTGCCAGTCTGAGTAGACAAGACTGACTTTGATGGTCTGATTCAGTAGAAGGCAGTTTCATACGTTCATATGTAGAGACCAATGTTCCCTTTAAGCTGCGGAGCCTTGTGAACAAAAATTCTGCTTTGTGAGCTATTGGCATTAAAGCTGTGAGCTACTGCATAAGTCAGTGTGCTCTGGGGTCATCCTTCCTGAGCGAAGACAAAAATGTGTGAGCTGGAGGCTAAAAATCTGTGTGCTAGCTCACGCTAACTCAGCTTAGAGGGAACACTGGTAGTGACCCTGGACTTCCTTGGTGGTCTCCCAATCAAATACAAACAGAAACTGACCCTGCTGAGAGCTGCTGAGATTGGGCTAGTTGTGCTGTGGCTCAGTGGAAGAGCCTGTGCTTTGCATACAGAAGGTCCCGGATTCAGTCCCAGCATCTCCAAGCAAAAGGGTTACGTGATGTGCAAGACCTCCATGTGAGACACTGGAGAGTCACTGCCAGTCTGAGTGGGCAATACTGACCTTGATGGACCCTGGTCTGATTCAGTAGAAGGCAGCTTCAGGTATGTGTTCTTATGTGTAGCCTGGGCCACCCAAAGTTAGGGCAGGAGAGTGGGTAGGCAGCCAGAATCTGAAAAGAGAACGCTTCCATTATGAGCTTGCTGGTTTGCTATGTGGAAGTACACATTACAGGGAGCATAGGAAGGCAGCCAAGGCAACTTCATATTGAGTGTGCCACTCGGTTAAAGGTCAAGGTAGTCCCCTGTACAAGCTCCAGTCGTTTCTGACTCTGAGGTGATGCCATTTTCATGGCAGACTTTTTTACGGGGTGGTTTGCCATTGCCTTCCCCAGTCATCTACATTTCCCCCCCCCCCCCCAGCAAGTTGAGCACTCGTTTTATCGACCTTAGAAGGATGGAAGGCTGAGTCAACCTTGAGCCGGCTACCTGAACCCAGCTTCTGCTGGGATCGAACTCTGTCGTGAGCAGAGAGCTCGGACTGCAGAACTGCAGCTTACCACTCTGATGTGGTAGGAAGGAAGGAAGGAAGGAAGGAAGGAAGGAAGGAAGGAAGGAAGGAAGGAAGGAAGGAAGGAAGGAAGGAAAGAGGAGTGATTTAATGAGAGAAATGCCTTCTCCAAGCCAGCTGACAGGGTGGTGGGGGCTTCGAGAGCCACACAATATGTGTGAAAGAACCACATGTGGCTTCTGAGCTGCAGTTCAGCCACTCCTGTCTAGAACCTCTGCTCTAACTGCATATACCATTGATGACAATTATACTACAATCGACTGGTATGGAACCAAATCATTGATGCTGCTCTTTTAAGTGGAATGTCACTAAACAAGCTGTGCAGAGTTGAGAGGACTCTCTTCCATCTGGATTCCCCCTCCCCACACATATATACTGTTCTGCAGTCCCCCTGGTTTGGGGTATATAACCACGCACATGAAAGCTTATGCTTCGTTGGTCTTCAAGGTGCCCCTGGACTCAAACATTGTTCTGTCGCTTCAGACCAGCAGAGCTACCCACCTGAACACAACCTCCATATACGTGATCAACCATGAAATGTTCCATATTAGCAATATCCTCATTTTTAAACGAAGCAGCCAGGATGCAATGTCACACACCGATTTCCCACTAGCCTTCTGCTGCTCTCACCCTCCTCTTCCCCGCGGGGCTTCCGTTGGATTTCACACTATCTGCCCCCGTGCAGCAAACAAGATCCTCTTAAAACCGGTTTCTGTCTGCCCCGCGAAAAAGGCGAAGCTAGTTGCAGCCCCGGGACAGATAGTGTGAAATCCAACAGAAGCCCCGCAGAGAAGAGAAGCGTGAGAGCGGCGTAAGGCGAGTGGGAAATCAGTCGCAGTGTAGGGGAAGAGACTAGCGCCACGATCTTGCCGGGAAGGACACACAGCCTTTGTGAGCCATGATTCCAAATGACCTCATGAATTCCAGAACTCCGGTCACAATTCATGGGACTGCCGGCGTTCTCAGATCACACAGTCCTGTGCCTTCACCCATAAGCTGCGGTAGGGTCAGAAGAAATCTGGTGGATCACAACAAGGCCCATCTCATCCAGCGCTGTGTTTCCAGTGGCCACCAGGTACCTCTGGGAAACCCACAGACTCTACACAAATAGCTGCCATCCCCTACTGTGGTAGCTATGGGGTGAGAGAGAAAGAGGGGAGAAGGCTCTGAGGCAGCTGCCTTCCTATAGGTTCTTTATACCTCAGTTGCCCACAATCAAATAAAAAAGAGGGACACAAGCTTTACATTGAAGATCAGTAACATATAAGCGATGTGTTCCCTAAAGGTTATGTGGAAACTTGCCAGGACTATGGCTATACTTGTAAGTGAGGTAAACAGAGGCCTCTGCTTCTTAGATTTTTGACTTGATCGGCAAGACACAGATGGAGACCAAAAACAAAGGAGAAGAGGAGGCTGAGGGGACACACCATTGCTCTCTGAAAGTATTTGAAGGACTCTCACTTAGAGGAGGGCTGTTGGCAGCTGAGGAGATGACTTGTAATAATGGGTTTAAATTAAGGGTGGGAATGTAGCAACTGGATATTAGGAAAAAACATTTTTACAGTAGAATTGTCCCACAGTGGAATCAGCTACCAAGGGAGGTGGTGAGATCCCCCACACTGGCAGTCTTCAAGCAGTGGCTGGATGAACACTTGTCGGGGATGCTCTAAGCTGATCCAGCATTGAGAAGAGGGTTGGATTAGACAGCCTGTATGGCCCCTTCCAACTCTGGGATTCTGTTTAATAAGGGAAATAGGATGAGTGGATAACTTCGCTATATCAAGTCAAGCTGGCTCTCAAATAAAAGAAATAATTCCTGAGGGGAGACTTGATTCCCCTTTCTCTGGACCGTCACCTCAGCAGTTCAAGGCTGCTCTTTTCCGTCACAGAGCACACCTTTCCATAGACCCCTAACTGGACGTCTATTAGTTATATGAAAATATGCTTTCTTCCTAAGCTGATCCCCAAACACACACGCACACACAAAGCCTGAGTAAACCAATGCTCTTATCCGAGCCACCTAAATCCCTGTCCGAAAATTTTAAAAGTTTTCTTTACCTTTCTTAAGCTGAGGCTGGCTCAGCCCTCCCAGCCAGTGGTATATTGGGAGATTTGGTTAATCTAGCAGAATTTGCTCAGTCCTAGAAGTGCTTATACTGAGTGCGGTAAATACATCTCCCAAGAATTATATTACAAAAAAGGTAAATTTATATTTATTCAAGTAGATCCAGTTCACATTCAGGTTGCAGTCAAAAGGAGACAAAGGTGCATAATCTAAAGAGTCCTTTCCCTGTCACAAATGGACAGCTTGTCTGGCATCATGTGTGTGGAAGTATGAGGGTGTTGTCTCTACAGGAGAGACCAGCAGGGACACGTCTCCATGGAAGGCCATGTGTTAGAGGGAGAGGTCAAAGTGAGAGAGAAGAGGGGGCAGAGGGAAGCTCCCAGGTTGCACCCCTGGTGTAGTGTTGCCAGGTCCCCCTGTCCACTGGTGGTGGTGGGGCAGAGTTGCCAGACTCAGGTTGGGAAACTCCTGGAGATTTGGGGGTGGGCAGGGTCCTCAGAGGGGTACAGTGCCATAGATTCCACCCTCCTAAGCACCCTCCAAAGCCAGTGTCATGTAGCAGTTAAGAGCAGCAGACTCTAATCTGAAGAATTAAGTTTGATTCCCCACTCCTCCTCCTCATGAAGTTTGCTGGGTGACTTTGGACGTATCACAGTTCTCTTAGAACTCTCTCAGCTCCACCTGCCTCACAAGATGCCTGTTGTGTGGCGAGGAAAGGAAGGTGATTGTAAGCTGCTTCCAGACTCAAGGTAGAGGAATGCAGGGTATAAAAACTTACTCCTCTTCTTCTTCATTCATTTTCTCCAGAGGAAGTGATCTCTATAGTCTGGAGATGAGCTGCAATTTGGGAGGATCCCCAAGTCCCACCTAAAGGCTGGCATCCCTATTGTGGTGCAATGCTACTAAGTTCATCTTAGGAACAATGAATTCAGTTAAACACAAGGAGAGCACTTGCATATTTCACAGCTGGAGCCCAGTGGATTTTGGATGTGTCTTGGGTATTCATACCCCTGATAATTAAGCACAGCCAACAGTGTAGCCAATTGTCCTGGAGGAGAGTCCTCTTCCTAGTGGAGACACAGACTTTGCCTCTTCCCTTACATGGGGAAACAATCCAAAGAAAAAAGGAAACACAACGAGGCTGAGTGTACTTTAAATAGAGTGCTGCGTTGTAGGACAATCCTCTTAACATAAAATCAAAGGTGTGTAATAACAGAGAGAGAAAGGGGGAAAAAAGCAAAGGATTCTTCCCCGACAGTGACAGCTTCATGTTTATTTATTCCAGCAAACGGAGCAGATACCAAAGCAAAGACGTGCTAATTCTATTCCCAGATCAAATAAAAGAACACGGAGCATGTTCTCATCAAAGTCAGTGATTACTTTAGGGGGAGCTAACACAATGAATGTTATTAAATGAAACAACCCTCTTTAAAGGGCATCACACATTAAGGATTTTAGCATAAGTAATGTTTTGTCGTGAAAGCAGTTGAGAGAGAGAGAGGAAGCGTTTTGCTGAGAGTACGGAGAAGGCAGACAGTGTCGCGAGGCCCCAGGCATCTGAGTAGCATTTGGATTCCGCCCAGTGTTTCCCCACTGTTTACCCTTCACATGTGGAAACATCTGTACAGATGGGCTTTCTGCAACCAACTCTCTGCTGATGGGCAGGGCTTCGAGTTCCTGCTTCCTCCGCAACACACACACATTTCGAAGAATGCTTGGGGAAATGTAATCCCTGGTAAACTCATCTAGACATAATTATACCTATGATGTATCAACAGGGGCATAACATCCAAATTGCAAGGTGTCAAGCCCCACTGTACACTGCGTTGGTCAGGCCGCACCTGGAGTCTTGTGCGCAGTTCTGGAGGCCTCACTTCAAAAAGGATGTGGACTGAATTGGGGGGTGGGGTGCAGAGGAGAGCGACCAGGAGAATCGGGCCTGGAGAAGAAAGGCTGACAGACTTTGGAACGTTCAGTCTTGAGAAGGAGAGGTTCGGGGGGGGACATGACTGAAAAACTGCCACTTGGAGGAGGGCAGGGAGCTGTTCCTATTGGCAGCAGAGGAGAAGACTGGTAATAATGGGTTTAAATTAAGGGTGGGAAGGTCCTGGTCGGATATTAGGATTTTTTAAAACAATTTTTTACAATAGTTCAGTGGTGGAATCAGCTACCTAGGGTGGTGATGAGCTCCCCGTCACTGGCAGTGTGCAAGCAATGGTTGGACAAACACTTGTCATGGATGCTTCAGGTTGATCCTGCATTGAGCAGGGGGTTGGACTAGGTGGCCTCTGTGGCTCTTTCAACTCTGTTATTCCATGAACCAGGGCTATACCCATACTTTGCTGGATACTGCACTATTATTGCACATTAGGGAACCATTCACCGTCCGGATTTTCTTGGGCTCTGCCCATACTTTGTTGGTTATTTCACTATTATCACACAACAGCCATCAGTCACCTCCTGGATTATCTTGGGCTACATCCACACTAGAGATGTGCATTCATCTCTGTCTATATTCAGCTCTATATTTGGCTTTATCACTAGGGGTGTGCATTTGCCTCTATGGTTGACTAAAGGTGTTGAAGAAGAACCATAGCTTTCTTACCAGAGTCAATGTTCTTGAGAAGGTTCCTTACCTCTTTGCCACAATCAACCCTCCTGTCCTAAACAAACAAACAAACAAGCAAGCAAGCAAACACCATGTGGAAATTCCAGATCACAGTACAATGACTGTTTTTGGCTACTAAATGGCCACTTATTTTATGTGGTTCCTAAAAATGTGCCTGTTCAACAGCCATTTCCCTTCTCTTTGTCAGGAACACGTGTCCAAACTATTTTTTTTTTTTTAAACTTCATTTCTCTTCTGCCTTTTTCAGTGAGGGCAGATTATAGAGGAAGAAGACAATAAAATAAAGACGTATAATGGACAGTGCACTAGAACTGTATTACACAGAATAAAGAACGGAAAAAAAAATTAGAAACAGCATAATAGATTGCATATGTTGGCTTTCACAATTAGAGAATCAAGATTCCATAAGTGGGATTTCACAATTACAGGGCTAGATACAAACCACAATGGCTGGAAAGTTAGCAAGCACTTTGAATAAAGGGATAGTGGATTGGTGATGACTAGCAATTGACAGGCAGCAGGTAAACTGGGAGTGGGAATAATCTGGAGCCAGAAAAGGAAGGGGGGTAGACTAGAATCTTTCATGATTGAAACGCTTCCCACAAGGGACTGTAGAGCTTGATCAGCAGCACCGACTCCCTGTCATGCGCAGTCACCTTTGCAACTGGTGGTAGAACGTGCTGTCAAGTCACAGCCAATGTATGGCGACCCCACAGGGTTGTCAAAGCTAGAGCCATTCAGAGGAGGGTTTGCTTTGCCTGTTTCTGTGTAGCAACCCTGGCCTTCCATGGTGGTCTCCCATCAAAGTACCAACCAGAGCTGACCCTACTATGTCAGCGAAGGGGCATTGAAGTTTCAACAATGAACAGCCTTGATTTTGTTTAAAACAAAGTTTCCATTTATTGATTACAGCAATGCTATTCACTACGCAGGTTCATTGATACTAATAACGAGAGGGGTGCAAGCATGAGCATTTATGGATACACATCAAAGCATAGGGGTTTTAAATCACTTCCCATAATAAAACGGGGGCTCCTCTGTGGAGAATAGCCAGTGCGCCTATCTGTTATCTCCCACCTACATACTCTGTCTCTCCTCCCCTGCTGTGGCCTTGCTTGTCTCTGCCAGGCGCCTGGGAACCGGCTAGATGTTTTGCACTTCAAAGGACCTCTGGCACCTCCGCTCCCTCCTTCCGGCCATCTTTCACATTCCTCTACAACCTTAGGGTTAGTATAGCAAAAGTTATAGGGTTAGCTAGCAGTAAATAAACATTTCAGGCAATAAAGCAAACTTCAATGTATACAAGCTGACATACTAGGGTTGCCAGGTCTTTGTGCACAGAGGGCATGTGCAGCGTGATGACATTTCCCGGAAGTGATGTCATCATGCTGGGCATGTCACTCAGGTACGCTCTAGTATTTCAGTATTTCCCCGTGCAATGTGCCCAGCATGATGTCATCACTCCAGACACGTCAGGAGCTCTTTGGGGGCAGGGCGTCCACATTGGCCAGTTCTGTGCTGGTGGGTTGGAGACCTCAAAATCAGGGGAACCTTTGCCCCCAGCAGGAGTCTGGGAACCCTCGACTTTACTTAGCTTCTAAGATCTAATAAGATCAGGCTAGCCTGAGCCATCCAGATCAGGGCACATTTGCGACCAGGGCTTTTTTTGTTTTGAGCAGGAACACACAGGAACGCAGTTCCGACTGGTGTCAAGGGGGTGTGGCCTAATATGCAAATGAGTTCCTGCTGGGCTTTTTCTACAAAAAAGCCCTGTTTGCAACTATCCTCAACTAAAGGAACCACATTTCTACAGTATGCTCCATGTGGCACCCCATCAAAGACATTAAGATGTAAGTATTAATAGTAAGTGTAGAACTATAACGTGTAGAACTATAAGTGTAGAACTCCACCTACTCCTATTGAAACTTTGCCAGCCTTTGGGTATCTGGAGTGAGGAGAAGGGCTACCAAGTCAGACTTATGACACAAAGCAGTGTACCAGCTTCCAGCTTCCTCAGAACTCTTTATTAAGCAGGCTGATAAAAGATAAATGCTTCCCTATGTTAAAAATGCTCCTACCTGGATAGTCCAGGCTAGCTTGATCTCATCAGATCTCAGCAACTAAGCAGGGTCAGTTCTGGTTAGTTCTCAGATGGGAACCCCTCAGGGAAGTCCAAAGTCAAGCAATGTCAAAACTACCCCTGAACACCTCTTGTCTTGAAATTGCTGGAAGTTGGTTGCAAACTGATGGCCAAAAAAGTTAAAAGTACCCTTGGAGCTGAACTTTCATCCATCAACCACAAGCTCCGGAGTGGAACAGCTGTGCCCACTTTCAGTAAAAATGGAGTAGGTGCCTGAAAAGTGCAGACCTCTTAATTGAGGCCTTCCCCACCCCCATAAATTGTTCAAGAATGGTAGTATATAATAAGTGTTTAAACTGCAAATGGTTAATTATATAGACAGATGGCCGTGTACTGTACAGAGGTAAACTGTAGATTGGGGAGAGCAACTTCTGGTTCCTGAGGTAAATTATTCTTCCTCCCTCCTCGCTTCCCGGTGACTCATGCAGGCACCTTTAATTCAACAAAGCGACAATCGGTTTATGGTTGTTTCTGAAGAAGGGTGAGAGAGCTTATTTTGGTTGTCAAATATATCACTCAAACATGTCTCATATATTGACAGCTTGTGTTACATGGCAGTTTCTTTTAGAGTGTGAGTGCCACTGTACGCGTGCCCAGGCCTATACTGAAATGACAGGCTACTTCACCCTGGTGAGAGAGTTCATTTTTAAACTTCAATGAGATCTGCTGTTTTTTTTTTTTAACTGCTACTTCTAACCAGGGGTCCACAGCCTTCTGGAGTCTGGAATTCTGACACAGTGTGGTGGGCACAGCCACAAACATGGCTGCCATAAAATGGCTGCCATGGGAGGTGGAGGCCAGTCACAAAATGGCTGCCATAGCTTCTAGAGGATTCTTGAGTTGTGGTGGCCGCTGATGCTAAAGAAACTATTTTGAAAATCTACACAGCTAATCAAATCTCCAGTGGCGAATCAGAGGCCAGGGGGGCAAACACGCCCCCTGGCCCTGCCCATATTTGAAAGCACTTGGCAGGTGCTAGGAAAGATATCAGTGAGCACCACACTGGGACCCCTGCGTTAACCCAAGAAGAGATGAATGCCAGAAGTGTGGAGTTTATTTTTTCAGTTCCCACACTTCCCCAGTCTAATTAACCTTAGGATTCAGCCCTGGAGATCAGGATAGCTTACTTCTGGATCCTACGCTGATCCAATACCTAAGTCTAACCGTCCGCCTCCCTGGGACAGCATATCTTGGTTAACACAGGATACCTAAACCTATCCTTTCCTTGTTAAGCCTTATATCTATTATATCAGTTTATCACTTCAATTGCCAAGGCCATTTCCCTCCAAAACTCTCCTCCCACCTCAGAGGTTCCACAGCCTCTCATTGGCTGATGTTGCTAAGAATTGGTATAGTCTCCCTTTAGGCAGGGATTTACTGTGGCACCTGGAGGGTGGAGCTACAGACTGTCCATCACAGTGCCACATGGGGGAACAATACTCAGAAGAGGCATACGTGGCATGCCAAAGAGCCATGTGTGGCTTCTGAGCCAGTTAGTGAGTACTGTGGAACTAGATAGTAGGCAGTGGTATCAGATTGGTTTTCCAGGGTCCCTCATCCAAGATCCCCTGATTGGCTTTCCAGGATCCCCTGATTCCTAGGATTGTAAGGGTACTTGTCTGTGGAGTGGGAGGGCTATCCCAGCCTGAGCTGCAGTGTAGAGAGTAGGGAAGAAATCTGACCTATTGGGTTCCTGGTTCTACCCCCTGGCTCCTGAAAGGTCTCAGAAAGAGGAGCTGTTCTTACAACTCAGAATGCCAGTCTATAGTTTGGCCCTGTCTTGGTTCTAGATCATAGAATCATAGAGTTGGTAGGGACCTCTAGAGACCTCCAGTCCAACTCCCCACACAATGCAGAAACTTCACAAACAACCCCCCCCCCAAAAAAACCCCACAACAACCCACATACATCCCCAATGGCTCCTGCTCCATGCCCAGAAGATGGCAAAAACCTCGAGCATCCCTTGCCACACTGGCCAGGAGCATTGTTGACTGACCCCAAAGTGGCGATCAGCATTTCCCTGGGTGTGTAAGAAAAAGCCACAAAAACTAAACACTGATGCAAGCCTTCCTGCCCTCCTTCTCATGATCTGCCTATTTCATGGAATCAGCATTGCTGTCTGATGGCCATCTAGCCTCTGTTTAAAATCCTCTAAAGAAGGAGAGCCCACCACCTCCTGAGGAAGCCTGTTCTACTAAGGAACCACTATAACTGTCAGGAATTTCACCCTAATGTTTAACTGAAAACTCTTTTGATTTAATTTCAACCTGTTGGTTCTGGAGCAATGGAAAACAATTCTGCACCATCCTCTATATGACAGCCCTTCAAGTACTTGAAAATGGTGATCATATCCCCTCTCAGTCATCTCCTCTCCAGTCTAAACATACCAAGTTCCTTCAACCTTCCTCATAGGACTTGGTCTCCAGACCCCTCACCATCTTTGTTGCCTTCCTCTGGAAACATTCCAGCTTGTCTAGATCCTCCTTATATTGTGGGGTCCATAACTGAACACAATACTCTAAGTAAGATCTAAGTCAGGGATGTCAAATATGCAGTTTGAGGGCCGAATCAGGCCCCTGGAAGGCTCCTATCAGGCCCCCAAACAACTGGTGTCATCTGCTTCCTTCTCCCTATATCTTGCTGCCTTCTGCATAACATATTTGTGTTTGCCTGTGTTCTTTATAAAATTTATATATCTGCTACCTAATCTTAAATAGGTACACACACGGCCCGGCCCAACAAGGTCTCATTTATGTCAGATCTGGCCCTCATAACAAATGAGTTTGACACCCCTGATCTAAGTGGAGCAAAGCGATACCATCACCTCATGCAATCTGGACACTATACTTCTGTTGATATAGCCCAAAATCACATTGGCCTTTTTAGTGCTGGCTCATGTTTTGTGTATGGTCCATTAAGACCCCTAGATCCTTTTCTAGGGGTCCAATAAGACCCCTAGAACCCAAGTCTTCCGCATCCTATAATGACGTATTGGATTTTTCCTACCTAAATGCAGAACTTTATATTTGTCCCTGTTAAAATTCATTTTATTGGTTTTAGCCCAGTCTTCAAACGTTGTGAAAGCAACGTCACCCCAGAGTCGGAAACGACTGGTGCTTGCACAGGAGACCTTTCCTTTCCTCCAGTCTGTCAAGATCATCCTGTATCCTGACTCTGTCTTCTACTGTATTTGTGACATCTCCCAATTAATATCATCTGCAAATTTCCTCCATTCCTTCATCCAAATCATTTATAAAGATGTTGAACAAAACAGGTCCCAGAATAGATCCTTGAGGCACTCGACTTGTCACTCCTCTCCAAGAGGATGAGGAACCATTCACAAGCACTCTTGGGGTGTGATCTGTCATATAGACCTCAATGTTAAAATGGAAGGGAAAAAACTCTCATAGGGTGGATGAAACTGATACAAAATATATCTTGTTTGAGTTTAGGCAGCACAGTCTTTGGCAGTGTTCATATTCATGTGTGGTCTGCCATAACAAGAAGGCAAATTTGAAACTGGAAAGAAACTTAGGGTGCCAAACACATACATGAGTCACACTTCCCAAGGAAGCCTCCAATAATTGTATCCCCCAAAGGCTGTGATGTTTTGTTAATGCGTTTAAGACTGGCCATTATTTTTTTGTGTAAACATCATCAACTCTGGGAGATCAGATTGCTCTGCAACCTGGAAGTTCCCAACTCAAATCACAAAACCCTCAATGGAATGCAGCCTGATCTTCCATTATGACTGGTTTGTGGTGGTGTGCTGGCTACAGTGGGTGCAAGTCTCTGACATGCTACAAGCTATAGCCCTGTGCAGGTGAGGGGGAGGAGCTCAGGGTTCAAGCATTTGCTCAGCATGCTGAAAGTCCCAAGTCCACCCCCAGCATCTCCAGTGAAAAGGACCAGATGGGAGGCGATGTGAAAGGTCTCTGCCTGAGACCCTGGAGAGCTGCTGTCAGTCTGAGTAGACAAGACTGACCTTGACAGACCCTTGGTCTGATTCAGTATCAGACAGCTTCGTATTTCTTCATTATCTTAGTTCACATAAGGCTGTACACTTGTGTGGCAATGGTGGGCCCAGGATTGCATCCAATGGCATGTTTCCTACCACTGTCTTATTATGCCATTGAGCAAAGTTGGAAGCCTAAGATTGGACTCAGGTCATTCTACCTGGAATTGTGCTCAACCTTCATCCATTGAATGTGTCAGGCGATGGAGACTCAAGGCCGTATTCATTTGAGACAATGTAATGCTTTATTGGAAACTCATAGCTTGAAACAGAAATTGAGACTAATACCTTGGTAGGGGTGTTTCTGGGTCTTATGGAATCTACACCAAGGAAATATCTGAACAAAGACATTATTCTCAAAACAACAGGGAGTGAAGGTGCAAACTTTCACACGAGAGCCTCTGCTTATCTCCTAGCCTCTGGGAAGATGCTGGCCAGCGGCTGTATCTATTAACGGTCACATTCCTTTGCTCTCTTTACAACCTAAACAAAGTTAACACTTCAAATGTCCCCTTTGATATGCATGGTGACTACAATATCACAAAGGCTAGGGGTTAGTATAGAAAAGTCCATTTGGTTAGTATTTTATAATTTCAGTATGATAGAGTTACAGAGCCTGACAGAATGTCTCATCTACAGAAGGGCTTACATTTGATCAGTGCCCTCCATTTTTTAGGGACTGTGCGTTCAAAGTCTATGAGCACTGGGCCGCTATGCCCATGAGAACTTGAACATGTTCATGTGAACAGCCCACCAGGTAAGATCAGTCTACCACCGCCTCCATTGTTGCTCTGTAGCTCTTTGTAGCTAAAGTTTCTCCAGCCATCATGGCCATCAAATCCCCAGCTGAGCATGCTGCTTCTAGCTGCCAATGCCCATTAAAATAACACCTTTCACTTTTATCTTAGCAAAAGCCCAGACATGGAGATCTCTGCTCTTGAAACCACTCAGCAACATTCCCATTGTTATGCTATTAGCCACAGTGTGTGTATATATATATATATATATGTGTGTGTGTGTGTGTGTATTATATATATATATATATATATATATATATATATATATAATTTTTTTGGCCAAAGTGTGACACAGAGTGTTGGACTGGATAGGCCATTGGCCTGATCCAACATGGCTTCTCTCATGTTCTTATGTTGTTTCATGTTTCTCCCTTCCTTGTAGGGTGTGAAGGGCTAGGGTCTGTTTCCTTGCAATGAAGGAATGCTGCTGTGTTGTGGCATTTTTGTAATATTTGCAAATATACAGGCGGAGCAGGGAGGCGCCCAAGGAGTAACTGCTAGACAACATCAGTCTCCTCAAAGCAACAGACTATTCTTGCTGCTCCCCAAGCTGGCTTTTGGACAACCAGATGCAAAACTCTGGTTTCCCTCATTCCTCAACCATATTGGATGTGCCAAACCTTCAGCTTTAAGCAGCTGGGATAGGACATCTGTGCAACCCTAAACAGAGCTACATCCTTCTAATCCCATTGGCTTCAATGGTTTTAGGGAGGTGTAACTCTGTCTGGGACTGCACAGAGACAGGGCCAGCCCTAGACTGTCTGGCACCCTAGGCAGGGCTAATTTCTGGCATGGCCTCCCTGCACTGATAGCATCACCAAGTCACATGGGGGTGCCCAATTTGGTGCCCCCAGAAGGCCGGTGCCCTAGGCAATCACCTAGGGCCGTCCCTGCACAGAGAAGCCATCAAAGGCCATTAAAGCTAGCATTTGGGGGATCAACCCATACAGAGTCCTTGTAGGGAAGATGTTCTAACATCACACAGATGGATTTATTTTTCATTCCTCCCCTACCTTTTTTCACAAGGAGGATCCAGACTGGCACATCTTGTTCTCATTTCCTCCCATTTTTTGACCACACTGAGCCTTGTGTACTCAGCGGAGGGTGGTCTATAAATTTAAATTATAAATAATTTATCCTTACAGCAATCCTAAGAGGGTGAATGACGGTTGCAGCAAGCTTCCACGGCAAGGTGGAGAATGGGAACTGAACCCGTGTCTCTCAGATTCTGGTTCAACGCTTTAATCTTCCATCACCCTGGCTGTATGTCTCACAGAAGCTTCACATTTATGTCATCCTCTCCCTCTCTCTGTTTCTCTCATCTTCCAAATATAAGGAAGTGCGAAGAAAGAGAGGTTTCCCAACAAATCCCTGGTGAAACTCAGGCAAATCAGAGTCAGACATTTTGCTTTGCTTTTGGCAGCGAACCATGGTGTTATAACCCAAAATGCTTTTAAAAAATCATGAGGTTTGATGGAACCATGATAAAGTTTAGTAATTCCAAAACCTTGGAACCCAGAAAAGAAAAGGATCATGGGAGAAGAAGGAAGGATAAGGAGGGGAGGCCTTGAAGGGGCAGAAGTTATAATAGAATATGCATGATTAAAGACCATGATTAAAGACCACATTCTTAAATTTTATTAAATGTAGAAGTGGTAAGATTATGAACTGAGAAGAGAAGCCTCCAGCAAATGGGATAAGAGAAGCTGTTCTTTTTAGCTGTGATTTATAGCCCCTTCTAACTCTAAGACTCTTTACATGCTACCTAGAGCATTCCGGCCTGATGCTCTCTTCTGTAGCTCCCACACCTTTCCAATAACATGCTTTCTGTTAAATCAACCTGTTGCATACATTCTATAAATGCAAAAGTGACTGAAATGCGCTCCTCTGTGAGACAACAAAGTTAGAGTCCAATGGCACCTTTAAGACCAACATATAAACATCTGAAGCTGCCTTCTACTGAATCAGACTCTGGGTCCATCAAAGTCAGTATTGTCTATTCAGACTGGCAGCGGCTCTCCAGGGTCTCAAGCTGAGGTTTTTCATGCCTACTTGCCTGGACCCTTTTTAGTTGGAGATGCTGGGGATTGAACCTGGAACGTGGCGATGGCGATGAATCTGTCAGGCGATGGAGACTCAAGACAGTATTCATTGAAACAATGTTTACTTTATTGGAAACTCATAGCTGGATACAAAAGTTGAGACTAATCCCTGGGAATGGGTGTCTCTTAGTCTTACGGAATCTACATCAAAGCGATATCTAAACAAAACCACTATTCTCAAAACAACAGGGAGTGAAGGTGCAAACTTTCACACGAGAGTTTCCGCTTATCTCTTTGCCTCTGGGAAGATGCTGGCCAACCGCGGTATCTACTAACGGTCGCATTCCTTTGCTCTTTTCACAACCTAAACAAAGTTAACACTTCAAACGTCCTCTCTTTGATATGCATGCTAGCTACAGTATAACAAAAGGCTGTGGGTTAGTATGGAGAGTCCATTTGGTTAGTATTTTATAAGTTCAGCATGATAGAGTTACAGAGCCTGACACCTTCTGCTTTGCTCTACCACTGAGCCACCGTCCTTCCCCAAATACAAGATATGAGCTTTTGTGTGCAAGCGCACTTTGTCAGACAATAGAAGTGCACTTGCATACAAAAGTTCACACCTTGAATGAAGCTTTGTTGGTCTTAAAAGTGCCACTGCACTCTAACTTCGTTCTATTGCTTCAGACCAACACGACTACTTACTGGATGGGCCACTGGCCTGATCCAACATGGCTTCTCTTATGTTCTTATCTCCCCCTTTCTTGTATGCAACATTTTATATTTATAGACCACTGGTCTCACATCTCTTACATGTAATCCAGCATGGAGCAGTGGTTAAGAGCAGCAGATTGTTACCCGGAGGACAGAGTGTGATTCCCCACTCCTCCTCCACTTGAAGCCTACTGGGCACCCCTAGGCCACTCACTGTTCCCTCAAACTCTCTCAGCCTTACCTGCCTCACAGGGTGCCTGTTGTGGGGAGAGGAAGGGAAGGAGATTGTAAGCTGCTTCGAGACTCCTTAGGGTTGATAAAAGCGGGGTATAAAAAATCTCCCCCTCCTCCTCCTCGCCATCACTTCCTCCTCCTCTTCTTCTTCCATGTTAGCCATGAAGGTAACTATTTTCACATTGTTTGCTGCCCCTGAAAGGGACAGAACAGTGACTTCAGGGCTTGAGGTACACATGATAGAAAATGTGTGTGTGTGGGGGGGAGATACTCAGCTGCCAATATTGATGACAGCCACATGTTTCTGTTAAGGTGCAGTTAGATCTATCTTCTGTGAAAGTTCGCTTCAACAGTCACCATTAGGGTTTAACTCCTTTTCTTGCTATTGAGGTGCAGCTGACTTCTGCAGCCAGCTTATGGTTTTCAAGGCAACGCTTCTTTGGACTTCTTTGGAGCTCTTCCACCCAAATACTGACCGGTATTGACCCTGCTTACCTTCTGAGATCTGATAAGATTGGGCTAGCCTGCGACATCCAAAGCAAGTCAGGGTTTAACTGCACCTTAACAGAAACATGGGGCTGTCATCAATATTGGTAGCTGAGTATCTCCCCGCCACACACATTTTCTATCATGTGTACCTCAAGCCCTGAAGTCACTGCTCTGTCCCTTTCAGGGGCAGCAAACAATGTGAAAATAGTTACCTTCATGACTAACATGGAAGAAGAAGAGGAGGAGGAAGTGATGGGGAGGAGGAGGAGGGGGAGATTTTTTTATACCCTGCTTTTATCAACCCTAAGGAGTCTCGAAGCAGCTTACAATCTCCTTCCCTTCCTCTCCCCACAACAGGCATCCTGTGAGGCAGGTAAGGCTGAGAGAGTTTGAGGGAACAGTGAGTGGCCTAGGGGTGCCCAGTAGGCTTCAAGTGGAGGAGGAGTGGGGAATCACACTCTGTCCTCCGGATAACAATCTGCTGCTCTTAACCACTGCTCCATGCTGGATTACATGTAAGAGATGTGAGACCAGTGGTCTATAAATATAAAACGTTGCATACAAGAAAGGGGGAGATAAGAACATAAGAGAAGCCATGTTGGGTCAGGCCAGTGGCCCATCCAGTCCAACACTCTGTGCCTCATAAGAACATAAGAGAAGCCCTGTTGGGTCAGGCCAGTAGCCCATCCAGTCCAACACTCTGTGTCACATAAGAACATAAGAGAAGCCCTGTTGGATCAGGCCAATGGCCCCTCCAGTCCAACACTCTGCGTCACATAAGAACATAAGAGAAGCCCTGTTGGATCAGGCCAGTGGCCCCTCCAGTCCAACACTCTGTGTCACATAAGAACATAAGAGAAGCCCTGTTGGATCAGGCCAATGGCCCTTCCAATCCAACACTCTGTGTCACATAAGAACATAAGAGAAGCCCTGTTGGATCAGGCCAATGGCCCCTTCAGTCCAACACTCTGTGTCACATAAGAACATAAGAGAAGACATGTTGGATCAGGCCAATGGCCCCTCCAGTCCAACACTCTGTGTCACATAAGAACATAAGAGAAGCCCTGTTGGATCAGGCCAATGGCCCTTCCAATCCAACACTCTGTGTCACATAAGAACATAAGAGAAGCCCTGTTGGATCAGGCCAATGGCCCCTCCAGTCCAACACTCTGTGTCACAGAAGAACATAAGAGAAGCCCTGTTGGATCAGGCCAGTGGCCCATTCAGTCCAACACTCTGTGTCACACAGTGGTCAATATATGTGTGTGTATATATATGTATACATACACACACATATATATATATATATACTGTGGTTAATAGCCACTGATGGACTTCTGCTCCATATTTTTATCCAATCCTCTCTTAAAGCTAGCTATGCTTGTAACCGCCAGCACCTCCTGTGGCAGTGAATTCCACATGTTAATCACCCTTTGGGTGAAGAAGTACTTCCTTTTATCCGTTTTAACCTGACTGCTCAGCAATTTCATCGAATGCCCACGAGTTCTTGTATTGTGAGAAGGGGAGAAAAGTACTTCTTTCTCTACTTTCTCCATCCCATGCATTATCTTGTAAACCTCTATCATGTCACCCCGCAGTCGACGTTTCTCCAAGCTAAAGATTCCCAAGCATTTTAACCTTTCTTCATAGGGAAAGTGTTCCAAACCTTTAATCATTCTAGTTGCCCTTTTCCCAATGCTATAATATCCTTTTTGAGGTGCGGTGACCAGAATTGTACACAGTATTCCAAATGAGACCGCACCATCGATTTATACAGGGGCATTAGGATACACCATCGATTTATACAGGGATGTCTTGACAGGGGGCTGCTTTTTAAGCGGCAGCCCCCTGTCCCCCTTCGCAAGCCTCTCCGCTTATTGTTAGTGATGGATGAATACTGGATTCACCATGACAAGTTCACAATCTGTTACCAAGAGGTAACTTGACCGGGCAAGCTTTCGGCATGCCTTCGGTGCTCCCCCGCCCCTAGCTTTGTTGCTGCCAGTGAAGTCTGCTCTTGCCTACGCCCCGCCTACATGGCACCTTGCATGCCACGTGAGTTTCTGTTCTTCGTGAATGGACTGGAGTATTTGCTCGGTGACTCATGCGTAACAGTAGTGGAAGGACGGGGAAAAGCAACTACAAGAGACCACCCTGTCCTGCAGGAATGTGCTAAAGGGATGGCGAAACCATCTGAGGGGTGGTGGTCTTGTGTTCACTGAAGAACTTCCCACCTGAAGCTGCTGCACTTCCCTTGGCGGGGGGAGGGGGGTGGTCCCTGCAGCTCCTTTAGTGCCTGACAGGAAACTCCTGCTTGGTTTGGCTTTACCATTTGCAAAGTTCTCAAAAACATGTAAGTGCCTTTTAGGAAAACCGCCCCAAATAATTGAAAACATTTAACAAAACTGCCCCAACTAGACTGACGCTCAGGTCTGTGCTTTCACTATCACTCCTGTGTTCCCTTTGGCTTCTTAGTTCACAGCCCTCAAAAGCCTTTTCTTCAGGCCTTGTCCGTTTCTCTCAAATTCTGTTACATCACCATTGCATACTCTGGTCTTTTCTTTCAGCCTCTCTGCTGCTGGAGTTTCTGGCATTTCCCCCATCCTCCCAGTCTTCTGTCTGCTCCAAACATCCTCTATCCAGTTTCCAGAGAAACGGCCAACTTTCCCTTCTCAGAAAAGATGGACAATGTTTTGTGCCTCTCATCTTTGCTCCCCAGATAGAAGGAATGTTCATGGATATTCCATAACCTCACACCATCTCAGTGGAACAGTGACAGAGATTTCCCTGTCTCAAGCACTACTTCACAGAGATTGCGAAATGTCCTCCTCACCAACATCTTCTGGGAATGTATAAGAAATTATTCGTCCCCCCTTTACCATTATGGAGAAGAAGAGTTCTTTAACTAAAGCTTTCGGCTGTTTCAGGGAAAAAAAAAAGAGATTCTTTTTCTTGGCTCGAGAGGGATGTAAAAAGGGCAGATCATGAAATGTAACTGGGAGGGCAGGGCCCCTTAAAAGTATTCAATTGTCTGGGGAAAGGAGGAGGGAAGATACTTCCCTGACCCTGACCACCCAGCCTTTACATTCAAAAAGAATTTCAAACCACTCTCTGGAAGATTTACAGCTGTAAAAGGATCTTTGGAAAGACATGCTCATCACATACGGCGCAAGGAGTATAAAATTCCTCCTGTTTCTCTCCACTACAGCAAACGCCGAAGTTACTGCAGCATTGCGGGAAAATTTATATCTCTCCCTCCCTTTCGTTTTTTTGTTTGCTTCTGCTGGAATCCGAAGAATTCCTGACTCCACAAAGGCAACCTTTCCCCTTAAGATCCTCTCTTGCTCGAAAAGGAGGCTCTGTGTGAACTCCTTGTGAAGGCAATTAACTCAAAACTGCCCACAAATATTGTGAGAAAGTATGTTACAAATGAGCTTATTAACATTAAGCTTGTTTAAAATCAAGATTTTTATTTATTTATTTATTTACATTAGACTTTTATCCCGCCCTCTCCGCAAACTTCATCTTACTTAAAAGAGTTCCAGGGAGCTCAGAGGGGCATTCCCTTTGCCACTTGGTCCACACAACAACTCTGTGATGGAGATTAGGCGGCAAGAGGGAGTGACTTGTGAGTGTGGCTCCACCCTGCCTGTGGAACAAGTGGCAGAAAGTGCCGCCAAGTGGCAGCTGACTCTTGGTTACCCTGGAGGGTTTCCAAGGCAAGAGGTGAACAGAGGTGGCTTGCGACTGACTTCCTCTGCATAGCAACTCTGGACTTCCAGTTTGGTGTAGTGGTTAAGTGTGCGGACTCTTATCTGGGAGAACCGGGTTTGATTCCCCACTCCTCCACTTGCACCTGCTAGCATGGCCTTGGGTCAGCCATAGCTCTGGCAGAGGTTGTCCTTGAAAGGGCAGCTGCTGTGAGAGACCTCTCAGCCCCACCCACCTCACATGGTGTCTGTTGTGGGGGAGGAAGGGAAAGGAGATTGTGAGCCGCTCTGAGACTCTTTGGAGTGGAGGGCGGGATATAAATCCAATATCTTCATCTACCTCACAGGGTGTCTGCTGTGGGGGAGGAAGGGAAAGGAGATTGTGAGCTGCTCTGAGACTCTTTGGAGTGGAGGGCGGGATATAAATCCAATATCTTCATCTACCTCACAGGGTGTCTGTTGTGGGGGAGGAAGGGAAAGGAGATTGTGAGCCGCTCTGAGACTCTTTGGAGTGGAGGGCGGGATATAAATCCAATATTTTCGTCTACCTCACAGGGTGTCTGTTGTGGGGGAGGAAGGGAAAGGAGATTGTGAGCCGCTCTGAGACTCTTCGGAGTGGAGGGCGGGATATAAATCCAATATCTTCATCTACCGCACAGGGTGTCTGTTGTGGGGGTGGGGAGGTAAAGGAGATTGTGAGCCTCTCAGAGACTCTTCGGAGTGGAGGACGGGATATAAGTCCAATATCTTCTTCTTCTTCTTTCCCATCCAGATACTGTCCAGGTTCCAAGTTTTGACTAGATCAGGCTAGCTCGGGCCATCCAGGGCTGCCTCATATGTGAAGGTCAGGGCATGTAAGGTAGGTTAGTAGTATTAAGAACATGAGAATAGCCCTGCTGGATCAGACCAGTGGTCCATCTCGTCCAGCATCCTGTCTCACATGATGGCCAACCAGAGTCTGAGCCCAGTACCAGGTACGGGTAACTTCCATTTCAATGTATCTAAGGAAGTGTGCATGCACACAAAAGCTCATACCTAGAGTAAAACTTTGTTCACCGTAAAGGTCCCATTGGATTCAAACTTTGTTCTACTGTTTCAGACCAACATGGCTGCCCACCTGGATCAGTGGCCAATCAGTTCCTTTGGATGGCTGGCAACAGGAAATAGAGACTGAGGCCTTCCACAACGCTGCCTCCTGGCTCTGGGATTGAGGATTAGTGCCTCTGAGTGTGGAGGCTCCCCTCAGTCACCAGGGCTAGTAGCCACTAATAGTCCTGTCCTCCATGAATTTACCTCATTCCTTTTAAAAACTAGCTAATCCTATGGCTGTCACTACATCACTTTTAAAGCTATTTATTCTTATGGCTATCACTTTGGCAGCCAATTTCACATTTTAATCACTCTCTGTGTAAAGTAGTATTTCCTTTTGTCTGTCCTGGTCCTGAACCTACTGCCCGTCAATTTCATTGAATGTTTTTGACCGATTCCTCACTAGCAGTTGCTCCACCCCGGAGGTTCTGCTTCCCTCGGATCAAATGATCAATGCCCCACCAGTTGCTGCGTGGCTGCATTTTGAACAGCAGCTCCCTCCAATTTCCCTCGCAGCGTCTGGATCTCTAAAATACAAGAGCAGGAAGCCATGAGGGGAATTGGACATAGCCCTGGATCAAAATGGTGGGGCATTGATCGTTTGAACTGGGGAAAGCAGATGCCCGGGGGCAGGGCAACAGCTGCGGATGAATCAGTCTTTGAGTTCTAGTATTTTGGGAGAGGGAGAAAAATTTCCCTTTGTCAGCTCTCTTCATCCATGCATAATTTTCTAAACCTCTGTTATGTCTCCCCTTAGTCATCTCTTTTCTAAACTGAAAACCCCCAGACTCTTTAGGAAGTAGGGTTGCCAGGTCTGTCTCAGGAAATATCTGGGGGCTTTGGGGGTGGAGCCAGGAGTAAGGTTGAGACAAGCATGATTGAACTCTGAAGGGGGGTTCTGGCCATCATATTTAAAGGGACTGAGCTCCTTTTAAATACCCTTTTTCCCACTGGAAATAATGAAGAATGAGGCATCTTCTTTTGGGGCTTATAGAACTGGAGCCCCTTGTCCAATATTTTTGAGGTTCTTATTTGAGGAGAGGCACCAGATGCTATGCTGAAAGTTTGGTACCTCTAGAACAGCCTTCTGGAGAAGGTCTGGAGGACATCTACATTGGCCATTATTTAGGATAGCATTCTAACAGTTTTTTTTAATGGCCCTTTTCTCAGGTTTCCTGATTGTTTGGTTGAGATTTTAACTCAAAGGAACTGACTGTCTGGTTGGCAATATTGTGAGTTCTGTGATTTTATTGCATGATTTCGCCACCTTGAATAGTTTGTTAGCCATTCCACATCTTTTGAGAAAGGCTGGATAGAAATCTTTGAATAAATACTAAGCAAAGGATGGGAGAAAAGGGGCCAATGCTACTCAGAAGGCAGCTCGTAAACAACAAGGAAAAGTGTTCATGTTTGCTAAAAAGAACTGGGCAACAATTGAAACCCGAAGCTCATTTCCAAACTTTTGAAATGTACAGCATGCCCATAAAAGTTAAATACCTGTGAATATGCATAACTTTTTTTTTAACCAAAAGCTATTGCTGCAATAATTTCAGTGACAGCTTTATAGTCTCCTGCTGCTGCATGTCTATCTTGGGATCGGAGGAGTATCCCTGCATTGAAGGGTTTAATAGCCATGTAACAGAAACTGTTCACAGGAAGATGGTGTCCTGTTGCTAGATAAATAGGCTTGATTCATGATGGAGATTTTCTCCTCTGCCTGGGCAACGGAGTGGTTTGTAGCCCTGGTCATTCACACCAGGAGTGGTGAAGAGTGCTGTCAAGTCCCAGTTGACTTGTGCTGACCTTGTGGGGTTTCAAGGCAAGAGATGAACAGAAGTGGTTTGCCATTGCTTGCCTATAAAGAGCAACCATGGGCAAAGTTAGAAGAAGAAGAAGAAGATTTATGCCCTGCCCTTCACTATGTGAAAGAATCTCAGAACAGTTTACAAACTCCACTCCCATCCCCTCCCCACAACAGACACCCTGTGAAGGAGGTGGGACTGAGAGAGCTCTAACAGAAACTGCTGTTGAGCAGAACACCTCTGAGAGAACTTATGGCTGACTCAAGGTCATATCAGCAGGAGTGGGGAATCAAACCCAGTTCTCCGAGATAAGAGCCTGAACTACTACACCAGACAGCCCTGGAGTTCCCTGGTGGTCTCCCATCTAGGGTTGCCCGGTCCAACCCAGAAAAGATCTGGGGACTTTGGAAGTGGAGGCAGGAGACCTTTGGGGGTTAGAGTTCAGTTATAATCTTTGTCTATAAGTTTGAACTGTTTTCTTCAATTTCAATATATCTGAAAGAAGAGTACATGTGTTCAAGAATAGACTCCTTTGTTTTCAATCAAGGTTAAGTCTTTATTAAAACTCCATGGTGCTGACAGGACTTTATCTTTGAGAAGACTACAAAAGATACGATTGCATTCAACTATATAGATACAAACAGACATGTTTGGAATTCAAAGTTCAAAGGGCAAAGCAGTAATTTTCCTCTACCTAACCATAGCCTTCTAACGCCAGCCTATAACCAAGATAAGGCCAAAAGAAGCCTGGGATTCTTAGGGGGAGTGTTAGTACTAAAACAAAGCGAGACACATCAAGTAAACATCCCTCGCCAGATGGCTCCAAGAACATGAGAAGAGGGGGGTTAACATAAGAACATAAGAAAAATTTGCCACTGTGTGACACAGAGTGTTAGACTGGATGGGCCATTGGCCTGATCTAACATGGCTTCTCTTATGTTCTTATACACACACACACACACACACACACTGTGGCTAATAGCCACTGATGGACCTCTGCTCCATATTTTTATCTAAACCCCTCTTGAAGGTGGCTATGCTTGTGGCCGCCACCACCTCCTGTGGCAGTGAATTCCACATGTTAATCACCCTTTGGGTGAAGAAGTACTTCCTTTTATCCGTTTTAACCTGTCTGCTCAGCAATTTCATCGAATGCCCCCGAGTTCTTGTATTGTGAGAAAGGGAGAAAAGGACTTCTTTCTCTACCTTCTCCATCCCATGCATTATCTTGTAAACCTCTATCATGTCACCCCGCAGTCGACGTTTCTCCAAGCTAAAGAGTCCCAAGTGCTTCAATCTTTCTTCATAGAGAACGTGTTCCAGCCCTTTAATCATTCTAGTTGCCCTTTTCTGGACTTTCTCCAATGCTATAATATCCTTTTTGAGGTGCGGCGACCAGAACTGTAAATGAAAAGATACCCAGGGCCATTACTTGACCAAACTGCGACCATTTCCCCCTAATTAGATCAGAGTGCTTGACATACTGCACCCAACCAGGCCCTCACCCGGGGTTTTTTGGGAAACTTACCGTAGAATTGCTTGATTAAGGCTGAGGCCTCTGCATTAAAGTGAGAAACCCATTCTTTGTGGGACTTCGGGAAATGTTTCCAGCGGAAACATTTCCCCCGTTTTATTTTAGCATCGAGGATCTCCTCCAGCTCATGATGATTCTGGTTCCCTTCTAGGATCGGATTTGGGGCTGGTTGTCGAGGGTGCCAATGCATTGACCCAGGGTCTTTCATGAGTAAACTGCAATGGAAAATAGGGTGAATCTTACTAAACATTTTAAGTAATTCCAACTCTACAGTCAGTTTATTTATAATCCGTTTGATCTTGAAAGGACCAATGAATTTATATGCCAGTTTCTTTGAAGTTTGGGTGATTGTAAGTTTTTTGTTGATAAAAACACAGTGTCCCCCACTTTGAAGTCCCAGGCAGGGAAGCAGGATTTGTCATAACGTTTTTTGTAAGTCTCTTTAGCTGCATCCATGTTTTCCTGTATGATTCCCCACACTTTCCCCAAGTCACCCCACAATTGTTCAAATGAAGAGGGGCTGCTCATTACTTTCCCTCCTGGCAGGGTAGGGAAAGGTTTCCCCTCATATCCATTTACCACCAAGAAGGGGGTGGTCTCGGTGGAGCTGTGCACACTGTTATTGTATCCATACTTCGCGAAAGGAAGTAACTCTACCCAGTTGGACAGCTGGTGGTTAATGAAACATCTCAAGTACTGTTCTAGCACCGCGTTGGTACGTTCCGTCTGTCCATCCATCTGAGGGTGATAAGCAGAGCTTAATCCCTGTTCAATACCCGCTAGTTTGCAAAACTCCTGCCAGAAGTTGGCAATGAACTGCACCCCCTGTCACTAATTACCTTCTCTGGGAATGAGTGTAGTCGGACCACGTGTTGAAAGAACAAATGCACTAGCTTTCTAGCGATAGGGAGTTTGGAGCATGGAATGAAATGTGCTTGTTTCGAGAAAGTGTGGCAGGCTTGTAATACTCCTTGGCACATGCTCTCTGGAATGTACAGTTAGCTGTCTTTATACCATAGACCCCCTTCCCCTTGTTTGACCCCCGAGGGCTTATTTTCTCACACATGTTCTGAATTCCTGAGAACTCTTATGAGAGAGGTTAGAGCACTTGTTCCCCAGCATGGTGTCCTTGGTTGGTGCCTGCAGACACCTGTCCTGGTACCTGCCCCATCAACAGGGCAAGGTGGGGCTTTTGCTAAGCAGGGGCTTCTGATTGGTCACTGGAACTTTGATTAGCTGTGCAGATTTTTTTTTTTTAAATTTGCTTTGGCAGCAGTCACGATCATAACACAAGGATCTTCCCCGTGTGACTGAGGATAAGCTGCGTGAAGCAAGAAAAGATTTTAAAACAATATATTAATTATAAAAGGTGCCTTGTTAAACAGAGCTTCTTTCTAAAATACTGAATAGTTATGATTAGAACAAAGCTTGAGTCCAGCGGCACCTTTAAGACCAACGAAGTTTAATTCAAGATATAAGCTTTTGTGTGCACACACCCTTCTTCAAATACAATGAAATGCAAGTTACCAGTCCATAATATAGGTAGAGGGTGAGCAGTAAATTAGCTTAAATGTAAAAAAGGTGCAAGATCAAATAAGAAGAACAAATGTTTAACAGATGCACGATCAAATGAGAATAGCAAGCTTAGTTTATATGGTTACCATTTGTTTGGATTTAATTCCAGGAAAAACAGTGAAGGGAGTAAATATTTCAAAATTGGAGATTTGTGGACAGATGTATCCTTAATTCTGGAATGCTGAGCATAATTAACGGAAAGCCTCCAACTATGCTCCATTATATTACATCCTATTATCATTACTAAAATCTACTAAAGAAAGAGCCTTTTCAGTCGCCGCCCCCTCTTGGTGGAATCGACTGCTGGAGAAGGCCAGAACCTTGCGGGACCTTGCCCAGTTCCGAAAGCCCTGCAAGACTATACCCTTCCAGCTAGCCTTTAATTGATCCTAACATGTCGATACAGTAGCAGGAAGAACATCCATCATCCAACTGAACTGAAAGGATATCCTGATATTAGCACTCCAGACAATAAAAATGTCATCAATGTAACGTAGGTATAAGAGAGGTATGAGCTGGTGGGAGTTGAGGAAGCATTGCTCCAAGTCAGCTATAATACATTAGCATACTTGGGGGGGAGGGGCATGCAGGCACACATGACTGAACCATTGATTTGGAGGGATGTTGTCACCAAATCAGAAGTGGTTATGGCCACTTCTGGATGAGAACAAAATGGCACAATTTGGTGGCAAAGTTAGCTGAGTTGTTATCAGAAACCATATTCCTTATTCCATCTGTGTGGGATATTGGTATACAGAGATTCCACAGCCATGGTGGCTAAAGTAGTTTCTCTGGAAGATTGTTCAGAATTGTATTTTCCTCAGAAAGTCTGTGGTGTCACAAACATAACTAGGAGTGTTGATGGCATTAGGGTCTTAGAACCGAGTCCAAACATCCAGATATCCGTATGCTGGAAATGTCTATGTCTGTGCGGTGTCCTGGGTTGCTGGGTTTGTGTATTTTGGGTAGAAGATAAAAAGTACCTGGTTGATGTTCCTGCAGTGTGCCTGAACGGATTTGTTCCTGAATGTGCAGGAACAAATTTCTGAGATTTTGTGTTTGACTCTGTCTCTTGGAGCAGCCATTTTGTTGTTGGCTCTGCCCTTTGTGGCAGCCATTTTGTGGATATACCCATCATACATTGTTAGAACTTTAAAGATGCCCCAAAATGTAGGGACCTTGGGTTAGAAAATGTGTGTGTGGGGTGGTGGTGGTGGTGGTGGTGGTGGTTTGCCAGCCTCCAGATGGTGGCTGGAGAGGTGGAATTAAAACTGATCTCTCTCTAGACAACAAAGATTAGTTCCCCTAGAGAAAATGACTGCTTCAGAAAGTGGTAGCTATGGTATTATACCCTGATGAGGTCCCTCTCCTCCCTCAAAGTGAACGTTACCCAGGTTCTACTCCTAAAATCTCCAGGAATTTTCTATCCCAGCACTGGCAGCCCTAGCTGAGAGAGAGAGAGAGAGAGACTGACCTGAGATCACCCTGTGAATTACCCTCTGCAGAGGAGTGATTTGAATGAGAGTTTCCCAGGTCCATCTCAGTGATCACTACAGCACATGGACTATCTTTGCTTTATTGTGCCAGAAGGGCTTAGTGTGAGCAGTTTTAGGGCCAGTCTTGTTCTACCAATGGAATCTCTCATTTGGTGTTTTTCCCTTCTCCTAGCTCATGTACCCTGAGGGTATGAAGTGTGGTTTGGGGAGAGGGGGGACATTGACAAGGTATACTGTAATTCCATTGAGCCCACTGGCCAAAGCAGCCATTTTCTTCATGGAACCTGATCTCTGTAATCTGGAGATCAGTTGTAATTCCATGAGATCTCCACGCTCCATCTAGAGGAGAGCCAGTTTGGTGTAGTGGTTAAGTGTGTGGACTCTTATCTGGAAGAAGCAGGTTTGATTCCCCACTCCTCCACTTGCACCTGATGGAATGGCCTTGGGTCAGCCAGAGCTATTGCAGGAGTTGTCCTTGAAAGGGCAGCTGCTGTGAGAGCCCTCTCAGCCCCACCCACCTCACAGGGTGTCTTTTGTGGGGGGAGAAGATATAGGAGATTGTAAGCCTCTCTGAGTCTCTGATTCAGAGAGAAGGGCAGGATATAAATCTGCAATTTTTCTTCTTCTAGTAAGCCTATTTTGCGGCTGAGGAAGGCCCAGGTTCAAATCTTGGTGACTTCCAGCTTGGAAATTTAAAGCTTAGAAAAGTAGTGGTGGTGGAGTATTTCATCCCCTTCACTGTGGTGGAGTATTTCAGAGAGTGTACATACTCTCTGATTAGCTAGATCTCAGTCCAGTAGCACAGAGATCCATAGTGGTTTTTTTTTAGGGGGGTATGATTTTCCAAGAGTCAAGGTCTTTTTTGTCAACATGCTGATATTTATTCTGAAGACCCATCCCCAAATTTATTATTTATTTAGAATACTTCTATGTTGCCTCTTTGGAGTATTCCAGGTAGCTCTCAAGTAAAACAATGCAACTATATATTAAAAAACCATTATAAATAAGTCATCAAACTCAAAACCAAATGCACGATGAAACGATTGCTAGCGCCAGATGCCTTTAGCTATCTATATTTCTTTTGAGATCACCTGGCATTTAGTTTGGACACTTCCTATTATTTAAGTGAGGCTTTCTTTAAAATTTGGGGTTGTAATAACCAGGCATGGCATTTTTACAAGCATACTGCTCTCTTGATATTTGCAGCTCAGACCAAAGGACTAGCTGGTGTTTCTTTGAGCTTTTGGGGTCTCTTTCTTCTCCATTTAATAATCAAAAGTTAAATAGTCTCTTCAGTGATGACCAAGCTTCAGATTTATCTAAAACAGAAGCATAAGGAATATGGCTATGTTGGATATGTTTTCTTTTGTTTTAGGTGTTTTTAATAGTTTCATGGAAGCATAAGGAAGATTGCTACGTTGTATATCTTTTCTTTTGTTTCAGGTTTTTTTAAACAGTTTTGTTTAGGGTTCCCAAATCCAACCCCCAAAATATCTGGGGACTTTGGGGGTGGAGCCAGGAGACTTTGGGGGTGGAGCCAGGAGACAATGTGGTGGAGCTAGGGGGAGAGGGGGAAACGGCGAGCCGCCCCTGCACAGCTGCCGCCTCTTCTCTGCTCGCCGTGGTTGCTCCTCCGAGATGGGCTCAGGCTGAGCCCATCTCGGAGGAGCAGCCACGGCGAGCAGAGAAGAGGCCGCCGCTGCCGCCTTGCCCGCTCCGCCTCTGGGGTGGAAGGAAGCGGAGGGGGGGTGGAGGTGGGCCAGGGGCATGGCGAGCCGCGAGTCTGGGTCCTAGAAGGGCCCGGATTCGCAGCTCGCCATGCTCCTGGCCTGCCTCGCCCTCCCCTGCGCTGCTGCCACCTCTTGGCTGCTCCTCTGAGATGGGCTCAGCCTGGGCTCATCTCGGAGGAGCAGCTGCGGTGGGAGGGGAAGGGGCAGCAGCGGCGCGGCGGCCTTGCTGGCTCCGGGATGCGGCAGCTCGCCATGCTCCCTGGTGCCGTTTCCACCCCCTCTCCCCGCTTCCGTTTTTTGGGGGAGCGGGGGAAGAGGGTGGAAATCCTGGGGTCCCCCGCCAGGGCGGGAGGGTTGGGAAGCCTAGTTTTGTTGTGTATGTGGACTCCAGTGAGGACTGAATTGGGTGCTCCTGCCGGGCTCATTGGAGCCATATGAAAGGAGCTTGGGGACTTGGGAAAAATGGACAGCAGGATCCAAATCCCTGCTGCCCTGCACCAATCACAAGCCCCTGCTGGTTTGAATGGTCCAATAGTGTGCTTGCGTGGAAACCCTGAATTGTATATAGTTGGCCCCATTGGCCCAGTTCTCCAGCCTTTGGAGTGCAGCCATCTACCATGCTGTACTTAACAAAGAACTGATGTTCACTGCCACCTTGCCTCTTCAATGCATAGAACCCACTGTATTATAAGTTGCATGGTATCTCTTGTCTTTTTGCATTCTGGTCATGGACTGCAGTAAGCTATGTGATTTGATTCGAATAGTTTCATGGCTATCAACTCAGTAGTTTTTCAGCATTTTCAGACCCTGGGCCTGCTGAGCCACAACCACATGACATCACAATCACATGACAGGGAAGAGGAGGGGCCAGGGGAAGGGCCCATTCCTCAGTGGCAGGACATCTGTTTGCCATACGGAAGGTCCCAGGTTCAGTCCCCAGCACCTCCAGTTACAAGGGCTAGATAGTAGGCGATGTGAAGATCTCATCCTGAGACCCTGGAAAGCCTCTGCCAGTCTGAGTAGCAGGGCTTTTTTTTGAAGCAGGAACTCTTTTGCAAATATAGGCCACACCCCCCTGATGTAGCCAATCCTCCAAGAGCTTACAGTAAAAGGAGCCCTATAAGCTGTTGGAGGATTGGCCACACCAGGGGGGTGTAGCCTAATATGCAAAGGAGTTCCTGCTACAAAAAAACCCCTGCTGACCTTGATGGTCCGATGGCCTGATTTAATAGAAGGCAGCTTCCTATGTATGTGTGAGCCAGACGTATGATCTCGCCAGCATCAGATCCAGGACTATGGGCAGCAAGCTAGGGGAATTGCAAGTCAACAAGCACCAGGAGGTATACCATAGTGAAGAACACATCCAGGAAGGGAGCCATGGAGGAACTTTCCTCACTGCTGAATGACTTCACTTTCTACATCTTGCTGCTTCTCTTGGAAAGAAAAGTGAAAGTCATGGCGTTCTTGCTGTCTACACATGTGCTAACAGCAGATCTGTCAGCTCTGCAGCTATCCTCAATTCCAGGTGGTCTGGAAAAGTTCCTTTACTGATAGACAGAAACAGACACTTCACAAGGAAGTGTCAGAACTAAGGATCTCAGTGCATGTTACAGGCTATATACCGTATTTTTCAGTCCATAGGAAGCACTGGACCATAAGACGCACCCCCCTCCATTTTGTTTCGCTGCCTCATTTTGGCTCGTTTTGCTGCTTTTGGCTCGTTTTGCTGCCTCTGCCTCCGCCGCCTCTTCTTCCCACCCCCCGAAGAGGCAGAGGCCGGGTGAGGGTGCTGAAGTGGCGCTAGAAGCCACGGAGCCGGCGCTTCCTCTGTCTCCTGGCTTCTCCTTTCTTCCCCCTCGCTGCCAAGGGTGAAGAGCCTTTGCGGCATGGCCTCCGAAGAGGCTCGTTTTGCTGCCTCTGCCTCCGCCGGCTCGTCTTCCCACCCCCCGAAGAGGCGGAGGCCGGGCGAGGGCGCTGAGGTGGCGCTAGAAGCCACGGAGCTGGTGCTTCCTCCGTCTCCTGGCTTCTCCTTTCTTCCCCCTCGCTGCCAAGGGGGAAGAGCCTTTGCGGCATGGCCTCCGAAGAGGCTCGTTTTGCTGCCTCTGCCTCCACCGGCTCTTCTTCCCGCCCCCCGAAGAGGCGGAGGCCGGGCGAGGGCACTGAGGTGGCGCTAGAAGCCATGGAGCCGGGGCTTCGTCTGTCTCCTGGTTCTCCTCCCTGCCTCGCCGCCTTCGCAATGATAGAGGAGGACAAGGGGGCGGCGGCAGACCAGCCGGCGGCGCGACCAGCAGCGGGAGCAGGCGAGGCGAGAGCGAGACCAGCAGGGCCCGGCTGTTGCCTGCCAAGGTGAACTCTTTTTTTCCTTATTCGCTCCATAAGACGCACACACTACCCCCCCTTTTTTGGGGTGAAAATGTGCGTCTTATGGTGCGAAAAATACGGTACCTTATTTGGGACTGTTACAGTGCCCTGCCTAAGTTCAAGCCTCTAAAGCGCACCTTGGCAAAACCAATTAGTTCTTATCGAAAAGTTAGGTACCAACGGTTTGCAATTACTTTGTCTCCACAGTCAGTGATGACCTTGAGAGACAGTCTGTGCTGTCTCAGAGTGTGGGGTGCAGCATTTTTGTTTCTGTTACTGAGCAGACAGTGTACTACAGCAAGCTAGCATAATGAAACAAGCTAGCATAATTTACTGCAAAGGTTATTATATGGGAAGGGCACTTGACAAGGTTCTTCCAAAAGGCAGAAATAATAATCACAGATCTGCAGGGTTCTCCAACCTGTAGGATAGGGCTATGGGAAGGATCTCAGTCCATGTGCTGAAGGTCTCTGACTGATGACATAGAAAAGGTTTTAGCTATTTTGAGGGATTTCCTCTCCCACAAAAAAACCCCCTCTCAGCATCAGATTTCAAGATGAATATCATGAAAGATATCACATGCTTCCCGCTTGCCCATAGAATGCAGCTTGGCTTACTTGCTGGAGCCATTCAGAGGTATCAACTGTCCCACAAAGTACATACTCTCTGATTAGCTAGATCGCAGTACATTAGAACCTTAGAGACCTATAGGATTTTTTTGAGGGGTATGATTTTCAAGAGTCAAAAGTCCTTTTGTCAGACAGCTTTGATTCTCAAAGCTTTGACTCCCCCCAAATCTTGTGGATTTGTAAGGTGTCACTGAACTCTATCTGTTCTATGGTGCAGACTGACTGACTATGCTCTCTTTGGAGCCCACTGTGGTCTCGACTGAGTGGACTGCCTTGTGAACACTGCTGGTGGGACCAGGCCCATGGAAAGGAACCAGTTTCCACTTGTGGCTTTTCTGTGCCCTAAGACATTCTGTCAAGCATAGTAGAATTCCACTGGTAATTGATTGTTTTAGGGTCCCCCATAAAGCTGGCCTGTGAAATATCATGGAGGACCAAGGTCTGTTAACTCTGTTATTCTTTCCCCCTCCCACTTTTTACTTTATTGCTTGCAAAGTAGAAGTAGAGAGAAACGAAACTAACTTGAGAAAGAGTAATCAGTACCTTCCCATACATTCCTGTTAGGGAGTGTGGCACATCTGGGGAAATCAAGGATGGAGTCCTGATAACGCCATGAGAATGTAGACATTTATGATAGTTTACGTGTGAGAGCGCAACCCTCGCCCCCACCTTTTGGAATCCTTTTGAAGTATGCCTTAAAAGTATTGTATCAATGTATCTTTAGCATCACTCTCAAGAATCTGTTACACTGAAAGTATCGGTCTATCAATAAATGTAGTTTTGTATCAAACCTGACTCATCATTGAAACCGCATGCTTGACACATTCTAGGAGACATTTTGGAGGCTGTTCAGCCACTCCCTCCCTCCCGTTTTGCCAGCTTACGTTATTTTTCCAACAGCCCCAATTTCTTTTGTCAGCCTTTTCTCTTGATCAGAGAAATTTCTTTACTACTTGTAGAACTAGGTCCAGGTGGGCAGCGATGTTGGTTGGAAGCACTAGAAGAAATTTTGAGTCCAGTGGGACCTGAAGACTAACAAAAGTTTGTTCTAGATGAGATCTTTTGTGCGGAGGCCCACTTCCTCAGAGCTGCCACTGGACTCAGAATTTGTTCCACTGTGAGGGAATTAGCTGTTCCCAGAGACTCTGGTGGAGCTGTAAATGAAACTTCACTTCACTTTATATTTTGTTATTTCTATTTGTCTATAAGACCTAAATGTCAGAACTTGAAGAACTTCAGACGATTCCCAAACTTGTTACAAAGTATAGGATCTTTATTGAGAACTACAGTGCTAGAGGTACAAGATAACAGTAATGCCAGTACTGGCATTTGGTTACATTTTATGCAGTCAGGAGAGATACCATAAAGTCATCTTTCACACGGATTGCAGACAAGTGTCTCCTTCCCAGGCTCTGTTATCAGGAAGGAGGATATTTCCCTGCTGTGAAGGCCAAGCGGCTTGGCTTCAAAAGGCCACCTGCAGATGTGGACCCTAGGCTATTCGGATACCCTTCAGTGATCACAGAATGTTGCCAGGCTCTGGGATCTGGTGTTAGTTGTTTATACAGCATAGCATGGGTTAGTATCAGGTTACAGCATGGAGTTGGTCTGGCTAATAGCACATAGGAAAGTTACAAGTTCTGACATACTGCCCCCCTAAGCTCTTTGCCTTGGGCTTGTGTGGGTACAGTAGGTGGAATTTCTTGAGCAATTGTGGGGCTGATACATCTTTTGCTTTGACCCACTCGTCACAGCTTGGGGGGAAGTACTTCCACCTAATAAGGTAGTACAACACCCCTCGTCTGACCATGGAGTCCAGGATCTCCTACACCTCATGGTGGCTCTGGCCCTTCACTCGAGTAGGAGGTGGCTCTGGAGGGCGAGGGGAGGGGGACCAAGATGTAGCTCCAGGATCTTTGCGAAGAAGGCTGCAATGAAAAATAGGGTGGATCTTACTCAGTAACTTGGGTAGTTCTAATTCCACGGTCACCTTGTTGATTACTTTTTTGATTTTAAAGGGACCGAGGTATTTAGAGGTTAGCTTGCGACACCCTTGAGGCAGGGGGAGGTTTTTGGTCGATAAGAATACCGTTTCCCCCTCCTTAAGCTCCCATTGGGGGGAGTGCTTTTTATCAAAGTGGCGTTTGTACTCCTCCTTCGCCTCCTCTAGGTTTTCCTGTATCACCTTCCACCCCTCGCGCACCCCTTCCCACCACTGCTGGCAGGACGTTGGTTCGGGTGATCCTGCTGGGAGGGGGAGGTTCGGGAAGGGCTTCCCCTCGTAACCATTCACTATCTGGAAGGGGGAGGTTTTTGTGGAGCTATGGAGGCTGTTGTTGTACCCATACTCTGCGAAGGCTAGCAGTTCGACCCAGTTCGTCTGTTGGTAGTTGACATAGCAGCAGAGGTACTGCTCCAGAAGCCTGTTCACCCTCTCCGTCTGTCCGTCTGTCTGGGGGTGGTAGGCAGAGCTAAGCCCCTGCTCGATGCCTGCAATTTTACAAAACTCCCGCCAGAAGTTGGCAACGAACTGCGGCCCACGGTCACTAATGACCTTGTCCGGAAATGAGTGAAGGCGGACCACGTGGTTAAAAAATAGGTGAGCCAGCTTCTTAGCAGTGGGGAGTTTTTTGCACGGGATGAAGTGCGCTTGTTTTGAGAACGTGTCCACAACCACCAAGATGACGGTTTTCCCTTGGGAGGGCGGTAGCTCTACTATAAAGTCCATAGAGACAACCGCCCAGGGTCTGGCCGCCGTGGGGAGGGGGACCAAGTGACCCGGCGGCTTCCCCCCCCCCCTGCGTTTGGCCATAATGCACGTGGGGCATGAGATGACGAATTCTGACACGTCTCTTTTTAGCTTGGGCCACCAGAATTGCCTACTTACTAAGTTCAGTGTTTTTACGTAACCGAAATGCCCGGCTATGTGACTGGAGTGGCACTGCTCCAGCACGTCTTTCCTCAGGCTTTTGGGAACGTAAATTTTGCCGTTGTGGAGCCAGAGTCCCCCCCTCCCCTTTCTCGAGCCCTTCGGGCCGTTCATCCCCTTCCGCTTCTGCTTCCACTGCGAAGCGCTCTTTTTGTTGGGGTTCGGGGGCTCCCGTTTGTTTCCCGGAGCGGGTGGTGACTCTTCCGGCTACAGTCGAGGGGGGAATAAGGGAGTCTATCACTTCTTCCTTTTGACTGTCGTGCTGGGGCATGCGAGATAGTGCGTCGGCTAAAAAGTTTTTGTTGCCGGGGATGTGTTTCAGCACGAAGTCAAATTTGCCGAAAAAGCCCGCCCAGCGAATCTGCTTTGCAGTTAGTTTGCGGCGGCCGGTCAGGGCTTCTAGGTTTTTGTGGTCAGTCCAGATTTCGAAGGGGACACGGGCTCCCTCTAACCACGACCGCCAAGGTTTTAAGGCAAACGTGACTGCAAAAGCTTCCTTGTGCCATACCGACCAATTTCTTTGTTCATTGGAAAATTTGTGCGAGATATAGGCGCAGGGTCGGAGCCCCCCCTTAATCTTTCTGCATCAGTATGGCCCCCACCGCGACGTCGGAGGCGTCGCATTGCACCACAAAGTGTTTTAGCTCATTGGGGTGGGCTAGGACGGGTTCGGACGTGAACAACCTCTTGAGTTCATCGAATGCTCGTTGGCATTCGGGCGACCACGTTAGGCATGCGCCTGGTTTCTTTGCGTCCTCCCCCCTCCCCTTCGTTTTCAGAAGCTCGGTGAGTGGGAGCATGACTTGGGCGAAGCCCTTGATAAATCCGCGGTAGAAATTTGCGAACCCAACGAAAGATTGCAGCTGCCGTCGGGTTCGGGGTGGCTCCCAGTCTAGTACCGCTTGGATTTTGGCAGGGTCCATGGCTAGTCCCTCCCCCGACACCCTGAATCCCAGGTAGTCTAGTTCCGTTTTGTGGAACTCGCACTTGGACAGTTTAGCATACAGTTTGTTTTGATACAAGGTGGTTAACACTTTTCTCACTAACGGTACATGCGATTCAAGGTCTTTCGAGTAAATAATGATGTCATCCAGGTACACCACCACCCCCTTGTACAGGTATTCTCGCAACACTTCATTGATAAAGTTCATAAACACCCCCGGCGCTCCCTGTAGCCCAAAAGGCATTACTAAGTACTCAAACTGTCCCATGGGCGTGTTGAACGCAGTTTTCCATTCATCACCCTCCTTGATCCGAACGCGGAAGTACGCGTCGCGGAGGTCGAGTTTGGTAAACACCTTGCCATCAGCCACAGTGCTCAACAGGTCCTTTATCAGTGGGATCGGGTAGGCGTTGGACATAGAAATCCCGTTTATCCCGCGAAAATCTGTGCAAAGCCTCAAACTGCCATCCTTTTTCTTGCGGAATAGGATGGGGGCAGCGTGGGGGGCCGTGGCCGGCCGGATGAACCCCCGCTTTAAGTTTTTGACAATAAACTTTTTCAGTTCCTCCTTCTCCGCCCAGACCATCGAGTAGAGTTTAGCTTTTGGCAGTTCCTGCCCTGGTATCAGCTCGATGGCGCAGTCAGTGGGGCGGTGGGGGGGGTAGCTCGTCTGCCTCCCGCTCGCTAAAGGCCTTTCTCAGGTCTCGGTACTCCATAGGGATCGCCCCCACCTCCTCCATAGTGAGGCACAGTCTTTCGTTTTGGGGTGGCGCTTTGGGGCCCCAGTCGGTTCTCCAGTGGTGGTGCTCACATCGCCAGTCAGGAAAGCGCACAATTTGCTCTTCCCACCGTATGTCCGGCTGATGCCTTGCTAGCCACCCCGCCCCCACCACCACGTCGAAAGAGGATGAGGGTGCTATTACAAAAGTTTCTATCCCCCAGTGGTCCTCCGTCTCCATAGGGGTTGCTTGGGTTTCTTGGGTGCAGGGTTCCCCTTTCATCGTCGACCCGTCCATCTGTTCGAATTGGATCGGGTGGGGCAGGGGGGATCGTTTAAGACCCAGCGCCTCAACAAGGCGGGGTGTGATGATGTCCCACGTGCACCCGGAGTCTATCAGGGCGCGGGTGTGCATGAAGCGTTTTAGGCTAGGGTTCAGTAAAGTCACCGCCATGAACAACAACCCCCCGGTAGTTCTCACCGTTACTGGTGCCGGCGTCTCCCGGACCTGCTTTGCGGCACCGATTAAAGCAGGTCGCTGTCGTTTTCCGCCGGCTCTGGGTCCCAGGACTCCTCGCTCGACTCCTCAATGGTGGTAACATCCTCGTCAATCGCCATGGAAGCGGCGACGGTGCCCCGACTGGGCTCCTTGGCGCGGCCTCCCCCTTTCTTCGGGGTGCCCGTGGACGGCTTGGGCTGAGTGGGGGTTGGTGTTTGCTTCCCGGGGCAGTTGGCGGCCAGGTGCCCGGGGTCGCTTCACCTGAAGTACTTCCTGCTGGCTGCAACGGGGGTGGAGGTGGTGGGGGACCGCTTCCCTTCGGTCTTGCCGGCGGCGAGGCCCGATTTTCCCCCTTTCCTGCTCAGTTGTTGCTGGCGGTGCATCCCGACATGTTGCAAGTTGGTCTCCACTTCTCCCGCGAGCTGGATCCACCCCACCAGGGTGTCGGGTCGCCCTTGGCTGTAGCACCGGTCGAGGATGTTCGCGTTCAGCCCGTTTTTGAACGCGGTGTACTTCATCACCTCGCTCCATCCCCTCGCTGCCACGCAGTGCCCCATGAACTCGGTGGCGTATTCACGGGTCGAGCGGTTCCCTTGCTCGATCCTCTGTAGGGCCTCGATGGCTTTCTCCTCTCGTAGGGGGTCCCCGTACTGGCGCAGCATGGCTTGAAGGAAGTCGGCTACCGTGGCTAACTCGGGTTTGCGCTCGGCGTACAACCCCACGTACCATTTCCGCGCGGCCCCCTTCAACCTGGAAGCAATGTGGTCCACCCGGCTCGCCTCCGTGGGGTAGCTTGCTCCCCAGTGTGTGAAAAAATTGTTGCACTGAATAGTGAAGTATTCCACTTCATCCCCGTCTCCATCGAACGTGATTTTCAATTCTTGGGTTCCCCCCCCGTCCGCCCCCCCCGGGGCGGCCGCGCTGCCGGTGGCGGCCCCGCGGGGGCTGGGGCTGCCGGGGCGGCTGGGGCTCCTGGACCCGCCGGGGCGGGTGGCACCGCGGGGGGTCCCGGGGCTACGGGCCTGGCGGGCGGTGGTGCCAGCGGGGCGGCGGTGCCGGCGGGGCGGCGGGTGGTGATGCCGCAGGGCCCCCCTCCTCCGTCACCGGGTCCGACCGGTGCTGGGGCCGGCAGTGGCGCCGCAGGGGCCCCGGGTAAGGCTCCCTGCAGGGTGCGGATCTGGTCGCGGATTGCGCCCAGGTTCTGCTGCATCTCCTCGGCCATCTGCACCCGGGACATGTGGACCTGGTCGTGGATGTCTTTCACCCAGTCGAACAGCTCGTTGCGTAGGGCTCGGATCGGGTCCCCGCCTCCGGAGCTGGCGCCTGGACCTTCTTCTCGGTCGGCGTCCTCCTCGTCTCCCCCCGCACCGGTCACGAGGGCCCGGTACCTCAGGTCCGCGGCCTCCATTGCAGCCGTGGATTTTCTCGGGCTCCAACTCTGCAAGGGGAAGACGTCTGTAGAGAAATGCGCGGGGTCACTGATCTTGCATCTCACCGCGTTTACCCCCGGGTCTAGTGGCCTCTCCTCTGGGGGAGTGTTGGATTCTCCATTGTCTGGAGCCTTTGCTGCCATCCAGCCAGGTTGCCAGTTCGGATAAATCCCGAAAAGAAAAGATTACTGTTATAATGTCAGAACTTGAAGAACTTCAGACGATTCCCAAACTTGTTACAAAGTATAGGATCTTTATTGAGAACTACAGTGCTAGAGGTACGAGATAACAGTAATGCCAGTACTGGCATTTGGTTACATTTTATGCAGTCAGGAGAGATACCATAAAGTCATCTTTCACACGGATTGCAGACAAGTGTCTCCTTCCCAGGCTCTGTTATCAGGAAGGAGGATATTTCCCTGCTGTGAAGGCCAAGCGGCTTGGCTTCAAAAGGCCACCTGCAGATGTGGACCCTAGGCTATTCGGATACCCTTCAGTGATCACAGAATGTTGCCAGGCTCTGGGATCTGGTGTTAGTTGTTTATACAGCATAGCATGGGTTAGTATCAGGTTACAGCATGGAGTTGGTCTGGCTAATAGCACATAGGAAAGTTACAAGTTCTGACACTAAATACACGTTGGCTTTATTGAGCAAGTTTCCTTGCTGTTCACATGGTTTTCATCTGTTCTCATCTGGGGAAGGACTGTGGCTCAGTGGAAGTGCCCCTGCTTGGAATGCAGAAGGTTCCATGGCTCAATCTCTGGTACCCCCATCAAAAAGACCAGGCACTCGGTGATGTGGAAGACTTCAGCCAGAGACCCTGGAGAGCTGCTGCCAGTCCGGGCAGACAATACTGACACTGGTGGACCAGTGGTCTGATAAGGCAGCTTCAAGCATATCTTTTGACTGGTAATGATGGGCATGTTACCTTGTCAATGGTAAAGTTTATATTCTGTGCCCTTAGAATTAGACAGGCATATGTTAAAAATATCTCTGGTATTAGTGGGGCTATTGTTTTATTAATTCTGTCAAGGTGCTTTGGGGCAAGTAGGTGCTCTGATTTTTAAATGGGAGTAGGAATTCTTTCTTTTGACTCTCTGACAAACACAAGTTTCAGAACCATCGTTTATTTGTTTTACAAATTTGTATCTCAACTTTCTGACCTCATGAGGGCCACCAAGGCAGCAAACAAGTTAAAACATACAACATAAAATCGTAAGGTTGCCAGGTCCAAGTCAAGAAATATCTGGGGACTTTGGGGGCAGAGCCAGGAGCAAGGGTGTGACAAACATGATTGAACTCCAAATGGAGTTCTGGCAATCACATTTAAAGGGACCACACTCCTTTTAAATGCCTCCCCTCCATTTGGCAATAATGAAGGATGGGGCACCTTCTTTGGAGGCTCATAAAACTGGACCCCCTGGTCCAATATTTTTGAAATTTGGGGGTGTTTTGAGGAGAGGCACCAGATGCTATGCTGCAAATCTGGTGCCTCTAACTCAAAAAACAGCCCCCCAGAGCCCCTGATACCCACAGATCAATTCTCCATTATACCCGATGGGAATCAGTCTCCATAGGGTATAATGGAGCACCCAGAGGGCATTAACCTCCCCCCCACTTTCTGATGACCCTGAAGTGGGAGCAGGGAGGGCCTCCAAACCGGCGGATCGCCTGCCCCCAACAGGGGATCGGCAACCCTATTAAAATCACATTTTAAAACCAATTTTTTGTTGTTGTTCAGTCGCACAGTCGAGTCCGACTCTTTGTGACCCCATGGACCAATTCACACCATTAGCACCCTCCCAAAAAACCCTCCGTCAACAACACGATTAAACCCTGAATTAAGATACATACAGAACAACACAAAATTTTAAAATGCTGTTCAAGAAAGAGGGATGACTGAGTGAATGCCAAGTAAAACCAGCCTTCACCCGCCGGTGTAAGACGGCAACAGAAGGGGGCAGACATTAGAGTGCTCCGGCTCAGTACAATAATGAAGAGAAAGAAAGAAAAACGGAAGGAAAGAAAAATTCTCCCTGTCGGACACTGCCTAATGGAGACATTCACGACTTGTCAGGGAATTAATATTAGAAAAGATTCTTTCCACGTACTCCAGACAGGTTATTTTAATGCTAGATATATAATAAACCTTTATTAGCTATTAGAGGTCACTGAGGTAATGAAATGTTCAAGGGAGAAAGTGAAATTCCTGTTCACCCTGAACGGAGGCCAGCTTTGTGGGTGTCTTCCACGCTTCAAACTTCTTCTTAGCCGTCTGTTCTGCCAGCAAAAGGTCGGCATAGGTCACATCCATAATGGCAGTCCATCATTCCAATTTATGAGTTTAGAAGTTATTTACTTACTACATTTGTATCTTGTTCTTCCTTAAAGGGAGCTCAGGTTAGCAGACATTTTATTTATTTATTAGCAAACAGTATGAGGACCACCAAGGCAGATAACAAATAAAAAACATCCGTTATAAAATCACATCTTAAAAACTATTAAAACTAACTAAAACACATCATTAAAAGAAACAAAAACAGAAAAACAAATTGAAATATTGGGCAAGAAGGAGGGATCACTGAGAGAATGCCAAATGAAACAAGAAACTCTTCACCTGCTGGGTGAAGGGGACAGACTAGGGTTGCCAAGTTTAATTCAGAAAATATCTGGGGACTTTGGGGGTGGAGCCAGGAGACCTTGGGGCAGAGCCAGACTTTCCCATTTCCAAAATAAATGAATAAAAATAGTGCAGTTCTCCTGAATAATCATCATTTCCTCATCCCCCAATAGCTGCAATTCTAGTAAATGAAAGTGTAAACACACAAAAAGCAGCCAAAATGCACAGAGTTTGCAAGCTCACATTTTTGTGATCTCACTGGGGTTTTACTCATAGGAACTGCTGTTCTTCAGCCTAACACAGGCAAAAGAGAGAGAGAGAGAGAGGTGGAGTTTTCCTTTATCCCAGTGTTTCCCAATTGCAGGGTCGTGACCCGGTACCGGGCCACGGAAGCCTCACTACCGGGTCACAAGAATAGTCAAAGCTAGCCCTGCCCCCAGCATAGCTAGCCTCGCCCCATCTCTGTGTTGTGCAGAGAGGAGCTGGGCTGCCTCTCTTTCCTTCTCCTCTGTTCCCAGTGTTTGGGGCATCCACTGGCACTTTAGACCCATGTAGTGTTCTTCAAGGTATGAGTTTTCATGTGCCTTGCAGTATGTTCTTTTGGGAGATTTCCCTGGGAGGCCTGGGGGAGTGGGCATTTTAGTAGCTATTTTTTTTTTAACCAAATGACCCCTGGGCAGAATTGTTGCTGGCTGGGGTCATCTGATGGTGAGGAAGGCTTTTTTTTCCTTTGCCCCCTCCCTTCTTCCCCCCCCCCCTGCAAGTGATGCTCTGTCTGTATTTTTGGTGCTGGGAGAGGGAAGCAACAGTGGGAGGGCTTCTAGTGCCCTGGCCCCACTGGTGGACATTCTGGTGCTTTTTGGACATTGTATGAGGGAATTTTGGACTAGATAGTTCACTGGCCTGATCCAACATGGCTCCTCTTATGTTTATGTTCTTTCTTTCCATGTCTTTCTTTTCTTTTTCCTTTCCTTTCCTTCCATCTTTCCCTTTCTCTTTCTTTCCTTCCATTTTTACTGGATGAAACTTTTCTGTTCATCATACTGTTGTTGCAGACAAAGGAGCTCTACCAATGAAAAGTTGGCACCCTCAGTTGTAGCCAGCTGGCCTTCTATGAGATTTCTGTGTGAGTGAGTGAGAGTGAGACATGTGGGGCAGAAAGAGATTATTGGAGATTACTGTGGTATATCTCAACAGCACTGGAAGTGATGGTTCTATGAACTTGGCACCATTTTACTGGTCCTGCTTTAAACAGCTGTCTGACACCAAAATTAAACTCCTCCTGTAGATATTAAAAAAGATGAAAGAAGTTCACTGGCTAAGTATCTGCACAACGGGTTGTTTTAAAGGCATGGGAAACACAGCCAGCAAAAAGCTGCAATCCCCTCATAAATATCCTTTTTGGGATAACTGCAGAAAAGCTTGTATGAACATATAACTTAAAATTAATTCATTAATTGCAGTGTAATTCTCTGCTACCTTTCACAGCAATTTCCCAGCATTTCAACCAAAGAAAAGTATGAAAAATAGCTGTCGAAAGATTTTCTTGAAACCAAGCAAGCTTTGTTGTAGCTTGAGGCAGGGTTCCAGTAGCAGCAGCTGAAGGAAGGACCTACTAAATTTGTCAGAATATTTTGAGGTAGAGCAGCTGCCAGGGCCCAGTGTGAGTGGTACACAGTGTTGGCATTCCTGATGGCAATGGCAACAGCACTTCCAACTGCATGCACTGGCCAGTGCTGTTGAGGAAGGGATGTGTAGGTGGTGCAGGCAATTGAACATGGGCATTAGGAGTCCTTGCAAGCTGGAGAAGAACACACAGATAGGTGCATGCAGGTGTGGGGGTGGAAAGAGAGAACCGCCCACTTTCCATCCTCATTTTGGCTCAGCATGAGTTTCAGAGAGATTTTTCTGAAAATGAATTTAAATTAGAAGAAGAGGGAGGTTTGGGGGAGTGCCTTGGAAGTGACATCACAGGAAAAGGTGGAGTTTTGGTTCAGTGTGCCCTGGAAATGACATCACTTGGTCCTTGACACCACAGGAAATGACATAATTCCTGTCTCCCAGCTCCACCCCCAAAGTCTCCTGGCTCCACCCCCAAATTTTAGTGGGCCACAAAGGAGAAGTGTAAAAATAACCGGGCCACGGGAAAGAAAAGTTTGGGAAACCCTGCTCTATCCCATAAACAGGACCCTATACAAAGACTCTGAAAACAATGCAAAACAAGCACAGAGACACACACACACTATCACTACCTCCCCTACAAAGACTTCTGAAAAGTACTCTCTCTCACTGGGTCTGGTTCCTCCACAAGGACATCTGACAATTACAGGGGCTACACTGCTCTCTCTCTCACAGGCATAGGGTTGCCAAGTCCAATTCAAGAAATATTTGGGGACTTTGGGGGTGGAGCCAGGAGACATTAGGGGTGGAGTCAAGATCAAGGCTGTGACAAGCATAATTGAACTCCAAAGGGAGTTCTGGCCATTACATTTAAAGGGACGGCACACCTTTTCCATTCCTTCCTTCCATAGGAAATAATGAAGGATAGGGGCACCTTCTTTTGGGGCTCATAGAATTGAACCCCCTGGTCCAATCTTTTTGAAACTTGGGGGGTATTTTGGGAGAGGCACTAGATGCTATACTGAAAATTTGGTGCCTCTACCCCCAAAAAACAGCCCCCCAGAGCCCCAGATACCTGCGGATCAATTCTTCATGATTTTCTATGGGAATAAATCTCCATAGGGAATAACAGAGTTCCCAGCAGACATTTCCCTCCCCCCCCCCGCTTTCTGATGACCCTGAAGCGGGGGGAGGGCCTCCAAACCGGGAGATCCCCTGCCCCCACCTGGGGATTGGCAACCCTACACAGGCACATACTCCTACTTGTTGTGAAATGAAAGCAAAACAAATGGAGGCTCTGCTTCTGACCCTTTCCCATGAAGTACTTCCTGTTTCCTGCTCAGCTTTAAAGGGGCATACACACAGAAAGAGGCATTTTAAAATGGGATCTATTTTCAGGTTTCTTAATCTGCGGGAGATCTAGAGGTACTGGTGGCTGTGGGGGCATGGCTTCCCCCCCGCCGGCCAGTTGGCTGGAGGTGGGGGGAAGCCTGTAAAACCTGGGGATCCCTCACTGGGACCTGGGGATTGGGAAGCCTAGGACAGACAAGTCTCCTGGAGGAAAGAATTCCAGAGTAGGGTTGCTAATCCCCAAGTGGGAGCAGGGGATCCCCTGGTTTGGAGACCCTCCCCCCCACTTCAGGGTCATCAGAAAGCGAGGGGAGGGGAGGGAAATGTCTGCTGGGAACTCTATTATTCCCAATGGAGATTTATTCCCATAGAAAATCATGGAGAATTGATGCAGGTATTTGGGGCTCTGGGGAGGCTATTTTTTGAGGTAGAGGCACAAAAATTTCAGTAGAGCATCTAGTGCCTCTCCCCAAAATACCCCCCAAGTTTCAAAAAGATTGGACCAGGAGGTCCAATTCTATGAGCCCCAAAAGGAGGTGCCCCTATCCTTCATTATTTCCTATGGAAGGAAGGCATTGAAAAGGTGTGCCATCCCTTTAAATGTGATGGCCAGAACTCTCTTTGGAGTTCAGTTATGGTTGTCACAGCCTTGATCTTGGCTCCACCCCCAAAGTTCCCAAATATTTCTTGAATTGGACTTGGCAACCCTATTCCAGAGTTTTGGCACCATGACCAAGAAGGCCCTCTCCTGAGTTGCCCCCTGCCTAATCACAGATAGCTGGGACATCATGGTCTTGGGAGATGATCACAGTGTTCAGGTAGGCTTATAAGGGAGTAGGTGGACTTTCAGGCATGTTGATCCCAAACTGTCTAGGGTTTTCCATTAAAATTACCACTACAATAGCCATATGAGGGAGGTTCAAGTGGCCCAACGTACAGTGCATGTGGCATAGACAGTAGCCACCAAGCTTCAGTATATATTAAAGAAACGTCTTCTTCCTGTAAGTATCTAATGCGGAAATATATTTAGCTATTAAAGAGTAGGAAAAGGTCCCTTGTCTCATATTGATTTTATTAATATAAAGTAAAATAAAATATTATTTTGATTTGTAGACTCATATGAACATATGAAGCTGCCTTATACTGAATCAGACCTTTGGTCCATCGAAGTCAGTATTGTCTTCTCAGACTGGCAGTGGCTCTCCAGGGTCTCAAGCTGAGGTTTTTCACACCTATTTGCCTGGACCCTTTTTTGGAGATGCCAGGGATTGAACCTGGGACCTTCTCCTTCCCAAGCAGATGCTCTACCACTGAGCCACCGTCCCTCCCCAACTCATACTCTCTCTCACTCTCCTGTTTTCTCCCATGTTTTTATAGGGGGAGGGACTTCCAAAACTTGGTTATGCAACCACATGGAAGCAATTACTTCACAGATGACAATTAATTTAAATAACTAGAGATCTGCGACATTTAGCCTATGGAGAAGAATCAAGGCAGTGGGTTGGGTCCAGTGGAAAAAATCCATGCATGCAAGTTGTGTGTGTATGTGTGTGTGTGAGAGAGAAAGATTTTCATTGATTCCCCCAATCCTGCAACAGCCCTCCAGATACCTCTTCTTGTGGCTCTTGGAGAGTATGCAACATTAATAAAGGGAGAACAGGGCAGAACAGTTGAGAATACATTTGGTCAGCAAGAGGTTAACTCCCTCAGCTCTACCAGATTTACACCTGCTCCATTCTTTTCTTTCCCAGGCAACTAGAACTAAAAATTGCTTGCACATTTCCCATTATACTTCTTTAACAAAAATGGACAGATTCTTAAAAAAAACCCCAAACCACTAGGGTGGTGGCATGATGTAAGTTTAGTGTGGCATTGCTACCAAACAGTTTCCTGTAGCCATGGGCTTACTTGGGTTCTCTTATTCCCCCATCACCACTGTTTTTGTATTCCCTTGTAGATATTTGCATTGCTTCTCCCCTTACCTTCTTTCAGCCTTAGTTAATTCCTGCTTACTTTTCTTGACCCTTTCTGCTGTCCTGATGATAGCTTGTGGCCCCTTTAGCCTCTGTGTGCAAGCACAGACACACACACAGACACACAAACTATAACATACTGAGATACAGTATTACTATAAAATACTGAGACTCAGTATGGTGTAGTGGTTAGACTAGGATCTTGGACATCCTATAGCAAGGGTGGCCAACGGTAGCTCTCCAGATGTTTTTTGCCTACAACTCCCATCAGCCCCAGCCAGCATGGCCAATGGCTGGGGCTGATGGGAGTTGTAGGCAAAAAAATCTGGAGAACTACCGTTGGCCACCCCTGCCCTATAGGCTAGCTGGCCCCTAGATCCAGGCTGGGGTTTCCCCGCTTTGGGAGGTTTGGGCCTGCTGCCGGCTAGTTGACTGCCAGGGAAACCCCACCCCCAAACAGTGATGTCATGTCATGTGACATCCCTGACATGATGATGTCACTTCTGGATGATGCCATTGTGTTGGGGGCATCTCACAGCAATGCTTTGGTTTTTGGACAAACATCATCACATTGGGGATGTTGCATACAATGCCCCACCCACCCCAGAATGCCCCCCAAATCCCACCCCCGTGACCAAGAGGGGACCTGGCAACCCTGGACAGCCAGGAAGCTGGTTGGGTGAACTTGGGCCAGTCACATACTCCCAGTTCCACCTACCTCACAAGATTGTTGTGGGGATGGAATGGAGGAGGGGAGAATGATATAAGCCAGAGGTGGCCAACGGTAGCTCTCCAGATGTTTTTTGCCTACAACTCCCATCAGCCCCAGCCATCAGCCATGCTGGCTGGGGCTGATGGGAGATGTAGGGGAAAAAACATCTGGAGAGCTACCGTTGGCCACCCCCCGATATAAGCTGCTTTGGGGCCCCATCTGGGGAGAAAGCGAAGTAAATAAATACATAAAAACATAAATATTAAAAGGTCCTTTTATTGTTTGGTGAAGCCAGCAGTACAACCCTCCCACTTTGGGGGAATGAATACATTAAGAAACAGACCTGGTGCTGGAGCGGCCGGTGTGACCTTGGCTGAGCTTATCCATGGGCTGGATCGCTTTGTAACATGGACAAGCGCCACCAGACTTTCCTTGTGGCACCTTCTCAGCATCTACTGGCCTATTTGGAAAGGCAAAACATCTTCCCATGGCAACGACAACAAACCCCAAGCCACATCATTATGTTGCTGCGACGGTTGTGTTGGAAATATTCCGCTGCTTCTCTCTCTTTTGCCTTGGAGACCAGCTCTCGTGCAAACCCATTTGAATAAAATATCTTGTTTATCTCCGGGAAGATTCTGCCTCTAGGAATAAAAATTAATGGAAGGCATCAATAATCAGAAGGGCGGGGGATGCGTATGCGCGTGAAAACGTCACCTTTCCCTGTCCCTTTCAGTTGCTATCAGGGGCTGTTGTTCCAGCATCTTCCCATCTGTGGATAATTGAAAGGAAATAGCCGCAATAATGAAATCGCACCCGATAGGTGACAAATCAATTCAATTGTGACGCTTGCATTGCCGCGCTGAGGCATTTGATTGCTTAATGGAAGCCCCTTAAATTAATACAAACAGTTAAATGCATGAAACACCATGTACCTAATAAGGGGGAAGTTGGAATCCTTAACAGACTAGGAAACAAATAAATACCGCCTTCAGGTTGTCCTGGGGAAGAACCTTGCGTTTCAGGAAGACAACACAGGATTGCAATACGCTGCCATATATCCTCAATACATAAAGCAGGCTGTTTGGGAAGAGGGTCAATTTGCATTTGATACACATCGGAAAGGGAAGCGGGGGAAATGCAACGCATTCCCCTCACCCGTCACTTTAGCGATGTTTTGTGGTGCCTTTGCTTTTTTAAATAAAATGTGATTTAATAGCAAGAAATAAAGCTTTTATTGCATCCCCTCCAACATGATTTCATGCAATTAAGATTTTTTCGAAAAGAGCAGGGCTGGTGTACAAAGAAAGCGGATCCGAGAGACTTCCCAATTACATAACACATGAATTCTCCGACCGCCTTACAACAGTCTGTGCATATTAGAACAGCCTTGTTCCTATTGCCCCCTCTGTTGGAATCAGACATTGATGAAGCTGTGATAGCTGGTTATCTTGTCAAAGACAACGGGCAGGCAGCCTCGGCCATTGAATAAAAACAGAAGAGGTCCATAATGACGGCCTTTTGTGTGAAAGGTGGCTCCTCTGTCAGCCACTGAAATCCAGCAAATTGTGGGAGGCTGAAATAAATCACTGGTTTAAATCACAGTGGCTCCCAAATTGACTTCATTATGTTGGGGGGCAAAAGAACAAAATGGATCCAATAGAAGCAACCTCAAAAAGGCTAGCTAGCTCATTAAGATGGCTTCTGCCCTAAGTTCAAAGTTTTTGGAAAGCCTGTTTTTTTTCAGCTTCCCCCCAGTAACATTTGTAACACCTTCAGGGGTTTCCCTAGCTTCACTTTGACCTTTGTCAAACCTGCTTTGCTCTGGAGTTTTGGGAGAGAGGCTGGCTGCTGTGTGGGTGAGGAATTCTGGCCTGAGTGGCATCAATTTCCCCTGACCCTGGGACAGCCCATTTCCTCTCCCTATGCCTCCTCCTCCTTATTATTATTAAAAAGCAACACTAGAATAGTGTTATAGCAATATGCTGTTGTGATTATAGGTTAAGCAGGTTCTCTGAATTCCTAGCTTTTATTTTTTAAACAGAGTAAGTCTCTAGCCTCTTCCCTTGCAGAAATATAAGGAAAAAGGCATATCTCCTTAAAAGAAGAAGCTAGATTTTTTTTTTTTAAAGCTGGGGATTCAGATAACCTGCTACACCAATCATTACAACATTATATTGATACAATGATATTCTAGTGCCTATATACGTATGATATCTCGTGCCTATATATCTAGTGCCTATATATATGATAATTTATTTCATTAGATTTATATCCCGCCCTACCCCACCGAAGCGGGCTCAGAATAATGATATTCTAGTGCCTATATACATATGATATCTAGTGTCTATAAATCTAGCGTCTATATATTTAGTGCCTATATATATGATAATGATATTCTAGTGCCTATATACATATGATATCTAGTGTCTATATATCTAGCGTCTATATATTTAGTGCCTTCATGCGCCCCCTTGCCCAGATTGTACGGAGGTACGGGCTGGGTTGTCATCAATACGCAGATGACACTCAGCTCTATCTATTGATGGATGGCCGGGCTGGCGACGTCCCTATAAATTTGGATTGGGCGTTGCAAGCCGTGGCTGACTGGCTCAGGCTGAGCGGGCTGAAGTTGAATCCGGCGAAGACTGAGGTCCTTTGCGTGGGCCGCAGCGGACCGGGAGGGGAGATTACCCTACCGACTTTTGACGGTGCGCCACTGATACCAGTGCGCAAAGTCAAGAGCCTGGGAGTGCTACTGGAATCCTCCTTATCAATGGAGGCCCAGATAGCTGCCACTGCTAGATCCGCCTTCTTCCATCTCAAGAGGGCGAGGCAGTTGGCTCCCTTCTTGGAGCGCAGCGACCTAGCAACTGTGATCCACGCAACGGTCACCTCGAGACTAGACTACTGCAATGCCCTCTACATGGGGCTGCCCTTATACCGAACACGGAAACTTCAGGTAGTCCAGAACGCGGCGGCCAGGCTGCTAGTGGGACTACCACGGTGGGAACACGTGCGGCCTGGGCTGCGGGATCTGCACTGGCTGCCGGTTGTGTACCGTGTTCGCTATAAAGTGCTGGTCATTACCTTTAAAGCCCTATATGGCCGAGGACCTGCCTACCTAAGGGACCGCCTCTCCCCATATATCCCCCAGAGAGCACTAAGATCCAGTTCTCAAAATCTGCTAACAATCCCTGGGCCAAGAGAGGCTAGACTGAAGACTACCAGGGAGCAAGCCTTCTCCGTAATGGCCCCTCGATGGTGGAACCATCTTCCAGAGATGATACGAGCCCTGCGGGACCTGAACCAATTCCACAGGGCTTGCAAAACATTTCTTTTCCAGCTTGCCTTTGAAATAGAACCCGGCTAAACTGACGTGTAGTTACCTAGCCATCTTGTGGACATCATAACTTATAGTATTTATAGCACCTATTTTATCTATTTTATCTATTTTATTTAATTATTTATGTAACTGATTATATTTAAATTGTTGTGTATATTGTTTTATTTGAATCATGGAATGCCATGTCTGTAAGCCGCCCTGAGCCCGCCTTTGGCGGGGGAGGGCGGGATATAAAAATAAATTTTTTATTATTATTATTATTATTATTATTATTATTATTATTATTATTATTATTATTATTATATGATAATGATATTCTTGTGCCTATATACATATGATAAGAACATAAGAAACATAAGAACATAAGAGAAGCCATGTTGGATCAGGCCAACGGCCCATCAAGTCCAACACTCTGTGTCACACAGTGGTAAAAAATTTTATATACACACATACACTGTGGCTAATAGCCACTGATGGACCTGTGCTCCATATTTTAATCTAAACCCCTCTTGAAGGTGGCTATACTTGTGGCCGCCACCACCTCCTGTGGCAGTGAATTCCACATGTTAATCACCCTTTGGGTGAAGAAGTACTTCCTTTTATCCGTTTTAACCTTTCTGCTCAGCAATTTCATCGAATGCCCACGAGTTCTTGTATTGTGAGAAAGGGAGAAAAGTACTTCTTTCTCTACTTTCTCCATCCCATGCATTATCTTGTAAACCTCTATCATGTCACCCCGCAGTCGACGTTTCTCCAAGCTAAAGAGTCCCAAGCGTTTCAACCTTTCTTCATAGGGAAAGTGCTCCAGCCCTTTAATCATTCTAGTTGCCCTTCTCTGGACTTTCTCCAATGCTATAATATCCTTTTTGAGGTGCGGCGACCAGAACTGCACACAGTACTCCAAATGAGACCGCACCATCGATTTATACAGGGGCATTATGATACTGGCTGATTTGTTTTCAATCCCCTTCCTAATAATTCCCAGCATGGCGTTGGCCTTTTTTATTGCAGATGCACACTGTCTTGACATTTTCAGTGAGTTATCTACCACGACCCCAAGATCTCTCTCTTGGTCAGTCTCTGCCAGTTCACACCCCATCAAATTGTATTTGTAGCTGGGATTCTTGGCCCCAATGTGCATTACTTTGCACTTGGCCACATTGAACCGCATCTGCCACGTTGACGCCCACTCACCCAGCCTCAACAGATCCCTTTGGAGTTCCTCACAATCCTCTCTGGTTCTCACCACCCTGAACAATTTAGTGTCATCCGCAAACTTGGCCACTTCACTGTTCACTCCCAACTCTAAATCATTTATGAACAAGTTAAAGAGCATGGGACCCAGTACCGAGCCCTGAGGCACCCCACTGCTTACCGTCCTCCACTGCGAAGACTGCCCATTTATACTCACTCTCTGCTTCCTATTACTAAGCCAGTTTTTGATCCACAAGAGGACCTGTCCTTTTACTCCATGACTCTCAAGTTTTCTAAGGAGCCTTTGATGAGGAACTTTACCAAAAGCTTTCTGGAAGTCAAGGTAAACAACATCTATTGGGTCTCCTTTGTCCACATGTTTGTTCACCCCCTCAAAGAAATGTAACAGGTTAGTGAGGCAAGATCTTCCCTTGCAGAACCCATGCTGAGTCTTCCTCAATAACCCGTGTTCATCAATGTGCCTACTCATTCTGTCCTTGATAATGGTTTCTACCAACTTTCCCGGTATTGAAGTCAGACTGACTGGCCTGTAATTTCCCGGATCTCCTCTGGAACCTTTTTTAAAGATGGGGGTGACATTTGCTACCTTCCAGTCCTCAGGAACGGAGGCAGATTTCAATGAAAGATTACATATTTTTGTTAGAAGATCCACAAGTTCAACTTTGAGTTCTTTCAGAACTCTCGGATGTATGCCATCCGGACCCGGTGACTTATTAGTTTTTAATTTGTCTATCAGTTGTAGGACCTCCTCTTTTGTCACCTCAATCTGACTCAGGTCTTTCAACACCCCTTCCAAAATTAGTGGTTCTGGGGCGGGCAAAAAGTTCTCGTCTTCCACAGTGAAGACGGAGGCAAAAAATTCATTTAGCTTCTCAGCCATTTCCCTATCCTCCTTCAGTAATCCTTTTACCCCATGGTCATCCAAGGGCCCCACTGCCTCCCTGTATCTAGTGTCTATATATATGATAATGATATTCTAGTGCCTATATACATATGGTATCTAGTGTCTATATATTTAGTGCCTATATATAAGACAATGATATTCTAGTGCCTATATACATATGATATCTAGTGTCTATATATCTAACGTCTATATATTTAGTGCCTATATATATGATAATGATATTCTAGTGCCTATATACATATGATATCTAGCGTCTATATATCTAGTGCCTATATATCTAGCATCTATATATGTAGTGCCTATATATATGATAATGATATTCTAGTGCCTATATACATATGATATCTAGCGTCTATATATTTAGTGCCTATATATATGATTATGATATTCTAGTGCCTATATACATATGATATCTAGTGTCTATATATTTAGTGCCTATATATAAGACAATGATATTCTAGTGCCTATATACATATGATATCTAGTGTCTATATATCTAGCGTCTATATATTTAGTGCCTATATATATGATAATGATATTCTAGTGCCTATATACATATGATATCTAGCGTCTATATATCTAGCGTCTATATATTTGGTTGCCCTGGTAGATGTTGGTTGCCCTGGTAGATGACCTTCAACGGCATCTGGATCGGGGTGGCTCGGCAGTGCTGATGTTGTTGGACCTATCAGCTGCGTTCGATACGGTCGACCATCGGTTACTGACGTGCCGCCTTGCTGACACGGGGATTCAGGGGTTGGCCTTACAGTGGCTTTCCTCTTTCCTTGAAGGTCGGGGACAAAGGGTCGCGATTGGGGGGGAGCTATCCCGGAGGCGCACACTCGACTGTGGTGTGCCCCAAGGGGCGGTTCTCTCCCCGATGTTATTCAACATCTATATGCGACCCCTTGCCCAGATTGCCCGAAGGTATGGGCTGGGATGTCACCAGTACACTGACGACACCCAGCTCTATCTGCTTATGGACGACCGACTGGTCTGCGCCCAGAAAAATCTGGATCGGGCATTACAGGCCGTGGCTGAGTGGCTCAGACTGAGTGGACTGAGGCTAAATCCTGCGAAGACAGAGGTCCTTTGCTTGGGTCGTCGGGGACTTGGGGGGGGGGGAAATCCCCCTGCCAGTTTTTGACGGTGTGCTGCTGATGGCGGTGGACAGGGTCAAGAGCCTGGGGTACTATTGGAGCCTTCCTTAAAGATGGAGGCTCAGATAGCAGCCACTGCCAAGTCCGCATTTTTTCATCTTAGGTGGGCAAGGCAGTTGGCTCCCTTCCTGGATCGCGATGACCTAGCAACAGTGATCCATGCTCCGGTCACCTCGAGATTGGACTACTGCAATGCCCTCTACATGGGGCTGCCCCTGTGCCGAACTCGGAAATTGCAGCTGGTGCAGAATGCCGCAGCCTGGCTGCTATTGGGCCTCCCAAGATGGGGACACATTTGGCTGGGTCTTCGGACTCTGCACTGGCTTCCAGTAATGTACCGAGTTCAGTACAAGGTGCTTTAAAGCCCTATATGGCCTGGGACCTGCCTACCTGAAGGACCGTCTCTCCCCACATGTTCCCCAGAGAGTACTGAGATCGGGAACCCAAAATCTTCCCACTATCCCTGGGCCAAAAGAAGCCCGCCTAAAATCTACTAGGGATAGGGCCTTCTCTGTTATGGCCCCTACATGGTGGAATCAGCTGCCGGAGGAGGTGAGGGCCCTGCGGGACCTTGTTCAGTTCCGCAGGGCCTGTAAGACAACCCTCTTCCGGCTAGCCTACACTTAACTGATATGAAAAACTAAATGTAGCTTTGCCAGACTCCTGTTATACATACTGTTGTAATGTTTAATGTTTTTAAGGTTTTAAATGTTTTAAATGCTTATATATTTAAATACTTGTTTAATTTTGTGTTTGACTATCTGTTGTGAGCCGCCCTGAGCCACTTTTGTGGGAAGGGCGGGATATAAATCATAAATAAATAAAAAATAAATAAAATAAATAAATTTAGTGCCTATATATATGACAATGATATTCTAGTGCCTATATACATATGATACGTAGCATCTATATATTTAGTGCCTATATATATGACAATGATATTCTAGTGCCTATATATATATGATATCTAGTGTCTATCTAGCGTCTATATATCTAGTGCCTATATATATGATAATGATATTCTAGTGCCTATATATATATATATATATATATTTAAAGGCTTGCAAAAGTCCTGTTAACCCAGGGGAGGGGGGAGGCAGCTGCTGCTGGAGGACTGGGGCAGGGAAACTGTGCAGAACTCTGACATGTGGAGGCGCTCTCACTGCTGAACTTTATCTAGGGCTGCACAGCAACAGGGAAATTTTTTAAAAAACCCTGTCCTGCCTGGCAGGCACCCAAGTAGAAATGACATCCTGTATACAGACACTTGTCCTGGCAGTCTGGAGAGCCACTGTGAAACAGAGGAGACAAGATGGACCTTGACAGAGCGCGGTCTGACTCTCGTATTCACACATTACCATGAACGCATGTACATCATCCTGTGCGCATCTGCATGTACCTATTTACAAGAAAGAGCCAATGCATGTTCCCTTTACAAATGAAACCAGGGACCAATATGTGGAGAAACCTGTGGTTTCAGTCACACTTTGACCGTAGCACGAGAATTATATTGCATATGGATTTTTTCTGCATTCACAGTAACTTGGGAAATGGGCTTCTGTATACAGTGTGCACTGGATTCAAAGCAATAAAAAGCAGTTTTCAGAATAAACGGATATGAAGCTAAACGTGTTCTGCCACTTTTATGGGGTGTGTGTGTGTCAACTCACAGCCAACGTATGGAGACCTCGGTAGCATTTTTAAGGCAAGAGGTGTTCAGAGGTGGTTTGCCATTGCCTGCTTCTATGTCACGACCCTAGTATTCCTTGATGGTCTCCCTTTCAAATACTGAGTTCCCAAGACCTGACAAGGGGATCCCCTGGTTTAGAGGCCCTCCCCCCCCACTTTAAAGTTGTCAGAAAATGTGTGTGTGGGTGTGGGAGGGGGTTGAATGTCTGCTGGCACTTCATTATACACTATGGAGATTGGTCTCCATAGGGTATAATAGAGAATCGATGTGGGTATCTAGGGCTCTGGGAGGGGTGTTGTTTGGCAAAGAGGCACCAAATTTTAGCATAGCATCTGGTGCCTCTCCTCAACAAGCCCCCCAAGTTTCAAAAAGATTGGACCAATCTATGAGCCCCCCCCAAAAGTGCCCCCATGCTCCATTATTTCCAATGAAGGGAAGGCATTGGAAAGGAGCGTGGTCCCTTTAAATGTGATGGCCAGAACTCCCTTTGAAGTTGAGTCTTGTTTGTCAAAACCTTGCTCCTGGCTCCACCCTCAAAGTCCCTAGATATTTTCTGAGTTGGACCTGGCAACCCTACCTCTGTGGCAGTGGGAGGTGGGGAGGGGGCAACAGTGGAAGCTTGCTCCTCTCCATGTTGAGCCCAGCAGCCTCAGTGTCAGATGGGCAAGGAGGAAGGGGCTCCCAGACCTCCCACCCCATGAACAGACAGTAGGGGTTCCAAGGCAGTTGGCTGTGCAAGCCCAGCTTTCTCTTTTGGATGTTAGCAGGAGTATGTGTGAAAAGGATCTAGGGGTCATACGCTGAACCTGAGTCAACAGTGTGATGCGGTGGCTAAAAAGGCCAATGCAATTTTGGGCTGTATCAACAGAAGTATAGTGCTCAGATCACGTGATGTGATGGTATCGCTTTACTCTGCTCTAGTAAGACCTCACCTGGAGTCTTGTGTTCAGTTTTGGGCACCACATTTTAAGAAGGATATAGACAAGCTAGAACGGGTCCAGAAGAGGGCGATGAAGATGGTGAGGGGTCTGGAGACCAAGTTCTATGAGGAAAGGTCAAAGGAGCTGGGGATGTTCAGCCTGGAGAGGAGGTGGCTGAGAGGTGATATGATCACCATCTTCAAGTACTTGAAGGGTTGTCATCTATGTAACGTACTCAGACAGGAGACGCGAGTCGGGCAACATTCTTTATTGAGAGCACGTTGCAAGAGAGGGCACACGCGGGCCGGGCCCCGCTTATATACAAAACCCCGGTTCAGCCTACTGGACAGGTCAGGCCAGTAGTGGCCTGTTGAACTTCCCGCCGCTGCTGGTGATGGGCGGGGCTCGTCGTGCCTTGCGCTGGGCGTCCAGCCACCTGGTCGCCGTCGCGCAAGGCCTGACGCGCTGCCGATACACTACACCCCTCCCCTCCTAGTGAATGCACATAGTCTTGAAGATAAGCTGGAGGTCGCCGTTCCCTGGTGGACCGGCGTAGGGTTTCCGGGGGGGCCCCGGCTGTCGGTGGTTCCGTTGGCGGTGGTGTCGGCCGCGGCTGCTGGTCCGTTTCGGCTGGTCTATCGGTCGCTGCCGGCCCGGCCGCTTCCTGTGTCGGGATATTTGGTGGAGGGGATGCGTCCTCCGGTTGAGCCCTGGGCGGCTCCTCCCTGGGTCTCCCTTCTTCCGACCCCACTGGTTCCTCCGGTATTGTGCGGCGGCGTATTTGGTCAATGTGCCGCCTTACTACCTGGCCCCCCTCTGTGGATATGTCGTAGTGGCGGGAACCCGTGACCCTCAGTACTCGTCCCGCCACCCACTCGGGGCCCCTGGCATAGTTTCGTGTGTACACCAGATCGCCCGCAAAGAACCCCCGGGCTGCATCCCTGACCTCGGGGTCCCCGCGAATGTCTGAAGCCCTGTCTGGGTGCAGCCTGTCGAGTCGTGTAATGAGCTTGCGCCCCATTAGGAGTTCTGCGGGACTCACCCCGGTGACGGGGTTGGGAATCACCCGGTTGTTGAATAGGAAGGCCGCCAGCCGGTGTTCCCAATCTCCCTGTACTATCCGGCTTAAGGCCTCCTTTGTAGTGCGCACCATGCGCTCGGCTTGGCCGTTGGTGGCCGGATGGAATGGGGCGGACCATATGTGTTTGATGAGGTACCTCTGGAGGAACGCCTGGAATTCCCCCGAGGTAAACGCCACCCCGTTATCCGAGACGATGGTGTCCGGGATGCCGTGGGTGCATAATGCCCTGCGTAGGGCCCGGATGGCGGAGGCCGAGGATGTGGATGCTACGGGAAAAACCTCCAGCCATTTAGTGTAGGCGTCCACGATAATCAGGAAGATTTGCCCCTGAAAGGGCCCGGCGAAATCGAGGTGAAGCCTCGACCACGGCTTCCTGGAGGGTTCCCAACGTGTGGCGGGCGCGCTAGGCGGATCGGGCCTCGACTCTTGGCAGGCCTGGCACCCCCGCGCCCAGCTCTCGATTTCCCCGTCCATCCCCGGCCACCATACGTAGCTTCTGGCTAGGGCCTTCATGCGGACTATGCCGGGGTGGGTCTCATGTAGGGACTCTAGTACCTGCTTTTGTAACGGGGGCGGCACCACCACCCTGCTTCCCCATAAGAGGCACCCTTTGTGGGCTGTCAGTTCCTCCCTCCTGGTCTTGTAGGGTTTGAATTCCTCCCCCATGTTCCCCTCCGGCCACCCCCTCACCACCCAGTCGAGCACCCGTGCCAGTATCTTGTGTTTCTGAGTGGCCTTGGCGACCTCCGCCGCGTGTAGGGGTTGCTCCGGGAGGCTTTCCACTAGCATGATATGGTGCGCGGGGGCGGGGTCTGGACCCTCCTCGGGTAGCGGCAACCTACTGAGGGCGTCTGCGTGGCCCATGGATTTGCCCGCCCGGTGGACCAGAGTGTACATGTAGGAGTTCAGGAACTGGTTCCACCTCAGTACCCTCTGGGACAGAATTTGGGGGGTCTGGTGGTCCGGCGCTAGAAGACCCAAGAGCGGTTTGTGGTCGGTGGCGATCGTAAACCTACGCCCATAAAGATAATCGTTGAACTTGTGGACCCCCGCTATTATGGCCAGCGCCTCCTTATCGATCTGCGCGTAATTTCGCTCGGCCTGCGTGAGGGTGCGAGAGTAATACGCTACTGGCACCTCCCTCCCGTCCGGGAGTTGGTGCCCGAGGACGGCGCCCACCCCGTATGGCGATGCGTCGCAAGCCAGTATGACCGGAAGGTTCTCATCAAAGTGGTGGAGCACCGCATTGGAGACCAGCGTGTCCTTCACCGCCTGAAACGCGGCGGCTTGGCGTTTGCCCCATACCCAAGGGGCATTTTTGTCTAGCAGCCTGTGTAGGGGTTCCGCCAGGGCTGCCTTGTGTGGGAGGAACGTGTGGTAAAAATTTAATAGGCCCAAGAAGCTTTGGAGTTCGGCCTTGCATTTTGGGGCCGGGGCTTGAACAATGGCTCGTGTTTTCTCCTCCGTTGGGTGGATCCCTGCTGCGTCTACAGCGAACCCCAGGAACTCCACTCGCGGGACGCCCAGTAAGCATTTTTCCCGCTTGACCTTGAGCCCCGCTGACTGGAACCGGCGGAGTACTTCTCGGAGGCGGTTGTTGAATTCCTCTGGGTCCGGGGCGGCGATTAGAACATCGTCAAAAAACGGTTGGACTCCGGGGATTCCTTTAAGGAGAGCATCCATTATGCTTTGGAAAATCCCCGGGGCCACGCTCACCCCGAACTGTAGCCTCCGCACCCTGAAAGCCCCCCTGTGCGTAACTATGGTTTGGGCCTCTGCCGTTTTTTCGTCTACCGGGAGCTGTTGATAGGCCTGTGCCAGGTCCAGCTTCCCGAAGATTGTAGACTCGGCTAGGGCCGCCAGGACGTGGCTTACTACCGGGACTGGGTACGGATTGTCTTGAAGTGCCCTGTTAATGGTGCACTTGTAGTCGGCGCATATGCGCACCTCTCCGTTGGGCTTAACCGGTGTGACTATTGGGGTCTCCCACGTGGCGTAATCTACTGGCTCCAGTACCCCCTGAGCCGTTAATCGGTCCAGTTCTGCCTCAATCTTAGGCTTGAGCGCGAACGGCACCCGCCTGGCCTTGAGCCTAATAGGTCGGACTGTGGGGTCCAGCGGTAGGGAGATGGCCGGCCCCTTGTAACTGCCCAGGGACCCATCGAACACATCGGGGAACTCTCGGCATACGTCCCCGACCCCGCTGGTGGATAGGATTTGCCCCACCCCCTCCAACCGTATTCCCAGGGGTTTAAACCATGCCAGCCCCAGCAGGGTGGTTAGCTGGCGCTTGACCACCAAAATGTCCAACCGCCCCTTGAAGGACCCCCGCTCTACATTCACCCGGGCCCACCCCGCGGTCTGGACCGGGTTCTTCTGGAAGTCTCTTAAAACAAAGTCCGCTGGTCTTGTCTGAAACCACCTCCCGGGGCACAGGTCTCTCAGGGTCTCCTCCGATATAATCGAAATGGAGGAACCCGAGTCCACCTCCATCTTGCATGGAGCGCCCTCGATGCGGACCGCCATTTTGATTTTGTTAGGGACGCATGGGGGCAAGTTCAGTACCTGTAGGGAGGTGGATGCAGTGGAGTGGTAGTCCGCCGACTCTTGGTGTGTGGCTGGCCTTCGACGGCCCGTTCTGGCCCGGCAGGCCCTCGCGATGTGCCCGGTCTTTCCGCAGCTCCGGCAGTCCCAGGTCCTGTATTGGCAGTCCCGCCTGTCGTGGGGGCCCCCGCAACTGGCGCACTTGGGGGCAGGCGGCCTTTCCACCGATGGGGGTCGTTCGGCCGCTCGGGGCCGCTGCGAAGCTCGGTTGGGCGGGCCGACTGGTGGCCGGCGCAGCTGGTGGGCTTCTCCCTCCTCTGGGCGATCCTGGTCCAGGTCCTCGTGGTGCACTGCATCCAACCGACCCCTGGGGAAGGTCTTCGAGGTCCGCTCGAACGCCGCAGCCTCGCTGAAGGCGCTCTGTAGGGTGAGCTCTTCCTTGGCGAAGAGCTTCTGTTGGAGCCTCTCGTCGCGAAGACCCCACGTGAAGCGATCGGCCAGGGTCTCTTCCAACTGGGGGAAGTTGCAGTTCCCGGCGATCTTGCGGAGAGCCGCCAGGTAGTCGGCGGCCGATTCTCCCACTGCCTGGTCCCTTCTGTGGAACAGGAACCGACGGGCCACCTGCGAAGGCTGTGGCAAGAAATGGCCGGTGAGGAGTCTGATGATCTCCTCGTAGGACTTCTCCATGAGGCGGACGGGAGCCGAGAGACCCTTGGCGATCTCGAACGTGGCTGGGCCGCAGACGCTTAGGAGAACGTCCCTCTTCGTGCCGGCATCGGTGATCTTGTTGGCCCTGAGGTAGAACTCGACCCGCTCCGCGTAGGACTCCCAGCCCTCGGGATTGGCGGGGTCGAATGTCTCGATGTAGCCGGTGGTCCCGCTCGGGGTGGGTGGCCATGGCGGCGGTGGTGGCCGGTGGTTGCCCTCGATCTCTGTAGTAGCCGATGAGGCTAGGATCCCACCTTCGTCGCCAGTGTAACGTACTCAGACAGGAGACGCGAGTCGGGCAACATTCTTTATTGAGAGCACGTTGCAAGAGAGGGCACACGCGGGCCGGGCCCCGCTTATATACAAAACCCCGGTTCAGCCTACTGGACAGGTCAGGCCAATAGTGGCCTGTTGAACTTCCCGCCGCTGCTGGTGATGGGCGGGGCTCGTCGTGCCTTGCACTGGGCGTCCAGCCACCTGGTCGCCGTCGCGCAAGGCCTGACGCGCTGCCGATACACTACAATCTAGAGGATGGTGCGGAATTGTTTTCTGTGGCCCCGGAAGGTAGCACCAGAACCATTGAGTTGAAATTAAATCAAATGAGTTTCTGGCTCAATATTAGGAAGAACTTCCTGACCGTTAGAGCGATTCCTCAGTGGAACAGGCTTCCTCGGGAGGTGGTGGGCTCTCCTTCCTTGGAGGTTTTTATACATAGGCTAGAAGGCCATCTGACAGCAATGAAGATCCTGTGAATTTTGGGGGAGGTGTTTGTGAGTTTCCTGCATTGTGCAGGGGGTTGGACTAGATAACCCTGGAGGTCCCTTCCAACTCTATGATTCTATGTTTTATCAGGGCTTTTTTTTAAGCAGGAACGCACAGGAATGCAGTTCCGGCTGGCTTGGTGTCAGAGGTGTGGCCTGATATGCGGATGAGTTCCTGCTGGGCTTTTCTACAAAAAAAGTCCTGTGTTTTTATAATATAGTGGGTTCAATGCAAGGAGAAGACGTGATTGTAGTGATCGTAGCTCCTTTATTAAGTACAGCATAGTAACGGCTCAGCTCTGTAACTGACGAACTGGGCCAATTATATACACATCAAGGTTCCCGTGCAAGGATGCCATTGGATCATTCAAACCAGCAGAGGACCTGTGATTGGAGCAGGGCAGCAGGGATTTGGATCCTATTGCCCCTTGTTCCTGAGTCCACAAGCTCAGTTCTAAAGGCTTCCATGAGCCAGGCAGGAACAATACTAATAACATACACATTAGCCCACATACACAACAGTTTCATATCCTCCCCCCTTTTGTTTTGGAAGTTTCCTACAAATCTGGGAGGTCCCCCTAGGTTGGAGAAAAATCGTCTTTCTTATCAATCCAGCCCCAATCTGTGGCTTTAAGTATCTGCAGAGGGGGCCACAGTGGAACATTAGATATATTGATGACAGGCCTCATTTTGGGCCGGAGCTCACAGGAGAAAAGCTCCAGAACCTCTAAATTTTATTGTGCTCTTTTTTTCTCCCCCCCCCCCCCCAATAATTGTTTCTGGGCTCCATTGTTCAATCCCCCTGTGAGAATTTTACTGAACTCTTTGACAAACTTTCTAATATTTCTCCCACCAAAAATGGGGAAATAACCAAAACCTATAAAGCAGACAGACGGAAATCTTCCTCATGCCACTGTGGCCACACAGGAGAAAGTAATTTAAGAAGTACGATGGGAGTAAGGTTTGATTATGACTATTATAATTCAAGAAGACTTTTAAGGTAGATGCTGAGCTGATATAATTTACAGTCCACCTCCTGGTGATGCCAGGGGTGTGTGGCATATGCAAATGAGCTGTGCTAATGAGCTGTGCTAATGAGCTCTGGCACCTCTTTTTCTATGAAATGACCAGGTTGGTGATGATGCCCAGGGCTCAAATCAGGCTACCAAGAGCGGGGACAGAATTCTGGGGACCCATGCAATGTTATTTGTTTTGTAACTGTTATTTTGGTCGGGTTGGAAGGATGACCTAGAAGGAATCTCTTGGGAGCCATGTGGGCTCCATGCCTACATGCAGTCATCTTTCTGACAATAGACAGTGCTGCAGGAACAGAGAAAAGTGGAGGAAATCTCTGTGTTTCATGCATGGAATGGAATAGGACACACATCTGTATTCTCCACCTTGACCAGGACAAATTTTATCTTGGCAAATCATGGAATCATAGAATCATAGAGTTAGAAGGGACCTCCAGGGTCATCTAGTCCAACCCCTGCACAATGCAGGAAACTCACAAACACCTCCCCCCAAATTCACAGGATCTTCATTGCTGTCAGATGGCCATCTAGCCTCTGTTAAAAAACCTCCAAGGAAGGAGAATCCACCACCTCCTGAGGAAGCCTGTTCCACTGAGGAATTGCTCTAACCGTCAGGAAGTTCTTCCTAATGTGGAGCCGGAAACTCTTTTGATTTAATTTCAACCCATTGGTTCTGGTCCTACCTTCTGGGGCCACAGAAAACAATTCCACACCATCCTCTAGAAGACAGCCCTTCAAGTATTTGAAGATGGTGATCATATCACCATTCAGCCGCCTCCTCTCTAGGCTAGACATGCCCAGCTCCTTCAACCTTTCTTCGTAGGACTTGGTCTCCAAACCCCTCACCATCTTCATTGCCCCCCTCTGTGCCCGTTCCAGTTTGTCTAGATCCTTCTTAAAATGTGGTGCCCAAAACTGAAAACAATACTCTAGGTCTTACCAGAACAGAGTAAAGCGATACCATCACTTCACGTGATCTGGACATGATACTTCTATTGATACAGCCCAATATTGCATTTGCCTTTTTAGCCACCGCATCACACTGTTGACTCATGTTCAGCGTATGGTCCACTAAGATCCCTAGATCCTTTTTGCACATACTACTGCTAAGACAAGTCTCCTCCATCCTATAACCATGCATTATAGTCTAACACCTAGTAATGTCTGTGTTGTTTGATCAGTTTGATGGCCAATCTCAGATTGTAATAAACTATTGCTATTTTCCACCTCCAAAATAAAGCTGAGGCATTACTATGCCCGTAAAGGAGGTAGAGGTTTCCTCCGCTACAGGACAGGATCTGTCCATTTTTGGTTCCCCAATGCCTTCCCCCCCACAATCCAGCTGTCTTTCCTTCTTCTTTGGACTGAGCTACAGCCACAAACAATCTCATATTACATTTTTTTTTGGCAAGGGAGTGACTTACAGTCACACACCTCTAGTACAGAATGCTTAACGAGAGGAACAGAAGCAGGGCAAAAATTAAAGATGCAGTAATATTCATTTTGACAATCTCTGTGGCGGGGATTCCTCGATGCGTTCAAAGCACCCTGTGGAACTGTTTACATCAGGAAGTCTTCTTTTCCTTTATATGTCACTGGTTTGAATTCCTTCAAGTGCTCTTGACAGCTGACGCATGCTGGTTCATGTTGACATGTTGAATGATAAAGATTCTTCAATAGCAGCAGGCAAAGACCTTCAAAAAGCCACACTGCCCCGGAACACGACACCAAGAAATGTTTTCAAGGGGATGCTAAATCCATTAACTGTTCTGTACATGTAAAGAACAAGGGCACAATCAAGTTTCTGTTCTCTCTGAAGCTTTGCACTGATTTATTTTGGGTGTATAGCAGATGTTTTTGCATGAATTACCGAAGGAAAACGAAATACTGTAGCATTCAAGGATGTGGGGAGGACTGAGCAATGAGCGGGAAGGGATGGTCCTATTTAATCCTCGTACGCAAATATCATTGAAAACACTGCTCTGGGTTTAAGTGGGTGGTCAGCTGATGAGTAATTAAATCCTACAGTTCTGAAAGGGGTTGCTGTTTCTGTTGGTTGCTGTTTCAAACAGGCTTGGATGCCACCAAAAATCTCTGCTATCAGCAGAGTGCAACTTCTCTGCCGCTCCTTCTTGTGGGAGCTCCCCCAATAGTCCCTGAAATGTTACTCCTTGGGTACAAGGGACTCCCAGTACCAGCACTGGGGGTATAAAGGTCTGTCACAGGAGGGGAGAATTGGCAGTAGTTGCCCTCCCCTTGCACAATGTAGATCAGGGGTGTCAAACATGCGACCCAGGGGCTGAATCAGGCCCCGAAGGGCTCCTATCAGGCCCCCAAGCAACTGGCTGTCATCTGCTTCCTTCTCCCTCTCTCTTGCTTCCTTCTGCATCCCAGCTTGCTTTGCTAGGCTTGCTCAATCACACAGGAGCTACAGAGCAAAACCTGTTTTCTCCATTGGCTTAGGCTCCTCCCTTGGGGAGGAAGAGGAGGACAGCTTGCTTTGCCAGGCTATTTCAGTTGCGCAGCAAAGCTACTGAGCCAAGCCTCTCTTCCTTCTATTGGTTGAGCCTCCTCCCCTTCCTGGTCCCCGGGGAAAGAAGGAAAGAGCCAGAGCTTCCTTAGACCAGGGGAGAAATACAAAGAAAGCACATTTAAGACTGAGTGCTAATGTTTTAAGTATGTTTTAAGTTTTTTTAAAAAAGAAATCTTTGTGCTTTTCTGTGCTCTTTATACAGTTTATATCTCTGCTACCTAGTCATAAATAGGTATACACATGGCCTGGCCCAACCCAACATGGCTCGGCCCAACAAGGTCTCATTTACGTCAAATTCGGCCCTCATAACAAATGAGTTCGACACCCTTGATTGGCAGAATCCATCCCTTATTCTCCCCTCTCTCAGTACCAACAATCTGGTCTACAGGTGAGCATGTAGGTATTTCCAAGCTGACATGTGTTCAGCCAACATATGAAATTTTGGTTTAGTTGAACTACAGTTCATGAAACCCAGATTCAACACACAGACAATCGTGCAAATCCTGGGTTGACTCAACAAATGCTATTACGATCACTTTCTCTCTATAGTTTGGGAAGGCATCACCAGAGAAAGAAGACAGGTGTGATGCCCAGGTCCAGCTGGGACGTGGCCTGCAGGACTGCAAAAAGGAAGCAGTGTGGACAGTGCTCAGGGGAGACTGGAGAGGTGGCCAGTGGGGCGTGTGTGGGTTTTGCCCTTGGCAGCTCTGACAGGAGAGGTTGTGCCATTAGGCATGTGCGGCCGTGACTGGGTTGGCGGAAGGATGGGAACGATGTTCCAAAGGCAGAGCCAGTTATTGAACTGGACCTTAAAAGCAGTGCTCAGGCACACATAGGGGTGGTTGATGGAGGAAGAGGGCTTGAATACCTTGTAACATGGTGGGTGACATGGCTAGATGGCCACCTGACAGCAATGCCGATTCTGTGAATTAGGCAGATCATGGGAAGGAGAGTAGGAAGGGTTGCATCAGAACTTAGTTTTTGTTGCCCTTTCTTGCATGCCCCGGGAAATGCTGACCACCACTTTGTGGTCAAGTAGTAATTTTTTTCCAGACCAGTTTGGTCAGGGATCCTGGAGGTCCCCCCATTCCTTCTTCAGGGCATAGAGCAGGGGTCACTTGGTGTGTGTGTTGGGGGAGGTGTTTGTGAATTTCCTGCATTGTGCAGGGGGTTGGACTAGATGGCCCTGGAGGTCCCTTCCAACTCTGTGATTCTGTGATTGTAACTATGCTGGTAGGTCACTAATAAACTTAGGGGTTTCCCACACATATTATTTCTATCAGTTGTATGCACATACTGCATGGTTGTCTTTCCTTCATGCACATGTTTTGCTCCCTCTAGTGGTCGCTTTGATCTTTCATAGCTGTTTCTCAGGTTTTTTTTAACAAGTGGTAATAAAGAAGAGAAACAAATGTGAAAGATTCAAGCAACCACTAGAGGGAGCAAAACATATGCAGAAAAGGGGGGGAAGACTCATTATGGGCACACAGCTAAGGCACACAACCAATGGGAATAACACGTGATATCTGATAATGGCCGGCAGCATGTGTGTTTTTCTTGGTGGGTCATGGAAGGATAACCTCTACCCAACCTATTGAGACTGACTACCCTGCAGGCTACACAGGAGGTGCCTTCCCCATGTGACACCAGGACTGAGCCAGGAGGTCTGCCCTGAGATATTATGGAAACCCACAGTTAATCTGCTTCAACTCCTCATTTGCAGAGTGCTAGCTCCTCATAGTGGAATGGCCTACATTCAGAAAAGGAGTATTCACCTGGAGTCTTGTGTTCAGTTTTAGGCACCACATTTTAAGAAGACAAGCTGGAACAGGTCCAGAGGAGGGTGACGAAGATGGTGAGGGGTCTGGAGACCAAGTCCTATGAGGAAAGGTTGAAGGAGCTGGGGATGCTTAGCCTGGAGAGGAGGTGGCTGAGAGGTGATAGGATCACCATCTTCAAGTACTTGAAGCGCTGTCATCTAGAGGATGGTGTGGAATTGTTTTCTGTGGCTCCAGAAGGTAGGACCAGAACCAATGGGTTGAAATTAAATCAAAAGAGTTTCCGACTCAACATTAGGAAGAACTTCCTGACCGTTAGAGCAGTTCCTCAGTGGAACAGGCTTCCTCCTTGGGAGGTGGTGGGGTCTCCTTCCTTGGAGGTTTTTAAACAGAGGCTAGATGGCCATCTGACAGCAATGAGGATCCTGTGAATTTAGGCGGAGGTATTTGTGAATTTCCTATAAATGCAGGGGGTTGGACTAGATGACCCTGGAAGTCCCTTCCAACTCTAGGATTCTATGAGGAGGAGGAAGGTTGGATTTATATCCCACATGAACACGTGAAGCTACAATACCCTGAGTCAGACCTAAGACTGCTGATCTCCAGGTGGAGCCTGGAGTTCTCTTAGAATCACAAGTGATCTTCAGACTAAATAGACCAGTCTCCGTGGAGAAAATGGCAGCTATGGAGGGTGAACTCTGCGGCATCCTACCCCTGCTGAGCCCAATCCCTGCCCTAGATTCCACCCTTCCCAGGCTTCTCCATCAAATCTCCACGAATTTTCTAACCCAGAATTGGTAACCCCAGTCGGATAGTTGGTCTATTAAGGCCAGTGTTGTCTGCTCTGACTGCCACTGGCTCTCCAGGTTCTCCGGCAGAAGCCTTTTACATCCCTTACTATCAGATATTTTAAAACAAGAGATGCTGGGGGTTGAATTTAGGACTCTCTGCAAGCCAAGTGGATGCTCTACCACTGAGCTACAGTCCCTTCTGAGGTTCATGCTTTTCTCATTTATACCACATGAGTTCTCTGTTAGGGAATTCTGCTAATGTAATGGCAATTCATGACTTATGATATGGGTTACCCTTAGTTTGTGTCTGTATCTCTGTCCCCCCCATCCCCTCCCCCCCCCAAAAGAAAGAAATGGAAACTTGGTGCGCTTGTCGTTTGCAGCCGTGATCTGAAGGGGAGGTGGAAAATCCACATATAATGAGACAAGTCGCTCCATACCTGACAATCCGGCGTATAAAAAAAGTGTCAAAAGTATTTGACAGCACAAAACGAGATTCAAATGTTAGCATTAATTGCTAGTCAGTGCTATATTACCAGCCCCATAATCCAAATCAATTATGAGGATTTGCACCAGTTGTGAGACAAAAAAGGAAGAAAGGGGGGGGGAGTTGGAAACCTGTCAGCTGGAGGGTGTCATTACTTAATGGTGATATGACTGTGCAACGGTTCCGACTGGAATACCGAGGGAGTCACAGACGCCCACTTTTGGGGTTGCGAGCGAAAATCGACACAATCGGGATTGCTGCAAAAGGGAAGCTGACAGGTGGAATGCTAAACAACGTGGGCTTGAATAAAAGATGCGCTTCCCGCATCAGATCTCAGTTTGCTCACTTGAAAAAAGAGATCACGCTTAAATGAAAGCTACCTCTGGGTCCTGTCAAAACAGTTATCAGAAATTAGAGAGCAATTTCCCCTACCCCACACAAAAAAGTTTTTTAAAAAGCTATATTTTTGACACCTTGCTTTTTTTCGTGAGAAGAATGATCACCCATGCCAATTTGCTGCCTTGATTAATTTAGACAAGATGTCTACTTACTGGGCTGCTGGTGTCGGAAACTCACTAGCATATCCTGGGCATGGTTTAGCGCGGAGGCAAGCAAGTCCCTCTGAACTCCCTCAGATTTATTCCTGAGCAGGGCCTTTTTTGAGCAGGAATGCAGTTCTGGCTAGCTTGGCACCAGGGGGTGAGGCCTAATATGTAAATGAGTTCCTGCTGGGCTTTTTCTACAAAAAATGCCTTGTTCCTGAGTAAATGCACAAACAATTTTCCTGGAAGTTTATATTGATCCCAACAAAGTAAGTAGTCAGAATTTGATGAGCCTCCTTCCTAATCACAGCAGTGTCTCCCAACCTTTTTGGTATGGTGACCAACACGTCCAGATTTACTTGGTATGATGACCCATCCAGAGCTAACTCAAGGTTTCTAGTGCCCATCTAGTTCAGTATTCCAATCTCTGCAGGGGCTAACCAGAGGTTTGTAAGAAACCAACAAACAACTGCCCCCTCTGTGAACCCAAGTAAGTGGCATTCAGACATATACAGCTGGTCATATTAAGGTTACCACCCTGTCTTTGACCACCCTCTCCTTCTCCATTATGTGTGTGTGTGAAAAGCGCCATGAAGTCACAGCTGACTTATGGTGACCCCCAACAAGTTCCAGGGAACTGAGAAACAGAGGTGGTTTTCCATGGCCTTCTTCTGCAGAGCTCTCCTTGAAGGTCACCCAGCTTAGCTTCAAAGGTCTGGTGAGACTGGCCTATCTCATGCTTCCCTCCCCCTCCTTCTCTATTACTCCATCTAATCCCCCCTGCCTCTAAGAAACTCACTCTAGTAGCCACCATGTTTTACTTGATCAGGGATTATATGCAGTGAAGAAAAAATGCTGACTAATGTGCAACATGGAAGATACTGTTTCCAGGGTCAGATCTTGGTTTCCAAGATACAAAAGAGAGCAATGGAAAGTGCAGGGGGTTGGACAAGATGACCCTGAAGGTCCCTTCCAACTCTATGATTCTATGATCAATTTTAGGGGGCTTCGCTGCAACCCACTTGCACAGGAAACTGGACTAGATGGACCACTGGACCAGATGGACCATCTCCTGATGTTCTTGTCTTGAGCTGCAATCCCTGCTTATCCCTGGACCACCCATCCCAGGGGAAGGACCACCCATCCCATAGTGGAATGAACAATGTTTATGGACTTATTGAGGGGGTTGCCTTCCACTCAAGGACCCGTCTGGTGATTAGACCCCCAAGACTTGATTTCTGCTCTTAGAAGCTTCTAAATAGACTAGCAGAACAAAATATCGATTGCCAGGCCCTGGTGACAGTTAGGCTCAGATTCAACGGCAAACCTTGAGTCCTACTGAAAATTGTTTTTATCGAGCTACATAAAAACCTGATTTAGCAGAGTTCCCAAGTCCTGCTGTTTTGAACCCATTTTTCTTTTCTTCTAAACGTGTCTTTCTGAGGAAATTAATCTCTCAGGAAAGAACAGGCCGTTCACCCTGAGCTGGGAATTTTGTGTAAAGAAAAGGAAGCTAGGGGGAAAAAAAGATTAGAGAAAGTGTGAAAGCTAAAGGGCCTTTCTATTTCAAGAATTACAGGAAGGAAGTGAAGAAATGAGGCAAGGGAAGAAAACACTAATTGGTGAGTTTATAACTTTATGAAAAGACGGATTCACCTCCAACAAGCCTATGTAGCCTCTGGAATAAGGTTGCTAGCCTTCAGGTGGAGCTTGGAGATTTCCCCAGAATTACAACTGATGCCATACTGTTCCCCCAGAGAGAATGGCTGCTTTGGAAGGTGGACTCTGAGGAATTATCCCCTCCCTGGCCCCTCTTCTCTTCCCAAACATCACCTTCCCTAGGCTTTGCCCCCCAAATCTCCAGGAATTTCCCAACCTGGCAATCTTACCCTGCAGAAGCCTGTGAAATCCAAAGCATTCCTGGTGTGTCTATGTATCTAAAAGGGTTGCCATCTCCAGGACTTTCACATCACTTTCTACCTGATCCTTTTAACGGGAGATACCAGGGATTGAACCTGGACCTTCTTCATGCCAAGCAGAGGCTCTTCCCTGCGCCACAGCCCGTTCCTGTAAGACTATAGCAACATTGTGTGGTTTACTGTAGGCTAATTTTGGGAGCCCCACACGATATATGGAAAGAGCACGTGGTCACGTGGAAGACCCCCCAAGCAAAGTTGGACCATGTGTTCCACCTGAGGGAAATCCCTGGGGTGCCCAAGAGCATCTCTCAGAAGAAAGCACATGAAAGTGTGAAGCTGCCTTCTCCTGAATCAGACCCTCTGTCCATCAAGGTCAGAACTGTCTACTCAGACTGGCAGCAGCTCTCCTGATCTGAGGCAGAGGTCTTTCACATCACCCGCTGCCTGGTCCTTTTTAAGTGGAGATGCCAGGGATTGAACCTGGGACCTTCTGCCTGGAAGCAGAGGCGCTCCCACTGAGCCACAGCCCCTCCCATGCTCTTCATGATTAGTTCAAATGGCTCTGGCCGTTTTCCCACTGACCTTACCCCGGAGCGACGTCCCTCTTCACCGCGCAGCGTCTGCGTGGATTTCCCACCAATTGCTGCGCATAACCAGGAAGAGCCGCGGCTTTTGCGTCGCAGATGTAAACTGGTTTTTAGCGGTTTACATCTGCGACGCAAAAGCCGCGGCATTTCCTGGTTCTACGCAGCAGTTGGTGGGAAATCCGCGCAGACGCTGCGTGGTGAAGAGGGACGTCGCTCCGGGGTAAGGTCAGTGGGAAAACGGCCTCTGTTGTTTTGACCTTAAAAAATAAATTAATCTCTGCTTCTGTTTTGCTTCTCCTTTGGGCAAATCTATTCCATAGTCTGTGTGGGTTTTTTTTGCCTACTCTGAACTTTCCCCATTAAATGTATGCATTTTTCAGTGTCATTTGTGTTACGATAATTAAGCATTATAATCAGGCATACAGACAATGCACATTCTACAAATACCATATAAAAGCAATTGAAAGAGATTTCCTCCCAGGTGGGGACCCAAGAACATAAGAAGAGTCCTGCTGGATCAGACCAATAGCCTGTCTAGTATGGTTGCTTTATACTGAATCAGACCCTTGGTCCATCAAAGTCAGTATTGTCTTCTCACACAGGCAGCGGCTCTTTCTCCAGGGTCTCAAGCTGAGGTTTTTCACACCTATTTGCCTGGATCCTTTTTTGGAGATGCCGGGGATTGAACCTGAGACCTTCTGCTTCTCAAGCAGATGCTCTACCACTGAGCCACCATCCCTCCCCTGCTCTCCAGGGTCTCAAGCTGAGGTTTTTCACACCTATTTGCCTGGACCCTTTTTTGGAGATGCCGGGGATTGAACCTGAGACCTTCTGCTTCCCAAGCAGATGCTCTACCACTGAGCCACCGTCCCTCCCCTCACATGGTGGCCACCCAGTTCCTCTGGAGGGCCAGCCACAGGGTGTAGAGCCTTCCCCTGATGTTGCCTCCTGGCTCAGGGATTCAGAGGCTTAGTGCCCCTGAATGTGGAGGTTCCCCTTAGTCACCATTCGGGTTGCCAAGTCCAATTCAAGAAATACCTGGGGACTTTGGGGGCGGAGCCAGGAGCAAGGGTGTGACAAGTATAACTTCAAAGGGAGTTTTGGCTATCACATTTAAAGAGACTGCACACCTTTTAAATGCCTTGTCTCAACTGGAAATAATGAATAGGGGCACCTTCTTTTGGGGCTCACGGAATTGGACCCCCTGGTTCAATCTTTTTGAAACTTGGAAGGTGTTTTGAAGAGAGGCTGTGCTGCAAATGTAGTGCCTCTACCTCAATAAAAGTCCCCCCCCAGAGCACCAGATACCTGCAGATCAATTCTACATTATACCCTATGGGAATCAGTCCTCATAGGGAATAATGGAGTGCCAAGCAGACATTTTCCCTCCTCCCCGCCCGCTTTCTGATGACCCTGAAGTGGGGGGAGGGCCTCCAAACCGGGGGATCCCCTGCCTCACCTGGGGATTGGCAACCCTAATCACCATGGCTAGGTTTGTCCTGTCAGCGAAGGGGCATTGAAGTTTCAACAATGAACAGGCTTAGCTTTGTTGAAAACAAAGTTTTCTTTTATTGATTACAGCAATGCATTTCACTACGCAGGTTCATTGATACTAATAACGAAAGGGGTGCAAGCATGAGCATATATGGATACACATCAAAGCATAAGGGTTTTAAATCATCTCCCATAATAAAACTGGGCTTCTCTGGTGAGAATAGCCAGGGCACCTATCTGTTACCTCCCACCTACATAAACTGTCTCTCCTCCCCTGCTGTGGCCTTGCTAGGTGCCTGGGAACCGGCTAGATGTTTTACACTTCAAAAGGCCTCTTGGCACCTCGGCTCCCCCCTCCCGGCCATCCTTCACATTCCTCTACAATATTGGGGTTAGCACAGCAAAAGGCATAAGGTTAGTGACCAGTAAATAAACAGTGCAGGTAATAAAGTAAACTTCAATGTATACAAGCTGACATGTCCTCTCTGAATTTATCTAATCTAATTTATCTAAAGCTGTTTATTCCTGTGGCCACTGCGACATCCTCCAGCAGTGTATTCCACATATTAATCACTCTCTGTGTCAAGTAGCATTTCCTTTGGCCTGTCTTGAACCCACTCCCATCAGTTTCATCGGATGCTCTCGAGTTCTAGTGTTTTGGGAGAGGAGAAAAAGTTCTTTTTGCCCACTCTCTCCACCCCAAGCATAATGTTCTCAATCTCTATCATGCTTGCCCCCAGTCCTCTTTTCTAAATGGAAAAGTCCCAGACTCTTCAGTCTTTCCTTGTAGGGATGGTGCTCCGACCCCTCAATCATCTCTGTTGCCCTCCTCTGTGTTTTTTCCAGCTCTGTGATGTGGCTTGCAACATTCTCTCCCCCCCGGCCTCCATTTTATGAATGCATCTACACAATCAGCCCCCAAACCAAGAAATGAAACTGCTGGCAAAAACATAAGTTAACATGACAGGAAAGAAAATAGGGAACATTGACTCACCCCTATTCTTGATGTGAATGGGCCTTATACAGGTAATAACCCTAATATGGAGCGACAAGCATAGCAGAATTTAGCTCACCGAACTAAAATTTTGACAACTGAAACAACAACAGAATCTTACAGTTACCTTCAGCACCTTAATATTATGGTTTTAAAAGGAGAACAGAATTACACAGATTTTGCTAGGCAGGTATACACAAAGCACCCATTTATTAAAATCATTGCCATATACGTATAAGTGATTTTTTTCCCACTTCTTAAAAAGTGTGCTACTTTGGGCAGAAAAGCATTGTATTTATCATTGCAGCCATGGAAACCATATTTCCATCTGTCAAGGTATTCATCTGCCACCTGCAAACGATGAACACACAGTACTTGCTAGGTGTGTTAAATAGTTATAGTAGCTGTTCAGTAGTGGGCATTGTGGTTTTGCCCTTTCTAAATTCTTAGAACTCGTTTGATTTACAGACCTCCAAAACCTCTGGAACAAAATAGCAAAAAAATGTTGGAACCTTGCCTGGCTGGCTCGAAAGATTTGCAACACACAAGAAACTCAAGATTCCAGCTGTACAAAGGGTCTGTTTTCATAACCAGGCCCAGCAGTAGTTAGACTTATAATACATGCAAGGGAGACATTTCTTGTATGCCATGACACAAGCCTGCAGTGGGTCTTGACTTGGTGCCCTGAGGGATGTCACCTCGCGATTCAGTGGGCTATCATCCAGCTCCAGGCAGAAGGTTGGCCAGCCAAGGAAGTCTCCTTGCCCCAGGGTCCTCTGTCTTGTTCAGCCAGTGGATACATTTGAATACTCTGAGAAAGGAGAGTGGTTGCTGCCACAAAATGGCTGCCATGGGAGGCAAGTTTGGTCTCAAAATGGCTGCAGATGGATGGCAATTACAAAAGGTCAACAGGCCACAAATTGATAGTCCTCCCATCATGGGGCATCATAGATGCCTTCCCAGATATGTGCCCTATGGAGATTCAGAGGTGATACTTTTTTGTTTGTTTGTTTCTAAAGCATGTCCTGCTTCAGTGAGGTGGAAGATAGCAAGGAATGGCTCATTGCTTTGTACCTGAGGGAAACCAAATACTGATACTGTTATTCTGCTGTTGTTAGGGTTGCCGGGTCCCCTCATTGTTGCAGCAGGGGGGATTTTGGGGACATTCTATGGATGGATGGGACATCACACATGATGTCCCTGATGAGATGATGTCACTCAAAAGTGACATAATTGTGTCAGAGATGACACTCTGTTTTTGCCCAGAGCCCCCCAAAGTGGGGGATACCCCACCTGGACCTGGGGGCTGGCATCTCTAACTTGTTCATGTATGTTTTGAGGGCTGAGAGGCTCAGTAACCTCATTAATTTTCACCTTACTTTCATTCTTTCCGCAATGACATTTGCTCCAGGTGGGCCCTTGAGACTGTCAGACTACGTCATTCTATTACACTGCAAATATAAAATACTAACCAAATTGAACTCTTTACACTAACACCAAGTCTTTCATTAGGTTGTAACCAGCATGCATATCAAAGGGGGAAAGTTGATGTGTAGACTTTGTTTATGTTGCCAAAAAACAAAGGAATGCGACTGTTTATAGATACCGTGGTCGCCCAGTATCTTCCCAGAGGCAAGAAGATAAGCGGAAGGTCTCGTGTGAAAGTTTGCACCTTCACTCCCTTTTGTTTTGATCATAGTGACTGTGTTTATAGAAGCTTTGATGTAGATTCCTTAAAACGAGGAAACGCCTATACGTCGGCATTAGTCTCAACTTTTGTAACCGACTATGAGTTTCCAATAAAGTAAACATTTGTTTCAAATGAATATGGCCTTGAGATTCCATAGCCTGACAGAGACTTTCCAGGATTACAGCTGATATCCAGACAACAGAGAACAGTTCCCCTGGAGAAAATGGCTGCTTTGGAGGGCAGACTCCATGGCATTATCTAGTGTTGCCAGCCTCCAGGTGGGGCCTGGAGATCTCCCACTTTTACAACTGATCTCCGGCTGGCAGAGTTCAGCTGCCCCAGAGAAAATGGCTGCTTTGAAAGGTGGACTCTATGGCATTGTACCCTGGTGAGGCCCCTTCCCTCCCCAAACTCCACCCTCTCCTGGATCCACCCCCAAAATCTCCGGGAATTTTCAACACAGACTTGGCATCCCTAAGGATAGTCTGCTCTCTCTCCTCCCCAAACCTTTGTCTCCCCAGGCTCTAACCATCAAATCTCTCTAGGTATTTCCCAAGCAATAATCAGAGACCTGAACTGTTACATGTCTCTCTCCCTCTCTCTCTGTCAGAGTTGCCAACACGGCCTCAGCAAATGCTGACAGATTTTGTGGGCAGCGCCTGAGAAGGGTAGAGTTTGGGAAGAATGAGATGTCACTTCTGGATGACTCTTTTGATTATTTCCTCTAATCTCTGTGGTAAAGACCTTAGACACATGGGGAAGTTCCTCAAATGTCACTATGGAGGCCATTTGCAGGTCATTATTTTCCTCCTGCTCCTCAGTTTCTTGAGGATGTTGCACTGGGGTCAAAGGTAAGCAAATGATAAGACTAATCTCTCTGTATGAATGGCATGTTGCTTGTAATTCTGCCCTGTATCCACAGGCTACTTCTATCCTGTCTACGGGGCCAGTGTGATCACTTGCAGGGCCGGCCATAGGCTGCCTGGCACCCTAGGCAAGGATAACTTCCGGCACCCCCCCCCTGCACTGATAATGTCACTGAGGCACATGGGGGCAGCCAATTGGCGCCCCTAGAATGCCAGCACCCTAGGTAATTGCCTAGTTTGCCTTGTGGCTGGGCCAGCCCTGAACACTTGATGGCCTCCTTGTGTTTAGTCTGCCAAACTGATGCAGTGAATGGCCAGGAATTTGGAGTATTTTTTTGTCTTTCTTTCCTCTCTAGTTTCCCCACTGGTTCAAGTTACAGTCAGGTGCCTGCCCCAATCTGATTTGAAAAGAATCAGTTTATATGACATTAATTTGGATGGCATTTGCCAGGGAGATCAAATAATTCTGATTTGAAAACTGGACCCGTTCAAAATTGGTGAAGACACTAGACCCCATCATGTTCCCAAATATCATTTTGGGGAATACAATGATGTTATAGCCATCCTTTCACTTAGGGTTGCGAAGTGTGTGTTGGAAAATACCTGGAGACTTGCGGGTGGGGGGGGGGCAGTTAGGGTGCAGGAGCAGGTGAGGTTTGGGGAGGGGAAGGGCCTCAGCACAGTACAATGCCCTAGAGTTCACCCTTCAAAACAGCCATTTTCTCCAAGGGAGCAGATCTCTGCCAGCTGAAGATCAGCGGTAAAAGTGGGAGATCTCCAGGCCCCACTTGGAGTGTGGCAACCCTACTTTTCCTGGTATGAGAGTGTCAAGTCTGTCTATAACTCTGGCTCAACCATTGAGCATTCTGGGTAAAACCAAAGTGTAACCAAATGCTGCTAGCAAACTCCTCACAACCCCCTCTCTTCCAGTAGAGTGTGTTCCTGCTTTGAAATGGAAACGTGTGAAAAGGCTTATCTGTGCCTTCTCAGCTCAGGCTCAAGGAAGGGAGGAAGAAGCCTAGAATCATCAAGGCCATTTGAGCCTCTAATCAACATGAGAATATATTTGTAACATATGTGTGAATGCTCCCTGCACAATCCCCCCTCCCGTAGGAATCCCTTTGAAGTACCCCTTATATGCAATGTATCTACTGTATGGTTTTAGTCTTTTCAAGCCTTGGCTTAGGCCACAAGTATTCAATATCAATAAAATAGTTTCTTTGTACCTACATCGACACATCATTGAATCTGCAGACTTGACAGAGAGGGCGCCTGGCAAGGCCTTCATGAGGACATTGCTGTACTTACCTGCAGCAAGGGGTGGGGACACCAAGAGCCATCATGGGAAGATCCAAAAACCCAGTTTCTCAATCATCTCCTCTCCACTTTCAGAGTTTGCTCTGTCATTGTTAGATGAAACCACTGTAAACAAACTTTCTCAAGGTATTTCTTTCCATTAGTACCATGCCCATCATGAAAAAGTATACATTCCAGTACTTCATAGTTTTCCTATTGCTTGCCTCTGCATAGTGACCTTGTCTCCTGTCCAAGGACTGACCTGGGCTGGGATCTGACCATACTGGGATCTCTCTCTCTCTCTCTCTCTGTACTAAGCTGAAGTACTAGAGGCTATTATTGGCTAAGACACAGAGCTCTTAAATTGGGGATAAAGACAGCTTGTTTGAGAGAAAATCGCCTCAGGATGACTGTTAGCAGCGGCTTTTCTACCGAGAGAAAAGATTTAAACATCTATAACGCGAGGTGGCCAACCTAAGACCCTCTCTCTTAACAACGTCGTGGTGATTTAGTCAAGGGGATTAAATGTAAGACACAGGCATAAAGTTGATGAAGATCTCTCCATTCAAGATGCTTACTGTATACGCCATGCGAAGGCCAAAAGGGTTCAGTATTTCAGGAGAGAGAGAGAGAGAGAGCTTTTCAAGATGGCAAGTGCCTTAGATGAAAAACATCTTTGCAACTTCAGCTTCACAAACTCGCTCTCTTGCAAAGGACTGGGGAAATATTTCCCTGCAAGGTTTAGTGTTGGGTTGCCATCTTTGGGTTGGGAAATACCTGGAAATTTTGGGGGTGGAGCAGGAGGAGGGAGAAGTTGGGAGTGGAGCAAAACATAAATGAAGTATAATGAACAAATGGTCATTTTCTCCGGGGGAACTGATCCTGGCCATCTGGAGAGCAGTCATGATCCCAGGAGATCCCCAGCCACCATCTGGAAGTTGGCAATCATAGTTTAGGAGAAGGACTTGCTTTTTGTGGATGGGGAAATGACGGAACAGAACAACTTGAGCTGGACATGTCAGAATCCCATCCACCTGGGCCAGCTGTCAGAACAGGGAGATGTAAAACCAAAGAGAGCTGGGCATGCAGTCAGTACTTTTGTTGTGTTGTTTGTTTCTAATGAACTTCTTAAAACACACACACACACACTTCCCTATGAAGAAAGGTTAAAACGCTTGGGGCTCTTTAGCTTGGAGAAACATCTACTGCGGGGTGACATGATAGAGGTTTACAAGATTATGCATGGGATGGAGAAAGTAGAGAAAGAAATCCTGTTCTCCCTTTCTCACAATACAAGAACTCATGGGCATTCGATGAAATTCCTGAGCAGTTGGGTTAAAATGGATAAAAGGAAGTACTTCTTCGCCCAATGGGTGATTAACATGTGGAATTCACTGCCACAGGAGGTGGTGGTGGCTACAAACATAGCCAGCTTTAAGAGGGGACTGGATAAAAATATGGAGCAGAGATCCATCAGTAGCTGTTAGCCACAGTGTGTGTATGTATGTATGTATGTATAAATATATATATATATATATATATATATATATATATATATATATATATATATATATATATATATATATGTGTGTGTGTGTGTGTGTGTGTGTGTGTGTGTGTATGCGCACACACACACACATATACTGTGTGTGTGTGTATATATATATATATGTGTGTGTGTATACACATACATACACACACACACATATTGGCCACTGTGTGACACAGAGTGTTGGACTGGATGGGCCATTGGCCTGATCCAACATGGCTTCTGTTATGTTCTTATGTTCAAGATAGCACCCTTGGGGGGCATGTACTCAGAAGTACCCTATCTATATTTCTCTTTTAAAAACCCTACTTCCTGTTAGAAGGAAAAGGCAGTAATCACACCCTCTGAAATAAATTTCCCTCAGGCTTCCCTTATGGCATTGTACCCCATTTATTCCTCTCCTCTTCCAACCCCTCTCTTTTCCTGCTCCACCCCCAAAATCTCCAGATATTTTTTAACCAATGTTCCCTCTAAGCTGCAGAGTCTTGCAAACAAAAATTCTACTTTGTGAGCTACTGGTATTAAAGTTGTGAGCTCCTGCATAAATTATTGTGTTCTGGGGTCCTCCTTCCTGAGCTAAGACAAAACTGTGTGAGCTGGAGGCTAAAAAAACAATAACTCAGCTTAGCGGGAACCCTGTTCCCAACCCGAAGATGGTAACCCAAAATTGAGAGCCAGTTTGGTGTAGTTAGGCTTCCCAATCTCCAGGTCCCAGCGGGGGATCCCCCGGTTTTACAGGCTTCCCCCCTCCCCCAGACAGCTGGCCAGCGGGGGAAGCCCCTCCCCCACGGTCATTATGCACCTCCATGAACGATTCCCATAGGGAATGATGGGAAATTGATCCGTGAGTATCGGGGGCTCTGGGGGGGGCTGTTTTTTGAGCTAGAGGTGCCACATTTTTAGTATAGCATCTATTGTCTTTCCCCAAAATACCTCCCAAGTTTCAAAATGATTGGACCAGGGGGTCCAATTCTATGAGCCCCAAAAGAAGGTGCCCCTATCCATTATTTTCTATGGAAGGAAGGCATTTTAAAAGGTGTGCTGTCCCTTTAAATGTGATGGCCAGACCTCCCTTTGGAGTTCAATTATGCTTGTCACAGCCTTGTTCCTGGCTCCACCCCAAAGTCTCCTGGCTCCACCCCCAAAGTCTCCAGATATTTCTTGAATTGGACTTGGCAACCCTAGGTGTAGTGGTTAAGTGCACCGACTCTGATCTGGGAAACCAGTTTTGATTCCCCACTCCTCCTTCACATGCACCTGCTGGGTGACCTTGAGTCAGCCACAGTTCTTGAAAGAGCTATTTTCTCAAGAGCAGTTCTTGAAAGAGCTCTCTCAGCCCCACCTACCTTACAGGGTGTGTGTTGTGGGGAAAGGAAGGGAAAGGAGATTGTAAATCGCTCTGAGACGCCGAGTAAAAGGTGGGATATAAATCCAATCTCCTCCTCCTCCTCCTTTTCAAGGACCTGAACAAGAACAGAACAACTAGAGTTAGACATGACAGGCTTCCATCCTCTGGGGCCAGCTGTAGGCTTCCCAACCCTCCCGCCCTGGCGGGGGACCCCAGGATTTCCACCCTCTTCCCCCGCTCCCCAAAAAAATGAAAGCGGGGGGAGAGGGGGGAAACAACGCCGGGGAGCATGGTGAGTCGCCCGGAGGCCGCCGCGCCGCACCGCTGCCGCCCCCTCCCCACCCATCGCAGTTGCTCCTCCGAGATGGGCCCAGGCTGAACCCATCTCGGAGGAGCAGCCAAGAGATGGCAGCAGCGCAGGGGAGGGCGAGGCAGGCCAGGAGCATGGCCTGCGGCTCGCCACGCCCACGGCCCGCCTCCACCCCCCCTCCGCTTCCACCCCAGAGGCGGAGAGGGCGAGGCCGCCGCGCCGCTGCCGCCTCTTCTCCGCTCACCGTGGCTGCTCCTCCGAGATGGGCTCAGGCTGAGCCCATCTCGGAGGAGCAGCACGGCGAGCGGAGAAGAGGCGGCAGCTGCGGGGCGGCTCGCCACACTCCCCGGCGCCGTTTCCCCCCTCCCCCTAGCTCCACCCCAGTGTCTCCTGGCTCTACCCCCAAAGTCTCCTGGCTCCACCCCCAAAGTCCCCAGATATTTTTGGGGTTCGACTTGGCAACCCTAGCCAGCTGTCAGTACTTGATGTTTGTGAAATAAAAGAGTTTTTTGTACACCCATAGAGTAGCCAACCTCTACGTGGGACCTGGATATCTCCAGCTATTTCAACTGATCTCCATACAGCTAGGGTTGCCAATTACCCAGTGGAAGCAGGCCATTCCCCATTTTTGCAGGCTCCTGCAATCCCCTCCTCCAAGGGATCGATTTGAAGCTGATTTTAACCATAGAGTTTTGCCCCAAAACCAGAGTGTTGCCCCCAACCTCACCAACGTGCCCATGTCAATTCCAGGTGATGAAGGCACATCGAGTGCAACTTTGCTGTTTGGAAGAGGAAATGGGGGAGAGATCACTTCCTGCTCCCCCCATCCCCCTGCCCACAGGTGGTCCAGACCTTGTAACCCTACATGAAACAGAGGCCCCTCCCCTCCGCAAACCCTCCCCTCTCCCAGATCCACCCCCAAAGTCTCCAGGTATTTCCCAACCCAGACCTGGCAACCTCAGCTAGCAGCCTGCAGGAGTGCAGGGCCTACTAAGAATCTGCAGAGCCAAGCCAGGACAACCTTGGCTGAGAGCTCTAGAAACATCTTAGTTAAGGATAGTTATTCCTTATTCCAAGAGGCAAATTCCAATAGCCCCACAGATACTAATAAAGATGCCTTCAGCCTAAGGGAACGGAGTATTTGTTGCTTTCTCTACTACACAAAAGCAGCTTTGGAGGGTGCGCTCTGTGGCATTGCGCCATGCCAAAATCCCTCTCCTCCCTAAACCCCACCCTCCCCAGGATCCACCCCCATAACGTCAGGTATTCTCCCACCTGGAGCTGGGAACCTTAAAAAATCCTGTATTTTGCATTTTGTGCAGAAAAGTGTCTGGAAAGAGAGAGAGCACATGTGTATGTGTGTGTGAGAGAGAGAGAGCACTTTTTTTTTTTTTTGCAATGGCTCCTGGGAAGGAAGAGGAAGACCTGAAAACTTTGACCTTGCCCACATTGTTTGCCAAGGTGCCTTTCTAGGGGTAATCTGTTCACTCGGTTTAAAGATTTGTGAGCTGACCATGGCTGTGTCGTTGGTAGGTTCTGTGTCATTGGTAGGTTCCGTGAGAGAGGCACAAGAAAACATTGGCCATTGGCTGTAGCCATCAAGTACATCTCAGAAGTTCTTTTTGTTGTGCACTCTCTCCTTCACTGTGAATGAAAAAGTGTTTTTTTTTTTTAAACAAACAGAAACTGTAATCTGTTGACAAACTGCAACTTGTGGCAGTTTATCTGGGGAAGTGCAAAAAATGTATGTAAAACTTCAGAGCTGTTTATCTGGGACTGATCAAAAGTTAAAAGCTAGTGATCTTGAGAACACGTTTAGGAGGTGAAGACACCGTATGGAAAGCTCAGCTTGTCTTTCATCAAATCATGCAAAACAGAAGGGGGCATTTTGATAAAGGTATAATATGATATATATGGTGTGTATGTATGTGTGTGTGTGTATACACACACACACACCATATTATACCTTTATAAGGGTGTAATATGCAATGGTTCAGAAAAGTCCTGTTCACTTGCACAGTTGAGTCTTATACCATTTTTGCACACAGCTTACCACGTGGTCACGTTCCTGCTCTCTCCGCAGCATCTGTCAGATTTCCCACTATCTGCGCTGGAGTTACAGGAAGTGCCGCGGCTTTTGTGTGGCAAATGTAAACTGGGTTTTAGCGGTTTACGTTTGCTACGTAAAAGCCGCGGCACTTCCTGTAACTTCAGCACAGATACTGGGAAATCCGACGGACGCTGCGGAGAGAACAGGAATGTGACCGTGTGGTAAGCTGTGTGTGAAAACGGTCTGACTCTTTGCGACCCTATGGACCAAGTCACACCAGTCCCTCCTATACTACTGCATATATTATCACCGGGTAGCTTCATTGGTCTGCAGTAGAACATTAAGATAAAAGGAACTTTGATTCTTGATAGGTCGCATCTCAAATTTTTATTGGTCTGTAAAGGGATACTGCACTCAAATCTAGCTGTGTATATCTTTGTATAATCTAGCACGATCTCTTGCTGTCTGTAGACCCACATGGGCCGTTGTGTTGGTCTGGAGTAATAGAATAAAGTTGGAGTCCAGTAGCTTAGATTCTCAATAAAACTTTGTTGGTCTTTAAGGTGCTACTGGACTCCAACTTTATTCTGTTGCTGTACATATTATCTAGAGCTTGCGGAATTATGTTTTCACTTATAAAATGCCATTTTCTGCATTGTTTAACATGTCATGTTTAACTTATGCTTTGTTTCAGATTTCTGCAGCCCTAGTCCTACTGAATAGGAGCCTCGTGATGCAGAGTGCAGTGTAAGCTCTGCTCATGACCTGAGCATGATCCCGGCGGAAGCTGGGTTCAGGTAGCTGGCTCAAGGTTGACTCAGCCTTCCAGCCTTCCGAGGTTGGTCAAATGAGTCCCCAGCTTGCTGGGGGGAAAGTGTAGATGACTGGGGAAGGCAATGGCAAACCACCTCATAAAAAGTCTGCCATGAAAATGCCGTGATGCTACGTCACCCCAGAGTCGGAAACGAATGCTTCCAGGATGTCTCATCCTATTGATTTGCCTGCCCCAGCCAGGATGACCAAGGCTCACCTGATCTCATCAGATCTCAGAAGGTAAGCTGCGCTGGCCCCGGTTGGTGCTTGGATGGGAGACTCCTGAGGAAGTCCGGAAGCAGAGGCAGCCTATGGCAAAGCACCTCTCTTCCTCTCTCGCTTTGAGAACCCCACAGGATTGCCATAAGTCGACTGTGATTTGATGGCACTTTACAAACACACACATTGATTGCCTTACGTTGTGCAATCTGCGTTTGAATCGCACCGCAAATGGTAGAATAGAAATAAAACATAAAGTAAATAAATAAACTTTTAAAAATCCCAACAGCTGCTCTCGCTCATGAGCCAAGCTTTGGATCACCTCATCTCGCCTCTGCCTTTGGAAGCCGACTTGAACGTGTTGCTGCGGCACAGTAGCTGCTGTGGAGCCATTTCCTTTTACACCTACTCAATAAGAGAAATAAATTTCCCCCTGGGTTGTGGATGGTTGGATCAAGTAATTAAATGATACCATATGGCTGTGGAAAACTACAGTTCCCAGAGGGCTGTGCAAAAACGTGCTTGTGTGAACTCCCGCAGATCCAGACAGATTGGCAGCTCTGCATATTGATCAGATGGACACAAACAGCAAATGGTATGATGTGAAAAACTTTACACAGTGTTTATATATGAGTGACTCTTGCTCATTCTTCATTGAAACAATTGGTGGCAGAGTGCGGTAGGAACGGTGGGAAGAAGAAAAAGAAGATACTGGATTTACGGTCACGATCTCCTTTACCTCCCCTCCTCAACAGACACCCTGTGAGATGGGTGGGGCTGAGAGGGCTCTCCTGGAAGCTGCCCTTTCAAGGACAACTCCTATGAGAGCTATGGCTGCCCCAAGGCCATTCCAGCAGCTGCAAGTGGAGGAGTGGGGAATCAAACCCAGTTCTCCCAGATAAGAGTCTGCGCACTTAACCACTACACCAAACTGGAGTGGGAAGGTGTCAAGTCTGCTCTTAACTTTGGTCAGGCCTGCACTCAATCTTTGGTTCAGGAGAGAAGCATCCTGGGTAAAGCCATACTGTATGCCAATGCTGCTAGCTTGAACTCTCCTCACCCCCCTCCTTTCCTTTGTTATGTAGTTTTGCTTTGAAATGGGAATATGTGAAAGAGTTTATCGGGCCTTCTCAGGCTGGGCATCGGGGGAGGTTGGAGCCAAGAGACGCTCAAGGCCAAAGCAGGCCTGAGAACAAAATTGTAACATCAATGTGTGAATGTGCCCTGCTTAGTACCCCTCCCTCAAGAATCCCTTTGAAGTATACCTTATATGCTTGCATTCTATTGTATGATCTTTAGTCTTTCAATCTCCCTGTAGTCGAGAACCATGATATCAATAAACTAGCTACTTTGTTACAACAAAGACTCGTTATTGAATCTGCCGACTTGACAGAAGGGTGATGTGCATCATTTGTGCACATAAAGTAATGTGGCAAACAGGCTTGAACTGCTTGCAAGTGGTCTAAACTTCCTACCAAACAACTGGCTGGGTGCTCGTGAAGCAGGACATCAGGTAGACTTGCAGGTGCTCAAGAGTCCCTAGTTCAAACCAGGCTAGTCTGATCTTGCCAGATCTCAGAAGCTAAACAGGGACAGCCCTGGTTAGTGGTTGGATGGGAGACAGCAAGGAAATCCATGGTTGCTATGCAGAGTTAGGCAATGACTAGCCAGTAGCCGCCTCTGTTCCTCTCTGGCCTTAAAAACCCAACAGCTTTCCACCAGCTTTTCCAGTCTTGAGAGCTCAGCAGGGTCAGCCCTGGTTAGTCCTGAGATGAGAGACCACCAAGGACATCCTGGGTTGCTACGCAGAGGTGAGCCATGGCAAACCACTACTGAAGGGATCCCCTGCTACGGGATTTTTTTAGTTTTTAAGGCACTCCTGGACTCTTGCTCTTTTCTGAAACCACTTCTGTACACCTCTTGCCTTGAAAACCCTAGCCTGCTCACCGTAAATAAAAGCTGTGGCTTGATGACACAAAACAAACAGAAAACTTAACTGACATTGCTTCTCTGAAGCTGAGGCAGTGCATCGTTTTAAATGTCAAATCAACCAATATTGCTGTAGCCCAAGTAAATTGAATGCAACTTGCTTTAAAGTTACCCTCTGCGTGATTCACCTGCTCTTTGTAGGTAAAACCTGCAGCTAACTGCTTATCTGCACATTCCATGCTGTTCATACCTTGAAGAAAACTTTGTGGGTCTTAAAGGTGCCACTGAATTCAAACTTCGTTCTGCATATTGTTGGGACTGTGTAATCTACTTAACTTTCAGTTAAACTCTGCTCCTAAAAGGAGGTTGCTGTCCTAATTTCAGCACTAATTTAAGATGGATATTCGGCAGTTTTCCTGCTGAAGAAATTTTTGGTTGATGTACTGATTCAAATAGGCTGCAAGGCATCACTGCTAGTGGGCGGGTTTGGGTTTTTTTTGAGACTGTGTAATTCACATAGGTGTTTTTAGGGGTTTTTTTGTAGCAGGAACTCCTTTGCATATTGGGTCACACACCCCTGATGTAGCCAATCCTCCTGGAGCTTACAGTAGGCCCTGTACTAAGAGCCCTGCAAGCTCTTGGAGGATAGACTACATTATGGGTGTGTGGTCTAATATGCAAAGGAGTTCCTGCTACAAAAAAAGCCCTGGGTGTTTTAGTCCAAGTCTGTAATAATACTGAGTTTGCTGTTTTTTAATCTAACAATGTCTTTCACACGGCGGCTGTTTGCAAGTAGACTTTGGTATTCTTACACAGTAAAAATCCATTTGCAAAGCACATTATTTAGTGTGTGTGAACACACCAATTACTGGTGGTAAGCACAGATGTTGGTATCACTTGGACTAATCATAAGCATTTGGGACAGCTCAAAGATAACCCAGTTTACTTGCCATGTTGATTGAATGTAACTATTGGGGCAAAATACCTGTTGCTTGTGGGGTTTTGATATTGAATCTTCTCAGCAGCCACTCATTTTTCAGTATTGTAATAATTCACTGGAGGTACTCATAACATTATAGACCTGGGACTGAGCATCCCAATTAGAAAGAGCTAAATGTGTTTAAAAGAAATCAGTAGTATCAGTGCATAGCACCCATGGAGGCAGAGTGCTTCAGATGCATATTTGATAAAGATTGCGCCAACAAAGAGGAACAAAAATAAGTCAGAGGAAGAAATGTCTCAAACGGCAGCAGAGCTAGTACAATTGAAGCTCTATTAAGTGAAAGACTTGGTGGCTTAGGCTGCATTGATCTCGTCCAGTCTCAGAAGCTAAGTAGGCCTTGGTTAGGGTTGCCAGCTCTGGGTTGGAAAATACCTAGAGGTTTTGGGGATGGAGTCTGAGGAAAGTAGGGTTTGGAGGGGAGGGACTTCAATAGGGCATTATGCTATACCTTTCAAAGTGGCCATTTGAACATATGAACATATGAAGCTGCCTTCTACTGAATCAGACCCTTGGTCTATCAAAGTCAGTATTGTCTTCTCAGACTGGCAGCGGCTCTCCAGGGTCTCAAGCCGAGGTTTTTCACACCTATTTGCCTGGAACCTTTTTTCAGTGGAGATGCCAGGGATTGAACCTGGGACCTTCTGCTTCCCAAGCAGATGCTCTGCCACTGAGCCACCGTCCCTCCCTATTCAGGTGAACTAATTTCTGCCACCTGGAGATCAGTTGTAATCCCAGGAGATCCCCAGCTACCACCTGGAGGATGGCAACCTTTGCTTGATCAGTATTTGGATGAGAGACCCTCAAGAAAGTCCATGGTTACTCCACGGAGGCAGGCAGTGGCAAATTAGGTGTTTGTCTCTGGCCCTGAAAACCCCAAGAGGTCACTATAAGTCAGCTGTGACTTTACAGTACTTTTCACCACAAAATGAAACATAACTGATGCAAATAGAATCATAAACTCATAGAGCTGGAAGAGACCTCCAGGGTCATCTAGTCCAACCCCCTGTACAATGCAGGAAACTTGTAAATACCTCCCCCTAAATTCATACCTCCCCCCAAATAGTCAAAGATGAAGACGAGAGAAAAGAATTGGAGAAACTGAAAAACTGCTAGAGGAAAGAGGAGGACCTACAGCGGGACAATGCAAACACATCAGGTTGAGGGGTGGGGTGGGTAGAAACCAAGAGGATCAGAATGTGCCTGCTCTGATCTCCTACAGTCTCCCAGCTCCCTGGAGGGCTTTTCTTTGACTCTCAGGGCAGCTTGCCTCCACAACCACCAGGGCTTCCCTTCCAAGTTCAGAGGCCTTCTCAGTGTCTCCCACTGCCCAGTGCCTGGTAACCATGGCGACAGATTACTGCCCTGGGTGCCTTTGGAGGAATAGCCCCTTGCCAACTGCCCACCTGCCCCCCTCCTGTCTCCCCTCTTCAGATGGCATGTTGGAGATGGTGGAGGTCTATGTGGTACGGAGAATCGCTCCCAGCATCCAAAGTTATAAAGTATTTATTAAAAAGAAAAAGTTTACAAGCCTGCTTGTAGCACAGTGCTAGACCGAGCAAGAAATAAAAAATAAATTGATAAAGATGCAAATCTTCTGTCTCTTCAGCTCTCCAGGAAAGCACATGGTCAAAATGGCTGCCTACTCCAGAGGAGAGTTCTGCTTGTACCCATGGTCACAGCACCCAAGGAAAAGGGAATGCCTTCCTCTTTCCAGGAGATTTTGTCATCTCTGGTGCTCCACTCACTTCACCCCAGTCAGCCCAGGTCAAAGAAGCTTTTCCTGTGTCTCAAAAAAAGGTTCCTTTCTCAAGCCTCTCTAGAATTTGACACCCCTAACTTTCTGCTCCCCAACTGAAGAAGGTGGGGAGAAGGTGGGAGCTTGATGATTCCTTTTGTCTAGCCTATTAGCATTTGAATGGAGGTGGGCTAAGCTACAAGCAAACTCTGCCTAAAGAAAAAAAACCCTCTTAAGGTAAATTTAGGTAAAGGTAAATTTATTTTTGTATCCCGCCCTCCCCCGCCAAAGGCAGGCTCAGGGCGGCTTAAAACACAAATACCAGCTTCTAAGGAGAAAATGCATTTCTTCACCTCCATCAAACAACTACTCCATCAAACAACTACTAGTTAAACAAAGACTTCAAGACGATAAAATAGTTAAATTTGAGGGTTGGCATTGAAGAAACAGAGCATGCAATCGGATGCTACAATCTAAAATTAAGTGGCAACCTTGAAAGCAAAGAAAATGCTTATGATTTATAGACCTTTTCCATAGTAGCAGTTGCTCTGCCTGCATCTTCCTGATCTTGTTTTTTAAAGATCAGGAAGACTGGTGTGTGTGGGGGGGAATTGGAGGGAGATGTAAGTCAAAATGTACCTGCACAGCCGCTGGTGGGGAATCGATTGTTTGAGCCAGGGAAAGCAGAAGCCAAAGGGCAGACTACTGCTACTGTGGAAAAGGTCATAGTGTACTGGGAAACGGTTTGGTGACCTATTTGAATTCATGACAAAAAGTACTGCGCATCCAAGGTGCCTGTAGAATTAATTTGTAAGTAGCTGGATGGCTAAACCACCACAGATGTTATTGTACAGTTCCTGAACCGGAAAATTAAAGAAGCTAACTTTGTTAACAGTGAAATACTTTCAAAGTGGAGAGCTCGTATGCAGTTTTCATCTGATTTTATCCATGCAGAGAAACAGATCGTTGAAAAATCCCAGAGAAAACAGAATAACAAAAGTATATGAGCAATACCATTTAAATTACTAATGAATCTGAAAGAAGAGTAGCTGTTAGAAGATACTGTAGAGGAAGCTGGACAGATGTTGGTTGGTTAGAGCTATACTGACATTCATCTCAAGCAAATGTTTAAAAGCCCCGTTCCATTTCTTTTTTTCTCTTCAGATTATTTTTTCCTTGAATTGTTTCCTATTCTTCCCTATGTACTAAGTACAGGACAGAAAGTAGTCTCAGTAAATATTAAAGGAATGTACTCTGGCAGCAGATGGAAGAAACTGAGAATTTTGTTGAGGAGATAAGAGACAAAATTTTATTGCAGGAGATGCATTCAAAGATGAGATAAGCTGTTTGGAGAATCTTCAATTAAGTGAATTTATTCGTTTTGTGGTAAGGAGTAATGATATTGTATAAGAACAAGTCCCCCTTTTGCGATCTGAAGTTGAGTGATATATTTTCTGCAAGGGATCTTTTTCTTTGACTATGAACTCATGATTGCTAGTAGTTCTGTTCTTCATATTATATATTACAAAAAACATTGGATCATATTCTAGAAGTGGAGGTACTTGTTGAAGTGAGTGACTGTGCATGCTTGCATGATGTGTGTGTGTATTACATCACTCTAAGTATGCATAGGTGCTACCTCCTTTAATGGGATGCCTCTCTTTGCCTTGACCTGGGAGCTACCCTCTGATCCCTCTTCTCTTTCTTGCTTTGTCCCCTCCCTCTCTCTACATGGCCTTCCATGGAGACACGTGTCTCCGCAGGTCTCTCCTGCATATGCCCTCATACCCCTGCACACATAATGATGGACAAGTGGTCATTTGTGACAAGGAAAGTCCTCTTCAGATTAGTCCTCTTCTGTCTCTCTCTCTCTGTCTCTCTCCCCTTTTGACTGCAACCAGTCAAATGTGAACTGGGTCTACTAGAATAGACTGTGAATGTGAACTGGGTCTACTAGAATAAATGTCAATTTACCTTTTTGACAATATACTCCTTGAGAGATTTATTTACTGCACTCAGAATCACGCTTCTAGGAGTGGGCAAAACTCTGTTATATTAGCCAACTATTCCAATACTTGGAGGAGAGAATTTGAATCAAGTGGTAAAACATTGACAGAATGTCTGAACATGACGTTAAGCAGATGTCAGGTGACTGATGTATAATGAAGATTATGGGTTAGATCCATGAATTTGGAAAGCACTTTCCATTTATGAAAAGAGTATTTTACATTTGGGGCTGGAACTCTGCATTAGGAAAGTTAAACTAACTTAAAAACTTAAAACTTAAAAAGTCAATGCCACCACATTTTGACTCCTCTGTGCTGTTTGTATTTTTTAATTCATTATTTTATTATGCCATTAAAGGTTTTTTGAAACTTAAACTAAATCCAAAGATACACTTGCATAAGACGCTGCGCAATAGCTTATGCAGCCTTTTGCCAAAACAGAAGTTGGGGAGGGACGGTGGCTCAGTGGTAGAGCATCTGCTTGGTAAGCAGAAGGTCCCAGGTTCAGTCCCTGGCATCTCCAAAAAAGGGTCCAGGCAAATAGGTGTGAAAATCCTCAGCTTGAGCCCCTGGAGAGACGCTGCCAGTCTGAGAAGACAATACTGACTTTGATGGACCAAGGGTCTGATTCAGTATAAGGCAGCTTCATATGTTCATATGTTCATCAAGTAATTTTTAAAAATTTCACCCTTCCTTTAATGAGGTCCAAGTTGTATCTTCAGGAGTTTAGCCTGACAAGAACCCTGACCAATCCAGATCAGGGCAAAGAAACTCTGACAGATTTCTCACTAGCATTGCTCTGCCCTCAGCCCCCCCACCCCACCCCACCGCAAGCGATAGATTTCTCAGCATTTTGACTCGGGGTTCAAACTAACCTAACTAACCAGCATTTTGACTCAGTTCCCTGTGTGGTTTTGTGATGCTGTCTTTAAGGATTTCAGTGCCATGTGCAGAACTGGAAGGAGCCCCATGTCAAAATGCTCCCATAGAGCAACTGGTGGGCAATTGATCCCTTGTGCTGGGGGGGGGGGGACAGAAACGTGGGGGTGGAGCAATGCTAGTGAGAAACTGGTACCTTACTCTGGCTGGATTCAGATGGGCAGGACACAGTGGCTGCCTCTCAGCTTAAAAAAACCCCAAACTGACACAGTTTGAGGGCCACGAGAAGACAGTGCACGCCTGTCTGCTGAGAGAGGCACGGGCGGCACAACACCAGAGGAGCAGTCACACTGCTCATTGCTTGCAAGGCACTTGCATGGTGCGCCCTGGCCATTCAGATGGGCCATGCTTGTACTTCAGCAGTTTTTGACGTGGAGCTGAGGCAGCAGGAGATGAGGTGGGTGAGCTTCCAGCTTGGGGCCTGGATGTGCATATGTAAACACAACTTCTAAATCCAGGTGTGAGGGATGGCTGTGTTGGGCCAAATTCTCTTCTCTTCTCTTCTCCCCTCCCTTCCTTTCCCTTCCCTTCCCTCATTCATCTCCCTCAACCTGCATTTGGTTAATTTTTTCCTGAACAGCATGCGGATGATAATGAATAAGAATCTCATCTATCTCTGCGTCAGAAAGAGTTACACCTGCTATATTTCTGTCTGTTCTTTCTCATTTTATACCCTATAACTTGGGTTGCCAAGTAATAACCTGAAGGTTTCCCCTGTGTGTTTAAAACAGCTCCAGAGTTGGGAGACCAGGCCCCCTGCGACCATCCCCCGCTCTTCTGTCTGCTCCCTCCAGTCATGCTGGCTCTCCTGCTCACTACAACTTGGGCTGGATAAAAGGATCAGGGATTGGGGTGGCAGACATGACCAATGTTCCCTCTAAGCTGCAGAGTCTGGTGAGCAAAAAATTCTACTTTGTGAGCTACTTGTATTAAAGTTGTGAGCTACTGGCAGGCATTAAAGTTGGGACCTCCTGCATAAATTAGTGTGCTCTGGGGTCATACTTCCTGAGATAAGACAAAAATGTGTGAGCTAGAGGATAAAAATCTGTGAGCTAGCTCATGCCAACTCAGCTTAGAGAGAACACTGGACATGACCACTGGTTCATATTCTGATTTTCTAGTAGGCTTCCCAAACCCCTGGGTTCGCAGCCTCATCTCCCGCTCTTCAAAAATTGGGAAGCGGGGGGTGGGGGTGGAGGGGGGGGGAGAACATACCTGTAGGCTTCATGTTATTATAGAGCTCCTGAGCCGTTTGTAAAATGTATGCCCCTTTAAGGCTGGGCAGGAAGCAGGAAAGGCTTGGGAGAACGGCCCCTCCCTCCCTTTCTTTTGCTTTCGTTTTCACAGCAAGAGTTCTCCGGAAGAAGATCTGGTAAGTATTTGTGTGTGAGAGAGAAGGAGGGGGCAGGGGATTCCCTGGCTTGGAGGCCCTCCCCCCTTTAGAAAGCGTGGTGGGGGGAGGGAAATGTCTACTGGGCACTCTATTATTCCCTATGGAGAACGATTCCCATAGGGAATAATAGGGAATTCATCCATGGGTATTGGGGGCTCTGGGGGGGTCTATTTTTGAGGTAGAGGCACCAAATTTTTAGTATAGCATCTAGTGCTTCTCCCCAAAATACCCCCCAAGTTTCAAAATGATTGGACCAGAGGGTCCAATTCTATGAGCCCCAAAAGATGGTGCCCCTATCCTTCATTATTTCCTATGGAAGAAAGGCATTTTAAAAGGTGTGCTGTCCCTTTAAATGTGATGGCCAGAACTCCATTGGAGTTCAATTATGCTTGTCACATCCTTGTTCTTGGCTCCACCCCCAATGTCTCCTGGCTCCACCCCCAAAGTCCCCAGATTTTTCTCTAATTGGACTTGGCAACCCTATTTTCTAGGGATGGCAGCCTCCAGGGGAAGCCTGGGGGTCCCCCAGAATTGCAGCTCCTCTCTGCACTACAGAGATCAGTTTCCTCTGACGACAATGGCTGATTTGGAGGGTTTGGCCTCGTACCCCACTGAGGCCCTGTCCTGCCTCGGCTCCATTCTCAAGCCGGTGGCTAGGGGAAACTTGGCAACCTTATTTTGTAGGTATAGGAAAAATCTCCATTCTTCAATCTAGTAATCCTGACGAGGGGTGGCAACTTTTTTATTCACCCTATTTTTGCATTTTCAGGACCTGTAAAACTGACCTTTTCCGGCAAGCCTACAGTAACTAATGCGGGAGGAGCTGCCGCTGTTATGTTGCTGAATTCTACCATCCATCTATAAGACACCTAATAGAGCAATTACAGAGAACTAAGAACTAAAATGAAGCTGGACCACCTATGTAGGAAATTTTATAGCACCATTGTTAAGTTTAAATTATAAATTGTTTATGTGTTTTGATTTTATAAGTATAAGGTATTGTTATTGCTGCATTATGACTGTGAGCCGCCCAGAGTCCGCATGTGGAGTGAGCGGCATATAAATGTAAAGTATATAAAAGAAATAAATTTTAAAAAGCAATTAAAAATACAAAAATAAGAATATTATAGCATTGGGAAAAAGTGCAGAAAAGGGCAACTAGAATGATTAAAGGTTTGGAACACTTTCCCTATGAAGAAAGATTAAAACGCCTGGGGCTGTTTAGCTTGGAGAAACGTCGACTGCGGGGTGACATGAGAGAGGTTGACAAGATAATGCTTGGGATGGAGAAAGTAGAGAAAGATGTACTTTTCTCCCTTTCTCACAATACAAGAACTCGTGGGCATTCGATGAAATTGCTGAGCAGTCAGGTTAAAATGGATAAAAGGAAGTACTTCTTCATCCAAAGGGTGATTAACATGTGGAATTCACTGCCACAGGAGGTGACGGCAGCTACAAGCATAGCCAGCTTCAAGAGGAGATTGGATAAAAATATGGAGCAGAGGTCCATCAGTGGCTATTAGCCATAGCATATATATATATATGTGTGTGTGTGTGTACACACATACATATATTGGCCACTGTGTGACACAGAGTGTTGGACTGGATGGGCCATTGGCCTGATCCAACATGGCTTCTCTTATGTTCTTAATAAGAAAGGTTAGTTTCCCAATCCCTTTATTTTCTAAGCCAGGCAAAGCAGCGGCTGCTTAATTTTGGGGTATCCTTTGTTCTTAAAAACACTGAAGCAGAGCTGGAAAAACAAAACAAAAATGAGGTCTCTTACCGAGGCATGGTTCTGAAATCTCTGGAGCGTTGGCTCTAAGCAGACTCTGATGTCAGTGTTAGGCTTCCCTTGGCCTGTCTAGTTTTTGTAGCCTCTCTTATTCATAATAGAAAAGCAATGGACCAATAATTGTTTACGGCTGGATTACAGCACTCCTGTGATGAAAACATCATTTCAGAATGTGCCATATTCTCCAGCCGTTTGGAAACTGGTCTCTCTAGTGTGCTTAGAGCATTCTCACACCAAGGATCATTGCCCAGATTTCTCCTCTCCCCCAGGGCTACACCTCCCTAAAATTTCTTCTCTTACAATTGTAAGATGTATTAAATTATTCCCTCAGCAGCCTGTGCTTCTCAACCAGGTGTATGAGGACAGCTGGCCATACCAGGCTCAATTCCAAGGGAGGCGTGATAGAACTGGATGCCACGGGTTGGATTGCTCTTGCTAGAGAAGGGCTAACCACACACACCATAGCCGTGCTCAGAAGTTGCATTTCAGGGCACTGGACTTTTGTGGGCTTCGGCCCTCCGCATTCGGTTTCTTAAAAATCTGGAATGGGATTGCCAGGTCCTGCCTGTCCACCAGTGGGGAATGGGGCAGGCAAGGTTGCCAGACCCAGGCTGGAAAACTCCTGGAGGTTTGGGGATGGAACCTGAGGAGCGGAGGGATCTCTTCAGGGTACAGTGCCACAGAGTCCCCCCCTCCCAAGCATCCATTTTCTCCAGGGGAACTGATCTCTGAAGACTGGAGATGAAGGTGGTATTCCTAATCTGGAATTCCCCAAATGGAAAACTGGTCTTCCAAATGCCTTTTGGGAACAGTTCCGTGGTTTTCAGAATTCTTTGGGATTACAGAATCGCATTCCATAAATAGCCTTGTAGTTTAGGGCGAGTGGGAGGGCTGTGAAAACACAGCCAAGCAAAGGAGGAAGAGTAGGGTTGCCAATTTTGGGTTGGGAGATACCTGATATTTGAGGGCGGAGCCTGGGGAGGGAGGGGCTTGTGGGATGGGCAGGACTTCTGTGGGGTACAATGCAACAGAGTCCACTCTCCGAAGCAGCCATTTTCTTCTGGGGAGCTGATCTGTGTTGCCTGAAGATCAATTCCAGGAGCTCTCCAAGCCTCATCTGGAGGCTAGCAATCCTAGCATGTCACCAGTGTTGCTATGTCACTTTTGAGCACAACCTGGATGCGACTATGAGTAGCTCTAGGAATCACTGGAAACTCTATGGTTTTACTGTAGACTTTCTGGTGATTCCTAGAACTACTTTTTGTCACTTTCTGGTTACATCTGGAAATGCCATAACAAAATCAGCAATGCCATGCCCAGACTGCATGTCCCTGCAATTAGACCTCTTGCCAGGCCTGCCCCAGAACCAGTGGGCCTGGTTCAGAGATGCCATTGGATAACATGGAGGAAAGAGTTGCACATGTGATTGAGCCAAAGACAAAATTACACGTATAGAACTTCTCTATCACCCGGAACACACTGCTTTTCAATGGAGCCCCTTCACAGATGGTGGTATCTAGGGCATACTGAGTTAGTGATCCTTCGCTCTGCACATCAAACTGCCATTCCTAGAGTTCCCCGAGGAGCGGGAATGACTATTAAATCAATTTAAGTCTGTGATATAGATATGGCCACAGAGGAGCAGTAATCAAACTGATTTGGAAGTAAATTGCACAGAAATCAATGGGACACTTCCAAACAAATGTGTTTAGGGTTGCAGAGCATGCCGTCTCTGGCACATAAACCCATCTTAAACAGTTCAGCGTGTGAAATTTAGAAGCCGGTTTTAAATATGAGCGGCAGTAAAACATTTTGCTCCAGGGAGAGGGTGGTCGCTGAGTTATGAGGAGTCACTATAGGATGCCTTAAAAAAGCTTTTATGAAAATTAAATGTTGATATTTATGTCCTTAATATGTTGAAGAATCGTCAAGTTGTTTGACATAGATGTGCCCATTAAGAAAATGTATTGAGAGGGTGAAATCCATCAATGTTCATTTGATACAAGTGTCAATAGTAGATACTCGTAAATTCCTCTCATCTCTGGTCCTGCCGCACAGCAGGCGGCAAATGCAGCATCCAGCATCCTCTTTTCTGGCCTTCGGTTCAGGCAATCAAGGGGCACTCCCCCCCCCTCCACTCATAACAGGCCTTGAGTAATTCTGCCAACTTCAGTGGAATTGTATTGGTGGGTCTCAGATCAATATCTGTCCCCAGAACGGTAGCGAAAGGTGATTTTCCATTGCTAGATGTGCAAAGCGAAAGGGGTCAGGCCGGGAGCAGCGGTCTCCAGAGAGAAAGCAAGGAGCACAAACAAGAGGGGAGAAGTGCTCCATCAAGGCCGGAGCATTTCAGGTGGCAGATCAATTTGCTGAGTGCTGGCGCCATTGGAAGCTGGCAGCAGCTTTAGCCAAGGAGGTGCCTGTTCCGCGGTGTGAACATCAAGACCTTCTCTCCAGACATCTGTGTTTATTGCTCAGGCCAGCTGTTCACAGTCCCAGACAAGAGACGCCTCCATTTTAACCTTAAACTGTGCCCAATATGAAGCAGAAAACCCATACATTTCTGTACTCTCTGGTGGCAAGCCTAAGAATACGTTCCTGGGAGCACGCCCCACTGAATATAATGGGTCTTCCCTCTGAAGAGACCTGCATAGGAGTGTGACCACTGCAGGATTCCCACTCTCCAAGTAGGGCTGGAAAATCTCCCAGTATTATACCTGCTCTCCAAGGGACAGAGCTCAGGTCTGCTGGAGAAAATGGAGGGTGGACTCCAGGGCATGACATTATGGAGGCCCCTCCCCTCACCAGTAAGATTCCCATTCCCCCAATGGGGTGGAATTCTGCCCGCTTTCAGGGCCTCCAATCCACTGGCACGCAGCAGGCAGGCGGGGGAGCCTGTCCTCAAGAGCTCGGTCGCACCTGACATGCCCAGTGCGATGATGTCACCTGGAGGTGACCTCACACCAAGCATGTCATCTGGGGGACACTCTATCATTCAGGAAAAGCTCTATGATGACCATGGAGTTTTCCCTGAGATGATAGAGCATCCCGTGTGATGTGCCCAGTGCAATGACATCACTTCCAGGTGACATCATCGCAGCATGCACACTTTGCGTGCATGTCACAAACACCTGACATTAAAACAATCACCCTCCTCCCCCAAGTCCAGTTCAAGAAATATCTGGGGACTTTGGGGGTGGAGCCAGGAGAAATTAGGGGTGGAGCCAAGATCAAGGCTGTGACAAGCATAATTGAACTCCAAAGGGAGTTCTGGCCATCACATTTAAAGGGACGGCACACCTTTTCAATTCCTTCCTTCCATAGGAAATAATGGATAGGGGCACCTTCTTTTGGGGCTCATAGAATTGTACCCCCTGGTCCATTCCTTTTGAAACTTGGGGGGTATTTTGGGGAGAGGCACTGGATGCTATACTGAAAATTTGGTGCCTCTACCCCAAAAAACAGCCCCCCCCAGAGCCCCAGATACCTGCAGATCAATTCTCCATGATTTTCTATGGGAATAAATCTCCATAGGGAATAACAGAGTTCCCAGTAGACATTTCCCTCCCCTCCCCCCGCTTTCTGTCGACCCTGAAGCGGGGGGAGGGCCTCTAAACTGGGGGATCCCCTGCCCCCACCTGGGGATTGGCAACCCTACTACCAGGTCCAAATGGTGCACAAACAACTAGGGTTGCCAAGTCCAATTCAAGAAATATCTGGGGACTTTGGGGGTGGAGCCAGGAGACATTGGGGCGGAGTCAGGAACAAGGGTGTGACAAGCATAACTGAACTCCAAGGAAGTTCTGGCCATCGCATTTAAAGGGACAGAACACCTTTTAAAATGTCTTCCTTCCATAGGAAATAATGAAGGATGGGGCACCTTCTTTTGGAGCTCATAGAATTGGACCCCCTTGTCCAATCGTTTTGAAACTTGGGGGGTACTTTGGGGAGCAGCACTAGATACTATACTGAAGTTTTGGTGCCTATATCTCAAAAAACAGCTCCCCCAGAGCCCCCAAAACCTCCAGATCAATTCCCCATTATACCTATGAGAATTGATCTCCACATAGGGGATAATGAAGTGCTCAGCAGATGTTTTCCTCCCCCCTCCATTTCTGGCGACTCTGAAATGAGGGATTGGCCTCTCTACTTATGAGATGCTGCTAACTTCTTCAAAGTAATACAGACACACCATCCCAAGAGGAAGCCTTTCAATTGGAGACTGAAGCCTCGGAGGGGGAAAGTCACATGGTCCTCTGGGGGCGGGGCTTCCCCCCGCCAGCCAGCTGACTGGGGGCAGGAAGGAGCCTGGGAAAACGGAAGAACCCCTGCTGGGACCTGGGGATTGGCAAGCCTACAAACAACTTAAGGGCACACTAGAATAGAGGTAGACCACCAATTGACTGGCGACTATGGGCATGGAGACTTGGCATCACCAGAATGCCACTTCCAAGTGTATTGAAACTGTTTCCCATGTATTACTGAACTGTTCTTTTTATGATGATATTTGTTGTATATACTTGAAAGATATCTTAGCAGATATGTTGGGCTGTGCTGATTCAGGCCAAGTCCACAAACTTTTAAATGACACTTGCGCTGAGGTAACTTTAATGGTGGCTAGATTTCTCCCACTGGCCATGGAAATACGACAGAGAATGGTTCTGGAATGACCACATTTTATTTGTTTTAATTATTTAATTTGGCTAAACCCGACTCATATATATTTTACTTATTTTATGTATTTTAGCTCCCTATGTACTCTATAATTAGGCTTTTATATTATTTATATTGCTATTCTACTGCTAAATCTGTTTTATGCCAATAAAGGCTTGCTATCTGCTATTTGCCACTTCAGGCTTTGAAAGGCAAAGCAGTATTACTCATCGATCAACACTCTCTAGTTTCCCTGGGATTCTGTGGTTGAAAACCATAGAGAGCAGGGAAATTCCTGGACACCAAGACTTCACTTCCAGATCCCTAGCTATTTGTGCCTTCATTGAGCATTGGTGGCGGTGGTGGGGACAGCTCTGGCACGAGGGTTTCTGACCCCCAAGGCTTAACCCTGCCCCACTGCCCCCCGGTGGCCTATAATCACGTGATGACATCACCTGAAAGTGACATCATCACAATGCCGTGCAGCACGCCCCCTGGCCAGCAGCCCTCTCCCACTTTGGAGGGAGATGAGCAGGGGCTGCGGGGGGCAGTGTTTCTTCACTCTGATTGCTCAGAGTGAAGAAACAGTGCCGCCCCTCCCCCCGTGACCCCTGCTCAGCTCCCTCTGAAGTGGGAAGAGGGCTGCTGGGCAGCGGGTGGGGTGTTCTTTCCTTGCTCTGAGCTATCAGAGCGAAGAAAGAAAGCCACACAGTATCAGGGTCAGCGCGAGTGGGGGTGGGGAGGGGCACCTGCCTTGCTGTGAGGTGGCGCCCTAGGCGGCCACCTACTTCACCTACTCCCACATGCTGGCCCTGGGTGCAGGGCTGGTGCTACAGTTCCTGGTGCCCTAGACTCTGCCTCCACACCCACCCCAGGCAGACCCAGAAAGGTGAGGGTGGGACAGGGCAGCAGTGGGCTCCAAGGAATGCACACACTTCCACGTCACCCCACTCTCAGCTTCCCGAGTCTGCGCAGACCTGGAAAGATGAGAGCAGTAAGGCGCGGCATGCTCTCCTCCAAGTCCATCTTCCCTTGCAAAGGAAGGTGGGCTTGGAGAAGATCACGTGCTGTTGTGCCGCCCCACCGCTCTTAGCTTCCTGGGCCTGTAGAGACCCGGGAAGCTGAGGGCGTGGGGGAGGAGTGCCTGGCAGCACCCCTGTAGAAGAAGAAGAGTGCAGATTTATACCCCGCCCTTCTCCCTGAATCAGAGACTCAGAGCGGCTTACAATCTCCTCTATCTTCTCCCCCCACAACAGACACCCTGTGAGGTGGGTGGGGCTGAGAGGGCTCTCGCAGCAGCTGCCCTTTCAAGGACAACCTCTGCCAGAGCTATGGTTGACCCAAGGCCATTCCAGCAGCTGCAAGTGGAAGAATGGGGAATCAAACCCGGTTCTCCTAGATATGAGTCCGCGCACTTCACCACTACACCAAACTGGTGGTCCCTAGGCTGCTGCCAAACTGGCCTACTCCCACACACCAGCCCTGTGGTTGGAGCTGCTCCAACGGTGCTCTCCTGCCACTGAGAACACTCTGTTCAAGCTGCCCAGCGGAGGTGGTCACCATGGGTCTGGAGAGAACCATGACAGTCCTTCCTCTGGAGCTGGGCTCTTCTCCACTTAAGTCAAGATGGTTCCATGGGGTGGAAAGGCCCAACAGTAGAGGGAGGCTGACAGTCACCAGGTGTTCTGGTTGCCAGCTTTGGGTTGGAAGATTCCTGGAGATCTGAGCCTTGAGACTGGGAAGGATGGAATTTGGGAAGGGGGTTTGATGTGATGCCGTAGACGCCAGCCAGCCTCCACAGCTAGAGTTTCCTCCAGGGGAACTGATCTCTGCAGTCTGGAGATGAATTGTAATTCTGAGACCTTGAGGTTGGCAACCCATGTCAATCAACCTTCTACTCAGTCATATTTCCCCCTGGGCTCACCTCCTGGGATAGCTGCTTCAGCCAGTTCTCTGATTATTTATTTAGAGACTGTCTAACTTGCTTTTCAGCTGTTGATGCTCTCTGAATGCAGCACATAAAACAAACACCAAAAAATGCATTAAAACAATACAACCGACTTCTGTGAACAGCTAAACTATGACCTCAGCCAGCAATACACTGGGTACCTCGTCGCCTTAGGCCCAGATGAACATGTGAATATGCACCACAGTAACCCAAGCTGGTGATGTCATGTCATTCCCTGACTTGGATAGCTCAGACTAGCCCCATCTTGTCAAGTCTTGTTAGCTAAGTAGGGTCGGTTCTGGCTAGTATTCGGATGGGCAACCTCCAAGGAATACCAGGGGCATAATGCAGAGGCAGCCAATGACAAACCACCTCTGAAAGGTCAAGGAGATAACACCTACACAACCTTAGAGGGATGTTCTGGGTTGGGAAATATCTGGAGATTTTGGAGGTAAAGCTCGGGGGAGGTACCGTTTGGGGAGAGGGACCTCAGCAAAGTATAATGCCATACAGCCTACCCTATGAAACACCCATTTTCTCTCGGAAAACTGTTCTTGGTTATCTGGAAATCAACTAATAACACGATGAGGTGCTACCTGGAGGTTGGCAGCCTTTCACTCTAACACTATATTGTATTGACTCTTGCGTTGCTGGACTACCGTTTCAAATCCCCACTGCTTTGAGTGGCCCCAATCAGAAAGGAGGGCACAAGTCTGGGTAGCATCTCCATTTTTCTTCTCGAGGAAGCTCTGCTCAGACCTCTGCAAGGTAGGAAATCATCTAACTGGTCTCGGTTAAGTATTTATAAGGCATCTCATCACGTGGGTTGTGTAGACATTTGAATCAGCTTTATTTACAGACTTTGCATCTGCAGTCTTGCTGAATGCAACTGTTCTGGCGCGATGCCTCACAGATATCCTGCATCGGGGAATGTTCATAATGTTGGAAGAATGTTTATGGGGGAGAAGCCGCATTTATATCCCACTGCACAAATACTAATATTTTATTAACTCCTCCCAGGAAAGGGAGATTGAAGGAAGTGGAATGACTTGAAATTAAACTAAGTATTACATAAAGAACCAGAGTTTTAAAAGCTTAAATGGTTATCACTGCATAATAAAAGGCAGAAACTGGGTGGGCCATTGGCCTGATCCAACATGGCTTCTCTTATGTTCTTATTTCACTGCCACAGGAGGTGGCAGCGGCTACAAGCATAGCCAGCTTCAAGAGGGGATTGGATCAACATATGGAGCAGAGGTCCATCAGTGGTAGGCTTGCCAATCCCCAGGGCCCAGCGGGGGTTGTTCCACTTTCGCAGACTGCTTTCCGCCCCCAGTCAGCTGGCCAATGGGGGGAAGCCCCGCCCCCAGAGGATCATGTGACTATCCCCCTCTGGAGGCTTCAGTCTCCGCTTGGAAAGGCTTCCTCTTGGGATGGTGTGTCTGTGTTACTTTGGAGAAGTTGGCAGCAACTCGTGAGTAGAGAGGCCAATCCCTCGCTTCAGAGTTGCCAGAAATGGGGTGGGGAGGGGGGGGAGGGGGGAGGGAAACGTCTGCTGAGCACTTCATTATTCCCTATGCGGAGATCGATTCTCATAGGGTATAATGGGGAATTGATCTGGAGGTTTTGGGGGCTCTGGGAGAGCTGTTTTTTGAGGTAGAGGCACCAAATTTTCAGTACAGTATTTAGTGCCTCTCCCAAAAGTACCCCCCAAGTTTCAAAACGATTGGACTATGGGGTCCAATTCTATGAGCCCCAAAAAGTGACTCTATCCTTCATTATTTCCTATGGAAGGAAGACATTTAAAAAGGTGTGCTGTCCCTTTAAATGTGATGGCCAGAACTCCCTTGGGGTTCAATTATGCTTGCCACACCTTTGTTCCTGGCTCTGCCCCCAATGTCTCCTGGCTCCACCCCCAAAGTCCCCAGATATTTCTTGAACTGGATTTTGCAACCCTAATCAGTGGCTATTAGCCACAGTGTGTGTGTGTGTGTATCTATATATCTATCTATATATATATATTGGCCACTGTGTGATACAGAGTGTTGGACTGGATGGGCCACTGGCCTGATCCAACATGGCTTTTCTTATGTTCTTATGTTCTAAACCAGGGGTCCTCAAACTTTTTAAATAGGGGGCCAGTTCACTGTCCCTCAGACTGTTGGAGGGCTGGACTGCCATTACTGTACAAGGCTGCGGGCCGTCAGTTCTCCGTCTTCTGCATTTCTCTCCCTTCCCCACACCACACACCCCGGCCTGGGAACTCACCTCACCTTGGTATCACCTCACACTCTGTCTCCGCCGCCTCAGCCCAGTTCTGGAAGTGTGCGTTGCTAATGCGAGTTTAGGTCGAACGTCACTTCCGGTCTAATTTTGCCATAACCCGGCGGGCCGCATAAACGTCTTCAGCGGGCTGCAGCTGGCCTGCGGGCCGTAGTTTGAGGACCCCTGTTCTAAACTGTTCAGGCCGCTACAGGCCGTGCCAAAGCCTTATGACTTAGAAGCAAGACATATCCACACTAGACATTTGCAGTGGTTCTTGCCTTCCTGCAAAGGATCCTGGGAAGCTAAACTACCGTTCCCAACATTCTTTGTAGGAAGGCAAGTTCTGAGAATTCTGTGCTAGAGAACTACGCTACTTACACACTTTGGTTCCCAGGTTTCCAGTGGAAAAGTGGTGGATTAGGAAACCTGTTTAGTTTTTGGGACAGAAGTGCCTTGGAAGCTGGGGTTAGGAAATTCCTGGAGATTGGGGTTGGGGTGTGTGTGGAGACTGAGATTTGAGGAGGGTAAGGTGAAAATGATATCTATGGCTATAATGCCATACACTCCACTCCACTCTCCAAAAAGTCCTTTTCTCCAGTTGTGTAGAAGAGCAAGATTCGAGCCCTGCCTTGCATGGCCCAGGCCAGCCTGGTCTCATCCTCATCACTCTCATAAGCTCCGCTGGGCCGCCGCTACTACTTGGATGGGAAACTTTGTTCAGATCATCACAGATGCATAGAGTTGGAGAGGGCCATAAAGGCCATCTAGTCCAACCCCCTGCTTAATGCAGGATCAACCTCAAGCCAGTGTTCGTCCAGCCACTGCCAGTGAGGGGAAGCTCAGCAGTGTGGTGTAGTGGTTAAGAACTCTCTCAGCCCAGGGCTGCCAGGTCCTTCCTGTTACAAAGGAGGTTCAGAATCATAGAATCATCGAGTTTGAAGCGACCTCCACGGTCATCTAGTCCGACCCCCTGCACAATGCAGGACATTCACAAACGCCTCCCCCTAAAGGTTCTCTGGATGGTAGAATGATAGATTTTAGAGCATGGGCATGATAGTTTTAGATTTAGGGCATGATAGATTTTAGAGACATCTCCTTATATTTTACACTGTTAAGTTAGTAATCTGTGAACTTGTCCTAAGACTACATCGGGTTGCCAACTCCCTCTTGGGAAATATCTTGAGATTTGGGGATGGAGCCTGAGTAGGACGTGGGTTGAGGAAAAGAAGGGCCTTGGACATAATGCTATAGAATCTACCTTCCAAAGTGGCCATTTTCTTCAGGGAAACTGATCTGTGTCCCCTGGTTGTAATAGTGGGAGCTCTCCAGTCACAGCTGGAAGTTGGCAGCCTTATGCATGGCTTTTAATTATAGGGTTGCCAGACCCTCGGTCCGGCCAGGGGATCCCCCAGTCTTCAGGGCTCCAATCCACCGGCCTGAAGCTGGCCAATGGGGGAACCCTACCCCCAAACAGGGATGCAGTTTTATGACGTCCCGGACACGATGATGTCATTTGGAAGTGACATCATTGCACTGCCGATGTCACACACTGATACTGGGTTTTGACCAATCTGTTTGGTTTTGTAGCAAAAAAAGAGAGAGAGAAAAAGAATTTTTGCCCAGAGTGTCACATATGACATCAGCAATTCGATGATATCACTTCTGAGTGATGTCACTGCACGGCATGTGCTTTGCATGCACGGCAGAAGACTCCAGGACTGGGTTTAGGATCCTCCCCACCAGCCACATGATCTGGCAACCCTACGGAGCAAGGTTGAGAGACTGATCTATATGATTTCGTTGCTGTTCATATCCAAGTTGTCTGAAGCCATTCTTAATTCTGTTAAATCTCTGTCTCCAGACCCAGAAAGAGTATCAGGTGTGTGCCAGTTTCTTTCATCGTAGGAAAGGCAAAGATCTTAACCAAGCCTAGCACAGCTCCATAGCTGCCTACCAAATCTGAAGCTCTGCAGGAGTCAAAAGGAGGAAGTATTTGTAGCTATAAAATTCTTAGATACCTGTCTCCAGTATAATGTGGGGATTTTTACTTCATTCGTTGGCTCACTTTTATGTCAGACTCCTCATTTCTGGAGCCGAGCTACTTTTGCTGACTCACTCTGATAACCACAGACCAGAAGAATACGTTTCTGATAATATTCCCTCTAAATCCAGTGACACAAAAGGCTAAGGTTGCCGTTGCCAGCCTCTAGGGAGGACCTAGAAATCTCCCAGAATTCTCCAGGTGACAGAGATCAGTTTCCCCTGGAGAAAATGGCTGCTTTGGAGTGGCACTGTACCCCACACTGAGCTTCCTGTTCTCCTCAGGTTCCAGCCCCGTTCCCCAACCTGGAGCCGGAAACACCATGCCTAGCCGTGTCAGTGGCTAGAAGGGAACTGGGAACCCTAGTGGGGCTTCAATGGGGTACAAGGCCATAGAGTTCACCCTCCAAAGCAGCCATTTTCTCCAAGGGAACTGATCTCTTTAGTCTGGAGATGAGGAATAATTCTGGGGGATCCCCAAGTCCTACCTGGAGGCTGCATTTTTGGGTCTCTCCTCACTCCCACACCTAGGGTTGCCAAGTTCAATTCAAGAAATAGCTGGGGACTTTCGGGGTGGAACCAGGAGCAAAGTTGTGATATGTATAATTGAAATCCAAAGGGAGTTCTGGCCATCACATATAAAGGGACTACATACCTTTTAAATGCCTTTCCTCCATTGACAAAAAATGAAGGATGGGGCACCTTCTTTTGGGGCTCATAAGAGTTGAACCCCCTAGTCCAATCTTTTTGAAACTTGGAGGGTATTTTGAGGAGAGGCACTGGATGCTATGCTCAAAGCCCCCCAGAACCCCAGATACCTGAGTATCAATTCTCCATTATACCCTGGAGAAAATGGCTGCTTTGGAGGGAGAGCTCTATGGCATTATATTCCAGTGAGCTCCCTCCCCTCCCCAGATCTCACCCTCTCCAGTTTCACCCCCCACATCTCCAGGTATTCCCCAACCTGGAGCTGCAACCCTGGACACTTTCACACACACTAAATAATGCACATTCACTCCACTTTCAATGCACTTTGCAACTGGATTTTACTGGGTGAAATGGCAGGACCCCTTTGCAAACGGTCGCTTGAAGTTGCATTCCTGAGCATGTGTGAAAGTGTCCAAATAATCTCACAGTAGCACGAGGGAGGAGGGCACCAGACTCAGGGATAAGAGAAGCCATGTTGGATCAGGCCAATGGCCCATCCAGTCCAACACTCTGTGTCACACAGTGGCAAAAAATTTATATAAACACACACACACACACTGTGGCTAATAGCCACTGATGGACCTCTGCTCCATATTTTTATCTAAACCCCTCTTGAAGGTGGCTATACTTGTGGCCGCCACCACCTCCTGTGGCAGTGAATTCCACATGTTAATCACCCTTTGGGTGAAGAAGTACTTCCTTTTATCCGTTTTAACCTGTCTGCTCAGCAATTTGCCATTTGCAGCAGCAGCATTGTTCTGTTCTTGCGCTCTCCCATGTATACAGAAATGGGGCCATAGCGGTTCCCATCCCTTCTGTTGTGTGAGGCACATTAAAGCTCAAGAGTCCACTGAGACAAACCAGATTCAGATGTGTTGCTCTTGTCTAGTTAATTAACTGGCTGTGACTATTTCTTCCTTCCTTTCCATTCCTTTGGAGTCTGTGGCCAGGATACCCCAGGCCCAACCCATCCTTTTGATACCCACAGTCATGTCTCTCTCTTTTCTGCCAACTCCCCTCCACCACTCCTTGGGGCTTTGCAAGAAGTGGCGGTTGGAGAAGGGAAGCCCAGCCCATTCTGCTCCCCTCCCTGGCAGTAGTATCTTCTCACCACTTCTTGCCCAACTCCCACTTAGGCTCTTCTTTTAAAGGGGTGGTCCACACATGCTGTCACTTGCTGAGGGAACCTCACCTACCTCTGCCTTGCCCTCCACCTCAATGCTCACTGCCAACGTACAGAGACAGGACTTCTGGAGCAAGATGGCAAGATGAGACAAGCTCTGATGGGCCTCACTCATCTGAGAGGGGCCCACCTACTATCTGGAAAGGTTACTGTCAGCCATACCCTAGCAGTCTTCTTGCCAAGGTGAGGCTGTAACAAGGCCGGTACTCCCAACAGGAGGACATACCTGGTGTTGCTTTATGATGTGAGCCTCACATCTTCCCACCTGGTCTTCCTCCCATTCCTGAACCTCATCCCCATGACTATGTTAGCAAGATGCCAACCACAGTTGCTAAGCAGATAAGCAACACCTTTGTGACATCAGCCATCATAAAACCAACCATTACCTTCAACCTTGACATCTTGCTTCAAATCTCCAAGATGTTATTGTCTGTACAGATCTGGGGTCCCCAGCATGGTTCCAGTGAGCACCGTGGAGCCCACCAACAGCTTTATTGTTGGTGCCCATTAAGTGTTTTTAGGCAGTGGGCGGGGCCAGATAGGGCTTTGGTCCAACTAGGCTTCTTATTACCCACTGAAGATCTGTTTGGCTGTGCAGATTTTTTTTTAAAAAATGTTGCTTTGGCAGCAGCTGCCGCACCAACACAAGGATCTTCACTGTCTGACTGAAGGTCAGCTGTGGCAGCCATTTTGCGGCTGTGTCCACCATGCTGTGTCAGAATTTCAAAGGCGCCCATGGAACAAAAAGGTTGGAGAGCCTGGGTATAGACGTTCATTTTTCTCAACCCATCTAAAATGGCTGGGCCGGGCCTGAGAGGTAGTTAGGATTGCCAACTCTGGGTTGGGAAATCTGGAGATGGGTGTGGGTCCTGTGGAAGGTGGGGTTCAAAGAGGGGAGAACTTCAATGGGGTGTAATGCCATGGAGTCCACCTTCCAAACAGGTCATTTTCCCCCAGGTGAGCTGATCTCTATCAGCTGGAGATCAGTTGTAATCCCAAGAGATCTTCAGCTGCTACTTGGAGGTTGGCTACCCTACCCACATGTACAGGATCACCATTTTTCCAAGTTCCTCTATGATAATTATTCCTCATCAGTGGATAAGTGGTTCAGTATAGAAAGAGTTAGGTTGAATTTTTCTTCTCAACGTTGCAATTTTTCTTGCTGGCAAGGAGTTCTATGTGGGAAAGGAAGTGCGTGTACACATGAAAGCTCATTTGAATAAAACTTTGTTAGTTTTAGAGGTGCCTCTTGGCTCTAACTTTGTTCTACACAGGAAAGCATTTGAAATGAGTATCTCTCTCACTGCGGTCTAAAATGGTGCATCCCATTTTATCAGCACATGTGGTAGAAAGGTTGAGATGTCCCAAACAGGGCTGGTTTCCAACTCCAGGCTGGAAAATTCCTAGAGATTTGGAGATGGAGCCTGGGGGAGGCACAGTTTGAGGAGGTGAGGGTCCCCAGCAGGGTGCAAGGCCAGAGAGTCCACCGTCCAAAGTAGCCATTTTCTCCAAGGGATTTGATCACTGTAGCCTGAAGATTAATTGTAATTCCAGGAGATCTCCAGGCTCCACCTGGATGTTGGCAACCTTAAAGGCAGTAGACGGTGGCAAACAGGAGTCTATGAAAACAAGCAACAGTAGTCATGGGGTGGTGATCCGAGGTGCAGAAAGCAACGAGGTCAGGGTTACCAAACTTCGGGTGGAGCCTGGAAATCCCCAGAATTCCAGCTGCTCTCTAGATCAATCTAGATCTCTCTAGATTGGGGAGGGATGGTGGTTCAGTGATAGAGCATCTGCTTGGTAAGCAAAAGGTCCTAGGTTCAATCCCCGGCATCTCCAACTAAAAAGGGTCCAGGCAAGTAGGTGTGAAAAACCTCAGCTTGAGACCCTGGAGAGCCGCTGCCAGTCTGAGTAGACAAGACTGACTTTGATGGACCCAGGCTCTGATTCAGTAGAAGGCAGCTTCATGTGTTCATATGTTCACAGAGATCAGTGCTCCTGGAGAAAATGGCTGCCTTGGAGGGTGGACTCTATGGAATTATACCTTGGTGGGGTCCCTTCTCTCCCTAAACCTCTTCCTTCTTAGGCTCCACCCTCAAAATATCCAGAAATTTCCCAACCTGGAGTTGACGACTTTCAACAGGGCAGGGGGAAACTCAGAATGGAACATTCTGGTCTGGTCTGGCTCATGGAAACAGCCTCGCCAAAGAACAAAACATCTGTCATGAGTTGAGCTCGACTGAAAACGAAGTCAGATCAGGGAAAGACATTTTCCAGGAAAGCATTAGGAACTGCCAAGGGAGGAAAATATGGTTAAAGACAGTTTTCATTCGTTAAATGGCGATAATTTTCCAGTCCAATCAATAAAGGCATAAACCAAACCGTGGTCTCTTTAGCAGTCTCAGGACCATTCCCAGAGGAGGGTGTGTGTTATGTGCTCCCATGATGTTCTCTTTGACATCCTTGAGACTCTGAGTGGCGGTGAAGGGCCTGCCTGTGTATACTGGAGCCTTCACTCCAGCATGCCATAACCAATGACATTCAGCGTCTAGACTGCCGAGGAAGGACAAAGGTTACGTTGATGTCATAGCGCAGAGTGGGAAAGCAGCAGGAAAACACCTCTCGGTCCCACAGTATTAGGCCTGTCCTTCCCTTCTTATTTTTGAGTGAGTGGTGTGGCGACTTTATAGAAACCTGAGTTTACAAATAGGCAGGACATTGAAACATGGGTAGGCCAGAATTAGTGTTGCCAGGTCTGTGTTGGAAAATACCTGGATACTTTGGGGGTGGAGCCAGGAAAGGGCAGGGTTTTCGGATGGGAGGGGCCTCAGCATAGGGTTGCCAATCCCCAGGTGGGGGCAGGGGATCCCCTGGTTTGGAGGCCCCCCCCCCGCTTCAGGGTCGTCAGAAAGCGGGGGGAGGGGAGGGAAATGTCTGCTGGGAACTCTATTATTCCCTATGGAGATTTATTCCCATAGAAAATCATGGAGAATTGATCTGCAGGTATCTGGGGCTCTGGGGGGGCTGTTTTTTGGGTTATAGGCACCAAATTTTCAGTATAGCATCTAGTGCCTCTCCCCAAAATACCCCCCAAGTTTCAAAAAGATTGGACCAGGGGGTCCAATTCTATGAGCCCCAAAAGAAGGTGCCCCTATCCTTCATTATTTCCTATGGAAGGAAGGCATTGAAAAGGTCCCTTTAAATGTAATGGCCAGAACTCCCTTTGGAGTTCAATTATGCTTGTCACAGCCTTGATCTTGGCTCCACCCCTAATGTCTCCTGGCTCCACCCCCAAAGTCCCCAGATATGTCTTGAATTGGACTTGGCAACCCTACCTCAGCATGGCGCAGTGCCACAGAGTCCACCTTTCAAAGCAGCCATTTTCTCCAGGGGAGCTGATCTCTGCCAGCTGAAGATCAGTTGTAAAAGCAGGAGATCTCCAGGCCCCCACCTGGAGACTGGCCACCCTAGCTGGAATTCCTCTCCTGTACCCGTTTGTTTGTGTGCCAAGCGCTGTCGAATTGCAGCTGACATGGCAACCTCCGTAGAGTTTTCAAGGCAAGAGATGAGCAAAGGAGGTTTGCCATTGCTTGCCTCTGCGTAGCCACCCTGGACTTGCTTGGTGGTCTCCCATCCAAGTACTAACTGGGGCTGACCCTACTTAGCTTCCAAGGTCCACTGAGATGAGGCTCGCCTGGGCCGTCCAGGTGAGGGCCTATCACATATAGCTTTCTTCCAAGAGACACTGGTAAAACATTTTACCACCCCCTGGTTATAAAGTGCTAGGGCCATCAAGGGCCAGAAAACATTATCGGAGGGTTTGTGTGAGAAAAGAGTTACAAAGACTGGCTGAGAAGCTGAGGCTAAAGGGAAGGGCCTGAAGAGCAGGAACCTGAGGAAGCCGTTGGTGGTAGAGGGGTGGAGAAAAGAGCCACCATGGACAAAGGTGCAGGATTGCTAATTTTCCAATTTCCTCAACGTTAATTATTTCTTGCCATTCGAAAACGAGTTCAGCATGGAAAGAGTCGGGTTGCCAGCCTCCAGGTGGGGCAGAGATCAGCTTCACTGAAAATGGCTGCTTTTAAGGGTGGACTCTATGGCATCGCGTACCAAGCTGGGACCCCTCCCCTCCCCAAACCCCGCCCTTTCCTGGATCCCACCCCCAGTCATAGCCAGACTGGCATCTTTGGGGCCAGGGAGTACAAGGAGATTTTGAGATCCTGACTGTAGTACTCTCTGGGGAACATGTGGGGAAAGGCAGTCCTGTAGGAATGCAGGCCCCTTGCCGTATAAGGCTTTATCGGTAAGAACCAGCACCTTGAAGCAAACCTGGTATGCTAAAGGCAACCAGTGCAGCACCTTCACCACAGGCTGAATGTGCTCCCTTAAGGAGACACCCAATAACAGCCTGGCTGCCGCATTCTGCACCAGTTGCAGCTTCCGGATTTGGGCCAAGGGCAGCCCCATGTAGAGAGCATTGCAGTAATCCAGTCTTGAGGTTATTCGATTACATTGCCCTTGCTTGCCCACTGCCTTCACTTGCCCTCACTGACATACAGCCAGGCCTCGGATTCAGTGGGAGCTCACAGTAGGCTTCCCAACCCTCCCGCCCTGGCGGGGGACTCCAGGATTTCCACCCTCTTCCCCCGCTCCCCAAAAAAATGGAAGCGAGGGGAGGGGGGAATGGTGCCGGGGAGCATGGCGAGCCACCCGATCCTGGAGCGGGCGAGGCCGCCGTGCCGCCCCCTCCCCGCCCACTGCAGCTGCTCCTCCGAGATGGGCCCAGGCTGAGCCCATCTCGGAGGAGCAGCCAAGAGCAGCGCAGCCAAAACCAGAGAAGGGGAGGGCGAGGCAGGCCAGGAGCATGGCGAGCCGCGAATCCGGGCCCTTCTAGGACCCGGACTTGCGGCTCACCACGCCCCCGGCCCGCCTCCACCCCCCCTCTGCTTCCACCCCAGAGGCGGAGCGGGGGAGGCCGCCGCGCCGCTGCCGCCTCTTCTCCGCTCACCGTGGCTGCTCCTCCGAGATGGGCTCAGCCTGAGCCCATCTCGGAGGAGCAGCCACGGCAAGCGGAGAAGAGGCAGCAGCTGCGGGGCGGCTCACCACGCTCCCTGGTGCCGTTTCCCCCCTCCCCCCTAGCTCCACCCCAGTGTCTCCTGGCTCCACCCCCAAAGTCTCCTGGCTCCACCCCCAAAGTCCCCAGATATTTCTGGGGTTGGACTTGGCAACCCTAGCTCACAGGAGCACAGCTTCTGAACCTTCCTGAGAGTTCCACCTCCTCCTTCTGAGAGTTCCACCTCCTTGTCCATTGAATAGCATGTGCAGCTGCATAACAATCCCTGGATGAGCTCCACCACCTATTTTTTGTGCAAAATGACCCCTGCATACAGCAAACACTACTTTTGACAGCATCCTTTTAAATGCCTGATCCCTGTGTGAACAATCTAGATAGGAGGGAAGCAGCAGCCGCCGCCAGGGAAATGATCATTCCAGCCGTACAGGAAAAGCAATGACTCTGAACTGGATTGCAAACAGGTAAATATTCAAATTGTCTAGGATCTTTTTTGGGGAGGGGGCTTTCTCCTACCCAAATTACTAGTCCCTCCTGCACAAAGATCAAAACTCGAGGATATTCGGAGCAATTTTAAATGAAAGACACACAGTGCGATTAAGGGTTTGATTTATTTATGTGCTTGAAGCTGGCCAACTGCATTGCTCCTCCTCTCCCCCCCCCCCCGGATTTCTTTATGGCAAGGGTGGGAGGGGGGAAGGAAGGCGCAAGCGAGCTCTGTTTTCAGAGGCAAAAGTGTTTGGCTGTTGGCCAGCTGCTAGACATTCAAGAGGTATCGTGTAATTCATTCAGCAATAACATAAAGTTTTGTTAGCAGATTCTGCGCTGGCTGCATTACTAATGTTCCATTAAATCGGCCAACTCTGTATTAAAAGAAAGATCTATGTGCTCCGAACACCCATGCAACGGTAATGCTCAACAATAATTACAGTGACACCCAAGGGTAGGTGGTCCAGTTGGCACCAACAGTGCAATATTTCTCCTTAACAGGCGCTTGATCAAACATGTTAGCAACGTTTTGCTGAAATGTGGGAGGTTAAGATTATCGCAAAGAGAGCGAGAGAGAAAGAGAGATGTTTGATTGGCTGCTTCTTTTTATTATTATTATTCACGGACAAAAGAACCTTCACAGAGGGAATAAGAAGCCAAGACGTGATGGGAGCAATCCAAAGGAGGTCTACTCAGAAGCAAGGCCCCTTTTCATTCAAATCAGATATGAGACAAAGGCAGCTTTAAGGCCTCTCAAATGCTCCTCCCACAAATCTTGCTGGTCTCCACGGTGCTCCTGGACTTGAATCTAGTTCTGCTGCAGGCCAAACATGGCTGCCCTCTGAAATTGCCCCCGAAAGAAACACGGTTGACTGTGGAATGGGTGTTCAGATCAGTCCAGAGTCCAGCTGTATCAGTTTGATGTAGTGGTTAAGTGTGTGGGCTCTTATCTGGGAGAGTCGGGTTTGATTCCCCACTCCTCTGCTTGCAGCTGCTGGAATGGCTTTGGGTCAGCCATAGCTCTCTTATCTGGGAGAGCCGGGTTTGATTCCCCACTCCTCCACTTGCAGCTGCTGGAATGGCCTTGGGTCAGCCATAGCTCTCTTATCTGGGAGAGCCGGGTTTGATTCCCCACTCCTCTGGAATGGCCTTGGGTCAGCCATAGCTCTCTTATCTGGGAGAACCGGGTTTGATTCCCCACTCCTCCACTTGCAGCTGCTGGAATGGCCTTGGGTCAGCCATAGCTCTCTTATCTGGGAGAGCCGGGTTTGATTCCCCACTCCTCCACTTGCACCTGCTGGAATGGCCTTGGGTCAGCCATAGCTCTCTTATCTGGGAGAGCCGGGTTTGATTCCCCACTCCTCCACTTGCACCTGCTGGAATGGCCTTGGGTCAGCCATAGCTCTTGTTGAAGTTGTCCTTGAAAGGGCAGTTGCTGTGAGAGTCCTCTCAGCCCCACCCACCTCACAGGGTGTCTGTTGTGGGGGAAGAAGATAAAGGAGATGGTAAGCCGCTCTGAGACTCTGATTCATAGAGAAGGGTGGGGTATAAATCTGCGGCCATCGTCTTCTTTTTCTTCTTCTCTGGCTGTCCTTAGTGTATCCCAGTGGCAGGGCTTCTTACAGGGAATTTGGGGTGGCACAGAAGCATGTGATTGTCCTATGTGAGCGTTCACACTCCTACAGCAAATCTACATTTTTTTTTCTTGTGTGCAGGCACATGCTTTCTTCAAGTCCTTTGGAAGCCTACATGGAGTGCTAAAAATGCTCAGGACTTGGGATGTTGACAGTACCAGTGTCTGCTACTAGCCATGATGGTTATCTATGCCTTGCAGTGCCAGAGGCAGTATACTTCTTTGGTCTATTGTGCACGTGTACTTTGCCTTACTTTCACGGTGCATGTCCGTTGGGTTTCCTTTCATTCTGCATTGCTTTTCCTCTCTTCAACATTCAGTACTCTTTCTATTCGCTGTTTCTCCGGGTTTTCTGAGAGTGCTTTTGTGCCAGTTTTTCCCATGCTTCACTTCCAAGCCAAAGGGAATTTCAAAGTATGCAGATTCCCTTAGATTTTCCCCCTGCTATTTTCCTGCCCCTCGTAGGCCACTCCTACACCCATATCCAGGTTGTTCCACTCACACTGTACCTTCCGCCATTCACTGGTGTGTCCGTTGTTGATTTACATTTTTTTTGCAAGCCATATTAAGTCCAGCAAAATGAAACTGTCGCTAATCTCCCCGGGGGGAGAAACGACTCCCGTCTGGGCTGCCCTCTCCTGCCACCGGGTTTAAACATGTAGCGGCCGCATGTAGCCGGAGGGAGGGTTGGCATCCCTAACATGTTCATGTCTGCAGATGGTGCCGTTAAAGGCACCAAACAGGAGCTGGCAAAACGATTTGTAATCTTACTTCCACTTGCAGTTTGTAACATTCAATTCTTTCTGGTTATATTTTTCCACATTGCATGTGAGAAGGTAATATGCATCTTGATGTCTATTGCAGATGTATTTACTTGCTTTCCAAGTTCACAGCCTCAGAGCGTCTGGAAAGAAACCTAATTTGAATCACTTGGCCATTTCTATAACAGAGGGAGGAGCTGGAATGGCCCGCTGGCCCCTTCTAGATGCTCCCCCTCCTGGAGAAATCAATCCCTCAACTCAAATTGGTTGTGCTGTTTGCTTAATGAAATTCTGCCTTCCTTAGTCAATAATGCAGATATGCTGCTTTTAGCGGTTTTTTAAAATCCGAAACAGCTTGAGTTATTAACATCAGGAAAATGGCTGCAGGACTCAAATCAGCAACTAATACTCTTTGTGATGTTTATTGGCACTAAATGTATATTATGGGGTCATTAAGAAAGATGATTGTGTGCATAGTCTCCATAAGTGTGTGTGTGTGCGTGCGCGCACACGTGCACCCACACACCCTTATATATATATATATATATATATATATATATATATATATATATATATATATATATATATATATATATATATTCATAATGCTGGATTGGTAGGCACTGTGTGAAGTTTGAAAACACAGAGAAACACTAGACCTTTCCTGGTGCCTACCAAGTGCTTCTAGAAAGTAGGTGGGGCCAGGTGAGGCTTTTGTCCAGCAAGGCTTCTGATTGGCCATTGAAGATCTGATTGGCTGAGCATAGGATTCCCAGCCTCCAGGTGATGACTGGAGATCTTCTGAGATTACAGCTGATCTTCAGGTGACAGAGATCAATTTGCCTGGAGAAAATGGCCACATTGGAAGGTGGAATCTATGGTATTATACCCTGCTCAGATCACTCCACGCCTGAAATCCTACTCATAGAATCATATTGTTGGAAAGTGACCTCCAGGGTAATCTAGAGAGCCAGTTTGGTATAGAGGTTAAGTACATGGAATCTAATCTGGGAGAACCATGTTCTATTCTCCACTCCTGCACATGAAACTGGCCTTGGGTCAGCCATAGCTCTCACAAGAGTTGTCCTTGAAAGGGCAGCTGCTATGTGAGCCGTCTCAGCCCCACACACCTCAGAGAGTGTCTGTTGTGGGGCGTGAAGATATAGGAGATTGTAAACTGCTCTGAGTCTCTGATTCAGGAAGAAGGGCAGGGTACAAATCTGCAGTCTTCTTCTTCTTCTTCTTCTTCTTCTTCTTCTTCTTCTTCTTCTTCTTCTTCTTCTTCTTCTTCTTCTTCTTCTTCTTCTTCTTCTTCTTCTTCTTCTTCTTCAAAAGTGCTCTGTCAGGAAGTTCTGGCCTGACCTTCTGGAGAAACAGAAAACAATTCTGCACCATCCTTTATATGACAGCCCTTCAAGTACTTGAAGATGTTGATCATATCACCTCTCAGTTGTCTCCTCCTTCAGCCTTTCCTTGTAGGACGGTCTACAGACCCCTCACCATATTTGTTGCCCTCCTTTGGACACATTCCAGCTAGTCTATATCCTTCTTAAATTGTGGTGCCATAAACTGAACACAGTACTACAGGTGGGGTTTAACCAGACAGAGTAAAGCAATACTATCACTTCACATGCTCAGGACACTATACTGTTGTTGATATAGCCCAAAATTGCATTTGCCTTTTTAGCCGCCACATCACACTGCTGACTCATGTTCAGTACACAGTCCACTAAGACCCCTAGATTCTTTTCACAAATACTCCTGCCAAGATAAGTCTCCTTATGCATTGGATTCTTCCTACCTAAATGCAGAACTTTACATTTGTCCCTGTTAAAATTCATTTTATTGGTTTTAGCCCAGTTTTCTAGCCTGTCAAGATCATCCTGTATACTGTCTCTGTCTTCTACCATATTTGCTACCCCTCTCAATTTAATATCATCTGCAAATTTAATAAGTGTCCCCTCTATTTCTTCATACAAATCCTTTATCAAGATGTTGAACAAAACAGGTCCCAGGATAGATCCTTGAGGCACTCCACTTGTCACTCCTCTCCAAGAGGATGAGGAACCCTTCACAAGCACTCTTTGGGTGTGATCTGTCAACCAGTTACAGATCCACCTAATGGTAACAGGATCCAAACCACATTTTACCAACTTGTCAACAAGGATAGTATGTGGAACCTTATCAAAAGCCTCACTGAAATCGAGATAAATGATGTCTACAGCATTCTCCTGATCCGGCAAGATAATCACTTTCTCAAAAGAGATCAAGTTAGTCTGACATTTGTTTTTGAGAAACCATGTAACCATGATTACTAAAAAACCTCTTAGTAATCACAGCCATCCTTTCTAAATGGTCCAGGACTGACTGACTGATGATTTGTTCTAAAACTTTTCCAGGTATAGATGTCAAGCTGATGGGTTGGTAGTTACCTGTATCCTCCTTTTTCCCCTTCTTGATGATGGGGACAACCTTTGCCTGCCTTCAATCTTCTGGCACCTCTCCTGTTCTCCAGGAATTCTCAAAAACAATAGCCAGAGGCTCAGAAAGTACATCCAGAAGCTCTTTTAGAACTCTTGGATGCAGTTCATCTGGCCCTGAGGACTTAGTTTCATTTAAAGAAACTAGGTGTTTATGTACTACCCCTATGTGGAACTCCATACCCTCATTATGTGTTTTGTTTTTGCCATGTTGAGCACTGTTTACCTCAGAAGAGAATGAAGAACGTAGGAATTGAGCAGTTCTCCCCTCTCTTCATTACCTGTTACTATTTCATTTTCTTGCCCTCGCAATGGGCCTACCGTGTCCTTGCTCTTTTTCTTACTCTGAACATAAGAGAAGAACCCTTTTTTGTTGTTTTTAGCATCTTTGGCCAGCCTAAGCTCATACTGAGCTTTAGCTTTCCTAACTTTTTCTCTACAAGCACTGGTGATTTGACAGATCACAAAACTTTTCTAGCTGTTGTCTTGCTGCAACCAACAAGTTTTAAACTATGTATTTTTCCTTTTCTGACAGATTATCCAGTGAAATGTTTAGCAAGACTGTCTCAGGGTCATACAGCAGTTTGCAGTTTAGGATATTAATTTCTGAGTCTGCGAGTATGCCATAGATAGTTGCTACCAGTTGTCTCTGTGGTTCAACTTGGGTTAGAATGTGTTCAAATCTATTTAAGGGGTGATAAATGTTATCCTGTTTTAGTCTGGATTGAATAAACTTCCTTATCTGAAACTTCCTTATACTGATAAAAAGGTATTGGAACTTCACCAGCCTCTTGTAGAAATTCTTCATAATATTTCATGGTTTGGTTTTCAAGAAAGACAAGAATTCTCAGCAGAGCTGTTCTCTCAGAGCTCTGTTAGCCCCACCAACCTCACAGAGTGTGGGGAGAGGAAGGGGAAGGAGACTGTAAGTTGCTCTGCGATGCCAAGTGAAGGGTGGAGTATACATCATCATCATCTTCTTCTTCTCCTGTCCATCTTTCGCACTGAGATTGCAGGCAGATTATCCAATGTAAATCAATGCAATCAATAGGAAGAGGTGTCTCATGAACAATGTAACAGGGATTGCAGAATGTTGATTTTTGTTGTGTGAAGGATGTTAATGAGTCTGGCTGAAGCCACCCATCAAAATCAGCTCATCACTTCCATAAATATTGGTGTGGGGGACTAGTAGCTTTTGTGGTCTTATTTACTGGGCTCTGTTTAGGATAGGCGTTTCTGGGGAATTTGGCCAGGATTATGAATGTTCAAAAAATAGATTGATGGGTAGCTAGAGGACCATGCCTCCTTAATCCTTCTTTGAAACTCATCCTCCCTCCTTTAGCTGGCTTCCCAGGGTAGCAAGGTCAGCCAACTTCCAGAGCCCCAAGTCTTCAGATACCCTATTGTCGTGCCCACACTGCCATTCTGACGTTGCACCCAACATTTGGGAAGGTCATAGACAGCAGACAAGAATTCCACCTCTTCCAGGCTAGGGGCCTCTGTAGGGTTATCAAAGCTAATTTGGGGAATTCGTGGAGATTTGGGGGTGGTGCGTGGGGAGGGTGGAGTTTGGGGGAGGGGAGGGAACTCAGCAGGGGATGTGATGACATAGAGTCTGTCCTCTGAAGCTGCTGTTTCTTCCAGGGAACTGATCTCTGTTGTCTGGAGATCTGATGTAGTCCCAGGAGGACTGCAGGCCCCACCTGGAAGTTGGCAGCCTTAGGCCTTTTGGAGGGCCTTTTGCCCAAGAACCCCCCTCCCAAATTCCCTCACCTGGCATGGTGTCCACCAATGCCCACATATCATTCTCAGGAGCCAAGGAGTAGTATCCTGCACTGTATGGTGGAGTTGAGAAGAAGAAGAGAAGAGAACTAGAGATTGGATTTATACCCCACCCTTTGAGTCTCAGAGTGGCTTACAATTTCCCTCCCCGCAACAGACACCCGGTGAGTCATGGGGCTGATGTGCCTCAGTAGCCACCTCTCCTCCATGAGCTGACCTGGAGTGACCCTGCTTAGCTTATTGGAAATGACAAGGTCACTGCTTGGGGTGATATGACCAACACTGCTTTTGCCTCAGCGGTCTCTTCTCTCCTTATGCTTTACTCTTGGCGTTTTGAGTCTTCCTTAAATAGCATAACTCAAGCTGACAAAATCTGGGAACTTGCAAAAAGAGGCCCTGGCTGTGTCCTCAGATCACCCTTCTGCAGCAAGGCTCAGAGGATCATCTGTGAGATCACCTTCGCAGGGCAAAGACAGATGGCAGAAGCCGGCATGTGGAATTCTGCAGGCCTGATGGGAAAGGCCGCTGCTTGCCGTCTGCACTTCTGAAGCAAGAGCAGTAAGTAGACTGGAGGTATTGAAGCACCCTCTCTAGTAGCAACCTGGAACTGGGTACAAAGCAGGCATCGAGAATCATTCAGTGTACCAGTAGTTGATGCTTTAAAGTTAGCTAATGCTTTGAAGTAAATGTATTAAAGTTTTCTTTTCAGAACAAACCAATAAAGCATGACTTCTAATGGTATTATACCCTGCTGAAGTTCCTCCTTTCCCCAAACCACACCTTCCCCAGACCTCACTCACCAAATCAGGTATTTCCCAACCCAGAGCTGTGAACCCTAAGAGGGACCTCAGCAGGGCAGAATGTAGGGTTGCCAAGCCCAACTCAAGAACTATCTGGGGACTTTGGGGGTGGAGCCAGGAGACTTTGGGGGTGGATCCAGGAGACATTAGGGGTGGAGCCAAGATCAAGGCTGTGACAAGCATAATTGGACTCCAAAGGGAGTTCTGGCCATCACATTTAAAGGGACTTTTTTCAATTCCTTCCTTCCATAGGAAATAATGAAGGATAGGGGCACCTTCTTTTGGGGCTCATAGAATTGGACCCCCTGGTCCAATCTTTTTTAAACTTGGGGGGCATTTTGGGGAAAGGTGCTAGATGCTATACTGAAAATTTGGTGCCTCTAACCCAAAAAACAGCCCCCGCAGAGCCCCAGATACCCGCGGATCAATTCTCCATGATCTCCTATGGGAATAAATCTCCCTAGGGAATAATAGAGTTCCCAGCAGACATTTCCCTCCCATCCCCCTGCTTTCTGACGACCCTGAAGCAGGGGGAGGGCCTCCAAACCGGGGGATCCCCTGCCCCCACCTGGGGATTGGCAACCCTAGTAGAATGCCCAAGAGTCCACCCTCCAAAGCAGCCATTTTCTCCAAGGGAATTGGTCTTGGTTGTCTGGAGATCAGTTGGAAAAGAGAGAAATCTCCAGGCCCCGCCTGGAGGCCGGCAGCCCTAAGAATTTCCCAACCCACATAGGGTTCACTGCAGATGCTCCAAGATTACAATCCAGCACACAGCAGGAGGGGAAAGCGCAACTCTGTTACTTTTAAGCAAATACACATTTGATCCCCCTGCGCATCCCCTTCATGAATGGGACGGACGCGCCTCTTGTTTTCTTGATTTGCATGGGCATGACTAATTCTTTTCAGCTTATTAAGGAAATCTCTACTGGCATGTATTAATAGAGGATTAATAATTCTGAAATAATTAGCAGGGCAGTGAAATTTGAAGGAGGTTTTGAAGGAATAAAAATATTATTTTCCTAGGGACTTTGTTTAAGGTTTGGGGGGAGAGAAATATGTGCAAAATCATCTCACTGGTCTTTACTGAATAAAATTGTGCTTGATCTCAGAAAGAATACAGAAAAAATAGACCTGGCCTGCCTTTTTCATGCCGATAGAAAATAATCATGCATTGGAGAAGTCGTATTATGGAAATTGGCATCAGCAGAAGAGCGGGTTGGTCTGCTCGTGTTCACTGGGTAGAAATATCTGAAAACATCACGTAGGGTTGCTTGGGAAGGGCTGGGCTTGGAGAGTGAAAGGGCCTCAGCAGGTTATAATGCTGTGGAGGCCACCCTTCCAAGAAACCATTTTCTGCAGGGGAACTGATCTTTGTCATCTGCAGATCTGCTTAGGCTTCCCAACCCTCCCGCCCTGGCGGGGGACCCCAGGATTTCCACCCTCTTACCCCGCTCCCCCCAAAAATGGAAGCGGGGGGAGAGGGGGGAAACGGCGCCGAGCCGCTGGATCCTGGAGCCGGTGAGGCCGCCGCGCCGCTGCCGCCCCCTCCCCGCCCACCACAGTTTCTCCTCCGAGATGGGCCCAGGTTGAGCCCATCTCGGAGGAGCAGCCAAGAGGCGGCAGCAGCGCAGGGGAGGGCGAGGCAGGCCAGGAGCATGGCGAGCCGCGAATCCGGGCCCTTCTAGGACCCGGACTTGCGGCTCGCCACGCTCCCGGCCCGCCTCCACCCCCCCTCCGCTTCCATCCCAGAGGTGCAGCGGGAGAGGCCGCCGCGCTGCTGCTGCCTCTACTCTGCTCGCCGTGGCTGCTCCTCCAAGATGGGCTCAGGCTGAGCCTGTCAGCTTGTGTTCAATTGCGTCCTATTGATCCTAACCACATTGCCTATACTGTTTATTTGCTTAGAACTAACCCTAGGGCCCTTTGATAGAATGCTAGGTATGCCAAACGGGGGGGAAGGAAGAGCAGGGCGCCAGAGGCCATAAACGGCGGGAAGACCAGAGGGAGGCGCCGCCGCTTCCCAGCCGCTGCAAGGACATCGGCCGAAGGGGGGAGGATGGATGGCCCAGGAAGGGAGATAGCCAGCGTGTGAATCAAACACCTTAGAAACTGAAAATAACTTTGTTTTGAGAATGATTTAGAGGCCCCTGTCTTTGATGTGCCCCCCTATATGCTAGTGCCTTTTCAATGTATGTTATCACTCTCAAAGACCTTCTGCAGTAGTAACATTGTATACTCAATAAAAGAAACTTATTTCAAAAGAAAGAGTTCTATTATTTGAAGATTCGATGAACCCTGCGCTGACAGAGCCCATCTCGGAGGAGCAGCCACGGCGAGCGGAGAAGAGGTGGCAGCTGCGGGGCGGCTCGCCACGCTCCCTGGCGCCGTTTCCCCCCTCCCCCTAGCTCCACCCCAGTGTCTCCTGGCTCCACCCCCAAAGTCTCCTGGTTCCACCCCCAAAGTCCCCAGATATTTCTGGGGTTGGATTTGGCAACCCTAGATCTGCTGCAACCTGCACCTGGAAGTTGGCAACCCTAACAGTATGGCATCTGCAGTGGTGGTTTCTGACAGCCAGTTTGGTGTAGTGGTTAAGTGCGCGGACTCTTATCTGGGAGAACCGGGTTTGATTCCCCACTCCCCCACTTGCAGCTGCTGGAATGGCCTTGGGTCAGCCATAGCTCTGGCAGAGGTTGTCCTTGAAAGGACAGCTGCTGTGAGAGCTCTCTCAGCCCCACCCACCTCACAGTGTATGGGGAGGGGAAGGGAAAGAGGATTGTAAGCCACTCTGAGACTCCTTCTGGTAGTAAAGGGCAGGATATAAATCCAGTCTCTTCCTCCTCTTCTTCTTCTTCTTTCTATACGCATTACTTCAGGGCATCTCTGCATTGAAGATCTGGGGTGGGGGGAGGGTGATCATTTCACTGCAGAATGCCTTTTCCAAGAAAGACAGTCGATCAATCTCCTTCCAAACTTTCATGAGACTGGTGAAAAACATTTTTTTTATTTTGTACTGCTTTTATCTAATCACAGTGTATTTTAAACAACGTCGGTGTGCTCCCTCCAAGCCGTGAAAGGACATATTGAACTAGAAGTGGTGGTGGTGGGGAATATGGGGGGTGCTGTTGGCAATAGCGTGATGTAACTTCCAGGTTTTCCCCAATGTCCTCTCTAAGTTGCAGAGTATTGTGAGCAAAAATTCTACTTTGTGAGTTACCGCGAGTTAAAAAGCTGTGAACTGCTGGCATTAAAGTTGTGAGTTCCTGCATAAATTATTGTTCTCTGGGGTCATCCTTCTTGAGCTAAGGCAAAAATGTGTGAGCTGAAGGCTAAAAACCTGTGAACTAGCTTACGCTAACTCGGCTTAGAGGGAACACTGGAAGTGATGTCACACTGTCAGCTCACTGGCCATTTTTTTTTAAAAAAATATTTTCTCCACATGGCTTCAGTGGCAGCAGCAGAAAACAGGAGCCAGGGTTGCTTGGAAAGTAGAGGCCTGGTATCCCTGGGTTGCCAACAGCCTGGAGAAAAATTATCTTATGCCTTTAACAGAAACAGAAACAGAGCCCCATGGCAGAGTGGTAAAGCTGCAGTACTGCAATTCGAGCTCTCTGCTCACTGGTGCTTGCACAGGGGACTACCTTTACCTTTTTAGTTTGTGGAAATGGGCAGTCAAAGCTTTTTATGGCCTGGAGGTCAACAACATCACCTGCTAAATAACATCCCATTAAGCCTCTATTAAAAGGACAGCCCATTTTTGTTCTCCAGTCTGTTGGCAACGCTGCACTGATGGCCTTATTGTTTTTTAATTGGTGACTTTAATTCAACTAGTAGGCTTTAATGGTGTTTAATGGGCCCAGTTGTATGTCGTTATTTTATGTAAACTGCCTTGGAAACCCTCCCGGAATGTAAAGTAGCAAAACAAAGTTTATTGCACGAAACTTTTCTCAGAAGGATGTCTAGGTGTGCAAAAGCATTTGCCTCCAAAGCACTAAAAAATAATAAAAGTAGAACAAGGTGAGGTAATTTGCATATGAAAACCAATATTTCATCGTAGGCTTCTTCCTCTGATAATAGGAAATTATCTCTGTGGAGGTACGGTTTCTGTGGAAATCTAATTGGACTTCTTAACACCTTGTGGAAAGGGAACTCTGGGTGTCACTTTTCTATACATGGAAATGTCAGATATTGTTTAAACACAGTCACCTCCCTGTACATGAGCTCAATGTGGTTCGTATCCATGGAGCAGAACGTAAATGGTCCCATTCTCCACTCAATTCATGCATGTAACTCCCATTGGCATAAAAGATGGCTGTGAGCATCTCTGACTGTGCTAACTATAGCGTTAACAAGGCACTCCCAATTAGGCACAATTACCTTGGGCTTTTTGCACCTGGAGCTTTCAAGGTGCCTTTGTTAGCCGGATCCCTCACAGGAGAGTAATCTCTCTCCCCGCCCCCGTGTGACACGCGGCCGTTGCACTCTCTCTGAGCCTGAAAAGTCTTCCAGAAGAAGTCAACATCTTCTCACTGAGATGGCAGATGTGTGTCAAGGCAATATCACTTCAGACATCACAGAGAAAAGTTTGTGTGAGTTCACAGGGTGGGGAAGTCCATCTACATAGAAAGCCAGCATGTCCCTGAAAGGATATAGGCTAGAACCTTGACATTGAGCTTTCTATGTTGGGGATTTTTGAGTTTTGTTGGGGAGTTTTGAGTTTGAAGGACCCCCCATGATAGTGGTCTGAAGTGAGCCACTGGGGCGTGGAGGGTAGATTGAGGGTCCACAAAGTGGTGCCCATGGGTGCTATTGAACCTGCTGACCCCTTTCCTGGTGTCTTCCAAGCATTTTTTTTTAAAGTGTCTGGAGCCAGATAGAGCTTTTGCCCAGCATGGTTTCTGATTGGCCATTGGGAATTTGATTGGCTGTGCAGATGTTTGAAAATGTTGCTTTGGCAGCAGCTGCCATCCCAGCACGAGAATCTTCACTGTGTGACTGAAGCTAAGCTGCGGCAGCCATCGTGTGGTAGCCATTTTGTGGCTGAGGCCTCCATCCTCTCATCCCAAAGGTACTCACTGGCTCAAAAAAGAATGGGGACTCCTGTGTTAGATGACTGGACCAGGACTTGGGAGATCCTGCTTCAAAATCATGGTCACTATGATATTTACTGTATGGCCTCGGGCAGTCCCTTTCTTTCTCCTTAAGCTACTTCACAATAAACAATTAAAGCTAAATATCGCAATATCACCGTGGGTGTGGGTTCAACTGCCTGCCTATCGTTGACATAACACAGGCTCCACTACAGTTTAAAGGCTATAAGTGCTGATTGGAAATTAATCAGGTCACGTTGATCAATCAGTTTCTTTTTTTCATGCCTTCTGGGGAAATAAAAGCCACCCAAGGTGTTGCCAGCAAGAAGGACATACCAAAGCAGTTTGATTTCTTTTTATTAAAAAGGGGGGAGAATGGTATAGGAACCCAAATTCTGGGTGGGGACACTCAGTCTACATGGCCAGAATAATGACAGATTTCGCACTAGGGCTCGTTCCGGGTCCTTTTGCCCCCGGGGCTTCTCTCCGTTTTCACATAACCTGCCCTGGAACTGCTAGTTGGCACGCCGCTTTTCCGCAGCAAGCAGAAACCGCTTGTCAGAGAATCTCACTTGCTGCAGAATAGCGGCGCGTCAACTCACAGCTCTGGGGCAACTTGTGCGAAAATGGAGAGAAGCCCTGGGAGCAAAGGGGCTCTCCATCCAAGAAGAAGAAGAAGAAGATATTGGATTTATATCCCGCCCTCCACTCCGAAGAGTCTCAGAGCGGCTCACAATCTCCTTTACCTTCCTCCCCCACAACAGACACCCTGTGAGGTAGATGAAGAGATTGGATTTATATCCCGCCCTCCACTCCAAAGAGTCTCAGAGCGGCTCACAATCTCCTTTACCTTCCTCCCCCACAACAGACACCCTGTGAGGTGGGTGGGGCTGGAGAGGGCTCTCACAGCAGCTGCCCTTTCAAGGACAACCTCTGCCAGAGCTATGGCTGACCCAAGCCCATGCTAACAGGTGCAAGTGGAGCAGTGGGGAATCAAACCCGGTTCTCCCAGATAAGAGACCGCGCACTTAACCACTACACCAAACTGGCTCTCCCAGAACAAGCCTAGTGCAAAATCGGTCAATATCTTCTGTCACCAAGCGTAGAGGGGAAAAGACAGGAACTGTCTAATAGGAAAAGAAATTCTAGTATGCCTTATGAAGGTGAATCTAAAGCAGGGCTGGCCAAACTTGCTTAATGTAAGAGCCACAAAGAATAAACATCAGATGTTTGAGAGCTGCCAAGACATGAGTGTCAGATGTTTGAGAGCCACGAGGGAGGGAGGCAGGCAGGCAAATAGGCGGGGGGAGAGAGGTGGAAAGAAAGCAACTTTAACTTTAAATGCATTCTCCAGGCTGCCAGCTGGCTTGGCTTGGGCAAGTGATTTAAAAAGAGAAATGCCTTCTCCAAGACAGCTGATGACGCAATGGGGTAGGGTTGCCAATCCCCAGGTGGGGGCAGGGGATCCCCCGGTTTGGAGGCCCTCCCCCCGCTTCAGGGTCGTCAGAAAGCGGGGGGAGGGGAGGGAAATGTCTGCTGGGAACTCTGTTATTCCCTAGGGAGATTTATTCCCATAGAAAATCATAGAGAATTGATCTGCGGGTATCTGGGGCTCTGGGGCCCCCTGTTTTTTGGGGTAGAGGCACCAAATTTTCAGTATAGCATCTAGTGCCTGTCCCCAAAATAACCCCCAAGTTTCAAAAAGATTGGACCAGGGGGTCAAATTCTATGAGCCCCAAAAGTAGGTGCCCCTATCCTTCATTATTTCCTATAGAAGGAAGAAATTGAAAAGGTGTGCCGTCCCTTTAAATGTGATGGCCAGAACTCCCTTTGGAGTTCAATGATGCTTGTCCCAGCCTTGATCTTGGCTCCACCCCCAAAGTCTCCTGGCTCCACCCCCAAAGTCCCCAGATATTTCTTGAATTGGACTTGGCAACCCTACAATGGGGGCTTCAAGAGCCACATCATATGTGTGAAGGAGCCACATGTGGTTCTCGAGACACAGTTTGGCCACCCCTGATCTAAAGGCAAAAATCTGTCCACATCTCCGGGAGGTGGAGAAAGAGAATATTCAGTTCAGACAACGGGAGGTTCTTTTCTCAATGACTTCCCACAAAGGAACGTCTCAAAAACCAAGGGCGAGGGGAGATGGGAAGAAGCGATGTGGGGGGAGCCCGAGTGAACAGGAAGCTGGCGGCAGGGGCAAAAGGAGACAGAGAAAAGGACATCTCCGCAGTGAGTCCTTCTGGGTCCCCTACTTGTACTTAGCAGGAAAGAATAATCTGTTAAAAAAAACAAACATGATGTGGAAGGGTGAATCCAAGCTCCCTAAGCTAACCCCTCAAAAGCTGAACGTTTACAGCTTTGCTCATCTCGTATCCTAAATGTTTGCATTTCCCACTGCTGGTGTTCTGCCTGTTCCAACAGAGACAATACCCCTCTGCTTGCTCCAAATCAGCTTTTATTTTTTCCAGTATCCCATCAACCCCCCCCCCCCCCAAAAAAAAAATGCTCAGCAGACATGTGTGCGCAAACACACGTGACTGCCATTAACACCCACCCTCTTCTCTATTCATGCCCATCAACCCAGGCAAAGGAGAAAGCGCTGAGTGTGCATCAACGGTGGCCACCGGCCAGCTGCTTATGATCAGTGCCACCAGCTGGGCAGATGCAAATAGATTCAAGATATTACGCACTCTCCATTTTGAGCACACGTGAGCATACGAGGAGCTCACCAAAAGAGGAAAAAAGGCATTGTAAGGGTGGGTTTGTTCACAGGAGGTGGTGGCGGCCACAAGTATAGCCACCTTCAAGAGGGGTTTAGATAAAAATGTGGAGCACAGGTCCATCAGTGGCTATTAGCCACAGTGTGTGTGTGTATATAAAATTTTTTGCCACTGTGTGACACAGAGTGTTGGACTGGATGGGCCGTTGGCCTGATCCAACATGGCTTCTCTTATGTTCTTATTCTGTGATTGTGCTGTTGGTGAAGAGCACAGAATCTCTAGCATTTTCTGGATAACAATCAGTTTCGGTAGGGGAACATGGAGGCTGAAGAAGTTTCATTGTGGATGGAGTGAACTGTGCGCTCTGTGGGCAATGCCTTGTGGCAGAATTCTCTGCGGTGCCCTGGGTTTCCATGGTAGAACTTGGAAATTATTCCCTGGAGGATAACTTTTAAAAAATCACTGCATTCACTGGTAGACAATCCAAAAACTAAACATAACATCATTTTTTTTTTTTGCAGGGGGGAGGGAATGCTAGGTCTGGGAATGCTGAGCTCTGCAGGAGGGGTTGGGGAGGAATGGATGAAAGAAAAACAGAGGAGTTGTTTACTTTGGCCTACAAGATTGTTCCTGGAGTAACAGAAACTTCACAGCCTTCCTCTTAACCTTCAAGCCCTCCCCCTCCAATTCCCCTGTGGATCCACCCACACATTCGGGTCTTCAATATACTCGTCACCTTTGAAATTGATACCAGCTAGCCCTTAGAGGTTGTTTGCGAGAATGCACAAAGAATTTCACAGTCGCTTAAAAACAAACAGTTGGACAAATTGCATCCAGGAAGAAGAACAATCTCTCCTGTCATGTTTTTGTTCATGATCTATGTTTGCTCTTATCCAGAGGGTCCATCTTTTGAAAAGACTCTCATATCCAGCAACTTGCATTTGCCCAGTCTGGCTGGGTGTCCTCTGTCCACTTCACAGAGAAACTGAATTCTCTTCATGGACTGGAAATAGGGCCTGCCGGCCATACCTCCTACACCTGCAGGAGAATTTGGAGGGTGTGTGTGTGTGGAAGGGACAAACTCTTTGGTGCCATGCCAACACAATGATGTCATTTCCTGGGTGAAGCCAGAAGTGAAATTTTTCATTGGCATGATGCTGAAGAGCCACCCTCCATCTCCATTTCTCCCTGCCAGCTTCATCAGTGGTGGCGGGGAATGGGGAACCCAGACTTGGAGGTTTCCTGCTGTCCCCCTAATTGGAAACTTTGCATATGTTTGTGGAAATGTTGTTGGACTATGCATCAGCAACGCAGGAAACATAGCATAGAGGGCTATGAGGATATCACTATCAAGCAAAGGAGGGCACGCTTGTTTACTTACAAAGAGCAAGATGGGTAAATGTGTCTGTAGAAGTAGAAAAGAGCAGGAGTCCAGTAACACCTAACAAAATATGTGACTGGGCATGGGCTTTCATGAGTCACTGCTCACTCCTTCAGATAAAGCTAGAATGTGAGTTTCTGTCCTTATATCATGGAAAGTGGAGTGATTTCAGAGGTCGAATAACAACAGCCGGTATGATTGGATTAGGTGTGATATGCAGAGAAGTTAGCAGGCATGGAGAAATCAGCATTGGTAATGAGGCAGGAAACCTAGATCTCGATTCAGTCCAGGAGGATGTATGGTCTCTTGAGCTTCATTATCAGTTGTAATTCAGCAGTCTCTCTTTCTGATCTCCTTTTGAAATCCCTTTGTAAGAGAACTGCTACTCTTAGGTCAGCAACTATTTATTTATTTACATCATTAATACCCAACCTTTCTTCCTAAGGGAGACACAAAGCAGCTTGCGTTGTTCTCCTCTCCACTGTTTTATGCTCCCAGCAACCTTTCTCCCCTATGAACCCACCTGACTACTGTGGTCATCTTCATCAGCTTTCCCTGCCACCTGAGGTTAGACAGGTGGCAACCTGAGAAAGGGACTTTCTCAGTCATGGTGCCGAAACTCTGTAACTCCCTCCTGGGGAAAGTTTCACTTGTCTCCTTTTGTCGTTGTCTCCTGTCCACAGCTGAAGACAGTTTTGTTTCACTTGGCATACCTCCAAACAGTTTTTATTGCCCCCCCCCCTGTGTTTTGGAGTTTATGTGTTTATTGAATTATTTTGTATAGTATTTTAGATGCTGTTTCAACGTATTTAACGTAGAGAGCCAGTTTGGTGTAGTGGTTAAGTGTGCAGACTCTTATCTGGGAGAGCCGGGTTTGATTCCCCACTCCTCCACCTGCAACTGCTGGAATGGCCTTGGGTCAGCCATAGCTCTTGTAGAAGTTGTCCTTGAAAGGGCAGTTGCTGTGAGAGCCCTCTCAGCCCCACCCACCTCACCGAGTGTCTGTTGTGGGGGGAGAAGATATGGGAGATTCTAAGCCGCTCTGAGTCTCTGATTCAGAGAGAAGGGTGGAGTATCAATCTGGAATTCTTCTTCTTCTATTTTCATGTTTTGCCTTTTGGGGTGGAAAGGTGGCAAAGAATCTTTCTAAGGAGGTTCAGGTTTGGGGAGGGGAGGGACCTTAGTGGGGTATAATGTCATCCCAGGGAGGTGGTCAGTGGAGATTAGGGGTGCCAGGTCTTTCTGTTGTGCCTGGAAGTGATGCTATCATGTTGGGGGGGAGTGGGGAGTGTAGCATTTTTGAGAAAACTCTATGATTATCATTGGGTTTTTCCCCAAATGCCAGAGTGTCCCACTGCAACGTGCCCAGCACAATAACATGACTTCCAGGTGACGTCACAGCACCAGGCATGTTGTGGTGTGCCACTGCTCTTCAGGGGTGGGGCTTCCTCCGCCAGCCAATTCCATGGTGGCGGGTTGGAGGCCCCCAAATTGGGGAAAACTCCACCCCCGGCAGGAGGCTGGGGACCCTAGTGGAGATCCGTTTAATTCTGGGAGACCTATTGGCTCAGCTGGAGGTAGGCAACCCTATTACTTAATGTCTATGAGTTGAGTATGTACTCGTAGTCAACTGCAAGACTGCAGGGTCCAATCCAGGCCCAGGCTGCACAGCTGAAAACACTGCCTTGCATCCTTCATGTGAACTTAGGCCCCTGTTGGATGGGTGAGGGGATATCGTATGCTTGTCTGGCTACTTTGTGGTCATCTAATTAACATGTAACCAGCTTTAAACACTTGGGTTTCCCACATGTATGTGGAATAGCTGTTGCTCATTGACACCATGTCCCCGGGGTTTACCGCTTGCATTGAAACGGGTTTTCTTGTTAAACCAATCCCTCTCCATTTACACTTAGGATTTACAAAGCTCTTAAAAGTCTCATTCGGTCCCACTGCATAGGTCCCAATGCGAGGCAGTCTCTGGAGTCTTTTTTATCTAATCAAATATAGAGAATTGGCGGCTTTGGGGTCATCTTCCTTCCTGTGAAAAAGTTGGGGGGGGGACGTGTTTTCCTCTGAGGAATGGAAGGAAAATTTCTCGTCCCAATTGTCTACTCGGTTTTTCTGTCTCCCCCCCCTGCCCCCGTCATGTTATGTGTAGCTGAAATATCTATTCTCTTGGGTAGGTGAAAGAAAGCCCACGTGCACTGGGACTGTATTCCTCTGAGATAGCTGTTTAGGGCTGGCTTTGTCGACATGTTTTAAGGCTTATCGATAATGGCTCCTGAACAGAAATACCTGTCACTGTGCGGCCTGGATTGCCTGTCCTCATGGTATGATCAGCTGCGCTTGAATAGCTAAGGATTTAGTGTCATTTGTACCTAAACAGCTGTGTTTACACTTCAGTTAAGACAGGAGAGCTTATGCACACAGCACACGTTATCCCTCTGCTCTTGCGATTACCCCCACGTAGCCACAAGCCGCCTACCTCTGAGCAGTGGCATAATTAAATGGAGGGCGCTGGTCTACAGCTAGTGGAATGTTACTTTCCCTCAGGTGGGGAAGGGCTGCATTCATTTTTGAGAGGGAGGGAGAGAGAGCAGGAGTAGATAAAACACTATATATAAGTAAGGTTTTTAGATCCCAGGAGATTTGGGGTGAAGTCTGAGTAGGGGAGGGCTGGGGAAAGGTACAGTGCCATAGAGCTCACTTTCCAAAGCAGCCATTTTCTCCAGGGGAACTGGTCACCGCTTCTGGAAGATGTCGTGATCCCTGGAGATTGCCAGCCACCACCTGTAGGATGGCAACCTTATAATATAATACGATAAACAAAACTAAAAAGGTCTATGCTGTAGAAGAGGGGTCCCCAAGCCCTGGGCCGCGGACTGGCCTGTTAGCAACCAGGCTGTGCAGCCTCACTGCCCTGCCCCCATGCCGCGATGCTTCGCAACCCCCCCCCCCCCGTGGCACCTCCCCCCCCTCCGTTTTCATAATTTTAAGGCCCAGGCAGGGGTGGTGAAGTGCCTCTGGGGCTCTTTAAAGGCTGAACCCCTTACCACTGATCAACTGATCGGCAGGGAAAACTGCGGTAGCCGCTGCAAGTGCACCGCTGAAAAAGCTGTGCTGCCCTTGCCTCCTCCCCACTTCCTTCCCATGCCCAGGAAGGAAGTCGGGAGGAAGCAAGGGCAGCACCACTTTTTCAGCGGGTTGCTTGCTGCTGCTGCTGCTGCTGTGGTTTTCCCCACTGATCAGCTGATCGTCGGGAGGGGGGTTGGCCTTTAAAGAGCCTCAGAGGCTCTTCAACACCCTTTTCAAAACACGCGGGGGGGGGGGAGGCCAAATTCAGTGCCCCCACCCTGCCAGCCGCTGATGCCAAAAAGGTTGGGGACCACTGCTGTAGAGGATAAGATAAGTCTTGGATTGGAAGCAGGGAAACCAGGCCTTCCATTCAGTGAGAGCTTTCCTGCCCTCTGCCCATTCTTTTTTGGACTCATCTTCAATTTATAAGGGGACAATTGGGAGGGGATGATTGGATGATCACCCAGTGCTCTAGCATTTGCACCTTAAATCTATAGGTTTAGTTGTCCGATGAAATGTGCATGCACACAAAAGCTTGCATTCTGAATAAAACCTTGTTGGTCTTAAAGGTGTTACTGGACTCCAACTTTGTTCCCTAGAACCATATTGCCTGCAATGTGACAATGTAACTTCTGGGTCACGCTGGAAGCAGTGTCACAGCATCACCAGTGACATCACTGCACTATCAGCAAGGCTGCCCCAATGTGTAAGTCATCCATCATCTGGCAACCCTAGTTGGTTTGAAGACGACTGAACTAAACCGAAACCAGAATCCACCTGCCTCATAAGCTTCATATGGGCAAGAGACAATTGCTGTCAAGCATCAGTATTTTGAATAATTGAGCTATTGTTTAAATCAAAGACTCGTTTTATTGATATTCCAATACTTACTCTAAGGTACAATACCTTGGAAGTGATACAGAATGTTACACAGCATAAATTCTTAAAGGCTACTTCAAAGACACGGTTCAGATAACTTCAAAAGCATAACATACAGATGTGAATTGCATAGAAGATTCAAAGCATACTATCAACTATTCATTTGGGTACTACAACATCTCCTGTTTCCCACACATTCCTGCTTTGCTGATATGTATGGAAATTTGGGGGAGAGGCATTTTGCTTTACAATAGATTACTTGCATATCCTGCATCCTTGAAAGTTAACAGGTGTGGGGGGGAAGTCTTTATTCAGGGAAGACAGAAAGAGGGAAAGGAGGGGGGAGATATGAGCACAGAACACATACTAATTCAATAATCAGAAATATCACGCTTGACATACTGCCCCCTCTAAGATCTTACTCAGGGCTTGGAGGGGTGTAACTTATAAAATTTTCTTATTAAGTCTTTCACTCGCACGTTCGAGTTCTCTACCCATTAGTCATGGCTCGGTGAGAAATGCTTCCATCTAATTAAAAAATACAACACCCCCCATCTTAGCTTAGCATCTAAGATTTCTTTAACTTCATGGTGACTCTGACCCCCAATCTGGATAGGTTGTGGAGCTTGTGGTCGAGGGTGCCAACTGAGTAGACTGCAATGAAAAACAGGGTGTATTATGAAACATTTTCAGTAATTCCAATTAGACTGTCACCTTTAAGGTTTGTAGAATCTTTTGGGCTCAAGTGCCGTGTTCTACTGGAGAAAGTTTTCCTTCCAGACGTTTCGTTCTCAGCTGCGGAGAACATCCTCAGTGGCGTTGCAGCCGGAGCAGGCGCTCTGACCTTCTTGGCTGCTGTGCATTGACAAGACTGTCACCTTGTTGGTTATTCTCTTTATTTTGAAGGGACCAATAAATTTATATGCCAGTTTTTTGGAAGGTTGAGGCAAGGGTAAGTTCTTGGTAGATAAAAAGACCGTATCTCCTACTTTAAAGTCCCACACAGGAGCATGACTTTTATCATAGTGTCTTTTGTAGGTGTCTTTAGCTGCTTCTAGATTCTCTTGTATTACCTTCCATGTTTTCCCCAAATTCCCCCACCAATGTTCGAAGGAGGAAGGCAATTCTGGGATGGTTCCATCCAGTAATAACGGGAAAGGTTTCCCCTCATACCCATTCACCACCAAGAAAGGAGAGGTTTTGGTGGAGCTATGCACACTGTTATTATATCAATATTTTGCAAAAGGTAAGAGTTCCACCCAGTTTGTTTGGTGATTCACAAAACACCGTAAATACTGTTCTAGAAGCGCATTCACCCTTTCTGTCTGTCCGTCAGTTTGAGGGTGATATGCCAAGCTCAGACCTTGCTCTATCCCCGTTAATTTGCAGAACTCCCGCCAAAAGCTGGCAACGAACTGAGGTCCTCTGTCACTAATGACCTTATCTGGGAATGAGTGTAGTTTAACCACATGTTGGAAAAACAAATGGTGGGGAGTTGGGCACAGGGAGTGAAATGCGCCTGTTTCGAAAATGTGTCCACCGCTACCAAAATTACTGTTTTCCCTTGGGACGTCGGGAGTTCAACTATAAAATCCATCGATACCACTGACCATTGTCTGGTAGCAGTTTCCAAAGGTTGCAATAACCCCAGGGCCCCCCCCCTTTTCTTGGCCATTATGCATACTGTGCAAAACGCCATATAATTGGAAATGTCTTTTTTCATGGATGGCCACCAGAACTGCCGATTCACCAAATGCAAAGTTTTCACATACCCAAAATGTACAGACAGCTTACTATTATGGCAAAATTCTAACACTTCTTTCCTCAGGCTTTCGGGTACATAGAGCTTCCCCTCTCGGTACCAGAACCCCCCTTCTCCCTTAGTAACTCCATCAGGTTTCTGGTTGCCTTCTTTTTCTGTTTCTGCAATCACTCTCTCTCCTCTCCATTTCTTTTTGAGGTTTTCTTGTTTTGCTTTGGAGCGGGTAATCATAGTCCCTCCTAAGTGGTTTGGTGAGATAATAGAGTCAATGACTTCTTCCCTTTGACTATTATGTTGGGGAAGTTGAGACAACGCATCTGCTAAAAAGGTTTTAGAACCCGGGATGTGTTTCAGGGTAAAATCAAACTTGGCAAAGAAACCCGCCCAGCGAATCTGCTTTTCGGTCAGCTTCCTCCCTCTCGTGAGTGCCTCTAAATTTTTATGGTCTGTCCAAATTTCAAACGGCACTTTCACCCCTTCTAACCATGAACTCCAGGTTTTCAACACAAAAACCACCACGAATGCCTCTTTATCCCAAATGGACCAATTCCATTGTTCTGAGAAAACTTCAACCCTCCCTCTTCATCGGGCTGCATCAGGATCGCTCCCAGTGACATCGGAGGGGTCACATTGGACCATGAAGGGTTTTAACTCATTTGGGTGAATGAGGATAGGTTCACTGGTGTACAGTCTCTTTAATTTATTAAAGGCTTCTTGGCATTTGGCTGTCCATTCCAATTTAGCCCCTGGTCTTTTAACTTCGGCTCCTTTCCCTTTAGTCTTTAGAAGGTCAGTCAGGGGTAACATCGTTTGCAAAAATCCTTGTATGAAATTATGGTAAAAATTTGCAAAACCGAGGAAAGATTGGAGCTGTCTACATGTCCTTGGGGGTTCCCAATCTAATACTGCTTGGATTTTGGCGAGATCCATGGCTAACCCCTTTTTGGACACTCGATACTCTAAATAGTCAAGCTCTGTTTTGTGGAATTCACACTTCGACAACTTGGCAAACGGTTGGTGTTCATATAGGGTACTTAGTACTTCCCACACTAGTTTCACATGCGATTGTAGATCCTTGGAATAAATAATTATATCATCCAGGTACACCACGACCCCTTTGTACAAGTATTTTTGTAGAACTTCATTTATAAAGTTCATAAATACCCCAGGTGCCCCTTGTAATCCAAATGGCATGACCAAGTATTCAAATTGGCCTTGGGGCGTATTGAAAGCTGTTTTCCATTCATCTCCCTCTTTTATGCGCACCCGAAAGTTTGCATCCCGCAAGTCTAACTTGGTAAAAATCTTCCCCTCTGATACTGTTCTTAACAGATCTTTAATCAGAGGTAAGGAATAAGCATTAAAGGTGGAAATCCCATTAATCCCTCAAAAATCCGTGCAAAGCTGAAGCCTTCTTCTTCCAGAAGAGGACCGGAGCGGCGTGAGGGGCTGTGGCTGGCCAAATAAAACCTCTTTTTAAGTTTTTGTCCAAAAATTTTCTTTGTTCAGCTTTTTCTGCCCACCCCATCGAGTAGAGTTTAGCTCTAGGGAGCTCCTGCCCTGGGATGAGTTCTATAGCACAGTCAGTGTCTTGGTGGGGAGAAAGTTCATTTGCCTACTCTTTACTAAACACTCTTTTCAAATCTCTGTATCCCTTAGGGATGGACCGCACTTCCTCTATTGTCAAACACAGCTTTTCATTCCTAGGGTGGGGCTTGGCTCCTCAGCCTTTGTCCCAGTGATGGTGCTCGCACCTTTTATCAGTAAAGTCTATAGTTTGTTCCCCCCATTTAATGTCAGCTTCATGCTTCGCCAACCACCCTACCCCTAATACAACGTCAAAGGATGAAGAGGGGGCTATTACAAATGGTTCAGTGTCCCAGTGGTTCTCTATTCCCACTGGCACCTCTTGCGTCTGTTCCATACACGGTTCCCCTCTCATTATAGTCCCAGCCATTTGCTCATATTGAATGGGGGTGTAGTAGTAATGTTTTATGGAGGCCCAGGGCTCCCACCAGCTTAGGTGTGATTATGTCTCTTGTACACCCAGAATCGATTAGGGCTCGAACATGGATAAATTGCTTTAAGTTTGGGTTCAACAATGTCAGGGGAACGAAAAATAAATTTCCAGTTATCCTCACCCTTAGTGGTGCCATTAGTTCCGTGACCTGCTGCACGGCACCTCTCAATGCAGGTCATCCCCGTTTCCCGCTGGCTCGTCCTCCCAAGACATCTTACTCAGCTCATCAATGATGATGGTTTCTTCGTCCGCTGAGGTCGCAGCAACGGTGCTCCCTTTCGCGAAGCCTTTCTGGCGTCCCTTGCTCTTCCTCAGCTTTGAGGTGCCGGGCTTTGCTTTGAATTCTGCTGCATACTCACGCACTGATTTCAACCCCTGTTGTAGGTCTTGTAAGGTGGTGAGGGCTCGGGTTTCTTGGAGGGGGTCTTTGTACTGTGTCAGCAAGGCTTGGAGGAAAGTGGCCACGGTACCAATTCGGGGCTCCTGGTTTCATACAGGCTCACGTACCAGCATTTGGCGGGCCATTTCAGTTTTGACCCCAGGTAATCGACTTGGCTGAATTCATCGGGGAAGGTGTTCCCCCAATAGTGCATGTAGCTGTTTGCTTGGATAGAAAAGTATTCTACTTCTTCAGGGTCCCCTTCGAAAGAAGCATCCAACTCCCTCCCCCTGCCATAATCTCGAGGGACTAGGGGCAATGGAGGTTGTGGTGCTGCCGGCTGCCTCCCAGGAGGGGGTGGTTGGCCCCTCTTGGATCTGTTGGTGGTAGTACCTTTTCCAGCTGCCGTCTCATTTTTTACGCCATGAAGGTGGTGTTAGCTTGCATCTCATCTCGTAAGCACTTTGCCATTTCAGCCATCTCGCTCCTCACCATTTGGACGAGTCCCCTACCCTCCGGCTCGGGGTCCTCTTCTTCATCGTCTGGGCATGGAGCGTCAGGGTCCTCATACTCTTCCTCCTCCTCCGGTCAAGGTTCATCTCTGTCTCCACCGCCCCCAGCTCACGTGCTGTCTTGGCCACTCTCGCTCGCCACCCTTGCCCTTCGTGATGGCCACGCCAAGATCGCTTCTCTCCATGCCGGTGCCTCGTCCATTAATGTAGTGGAGGTTCAGGGCGCCCAGTCTTGGGGAATGATGAGGAGTTGTTGGATATGCAGAGGAGACCCTCTCCCTGTAACTCTACGGGCTTCTAGGATGTGCCATGAAAGGGTCCGTACTCCGGCTTCTTCCTCTCTGCATTCTCCTCGTCTCCTCTCAGGGGATGTAGGGAGTCTGCCATTGTCTGGAGTTCTTTCCATGATACGGTTAGAAAGTTGCCAGTTCTATTGAAATCCCAGAAAGGATCACTTCCAAAATGTTAAGCATTGGTATTTTGAATAATTGAGCTATTGTTTAAATCAAAGACTTGTTTTATTGATAATCCAATACTTGCTCCAAGGTACGATATCTTGGAAGTGATACAGAATGTTACACAGCATAACTTCTTAAAGGCTACTCCAAAGACACAGCATAACATACAGATGTGAATTACATAGAAGGTTCAAAGCATACTATCAACTATTCATTTGGGTACTATAACATCTCCTGTTTCCCACACATTCCTGCTTTGCTGATATGTATGAGAATTCGGGGGAGAGGCATTTTGCTTTACAATAGTAAGATTACTTGCATATCCTGCATCCTTGAGAGTTAACAGGTGTGGGGGGGAAACTTTGAAGAGAAGTCTTTATTCAGGGAAGAGAGAAAGAGGGAAAGGAGGGGGGAGATATGAGCACAGAACATATACTAATTCAATAATCAGAAATATCATGCTTGACAATTGCCCTTGTTTAGATTTAGGCTATCTCAGGGCGAATGCTCCAAAATGTGCTACCAATGAAGAAACCTCAAGGATAACATGAAGAGATCTTCTGTCTAGTTGGCTAGGTCTCTTGGGCCACCAGCGTGGAAGGGAGGTGGGTGGGGTTGCCAGAAACCCCTGGAGATTTGGGGATGGAGCCTGGGAGGGCAGGAGCCTCAGAAGGATACAGTGCTATAGAGTTCACCCTCCAAAGCAGCCATTTTCTCCAATGAAACTGATCTCTTTAGTCTGGAGATGAGCTGCAATTCCAGGGGATCCCCAGGTCCTGCCTGAAAAATTCTATCACAGTCCAGTTCAGTCTCTTACTGTGGATTGTCAGTTTATTTTCTTTATGCCTACTATAGTATAGATGAGACTGTTAAAGCCATCAAGCAACTGAAAAGTGGCAAGGCAGCGGGAGTTGATGGAATCCCACCAGAGATCTGGAAGCATGGGGGCACAGTACTACATAGCACACTTCACAAAGTACTTGTCACCTGCTGGGAACAAGGCAAACTACCACAGGACTTTTGCGATGCAATCATCATCACTCTACACAAGAACAAAGGGGAAAAGTCAGACTGCTCCAACTACCGGGGGATAACCCTGCTCTCCATCGCAGGCAAAATCCTTGCCAGAATACTCCTGAACAGACTGGTGCCCACCATTGCAGAAGAACTCCTCCCAGAGAGCCAGTGCGGCTTCAGAGCTAACAGGAGCACCACCGACATGGTATTTGTTCTCAGGCAGCTCCAAGAGAAATGCAGGGAACAGAACAAGGGTCTATATGTGACTTTTGTCGACCTTACCAAAGCTTTCGATACCGTTAGCAGGAAAGGCCTGTGGCAAATCTTGGAACGTTTAGGATGTCCCTCAAGATTCCTCAGCATGATCATCCAGCTACATGAAGACCAGCGAGGCCAAGTCAGACACTGCAACGACCTCTCGGAGCCCTTCCCAATAGGCACAGGTGTAAAGCAAGGCTGCGTTCTCGCGCCAACTCTCTTTACGATCTTCTTTAGCATGATGCTTCAAAGAGCCGCAGTAGATCTAGATGATGACGATGGTGTCTACATCCGCTATCGCACAGATGGCAGCCTGTTCAACCTGAGGCGACTAAAGGCTCACTCCAAGACAATGGAAAAACTTATCCGAGAGCTACTGTTTGCTGATGATGCTGCACTCGTCTCCCACTCGGTATCAGCTCTGCAGCATATGACGTCCTGCTTTGCAGAGGCTGCCAAGCTATTCGGCCTAGAAGTTAGTCTGAAGAAGACAGAAGTTCTCCACCAGCCTGCACCCCAGGAAGATTATCACCCTCCCTGCATCACTGTGGGTGAATCAGTTCTGAAGACAGTCCAGCAGTTCAGCTACCTGGGGTGCATCATCTCCTCAGATGCCAAGATCGACAAGGAGATTGACAACAGGCTGGCAAAGGCAAACTGTGCATTTGGCCGACTGCACAAAAGAGTGTGGAGCAACAAGCATCTGAAAAAAGGCACAAAGATCAATGTTTACAAAGCGGTTGTGATGACAACCCTCATCTACGGCTCCGAATCATGGGTTTTATACCGTCATCACCTGCGACTCCTTGAGCGCTTTCATCAGTGCTGCCTTCGCACCATCCTCAACATCCACTGGAGTGATTTTGTGACCAACACTGAAGTCCTCAAGAGGGCGGAGGTTACAAGCATCGAGGCACTGCTGTTGAAGACGCAGCTGCGCCGGGCAGGGCATATTTCTAGAATGGAAAACCACCGCCTTCCCAAGATTGCTCTGTATGGCGAACTTTCCACCGGCCATCGAAATAGAGGGGCACCAAAGAAGAGGTACAAGGACTCCTTGAAGAAATCCCTTGGCACCTGTCGCATCAACCATCACCAGTGGTCTGACCTAGCCTCAGATCACAAAGCATGGAGGCACACCATCCACCAGGCTGTCTCCTCCTTTGAGAACGCACACATAGCTGGTCTTGAGGACAAAAGGAGATTGAGGAAGAATCGCACTGCTACAGCACCAACCCCAAATCAGACTTTTCCCTGCAGCCACTGTGGCCGGACCTGCCTGTCCCGCATTGGTCTTGTCAGCCACCAGCGAGCCTGCAGCAGACGTGGACTACTGCACCCTTCTTAAATCTTCGTTCGCGAAGTCAAGGCGAGAGAGAAACTATAGTATTTGGTGCAATAAGATGGAACTTCTGTGGTGCTCTCTTCAGTTATAAACTCACTAGGTAGGTCTTAGAAATGCTCCTTCTACAGCCTCTGTGCTTATCTGCAATATGAGGGCAATAACATTAGAGCCAGTTTGGTGTAGTGGTTAAGTGTGCGGACTCTTATCTGGGAGAACCAGGTTTGGTTCCCCACTCCTCCACTTAGAGCTGCTGGAATGGGTTAGCCATACCTATCGCAGGAGTTGTTCTTGAAAGGGCAGTTGCTGTGAGAGCCCTTTTAGCCCCACCCACCTCACAGGGTGTCTGTTGTGGGGGAAGAAGATATAGGAGATTGTAAGCTGCTCTGAGTTTCGGATTCAGAGAGAAGGGTGAGGTATAAATCTGCAGTCTTCTTCTTCTTAGCCTATTTTACAAGGTTGTTGTAAATGTTATTAAAACATTGTATGAAACACTGCTCTCACTCTGCAAATGCTTAATATCACAGTTATTTATGTTTTCAGTATGATCTCCATGTGTGCTGTGTTCAGAAATAAGTCATGACACAGAGTGTTGGACTGGATGGGCCATTGGCCTGATCCAACATGGCTTCTCTTATGTTCTTATATGTGAGGAACATTCAAAATATCCAACTAGGAAGCTGTTTCTGGGGTTTTCTTGATATCTATTATTATCTCCCTCAGAATTTAAGCAGAGTTGCTTTGTGGACTGTCTTTAAAAAAAAAGTGTTCAGAAATGAAAGCATTTACCTGGAAAAAGAGGGGGAGAAAGGTAGCATTTTTGTAGGGCTACCAGCCTCCAGATGGGGCCTGGAAAGCTCTTGGTACTAAAATTGCTCTTCAGACAACAGAGATCAGCTCCCCTGGAGAAAGTGGCTGCTTTGGAGGGGGGGGACCCTCCCTTTCCCCAAACCCTGCCCTCCTGAGGGTCCACCCCTAAACCACCACCATCTCCTCTTCCTTCTCTTCTTCTCCTTCTCCTCCTCGTCGTTCCCCTTCCCCCTCCTCCTCTTCTTCTCCTTCTCCTCCTCTTCGTTCCTCTTCCCCTTCCGCCTCCTCCTCTTCTTCTCCTTCTCCTCCTCATTGTTCCCCTTCCCCCTCCTCCTCTTCTTCTCCTTCTCCTCCTTGTCGTTCCCTTCCCCCTCCTCCTCTTCTTCTCCTTCTCCTCCTCATTGTTCCCCTTCCCCCTCTCCTCCTCCTCCTCCTTGTCGGTCCCCTTTTCCCCTCCTCTTCTTCTTCTCCTTCTCCTCCTCGTCGTTCCCCTTCCCCCTCCTCCTCTTCTCCTTCTCCTCCTCATTGTTCCCCTTCCCCCTCCTCCTCTTCTTCTCCTTCTCCTCCTCATTGTTCCCCTTCCCCCTCCTCCTCTTCTTCTCCTTCTCCTCCTTGTCGTTCCCCTTTCCCCCTCCTCCTCTTCTTCTCCTTCTTGTCGTTGTCATCCTCCTCCTCCTCCTGTTCTTCTTCTTCTCACACAGAAACGTAAAGTTTTTCTGTCATTTTCAGTGTAGGCACAATCTCAACCACACCAGCATTTAGTTTAAATGGCATGCTTCTAGAAGCAGGAGGCAGAAATAGGGAACAGAAACATCTACAGAGGGGGAAAGTGAAGATGGACAAGAGGTGAAGCAGCTTGATCTTCTGTCTAATAATGAAGACAGAACTTGATATGGCTGGATGAATCCCTGCCTGTTTCATCTGAGAAGAGAACTGCTTGGTTGTATTTCTTTCCAGCCAGCTGGAATGGTGGTGCCCAGGCCAAGCAGCTAGTGGGACAGGCCGCTTTGGGTTGAGATAGAGCCAGGGAAAATGGTCTACTTACCTAGAGGTTTGAGACCCGCAGGGTCATTGTCCAGGGTATTTTCTAAAGACTGTAGCCTCACATGGTGCTGAAATGAATTTTGTAAAGAGAACGTTTCCAATCTGGAATCCGCCAAGTTCTGGAGCTCTGTAAAATTGTTTTTGCTTAGCTAAGACTAGATCATTGCTAAGAGAAAGAGTTGAGTGGCCAGCAGACCATCCTCCCTTATTGGAATTACCACCACATTTCATTTGCACCTTATTCCCTCTTCCGTGCTTCAGAAACAATTCCTGTTAGCTGAGAACCACCCTGCCTTCTGAGGAATCTCTTTCAAGTGTATATAATTTTCTCAGCCGTTTTTAATTTTTTTGTCCTTGCAGACAAAGAAAAAATTGCCAATTGTTGTTTGATTGTTTATTTCCCCCTGAGCTATGCGGCATTTTAAACAGGTAATTAGGTAAAAAAAAAAAAACGCAGTCTGCTCATCTGGCTAATGTTGGAAAGCTTATTTATATTCAACCTCATTGAATAACTGCTGAAGGGGGCCATGGCTCAGTGGTAGAGCATCCACCTGGCACGCAGAAGGTCCCAGGTTCAATCCTTGGCATCTCCAGTTAAAACCACCAGGCAGGAGGTAATGTGAAAGACCTCTCTCTGCCTGAAGCCCTGAAGAGCTACTGCCAGTCTGAGTAAACTATACTGACCTTGATGCACCAAGGGACTGATTCAGTATAAGACAGCTTCTAATGGGGAGGGGTCATAGCTCAGTGGCAGAAGAAGAAGAAGATATTGGATTTATACCCCGCCCTCACTCAGAATCTGAGTCTCAGAGCAGCTCACAATCTCCTTTATCTTCCTCCTCCACAACAGACACCCTGTGAGATGGGTGGGGCTGAGAGGACTTTCACAGCAGCTGCCCTTTCAAGGACAACCTCTGCCAGAGCTATGGGTAACCCAAGGCCATTTCAGCTGGTACAAGTGGAGGAGTGGGGAATCAAACTCAGTTCTCCCAGATAGGTGTGCACAATTAACCACTACACCAAACTGGCTCTCTGCTTGGCATGCAAAAGGCCCCAGGTTCAATCTCTGGTATTCCCGTAAAAAGAACAAGTCCGTAGGTGTTGTGAAAGACCCAAGACTCTGGAGAGCTGCTGCCCGCCTGAGTAAACAATACTGACCTTGATGGATTGATGGTCTGATTCAGAAGAAACAGTTTCATGTGTGTTGTATGAAGCTGTGCTTTAGGGGAAAGGCTGTGGTTCAGTGGCAGGCCATCTGTTTTGGGCATGCTGAAGGTCCCAGATTCAACCCCTGGCATCTCCAGTTAAAAAGATCAGGTTTCAGGTGATGGGGAAAGACCTCTACCTGAGACTTCAGATCACTGCCGCTAGTCCGAGTAGACAATTCTGAATCTGATGAACTAAGAATCTGATTCAGTATAAGGCAACTTTGTTTTCAGGGGCTGAAGAACCAGAAACCAAGCTTGTTATTCTTTGTTAAAAACATTGTCATTAGTTTACATGCTAATTCACAGCTCATCCTCTATATGTATTCCCTTCCAGTGTCTGACGAAGTGCGTTTGGCTGTCAAGCATGCATATTTCTGTGTACCATAATGGTCCCTAAGACAAAGAGCAGAACACCAACCTCTCCTGCTCCCCCCTCTTTTGCAACCTAAGGGCAAGTAATAAATTCATCTGGCCCAAGGATGTTTAGGTTAGCCTGGCTGGTAACAGTGCGATGTGCCTCTCCCCCAGATTCACACAGACAGGTCTTATCTACTCTGAGAGAAAGTGTGAGAAATAGTTTTTACTAGCCTACATTCCTTAGTAATAAAAGAGATACTATGTAGTATGTAGTATCTTTGAACCCGTGACTCAAATTGCATCTGTATGGAATCCTTTGAAGCTATCCTATAAAGTAACTATGTAAGTCTGTATACATCATTACTTCCAAGGATTCTGTCCTTGGCAAAGCTATGGAGGTTCTACAATAAAGCAACTTTTGATTCAATATCAAAAGTCTGATGATTGAGCAATATCGATGCTTGACATTGGCACACGGCAGATCACACTCTGAATAAAACTTTGTTGGTTTTAAAGGTGCCACTGGGCTCTAACTTCCACCATGGGTAACAATGCTTAAAGATGTATAATAGAGTGGGTTCTAGGCAATGATGAGGCGAGGTGGTAGCAGCATAACATCAGCTCTTTATTGATTTCAGCATAATCACGGCTAAGCGTAAGACTGCTCGTCTGAGCCAACAGGGCCACCTATATACACACCCGTTTTCCTGCGCAACGTTTGATTGGGCCATTCAAACCAGCAAAGGGGGGGGGAGCGTGATTGGAGCAGGACAGCAGGTTTAGGGTCCTGTTGCCCATTGTTCCCAAGTCCTCAAGCTCTGGTTGTCAGGCTCCATTGAGCCAGGCAGGAACAACCAACTCAGTTCTCCCTTGAGTCCACATGCATTACAAGAATAGATGCCACAAGTCAGCGCCCTGCATGATTTGCAAAGGGAGGAATCCGTAATTCATAAGAACATGTTGGATCAGGCCAATGGCCCATCCAGTCCAACACTCTGTGTCACACAGTGGCAAAAATTTTTATATATACACACACACTGTGGCTAATAGCCACTGATGGACCTCTGCTCCATATTTTTATCTAACCCCCTCTTGAAGCTGGCAATGCTTGTGGCCGCCACCATCTCCTGTGGCAGTGAATTCCACATGTTAATCACCCTTTGGGTGAAGAAGTACTTCCTTTTATCCGTTTTAACCTGTCTGCTCAGCAATTTCCCCCCTCACTGAGCCTGGTGAGGCCTCTGGCCCCACCACCTACCCTGGAGCCGGAGCGACAAGCATCCTCCTCTGCTCTTCCCCGGCCTGCAGTGGCTTCCAGCTTTCACCACCACCTGGCCTGGAGAGGCTGCCAGGGCCCACAGCCGCTGAGCTGGAGCATGTTTGGCACATGCACAGAGAACTCAATCATATTATTTTGGGGAAGGGGGGAATTTAAATTTTATTTTTGATGAAAGGTTTTTCTGCAAACTGGAGGCTGCCTGTTGCTATTAGTATATAGTTATGCAGCAATCATCTGAAAGTGCAGAGGTCTGATTAGACCCTTTGAATACCTTCAACTTAAAAAGGTAAAGGTCGTCCCCTGTGCAAGCACCAGTCGTTTCCGACTCTGGAGTGACGTTGCTTTCACAACGTTTTTACGGCAGACTTTTTACGGGGTAGTTTGCCATTGCCTTCCCCAGTCATCTACACTTTCCCCCCAGCAAGCTGGGTACTCATTTTATCGACCTCAGAAGGATGGAAGGCTAAGCCAACCTGGGGCCAGCTACCTGAACCAGCGTCCGCTGGGATCGAACTCAGGTCGTGAGCAGAGGGCTCCGACTGCAGTACTGCAGCTTTACCACTCTGCGCCACGGGGCTCTTACCTTCAACTTGTGGGAGGGGGGAAGTTATGTGTAATAACCTAAGGTATCTGAATTTCGGAATAGGGTTGCCTGGTGCCATAAAGTTTTTCACCAAAATGCTAGAGCATCCACGGTGTGATGATGTCACTTCCAGGTGACGTCATCGTGTCAGGCACTATCTGAGCTCCTCTGGGGTGGGGTTTCCCCTGCCAGCCAATCCTGTGCTGGCGGGTTGGAAGTCCTCAAATCAGGGGAAAACCCACCCCCAGTTGGAGGTTGGGAAACCTATTTCAGAAATTGTTCTGAGTTTGAGAAAACACTAGTAATGGTGGTAAACATTTAAGCTTTAGAGCCTCTAAATATGAGGCAAGGCAGTGATACATTCTTAGGGTTGCCAGGTCTGTGTCGGAAAATACCTAGAGGCTTTTTTTTGGGGGGGGGGGAATCCGGGAGAGGGTGGGGTTTGAGGAGGGGAGGGGCCTCAGCAGGGTCCAATGCCACAAAGTCCACCCTTCAAAGCAGCCATTTTCTCCAGGGGAACTGATCTCTGCCAGCAGGAGATCAGTCGTAAAAGCAGGAGATCTCCAGGCCCCAACTGGAGGCTGGCAACCCTTTTGTGAAAAGTAGTGTAAGACCCTCTGTTATATGGTCCCAGAGCAAGCTTGGAATTACGTCTTTTCACATGGTCTGTCCTTTTCAGTTTGTACTCAATTAAGAGAAAACATTTTGAAAATGAATCACCTCTCGTATAGGACCTGAAGAAACTTGCTAAAATTGGCAGTTCTTCCAGTAGATGTTAGTTTTGCAGATTTTTTTTACATATGTGGTGGTTTTGCCCACGTACTGTTAAATATTGCTGAACTTGTTGAAAAGCTGCAGTTGGACTTAGGTGTCTGTGTACCTCTTGCTCCTGATATGTTGCTAAACAATATGATGATGATGATGATGATGATGATGATGATGATGATGATGATGATGATATTGGATTTATATCCCACCCTCCACGACTCAGGCAACGGACCTCTGTCTTTGCTGGATTAAGCTTCAATCTATTCAGCCTAAATCATCCAGCCACGGCTTGTAGCACCAGGTCCAAATTTTCTGGGACACAGTCAGGCCAGCTGTCCATCAGTAGATAGAGCCCATTCCTCCGGGCAATCTGGGCAAGGGGGCACATGTAGATATTGAACAACATCGGGGAGAGCACCACCCCCTGAGGCACCCTGCAATCAAGCGTGTGCCTCCGGGACAGTTCACCCCTAATCGCCACCCTTTGTCCTCGACCATCAAGGAAAGAGGAAAGCCATTGCAAGGCCAACCCCTGAATCCCTGTGTCGGCAAGACAGTGGGTCAGAGACTGAATGCCACTGATAGGTCCAACAACATCAGTACCGCCGAGCCGCCTCAATCCAGATGCCGCTGCATTAAAAATTGCATTGATTATTGATTGGGTTGAGGGCTGTGCTGAACAGAAAAAAACCATCATATTCGTTCCTAAAGTTGCCAACCACCAGACGGCACCTGAAGATCTCCTGCTCTTATGATTGATCTCCCAATGACCAAGATTACTTCCCCTGGAGGAAATGGCTGCTTTGGAGGGTGGACTGCATGGTGTGATAGCCTGCTGAGGTCCATCCCCTCCCAAACCCTCCCCTCACCAGACTCCACCCCTCAAATCTCCAGATATTTCCCAGTCTAGAGCTGGCAATTCTAGTTCATTCACCAAGGGTGAGGTCAGACGTTCATAAAATCCCGCTATGAGCATGAGTGGAGTCCGGAAGCATGTCGGATTTTAAGCGGTTGTCCAAATGTCAGCATCTGCAAATGGTGGTTAGCTCGTTCGAGTCCCGCGTTGAGACGACTGGGGCGCGGACTAATTTGATACTGCTTTAAATCAGGAACAAAATCCTTCTGACGGTTCCTGAGCAGAGTTTCCCTGTTTGAACGCTCCATCGTTGGCGACTCGTCGGAAGCACACCACCGCTTCCCTCCCAAAGCCCCTTCAAGTGATATCACTGTGCCAGTGAATGAGCGAGCGAACGTTGGCTCAATAAATTGTTTACCCGCCCTTATGTCTGGAAACAAAAATCACTTTTGAAAGTAGATGTGAACTAGATGTGAACTGATTTGAATTCCTGGGTTCTTTTCTGCACACGTAGTGCTCGTGCTGGAAAAGTAGCGCCAACGGACTAGCAAAACTTTAGTGAACTGACCCATTTAAAAGCGATGCGCTGCAGATAGCGGGCATCACTGCGCCTGCGCTAATGCAGACTGACGTCTCATGAAACGAGGTCCAGTAGAGCAATCTGATCGACCAGCGACGGGACCCACATGGGATAGAACGGGAACCTGGCTGTTGTCTGATCGGAAAATTGTTTGTGCGGATTATAATACAGGCGCGTTGCAGATGGATTTAATGGTGAGTGTGACCGCACCCCAAGAGGCTTTTGAAGCATGTAAAACTAAATGGGCCCTGTTTGCTGGGGGAAAAGTGTAGATGACTGGGGAAGGCAATGGCAAACCACCCCGTAAAAAGTCTGCCATGAAAACATTGTGATGCAACGTCACCCCAGAGTCGGAAATGACTGGTGCTTGCACAGGGGGATTACTTTTACCTTTTTATTTGAGAACAGAAATAGGGAAGAAGGGGTAGGAGAGAACTGTCGGGCTTCATGCTTGCATTAGGTCTTTTTTTGGAATGCAGTTCCAGCTGGATTGGTGCCAGGGGGTGTGGCCTAATATCAAAGGAATATCGTCGCCACGGAAAAACTGTAAGATGCGTAACGTCAAGATTTTAGCACCAAATCAACTTAGATGGTTTTAATGCATGATTTATAATATTTGATTTATAATGTATGATTTATGATATGCATTGTTTTAATTGTGGAAGTTTTTATGTTGTGAGCCGCCCTGAGACTGCTTCGGCGGGAAAGGCAGGATATAAATTGAATATCATCATCATCATCATCATCATCATCATCATCATCATCATCATCATCATCATCATCATCATCATCATCATCATCATCATTATATGCAAATAAGTTCCTGCTGGGTTTTTCTACAAGAAAGCCCTGTGTGAAACAATGGTGTTGTCAGGGGGTGTGACCTAATACACAAATGTGTTCTTGCTGGGCTTTTTCTACAAAAGAAGCCCTGGGTGTAAGAAACCAGGAACTATTAAAGCTGTGAAAACTAGTAGAATTGTTTGAATAGGAAAAAGTTATGTATTTAAAAAACAAACAAACCCACAAATATGCAGTATAGCTTGCCCAAAATCTGCATGTTATGAAACTGAAAACACTCCCTGCAGATATTTTTTGGTCAGCAGATTGGCTCAGTCAGCTGATAAACACTCAGGAATGGTTCAAGTTCAGTTACGTATTCATCTGTTTACCTCCCACAGAAGAGGGCTGGGTTTTGAATGGATGGAATTTGTGCAGCTAATCCAAAGCAATCCACCCTGCCCTTTGCTTCTCTGCCATCTGCCTCCCCCACTCAGAATATCCCATTCCCTCGGCTGGAGCCACTGAACAAAAGCGTGGGAGAAAGTCACGAGACACCAAACTCCCCAGATGAAATTTATCAACCGGGAGAAGGTCACTAAAATAAAACTGTAGCCATTGTTACCCCTTCAGTTTCACAAATGGAACAAAGATTGGCTCCCTGGGCCATACAAAGAGGGTTGCAGGCTCTAGGTGGGGAAATTCCTGGAGATTTGGGTGGTGGAACCTACAGCTGCCAACCTCTAGGTGGTGACTGGAGATCTCCTTGGATTTCAGCTGATCATGTCAGTTTCCTTGAAGAAGATGGCTGCTTTGGAAAGTGGACTCTATGAATTATACCTCACAGATGTCCCTCCATGCCCCAAACTTCACCCTGATAGTTGCCAGCTCTGGATTGGGAAATACTGGGAGATTTTGTGGGTGGAGCCTGGAGAGGCTGGGGTTGGGGGAGTGGAGGAACCTTGACAGGGTAGCCATAGACTCCTCCCTCCAAAGCAGCCATTTTCTCCACAGGAACTGATCTTGGTCATCTGGAGATCAGCTGTGATTCCAGGAGATCTCCAGGCTCCACTTGGAGACTTGGCAACCCTACTTCAAGTCAGGAAAATGGTGTGTGTGAAATCCGTTCTCCATGAGCGCTGTGGTCGTAATCTGAATTGGACCCGTATGTGCCTGGGAAAGAACTCTCAGCACATCCCTGAGCTAAGGGCCTCAAGTGCAGGCAACACTTTTTAAAATACTTACAAAAAATAACCCTTCATGTATTTTTTTAAACATCTTAGATTTTTCTGCAAACCTATGAGACCAATGGAACATTACAACAGGCTCTAATTTATTACTCTTCACCATTAAGACACCTTATTGTGTCTTAAGGACATCAATCTTCAATTCTGGTGTTTATTGACTTTGCTGTTTTTTTCCGCCCAGTCAACCCAAACCGACGATTACCAGACCCCCAACTTGTAATTCTTTTAATCTGTTAAAAACATTTCCACTATTTTGCATACTAATTCACTGCCCACTCTCTCTATATGTAGGACTGCTAATTCCATCCCACATTGTTGTCTGATGAAGGGCGCTTTCAGCACAAAAACTTGCATTCTCAATAAAACTTAGTTGGTCTTAAAGGGGCGACTGGACTCCTACTTTGTTCTGTTGCTTCAGCCCAACATGGCTGCCCACCTGGATCTAGGCAGAAAAACCTGTTTGGACCTGTGTGGTGCTGATCTGTAGATTTAGATATCCGCTGATGGGGGGCAGTCTTGGCTATCAACGTCGACTGCGGGGTGACATGATAGAGGTTTACAGGATAATGCATGGGATGGAGAAAGTAGAGAAAGAAGTACTTTTCTCCCTTTCTCACAATACAAGAACTCGTGGGCATTCGATGAAATTGCTGAGCAGACAGGTTAAAACGGATAAAAGGAAGTACTTCTTCACCCAAAGGGTGATTAACATGTGGAATTCACTGCCACAGGAGGAGGTGGCGGCCACAAGCATAGCCACCTTCAAGAGGGGTTTAGATAAAAATATGGAACACAGGTCCATCAGTGGCTATTAGCCACAGTGTGTGTGTATATATAATTTTTTTTGCCACTGTGTGACACAGAGTGTTGGACTGGATGGGCCATTGGCCTGATCCAACATGGCTTCTCTTATGTTCTTATTTAATATACCTTTATCCCTTGGATTGGAGAATGGAGCAATGTTAAATAGTGAGTTCGATGCAACAGAGTTCAACCACAAACGTACTTTATTGCAACTACATGCTAAAAGACAACACAATGGGGCTGTGACGCTGCTTTTAAAACATGCAAAGGAACCGCCCCCCTCCTCCCAAGTCCCATATCAAATCACTGTGTTCAAGTTTCGTGCCATGACGGCTCATTGGTTCTTGCTTAGAGTTCAAATCAATCAAGGTAACCCGCGGTTTCCCATGGTTACTCAGATGTGCGTGAACCTGTCGCGAAGCATTAAATTCAGTACATAACAGGCAACAATCAGGAAAACTGGTGGACTGGGCATGGGGGCCAGTGACGTAGGAACATCACCTTCCAGTGCCACTTGGCGTGGTGACGGGCAAAGAGAGCTCTTCTACCAGAGCTAGAGGCCTGGCCACCCTACCTGAACAGTTGGACTTGGAAAGGTGAATACTGCCTTCTATAAAGGTTTTATAGAATTTAGTTTCTTAGGAGAAAAGCAATTGGTATCTTTATTTTAAAAAATGCATGAAATAGACCTGATGCTGACGTGAATATGGGCTTGAAATTCTCCCTTCTAACCTTTCTGACGGAGGGGGAAAGAAGTGCTTATTTTGTCTTCAACGATCAAGAGTGTCATAGTAGGGCAGTGAAGCTGCCAAATGTAGGAGCCGCTCCCTTGGGCCCCTGCCAAAGAATGTGAGAGCAATGAACTTCCAAATAAGATGCGTATCCTTACAGGCCAGAGATCATGCTTGCACAAAACAAGTACCTTTCTGTGATCAGTTGACAAATACACTTGGCAGCAAAATGCCAGGGTTAGGTTGACATTGCACAACAACCGGAGGAAATTGAGAATGAGAGAGAGAGAGAGAGAGAGAGAGAGAGAGAGAGAGAGAGAGAGAGAGTACCCACGGAAAAGTACGCATCCATACATGGACTTTGCAAGCTTTCTGGCTGATCTGGTTGATGGCAGCAGTATGACTCTCCTTGGAAGACCCAATTGTCCTAAAGGAATGCTATCATCCATACCCATTGGCACCAGTGCCTGCCTAAATTGGTGGTGTGGCAGTGAATGTTCTACTGCATTGTGGCTCAAAAACACAAAACGTCAAGACGTGGAACTTCAAGTAAAGGCGGATCATAGTGTTGTAACAATTAATCCATTTATTGAGAACAAACAGTCAGCAGAGAGGCAGATTGAGTTTGATACCGGCCCAAGGTTGGGACCAGCCTTTTCTACATTTCTAAAAGTAGGAAACAATACAGCCCTTTTCACACCCCCAGAGACAGTCCGGTCTTCCCAGGGCTTTATCTCTTTCTCAGAGGAAGAGTCCTTGAAGCTGTGGACTTCAAAGCCGCAGATGGCTTTTCGGCTGGGCGTGAGATTTTACTCTTTTACTCTTTGCGGTTACAATATGCTTGGGGAAAGGGTACTTGCTACAGTTCTCAGGGTTAATAAAGCAGAGTTCATGTTAAGGTACAACATGGCGTTAGTCATGTCAAGCATCTCTAATCTACAATTCATTTCCAGTAAATTACACGTCTGACAGATATGCTGAAATCTGTCTGTCTGTCAACAGGGTGTAATCCCATAGAGTCCACCTTCCAAAGCAGCCATTTTATCCAGGGGAGCTGATCTCTGTAAACTGGGAATGAACTGGTGGGGGAGCCTCATGCCCCATCTAGAGGCTGGCAACCTGGCATCAAAGACCAGGAGTTGCCACTCATTCTCTGCCAAGTGGTACCTTCAGGGGCAGACCTATTTGTTGCCACATATGGGGGTCAAATGTAGATGACTGGGGAAGGCAATGGCAAACCACCCCGTAAAAAGTCTGCCATGAAAACATTGTGAAAGCAACGTCACCCCAGAGTTAGAAATGATTGGTGCTTGCAATCTTACCTTTATAAGAGATGAACTGGCCCTTGGTGTAATCAAAATGTTGACATGTTGGGTAGATATTAGAGTTGCCAGGTCCGACTTAGGAAATATCTGGGAACTTTGGGGGTGGAGACGGTAGTAAAGGTGTGACTAGCAGGACTGAACTCCAAAGGGAGCTCTGGCCATCACATTTAAAGGGACTGCACACCTTTTAAATACCTTCCCTCCATTTGCAAATAATGAAGGACAGGGACACCTTTTTTGGGGTTCATAGAATTGGACCCCCTGGCCCAATCTTTTTGAAACTTGGGAGGATTTTTGAGGAGAGGGACCAGATGCTATGCTGGAAAGTTGGTGCCTTTACCTCAAAAGACAGCACCCCTGTAACCCCAGATACCTACAGATTCTCCATTATACCCTATGGGGACCAGTCTTTTTATATGATGCTCACAGTGTGAGACTGCCACTGAAAACAGCAACCATGTCAAGTTTTCAGCAAGTCTATCCCAAAAACTCTCATCAAAATCTATTATCCCATGCCGAGATCACACTGTGGGATTCTCTGGGCTCTGTCACATGAATGCCCACCGCTGGGTGGTTTCAGAAGGTACTGTAGAGCTTCAGGAATGTCAGCCGTCAGGTGGAGCAATGCAAGTACTAGGGTTGCCAAGTCCAATTCAAGAAATATCTGGGGACTTTGGGGGTGGAGCCAGGAGACTTTGGGGGTGGAGCTAGGAGACATTAGGGGTGGAGCCAAGATCAAGTCTGTGACAAGCATAATTGAACTCCAAAGGGAGTTCTGGCCATCACATTTAAAGGGACGGCACACCTTTTCAATGCCTTCCTTCCATAGGAAATAATGAAGGATAGGGGCACCTTCTTTTGGGGCTCATAGAATTTGACCCCCTGGTTCAATCTTTTTGAAACTTGGTGGGTATTTTGGGGAGAGGCACTAGATGCTATACTGAAAATTTGGTGCCTCTACCCCAAAAAACAGCTCCCCCAGAGCCCCAGATACCCATGGATCAATTTTCCATGATTTTCTATGGGAATAAATCTCCATAGGGAATAACAGAGTTCCCAGCAGACATTTCCCTCCCCTCCCCCCGCTTTCTGATGACCCTGAAACGGGGGGAGGGCATCCAAATCGGGAGATCCCCTGCCCCCACCTGGGGATTGGCAACCCTAGAAAGTACTCAAGTTGCATATTGGGAGGAGTGTGTGTAGCTACTGACTGTGGAGGGGGGGTGGGGACCTGGGTAGGGTGTGGCACATGAGGCCTAGTTGTTTTTCCCTGAATTGCTGCAAGGCCTCAGCTGAAGGAATCTTTGTCTCGCGTGGGCCCTTCCTTTATTGAAGTCACTTCTTGAGGAGGAGTAGAAAAGAGCAAGAGGTCATCATAATTGACTGGTACCCACTAGTTCAATCCTCCACACATTTTGTAGAAAAATAGGTGGTGGAGCTCATTAGCATAACTCATTAGCATATGTCGCCCCCACCACCAGCCAAAAGCAACCCAATGCAAGAAAGGAGAGCCCTGGGCAAGCGAGGCCTGCTTGGGCTGGCTAGAGATCCAGCCAGCCCAAGCAGATCTCGCTCTCCTGGGGTTCTCCTGGGTCACCGCCCCCCCCACCCAGTCAAAAGGTGAGCAAGCCACCTGCTGTCGAAAACCACATAAGAAGTGGAAGAAAGGGTGGTGTGGGCTTCTCCAGGGGTTAATGAGGGCTGCTGGGAGTGTGACGAAGCCCCTGGTGGCTGGCTGCCCGCTCTCCTAATTCAGGGATTGTTATGCAGCTGCACCTGCTATTCAATGGACAAGGTAGGAGGGGAGGAAAAGGAGGAGCCCTCAGAAAGGTTCAGGAGCTGTGCTCCTGTGAGCTCCTGCTGAATTGGAGGCCTCCCTCCACAGGGTAGATCGAGGCGGTCGTGTTAGTGCAGGGGTAAGGAGGGATTAGGCTTCCCAACCCTCCCGCCCTGGCGGGGGACCCCAGGATTTCCACTCTCTTCCCCCGCTCCCCCCAAAAATGGAAGCGGGGGGAGAGGGGGGAAACGGCGCCAGGGAGCATGGCGAGCCGCCCGATCCTGGAGCGGGTGAGGCCGCCATGCCGCACCGCTGCCGCCCCCTCCCCGCCCACCGCAGTTGCTCCTCCGAGATGGCCCCAGGCTGAGCCCATCTCGGAGGAGCAGCCAAGAGGCGGCAGCAGCACAGGGGAGGGCGAGGCAGGCCAGGAGCATGGCGAGCCATGAATCCGGGCCCTTCTAGGACCCGGACTTGCGGCTCGCCACACCCCCGGCCCGCCTCCAATCCCCCCTCAGATTCCACCCCAGAGGCGGGGCGGGCGAGGCCACTGCCGCCTCTTCTCCGCTCGGCGTGGCTGCTCCTCCGAGATGGGCTTAGGCTGAGCCCATCTCGGAGGAGCAGCCACGCCGAGCGGAGAAGAGGCGGCAGCTGCGGGGTGGCTCGCCACGCTCCCCGGCGCCGTTTCCCCCCCTCCCCCTAGCTCCACCCCAGTGTCTCCTGGCTCCACCCCCAAAGTCTCCTGGCTCCACCCCCAAAGTCCCCAGATATTTCTGGGGTTGGACTTGGCAACCCTAGGAGGGATCAGTTTTAAAAATGCTCTGAGAAAGAGAATTGACAGAGTAGAAAACCAAAACATTGATGGCAGCTTCAACTGAAACAACATGATGTTACTTTTCCCAGTCAATCAGATCTCTTCCCAATGACCAATTAGAAGCCTGGCTGGGCAATAACCCCGCCCTGCATCGCCCACTTTCTAAAAACAGTGGGCACCGGGAAGGGATGTCTGCGGGCACCGCGTCGAGGATCCCTGCGCTATACAAAAAAGAACAACACTGCTGGACTTGGCCGCATGCTCGTTTGGTTATTAGATATTCAAAATCCTCCCTTAAGCAGCTGTCATTTATTTCACAAGGAAAGTGTGACAAATGGAAGCATTAAGTAAGCTCGCATCATCTTACCCCTCCACATGATTGATATCGGGTTGTTCTGAACCAACGGCTGTAAATAACGTTACCCAATATTGTATTTGTGTCCAATGCTGTATTTATTCTGGATGCCTGGCTGTATGGTTATTGGAACGCTGCTCCTTTCCCCCCCACACACACACAAAAGAAAACAAATCTTAAAAAGAGGGGGGGGGGAAGAGGCATATCGCAAGCTGTTTTCTTTCCATCCTGGCTTATTGCTGTGAAAAAATGTCAGCGAGTTGTTTGTATTCTTTGGATGGGGTGGGGGAACTCTAGACGCATTTAGGTGGTGAGCTCACTCTTTCTGCGTGTCCTGAAAAGACACCAGCTCCAGCTCTTGTTGGGGGCAAACTGGGAAGACCCTCATGCTGCAAGGTCCTTCTGGGAAAGTCCAGTTTCAGGAAAATTATAGTATTTTAAATACGTCTCAACAGCCATTTGAGAAATTCAGGAATATATTAGTATCACGATGAAATGAGTTTTTACATACACACCGAAACTGCGGGCTGCAGTTCTCTGCTCAGGATCTCGCTTCTCCCTAAAAACCAGAATAAATTTTGCTAAACAGTACGAAACCGAGACTAAATTAGGACAAAGTAAAACAATTAAACTTATCCACACCATTCATATTCTTGTTGCAGGAGTGAAAATATCTTTTTTCCCGTTTTTTTTGCTGAGAGTCCCCATTGTCCTGTCCATAAGCAATGATAGTAGGGATGCCAACTCCAGGTCGAGGAAATTCCTGGAGATATTGGAGAAGCCATGTTGGATCAGGCCAATGGCCCATCCAGTCACACAGTGGCAAAAAACAAAACAAAAACCACCCCCCCCCAGGTGCCATCATAGAATCATAGAGTTGGAAGGGACCTCCAGGGTCATCTAGTCCAACCCCCTGAACAATGCAGGAAACCCACAAATGCCTACCTCAAATTCACAGGATCTTCATCACTGTCAGATGGCCATCTAGCCTCTGTTTAAAAACCTCCAAGGAAGGAGAGCTCACCACCTCCCAAGGAAGCCTGTTCCACTGAGGAACCACTCTAATGGTCAGGAAGTTCTTCCTAATGTTGAGCCAGAAACTCTTTTGATTGAATTTCAACCAATTGGTTATAGTCTTACCTTCTAGGGCCACAGAAAACAATTCCACACCATTTTCTATATGACAGCCCTTCAAGTACTTGAAGATGGTGATCATATCACCTCTCAGTCGTCTCCTCTCCAGGCTAAACATGGCCAGCTCCTTCACCCTTTCTTCATAGGACTTGGTCTCCAGACCCCTCACCATCTTTGTTGCCCTCCCCTGGACCTGTTCCAGCTTCTCTATATCCTTCTTAAAATGTGGTGCCCAAAACTGAACACAAGACTCCAGGTGAGGTCTTACCAGAGCAGAGTCAAGCTATGCCATCACTTCATGTAATCTGGACACTAGACTTCTCTTGATACAGCCCAAAATTGCATTGGCCTTTTTAAGCCGCCATGAAGGTTCTTGTGGGGTTAGGGGTGTGCAGGTCTAAAAATGTTTCCATAAGAACTTCTTTGGACAATGCGGGTCTGCTCATCCCTTGGTTATCATTTGGTTTTGTGTAAAGTGAAACTCAAGATGACTTTGTGTGCCATTCCACATCAAGCACATTTGCACTGAAAGAAACAAAAATCTCCAATAACATTTCTGAGAATTCTTTCCAGGGGTTCTGCACCTCTCTAGTTACAGAGGCAAGTTAAAGTAGGCCAGCGCAGTGTGGGCTGCAGTCAGATGTGCATATCTGACATCGTCATGGACGCCTGTTGGATTTAAAGTGCACATCCAGACAGCAACATCTGGGAATGGTCTGTGAGTCGTGGGCAAATCGTCCTAACCCAACTCAGTTCTGGACTTATTTGACATTCATAGAATCCTAGAGTTGGAAGGAACCTCCAGAGTCATCTAGTCCAACCCCCTGCACAATGCAGGAAACTCACAAACACCTCCCCCTAAATTCACAGCCTCTTCATTGCTGTCAGATGGCCATCTAGCCTCTGTTTAAAGACCAAGGAAGGAGAGCCCACCACCTCCCGAGGGAGTCCACTGAGGAACCGCTCTAACGGTCAGGAAGTTCTTCCTAATGTTGAGCCAGAAACTTTTGATTTAATTTCAACCCACTGGTTCTGGTCCTACCTTCTGGGGCCACAAAAAAAAAAATTCCACACCATCCTCTATACTTGAAGTACATTGCATAAAGTCTGGTCTTAAATGTTTGATAATGGGCCATGAATGGATTTTCCCTGTCTGATCGCTCCAGTGTCATCAAGCCGTTGCAACTTCCATCCCCATCAATCCTGGTTTGGCACCATTTTTTTAAAATCTTAGTGATATGCGCATAACCTCATAGTTGGTGAAAGGTGCAGCCCACAGGTGCCTCAAGCACCTCAAGAGATGCATTCTGAGCAACTGCAAACACTTTTTTTTTTAGTTTATTTTTTTAAGGTTGAGATTTGTGAGTATCACAATCATTGTTTAGTCCATTCTCCTAGAAAATAGTCCCTCTGTGGGCGAGCCAATCAGGGGCATTGCTTATGCGCATACGCAAAGGCTGGGCTGTCTGATTGATCAATGACAGGACAGGCACTCGGCGAGGCAGATCATGGCTAGGCTGTCCGATCAGGCGACTGAATTTCAAGTAAGGGCGGACAAAAAGAGGAGCGCCTCACTGGTGGTTTAAATGGTGCATCTGACCGTGGCTGCGGCGTTGGATTCAAATGTGAGGAAATATCAAGTCTTGTGGAGCTGCCAAGTTCACTACTGGGCAATCTTGGACAGGTCATCGCTCCCTCTCTGCCTAGTCAACCTGACAAGGTTGTTGTGAAATGAAAATGCTATTCAAAGTATCTTGAGGGAGAAAATAGGGATACGAATGTAACCAACTGAGGAAGAAAGTAGTCATGTTGCAGCTGGTTTATGGTGCCCCTTAGGTTTTAAAAGCAAGAGATGACGAAGAAGAAGAAGAGCTCAGATTTATACCCTGCCCTTCTCTCTGAATCAGAGTCTCAGAGCAGTTTACAATCTCCTTTACCTCCCCCCCCCACAACAAACACCCTGTGGGGCTGAGAGAGCTCTCACAGCCACTGCCCTTGCAAGGACAACTCCTGTGATAGCTCTGGCTAACCCAAGGCCATTCCAGCAGCTGCAAGTGGAGGAGTGGGGAATCAAACTCGGTTCTCACAGATAAGAGTCTGCACACTTAACCACTACACTAAACTGAACAGAGGTGGTCTTCCTGGTGGTCTCTCATCCAAGTCACCCTGCTTAGCTTCCAACATCTGACAAAATCGGACTGACCCAGGCTGTCCATCAGGGTGCTACAACAAATACATCACATTAAGGCACAGTTTAAGGTTAAACCAGCTCGCCTGATCAAAATCTTTTTGGATTGTGCTTCCTTTGTAAATTCTGCTTTACCGAGTTTCTCCCACTGCGGCGAGTGGCATCAGAGACCGGCCAGCTTCTTGGGAATAGAGGTTGTCGACTTTCAACTTAACAGCACAAAAGCAGCTGAAAATGAGGACAAGCTTATAATGGCCTTGCAGAGACAAAGGCCTGCTCTTCTAATGGACAGCTAGCTGCTCTATCACATAGCGACAGATGTGTGATAGATGTTTTCCAACCATCCACTGATGAAAGGAATCCTGGTACCTGCTCAGGTTTGTTTCCCATTTTGCGGTGATGATTGTCTCCCACTTCCACCCTGGCTGACCCCACCGGCTCTGGCAGCAAGTAGGAAATACATTGCGTTGCAGTCTCTCCCTTAATGAGGAGACTTTTTGTGGCGGCTTTTCTTCTCGGCCTTTTGCAAAATAGTCCGACTGCAGACAGACAATGAAAACTCCCCAGCTTTTAAACTCTTGCTGTGAGCTTTATTGCTTCTCTGTTGCCATCCCAGCGCAGGCTGAGGGAGAAACAGGAGGTCACTGTCTGTTATTCAGAGGCAAGGCAAGGCTTGCCATCGTCAGTCTGTGGAATGACTCCTCCATGGTCCAGAATTTAGGGAAGGCAGAGAAGAAAGAAAAAAGCCATCAAGGAAGGGGACGAAGTATGGCTTTTGCAGGACAGAGTAAGAACAAAGGCTAAATGCAGTCCAGCTTCAAGATACCTGCAGATCACAGATGCTGATGTGCTCATAGAATCATAGAATTGGAAGGGACCTCGAGAGTCATCTAGTCCAACCCCCTGAACGATGCAGGAAACTCACAAAGACCTCCCCCTAAATTCACAGGATCTTCACTGCTGTCAGGTGGCCATCTAGCCTCTGTAGAAAAACCTCCAAGGAAGGAGAGCCCACCTCCTCCCAAAGAATCCTAGAGTTGGAAGGGACCTCCAGGGTCATCTAGTCCAACCCCCTGCACAATGCAGGAAACTCACAAACCCCTCCCCCTAAATTCACAGGATCTTCATTGCTCTCAGATGGCCATCTAGCCTCTGTTGAAAAACCTCCAAGGAAGGAGAGCCCACCACCTCCCGAAGAATCCTAGAGTTGGAAGGGACCTCCAGGGTCATCTAGTCCACACCCCCTGCACAATGCAGGAAACTCACAAACCCCTCCCCCTAAATTCACAGGATCTTCATTGCTCTCAGATGGCCATCTAGCCTCTGTTGAAAAACCTCCAAGGAAGGAGAGCCCACCACCTCCCAAAGAATCCTAGAGTTGGAAGGGACCTCTAGGGTCATCTAGCACAATGCAGGAAACTCACATAAACCACCCCCTAAATTCACAGGATCTTCATTGCTGTCAGATGGCCATCTAGCCTCTGTTGAAAAACCTCCAAGGAAAACATCTTAGAGTTACCAGCCCCCAAGTGGGAGCAGGGGACCCCCCAATTTTCCAGGCTCCTGCCTGCCACCAGTCCCACAGCCACAACCTGGTACAACATCCCCAACATGGTGATGTCATGCGGAAATGACATCACAACACTGGGGGTGTCATGCAGTGATACTCCTGGTTTTTGGGGCAAAAGGCTAACCATAGAGATTTACCCAAAATGCCAGAGTGTTGCCACACAAAGTCCCCGGCATAATGACTTCAGTTCTGCACAGTGTCATCATTAGGCTTCCCGATCCCCAGGTGCCAGAGGGGGATCCCCCGGTTCCCACCCCCAAAGCCATCATGCACCTCTATGAACGATTCCCATAGGGAATGATGGGGAATTGATCTGCGGGTATCGGAGGCTCTGGGGGGAATGTTTTCTGAGATAGAAGCACCAAATTTTCAGTATAGCATCTGCACCCTTCGAAGCTCCAAGGGATTTGATGTCTATAGTCTGGAGATCTGATAGAATGCCAGGCCCCACCTGGAGGTTGGCAGCCTGGAATTTCTCAACTTTGAGTTGGCAAAGTTAACACTCTATGTAGGATTGTCCACCTCCAAGTGAGAAGAAGATATTGGATTCATATCCTGCCTTCCACTCCAAAGAGTCTTAGAGCGGCTCACAATCTTCTTTCCCTTCCTCCCCCACAACAGACACCCTGTGAGGTTGGTGGGGCTGAGAGGGCTCTCCCAGCAGCTGCCCTTTCAAGGACAACCTCTGCCAGAGCTATGGCTGACCCAAGGCCATTCCAGCAGGTGCAAGTGGAGGAGTGGGGAATCAAACCCGGTTCTCCCAGATAAGAGTCCGCGCAATTCACCATGACACCAAACTGGCTCTCCACAAAAGAGCCTGAAGATTTCCCAGAAATACAGCTCCGGATGACAAAGACCTGTTGCCCTAGAGAAAATGGCTGCTTGGGAGGGTAGACTGTTGCATCTGACTGAGCTGCTCCTGTCCTCAAAACCTCCCTTCCCTTCAGTCCATTCCCAAATCTCCAGGAATTTCTGAACCTGGAATTGGCAACTCTGTTCATAGGACAGTAAATTCAACTTGCTGTTTCCAGACTAAGGATGCCAGCGTGCACTGGGAAGCCATGGAAGATGCAGGAAGGGGGTGAAGGCATGGCTCTGATGCCACTGTGTCACTTTCACTGCAGACCTGGAGGTGGCACCACTGAGTCAGCATGTTGTTCTAGGTTCTATCTGAAATTCGATGGTTTTACTAAAAGGCAGAGGCCGGCCTTCAGAAGTCCCCCTGGAGGAAATGGTAACTGAACCCTGTTGTCTGTGGGATCAGTTGTAATTCTGGTAGATCTCCAGGCCCCACTGAGAATCATAGAGTTGGAAGGGATCTCCAGGGTCATCTAGTCCAACCCCCTTCACAAATACCTCCCTCTAAGTTCACAGGATCAGCATTGCTGTCAGATGGCCATCTAACCTCTGTTTAAAAACCTCCAAGGAAGGAGAGCCCACTACCTCCCATGGAAGCCTGTTCCACTGAGGAAGCACTCTGTCAGGAAGTTCTTCCTAGTCTAAAACTCTTCTAATTTAATTTCAACCAACTGGTTCTGGTCCTACTTTCTGAAAAGCCTTACTGAAATCAAGATACACGATGTCTACAGCATTCCCCTGATTCAGCAAGGAAGTCACTTTCTCAAAAAAAGAGATCATGTTAGTCTGACATGACTTGTTCTTGAGAAACCCATGCTGGCTCTCAGTAATCACAGCTATCCTTTCTAAATGTTCCAGGACTGACTGTTTGATGATTTGTTCTAAATCTTTTCCAGGTATAGATATCAAGCTGACGGGTCGGTAGTTACCTGGATCCTCCTTTTTCACCTTCTCGAAGATGGGGACAACATTTGCCCGCCTCCAAACTTCTGGCATCTCTCCTGTTCTCCAAGAATTCTCAAAAATAATAGCCAGAGGCTCAGAAGCTACATCTGCAAGCTCTTTCAATACTCTTGGATGCAGTTCATCTGGCCCTGAGGACTTGGTTCCATTTAAAGAAACAAGGTGTTTATGTACTACTCCTATGCTGATCCTAGGTTGGAACTCCATACTCTGCAGGCTGGCATCTCCTAGATGCAACCCACTTTAGCTTAGGAATACTAGCTGGAATCCTGACATGGCAGTGGAGTAGAAGAAGAAGATATTGGATTTATATCCCATCCTCCACTCCGAAGAGTCTCACAATCTCCTTTCCCTTCCTCCCCCACAACAGACACCCTGTGAGGTGGGTGGGGCTGAGAGGGCTCTCACAGCAGTTGCCCTTTCAAGGACAGAGTCTCGGAGCGGCTCACAATCTCCTTTCCCTTCCTCCCCCACAACAGACACCCTGTGAGGTGGGTGGGGCTGAGAGGGCTCTCACAGAAGCTGCCCTTTCAAGGACAACCTCTGCCAGAGCTATGGCTGACCCAAGGCCATTCCAGCAGGTGCAAATGGAGAAGTGGGGAATCAAACCTGGTTCTCCCAGATAAGAGTCCGCACACTTCACCACTACACCAAACTGGCTCTCCAGTGACATACATGCTGGCAAAATATCCTACACAGCATGAGATGTGGGAAAGTGAGCTAAATGGAATTCAACCATTCTCATTCTCCTTGTCTCTCTAACAGAGTCTCAAAGAAGACCCAGGCATAGCAAATGAGGATATATTTGTTCTCCTGAAGATCGTATCCCTTAATTAAAGCTCCTAGAGAGAGAACTCAACGGATTCTCCTAGATCCTGATCTGGATTATCTGGGCTAGCTCTATCTTATAAAATCACAGAAGCTAAGCAGTTAGATCCAGGTGGGCAGCCGTGTTGGTCTGAAGCAGCAGAACAAAGCAGGAGTCAAGGACCACCTTCAAGACCAACAAAGTTTTATTCAGAATGTAAGCTTTCATGTGCCAGAAGCGCACTTCATTAGACTTCGTCAGTCTGATGAAGCGTGCTTATAGCACACTAAAGCTTCCATTCTGAATAAAGCTGTGTTGGTCTTAAAGAAGCTAAGCAGCGTTTGGCCTGGTTTGTGCATGGATGGGAGACAACCAGGGAAGTCCAGGATAATTCCTTTGCCTTGAAACCCCAATGGGGGGCTATAAATTGGCTGCGTCTTGATGGTGCTTCCCAGCAGCTGAGGTGCAGGGAATGCTGTGAGCTGTTCTTTCTCTAAAATCCAGACACATGGGGTCCCAGTTTGGTGTAATGGTTAAGTGAGCAGACTCTTATCTGGGAGAACCAGGTTTGATTCCCCACTCCTCCATTTGCACCTGCTGAGATGGCCTTGGGTCAGCCATAGCTCTGGCAGGGGTTGTCCTTGGAAGGGCAGCTGCTGGGAGAGCCCTCTCCAGCCCCACCCACCTCACAGGGTGTCTGTTGTGGGGGAGGAAGATAAAGGAGATTGTGAGCCGCTCTGAGACTCTTCGGAGTGGAGGGCGGGATATAAATCCAATATCTTCATCTACCTCACAGGGTGTCTGTTGTGGGGGAGGAAGGTAAAGGAGATTGCGAGCTGCTCTGAGACTCTTCGGAGTGGAGGGCGAGATATAAATCCAATATCTTCATTTACCTCACAGGGTGTCTGTTGTGGAGGGGGGAAGGTAAAGGAGATTGTGAGCTGCTCTGAGACTCTTCGGAGTGGAGGGCGAGATATAAATCCAATATCTTCATCTATCTCACAGGGTGTCTGTTGTGGGGGAGGAAGGGAAAGGAGATTGTAAGCCGCTCTGAGACTCTTTGCAGTGGAGGGCGGGATATAAATCCAATATCATTATCATTATCATCATTTGGATTGGCACTCGCACGAGGGGGCGAGGCTAATCCCTCCCTCCCATGTTGTTTCCCCGCTCATGAAGGTTCTAGAGAGCAACTGTTTGCCCCATTGAGAAAATGCTGAGTACAGCTACGGTTCACTGTATGTTTGGCCCAGTGGTGCAAATTGTTGCTCTCCAGAGTTGCCAACTGTGGCTTGGGAAAACCCTGGACATTTGAGGGTGAAGCCTGAGGATGGCAAGGTTAGGGGAAGGGAGGGACCCCAACAGAGCATAATGCTGTAGTAGAGTCTATCCTTCAGGGGAACGGGTGGGGTTGTTTTGTAGAAAAATAGGTGGTGGAGCTCATTAGCATAACTCATTAGCATATGCCGCCCCCCCACCAGCCAAAAGCAACCCAATGCAAGAAAGGAGGGCCCCAGGCAAGTGAGGCCTGCTTGGGCTGGCTAGAGATCCAGCCAGCCCAAGCAGGCCTTGCTCACCTGGGGCTCTCCTTGCCTCCCTCCCAGTCAAAAGATCAGCAAGCCACTTGCCACCCCAAAATCACGTTAGAAAGTGGAGAAAGGTGGTGCGGGCTTCTCCAGGGGTAAACGAGGGCTGCTGGGGGTATGACAGAGCCCCTGGAAGCTGGCTGGCTGGCTGCTCTCCTAATCCAGGTATTGTTATGCAGCTGCACCTACTATTCTATGGACAAAGTAGGTGGGGAGGAGAAGGGTGGCCATCAGAAAGGTTCAGGAGCTGTGCTCCTGTGAGCTTCTGCTGAATTCAGGGCCTTGGAATGGGTCTCTATAAGTGGGAGAAAGCAGGAGTCAAGTTTGCACCTTTAAGACCAACCAATTTTTATTTAGAACGTAAGTTTTCGTGTGTCTTAAACACACTTCATCAGACGAGGAATCCAGTACAGTGAGCAAAGCCATATATAGCTGAGCAGAGCCATACAGAACTGAAAGGCAGTGGCCCAGAATGCAACATGGTACAGATTTAAGAACCACTGACAGTGAAGTAAAATTATCTGGTTGAGAGGACAGGCCAAGCTTGACCTTGGAAGAAGGATTAACATCCTTCAGGCTGCTCAAATGTCTCGCCAGAAAGGAGTCTGTTGGCAAGATGACTTGCCCAATTTGTTAATTTTACTATTCTGTCATTGTACCATTTTACGTTCTAAACCACTGCCTACCAGATAATTTTACTTCACTGTCATTGGTTCTTAAATCTGTACCATGTTGCATTCTGGGCCACTGCCTACCAGCTCTGTATGGCTCTGCTCAGCTATGTATGGCTTTGCTCACTGTGCTGCATTCCTCGTCTGATGAGGTGTGCTTAAGAGCACCCGAAAGCTTACGTTCTAAATAAAAATGGGTTGGTCTTAAAGGTGCAACTTGACTCCTGCTTTGTTCAGCTGCTTCAGACCAACACGGCTGCCCGCTTGGATCTATAAGTGGGAGAGTCGTAGGCTTCCCAATCCCCAGGTCCCAGAGGGGGATCCCCTGGATTTACAGGCTTCCCCCCTCCCCCAGCCAGCTGGCCGGCGGGGGAAGCCCCGCCCCCACAGCTATCATTCCCTCCATAAATGATTCTCATAGGGAATGATGGGGAATTGATCCGCGGGTATCGGGGGCTCTGGGGGGGCTGTTTTTTGAGATAGAAACACCAAATTTTCAGTACAGCATCTAGTGCCTCTCCGCAAAATACCCCCCAAGTTTCAAAAAGATTGGACCAGGGGGTCCAATTCTATGAGCCCCAAAAGAAGGTGCCCCTAGCCTTCATTATTTCCTATGGAAGGAAGGCATTTAAAAAGGTGTGCTGTCCCTTTAAATGTGATGGCCAGAACTCCCTTAGAGTTCAATTATGCTTGTCACAGCCTTGATCTTGGCTCCACCCCTAATGTCTCCTGGCTCCACCCCCAAAGTCTCCTGGCTCCACCCCCAAAGTCCCCAGATATTTCTCGAATTGGACTTGGCAACCCTAGAGAGTCGTCATAATTCCAGACGATCTCTAGAGCCCATCTGGCAACTCTTAAGTGATCTCTGGAGCCATTTTATATGGGGGGAAATTGTGTCCGGAGGGGTGTGCATCTTAAACCTTGCTCTCTCTCGCTGTGGTCAAGTCCCCATGCCTTGTTCCAAGAGGAGAAACAATCATGATCAGCTCACCAAAATCCCACACGTCGTATTTGTTTGACTCGTTCGAGGACTGGAGATTGGAGAACGACAGAAGTGGCTTTGGGTTCCCGCTGCGGAGAAAAGGTGGGATATGAAGAAAGTAAATAAATTAATTTTATTTATAATAAAATTTATTCAGAAATAAATCTAATAGAATAACAAATGAATACATAATTTCCTGCCTGCCCATGGGGGCCACTCTTTGCCGGCCAGAAAGCAGCTGTCCTGGAACTGGCATCGGTAGCTGTTGAGTGAGGCGAGTAAAACCCTGCAGCTGCTGAAGACAGGAAGTCAATAGAAGGTGATGTTGGGACCTTCCAGCTTGGGAGAATGGCCTCCTTTGAGTGCCACAGCGACGGCTGCATTTGAGGACACAATTGTTTCCAAAAGACGTCAACAGGGAAGCCAAATCTGGAGCGTCAGTTCCATCTGGAATAGCGCCCGGTAAAATGACTAACAGGAGTGGATAGAATAGGCAAAAATCAAAGTATTCACCCTGTCCTTTATTTTATTTTATATTTTGCTTCTTTTGCTGTTGGCTGACGCTTTTTGAGTTATATGTATGCACATTTTGCCACAGTTTAATGTATATTAATCAGATACATATTTACTGGCACCGGCTTCTCAAGCTAGGATTCGTCATCTCGAAAAACCCAGACAAAATTTTTAAAAGGCTCGTGAGAAATTCCTCTCAGTTGTAAGGAGGGTTGCCGGTTCTGGGAAGGAAAATGCACAGGGATATGGGGGATGCAGCCTGGGGAAGGTGGCACAAGGCCATTGAGTCGCTCCCGCCAAAGCAGCCATTTTCTCTACTGAAATTGATCTCAGTAGTCTGAAGATCAACTGTAATTATTGGACATTTCCAGGCCTCACCTGAAGGTTGGCAACCATAGCTGTGAAGAAGAAGATATTGGATTTACATCCCGCCCCCCACTCCGAATCTCAGAGTGACTCATAATCTCCTTTATCTTTCTCCCCAACAACAGACAGCGTGTGAGGTGGGTGGGGCTGAGAGGGCTCTCACAGCAGCTGCCCTTTCAAGGACAACTCTGCGATAGCTGTGGCTGACCCAAGGCCATTCCAGCAGCTGCAAGTGGAGGAGTGGGGTGTCAAACCCGGTTCTCCCAGATAAGAGAGCTCTGGCTGACCCAAGGCCATTCCAGCAGGTGCAAGTGGAGGAGTGGGGAATCCAACCCGGTTCCCCCAGATAAGAGAGCTCTGGCTGACCCAAGGCCATTCCAGCAGGTGCAAGTGGAGGAGTGGGGAATCAAACCCGGTTCTCCCAGATAAGAGAGCTATGGCTGACCCAAGGCCATTCCAGCAGCTGCAAGTGGAGGAGTGGGGAATCAAACCCGGTTCTCCCAGATAAGAGAGCTCTGGCTGACCCAAGGCCATTCCAGCAGGTGAAAGTGGAGGAGTGGGGTGTCAAACCCGGTTCCCTCAGATAAGAGAGCTCTGGCTGACCCAAGGCCATTCCAGCAGCTGCAAGTGGAGGAGTGGGGAATCAAACCCGGTTCTCCCAGATAAGAGAGCTCTGGCTGACCCAAGGCCATGCCAGCAGCTGCAAGTGGAGGAGTGGGGAATCCAACCCGGTTCTCCCAGATAATAGTCCGCACACTTCACCACTACACCAAACTGGCTCTGAGATAATTTACAATGATTTATTTAGCATATTGTTATCCAGCCATTTCTCCAAGGAGCTCAGGGTGACTCGCATTTTCCCCTCTTCTGCCTTGCCCTCACAACTGCAGCTTGGGCCTTCCAAATTCTGGTGCAGTACTCTGCTACGCTATTCACAATGACGCGCCACTGGGATGTTCAGTCTTTACGAGGGCAGCATCAGATGACCAACATTTTCTGTCATCACTGTTGCATGGCGACTGTTTATGTCACTTCTCATGATTATGGCCTCATTGTAATCACCTGTGCAGACAACCCATTTCTATTTCTCACCTTATCACCACTTGGTTGAGATTGAGAGCAAAATGGTGGGGTGCTTGGAATACTCCGAGTCAGTAAAGCTAGGTTTCTCTCTTTATCAAGGGGAACCCCTCTCCCTGTTTCAAGTAAAAAAAAGTGCAGGTTTTTACGGCCTGCTTTTCTCTACAGTAAGGACCTCAGAGTGGCATATAATCACATTCCCTTCTTCAGGCCCCTAGTGAGGTAGGTGGGGCTGAGAGAGTCCAGTGAGAGAACTGTGAATGGCCCAAGATCCTCCACAGGTCACTCAGCTGGCTTCATGTGGAGGAGGAGTGGGGAATCCAACCCAGTTCTCCAGATAAGAGTTGGCCACTTTTGATCACTATACCCCAACATCCCCACTGTGGAATGTTCTTGCGGAGATCTCCATGGGGGAAAGACCTGGGATAGGGCTTCCTCCATCACCTTCCTTCATGGATGCCCCCCCCCCCCACTGACATTTCTGGAGATCAGTGACTTCTCAGAAAACTCCCTCAGAACTTGCCTTCTTGCTTCTGCTGTCATGCCAATCCCAGAGACACCAGCCAACGGAGTTCCCAGCATTTCTGGAGTCTGTGCCTCAGCAGCAAAACTCTGCCCTTTCACCAGAGAATTTAAACTTGAGTCCAAGCATACACATGCTAGGTGGGGTTGCCACCTCTGGGGTGGGAAATTCCTGGAGTTTCTGTGGGTGGAGTCTTGGGAGGGGAGGGACATCAGTGGGCTACAATGCCATAGAGCCATCCTCCAAAGGAGCCATTTCCTCCAGGAGAGCTGATCTCTGTCACCTGGAGACCAGCTGGGTTCCTAGGAGATCTCCAGCCACCACCTGGAGGTCAGAAATTGTAACAGTAGGCCATATCACAACCGAGGATTATCAACTTTGGCTGGGGAAATTTCTGGAGATTTGGGTGGTGGCATCTGGGGAGGGTGAGCTTGGGAGGGGTGGGACCTCAGAAGGTTATGACGCTATAGCAGAGGTGGGAAAACTGCTGCATGGGACCCACGTATGGCTCTTTCATACATATTGTGTGGCTCTTGAAGCCCCCGGTTGGCTGGCTTGGAAAAGGCATCTGTCTCTTTAAACCACTTCTCCAAGTGAAGCCGGCTTCGAGACGCATTGAAAGTTTAAGTTGATTTCTTTCCACCTCTCTCCCTGGAGAGCCAGTCTGGTGGAGTGGTTAAGAGAACAGACTTTATCTGGGAGAACCGGGTTTGATTCCCCACTCCTCCACTTGCGCCTGCTGGAATGGCCTTGGGTCACCATAGCTTTCGTAGGAGTTGTCCTTGAAAGGTCAGCTGCTGTGAGAGCTCTCTCAGCCCCACCTACCTCACAGGGTGTCTGTTGTGGTGGTGGTGGGGGGGGAGATAAAGAAGATTGTGACTACTCTGAGATTCTAAAATTCAAAGTATAGGGCAGGATATAAATCCAATAATTTCTTCTTCTTTCCCTCCCCCATCTGTTTCCTCCCTCCCTCCCTCTCTTCCTCCCTCCCTCCCTCTCTTCCTTCCTTCTTTCCCTCCCTCCTTCCTTCCTTCCTCCCTCCCTCTCTTCCTTCCTTCCTTCCTTCCTTCCTTCCTTCCTCCCTCTCTTCCTTCCTTCCTCCCTCCCTCCCTCTCTTCCTTCCTCCCTCCCTCTCTTCCTTCCTTCTTTCCCTCCCTCCTTCCTTCCTCCTTCCTTCCTTCCTCCCTCCCTCTCTTCCTTCCTTCCTTCCTTCCTTCCTTCCTTCCTTCCTTCCTTCCTTCCTTCCTTCCTTCCTTCCTTCCTTCCTTCCTTCCTTCCTTCCTTCCTTCCTCCCTCCCTCTCTTCCTCCCTCCCTCCCTCTCTCCCTTCCTTCCTTCCTTCCTTGCTGCTCTCAGAGCTGACTGGTTAACCTCCTCCTTACCCGCGACACCCACAGGATCCTCTCCACAGCCCTTGCATTCTGGGTGTTCCTGGAGATGCCGGAGCAGAATACCTCCTGCCAGTCACAGCTGGCTCCCTGCCTGGTTGTCCCCAGACACTGAACACATTGATTCTCTGGGGCTGCAATTGCACTCCACAACCCTGTGTTGGCCGGCAGCTTCTCCGTAGGTTATGAGTATACTACAAGTAGCACAGCACATGTTCCAGCTCCGTGCACACGGTATTATTAGGCGATTAAATATAGCCTTCCCTTTGCAACAGTTGGCATTTGGAACAGTGATGGCTGAACATACCTGGAGCTACAGATAGGGCTTAAACAGGTTTTATCATCGAAATCTGTTTTCTGTGCCAGCACAAGATGCATTCCTGAATTACCCAGGGCCTTTGGGCATTGGCAGAGTGCCTCTGCTTCAGCACTGACGGCCCCAAAAACTAGAATATGGGCTTGAGCTAACCAGCTTTTAAATTCAATCACGCCAAATCCCACTCTTTACTACTGCCCCCCCCCCATACATAGCTTTTGTCCATGCTAGGGTTACCAGGTCCCCTCTGTCCACCAGTGGGGGGGGGGGGATCAGATTGCCAACTCCAGATTGGGGAGCTCCTGGAGTTTTGGGGGTGGAGCCTGGGGAGAACAGCATGGTGCAGTGCCATAAAGTCCACCTTCCAGAACATTATATTCTCCAGGGGAATGGATCTCAGTAGCCTGGAGATGCACTGTAATTCTGGTGGATTCCCAGGTCCCACCTGGAGGCTGGCATCCCTAGGACTCCAGGCAGGTCCCATGATCCCCAGTGTAGGGATGTTTGTTGTTGGGGGGGGGGACTTGTGTGATTATTTAGGATCCCCCATTCTTCCTTTTTTCATCAACAGAACAGCTGGTTGGATCCAACTATATAATGTTTCCTTCCATGGCAGGAAATGGCCTGATCCCAGCTCCAGGTGCCCATCATTGCTTTTCACTCCAGCAGCGGCACCAATGGGGTGGGTGGAAAGTGATGATACTCAGTGTCACAACATGATTTCCAGTTGTACTGGGAAATGAAGTAATGACACTCTAGGAATTCCCCAAATCTCTATGACTTTTATCATAGAGAGTAGGGAGTTCCTAGAACATCACAGCATCACTTCTGGGTACAACCCAGAGTGCAGTTGTGATGTCACTTGGCATTGCTCCATTCCCCTTTTCTATTTCTGCTGGAACAAAGAGACTGGTTGACATCCTTAGTGACAGGGCTTTTTCGGGTCAAAAACTTGCTTTTCAGGCAAGCCTGGGCTATTTTATTCAAAATAATCTAGCATAGGTTTTTCTCACAGAGCTGGAATTTTGTTTCTGCAGAACTAAGGATATCGTTGACGTTGGAAATGGGAGCAGGGAGGAGCTCAGTGAAGGTTCATTGTAGTTTCCAAATAAGCAGACTTGTTATTTGAAACAAAGTTGCATTTATTGTATACTCCAAAGTTACTCCAGCATGATCGGCATTGAAACTGACGGCAAGCAGTTCGAATAATTGGTATTTAACATTCTACATCAAAGCAATTGCATCTACACCCCAATTCCCAAAACAAAGGCTGCTTTTGCATGTGAGACTTTTCACACGGCTCCCCCTTATCTTTTTCAGTCGGTGGTTACATTTCCCGGCGACTTTTTATGAGGTGGTTTGCCATTGCCTTCCTCAGTCTTTTACACTCCCCCCCCCCCCCCAGCAAGCTGGGTACTCATTTTACCAGCCTTGGAAGGATGGAAGTCTGAGTCATCCATGGGCCGGCTACCTGAATCCAGCTTCCGCCGAAATCGAACTCAGGTCGTGAGCAGAGAGTTCAGACCACAGTAATGCTGCTTTACCACTCTGCGCCACAGGGCCGCTATGGAAATGGCAATGGCCAACAACCCTGTCAAAAGTCTGCTGTGAACATTTTGTGAAAGCAACGTTGGAAATGACTGATGCTTGCACAGGGGACCTTTCCTATTATACTGATAGCAAATTCATCAGCACTTTGAAATTTTACTATGAGACTCCTGCATGGAACAAGATATTTCTTCATTGAAGCCTTTTTCAAACTTGGCATTTTGGACTTTCAAGATGGACATTCTTTTATGATGGACTTGCTAGCAATTTTTTAAAATTGAATCTATCTTATTCAAAACATTTGAGGATTCACAATAGCTGTCAACCACATTGCTTCTTCTTACATTTTTTTTCTTTCTGCAAAACGTATTTCCCAGAGGAGCGTTAAAGGCAAAGAAAACTTTATTTGGTTTTACACCAGTTCTCTCTCTACGAATGTCCTTCTGAGAAGATGGTCTTTTGAATGCAGGTGAAGGAGAAAAGCTAAAAGGGAGTGTAACTGCCCTTGGAGATTATACTCTGCTGAGGAATGAATGTTATCCAGAGTACAAGCAATGAGCACAGGAGAGGCTTAGTTCCCACTAGAGTTTCCAAGTCCTCCCTAGCCACTGGTGGATGACAGGGGAGTAAGGTTTGCCAGATCTAAGAAACTCCTGGAGATTTGGGGATTGGCAGTTCAGGGTTCTCACTGGTATACAATGCCAAAACATCCATTAATTTCAGGGGAACTGTCTCAGTAGTTTAGAGAGGAGCTGTAATTCTGGGAAAGCCCCAGGTCCCACCTGGAGGCTGGTATCCCTGTTTCCCACTGAGATGGTAATCCCAGGGTAGACTGACTCAAGGTGGGGTCTGGAATCTCCCAGAATTACAAGTGGTCTCTAGAGGAGAGATAGTACTTTCCCTGGAGAAAATGGCTTTGGAGGTGAATGCCATGGCATTTTATCATGGAGACAGGGAAATGGCTGAGAAGCTGGATGCATTTTTTGCCTCCGTCTTCACTGTGGAAGATTAGAAGTCTTTGCCCACTCCAGAACCGCTGATTTTGGGAGAAGTGCTGAAAGACCTGAGTCAGACTGAGGTGATGAGAGAGGAGGTCCTATGACTGATAGACAATTTAAAAAGAGATAAGTCACCAGGCCTGGATGGCATACATTCAAGAGTTCTGAAAGAATTCAAAGGTGAAATTGTGGATCTCCTGACAAAAATATGTAATCTTTCATGAAAATCTGCTCTGTTCCTGAGGACTGGGAGGTAGCTAATGTAACTCCTGTCAAGTCTGGCAATAACTCTGGCTCAAGTATAGAGCATGCTGGGTAGAACCAAAGTGTAACCAAATGCTGCTAGCAAACCCTCTCCTGTTCCCCCCTCCCCCCTTTAGAGAATATTCCTGCTTTGAAATGGTGATGTGTGAAAAGTCTTATCTGAGCCTTCTCAGCCCAGGCTTGGGGGAGAGGAAGGAGCCTGAGAGCATCAAGGCCAACTGGGCCTCTAATCAACATGAGAATGTATTTGTAACATCTATGTGTGAATGTCCTCTGCACAATTTCCCTACCCATAGGAATCCCTTTGAAGTATACCTTATATGCAATGTATCTACTGTATGTCCTTTAGTCTTTTCAAGCCTTGGCTTAGGCCACAAGTATCCAGTATCAATAAAATAGTTTCTTTGTACCTACATCGACGCATCATTGAATTTGCAGACTTGACAACTCCCATCTTTAAAAAGGGTTCCAGATGAGATCCAGGAAATTACAGGAAAACTGATCTCTGTCATCTGGAAATCAGTTTTAATTCTGGGAGATCTCCTGGCCCCTCCAGAAGGCTGGCAAACCCCAGCAGCACTCTTTCTCATCTGTAATTAAAAAAAAAAATAGAACATATTTTTAGTATGGAAAAACATTTCATCATGGGATCCCCTACCTGTAGCCTCAAGTGGTATATGCAGACGCAGGTTTAGCACTTCAGTGATACATGCAGGCCCCAGGCTTGTGTATCCATCTCCAAAAAAAGGTATAGTATTACACAGAGAACAAAGACACTCCACAGTTCATACACTACTAATCTTTTCTGCCGTATACACGTAACTATAGTCTTGTACAGATTTGGCTAACAGTTGTTTGGCGCTGTTCTCTGTGGCCTCATTCTAATAATTCAAAAAACTGAAAGTTCAGAGGATTAATCTGGCACATGGGCCTGGGATATTCAAGAGTGCTTCACTGTTTGCATTGGGATTAATTTATACGTATAATTCCCAGTCAGGCCAGTGGTCAACTCTGTTCAGAAATGTCTCATTTGATTGGTTGTGGTTTCAAGGTGAGTTCCTTCTCCAACTTACTCTTGGAGATCCTTTAACTATAGATGGCAGTGGGGGACCATCTATACGAAACGTATAGCTCTCGCACTGAGAGCCCGCTGCCGTCCCCGTCCACCCCCTGTGCTGCTGCCGGCTCGGCAAAGTCTGGGTGGGGCATATGGCAGTGACGTCATTATTAAGTCACCGCCATACACAGCCGGTGCGGGGGGTGGGCAGGGATGGCGGAGGGGGGCAGGGGATGGCAGCAGGGGAGGGGAAGTAAATGGCAGTGGCTGGCGGGCAGGCAGCCACATGGCAGGCGGCCGGCCGCAGGGAGGGGAGGGTGGTGGGCAGCTGCAGGGAGACAAATGGCTGTGGGTCGGGAGGCAAATGGGCAGCCGCGGGGATGGGATGATGGCGGGCGGGCATGGGGAGGGGATGGCGGCGGGCCACGGGAGGGCACGGGGAGGTGAACGGTGGCAGGTGGGCAGCCGCGGGGAGAGGGGGCGCTTCATGGAGCCCCCAGGCCAAGTGGCGCCTGAGATGTCTGCCTACTTGGCCTACTCCCACGCTCCGGCCCTGTATATAACCGGGTGTAGAGTTGTTAGCTAAGCACCAGCAACCCGCGAGGGGCTCAGGAGGCAGGGTGATGTAAACCAACATTGCTTATATGACATTGTGATGTTACTTCTGATGTTAACCTAGCTGTGACATTTTGTTGGGGCCGTGCTGTAGGATTTCACTGAAGCTTTGGCTTACCATAGAACAGGGCTGTCAAACGTGCAGCCTGCCGATCTGACCCATCCCCCACAGGACGTTATCAGGCCCGTGAGCAACTGGCCATTGTCTGCTTCCTTCTCCTGCTTCCTTTGTCACCATTTTTGTATTTCTTCCTTGAGATGCAGCCAAGCAAAGCAGCCTCTTTCTTTTCCCCTCCTCCCTCTTCACCAAGGGAGGAGAAGGGGGGGGGGAGGCTCAGCCAGTGGAGGAGCTTGGCCTTGTAGCTTTGCTGTGTGATTGAGAGCGCTTGGCACAGCTAGAGCTCTCTCAATCAAAGTTTTTTCTGTAGGAAAAGCCCAGCAGGAATTCATTTGCATATTAGGTCACATCCCTTGATGCCAGGTCAGCCAGAACTGCGTTCCTGCTCAAAAAAAGCTCTTCCCCTTAATAATCTCTTTTCTAAACTGAAAAGTTGCAGACTTTTCAGACTTTCCCCCGAGGGAATGAGCTCTGACCTGTTGATCGTCTTGCTTGCCCTCTTTGGGACTTTTTTCCAGCTCTGCGATGTCCTTACCGGTGGTGTACCTATTACATTCCCCACAGAAGGGTGAGGGAGCATTCGTGAATGGGAGTATTCCTCATATTGTAATGGGAGTGGCGCCATTTTGTATCGATTGAAGAGATAACCAGCTCCAGGCATTTGCTGCTTTGATAGCTAGTGGCTACTAGTTACTGGATGCACCCCAACTGGGTGGGAGGAGGCTGAGGATGCCTGGCAAACAAAAGTAAGACTGAATTTTGCCAATAATGTGAGTCTGGAAGCAGAGCCACAGGGAATTTCTCTTCACTTTTGAGGGAACTGATGATGTCATGTCCAGCACTGGGTGTACTGGGAGCTGTAGACCTTTTCTGGTGCCCATCAACTGTTCTTAGAAAGTGGGAGGGGCCAGGTGGGGCTTCCACCCAACAGGGCTCCTGATTGGCTGCTAGAAATTGGCCGGGCAGATTAAAACATTGTTCTTTCAACTATAGCTGCCACAATGCCTCTTTCCCAGTGTATTTTTAATACTTTCTTTTCTTCCCTACGCTTGGGGGTCCCTCTAGGCTTCCCAAATCTCCCGCTCTGGCGGGAGACTTCTGGTTTCACAGCCTCACCTCCCGCTTTTCAAAACTCTGGAAGCGGGGGTGGGGGGTGGAGGGGGGGGGAGAACATACCTTTAGGCTTCATGTAGAGCTCCTGAGCCGTTTGCAAAATTTCTGCCCCTTTAAGGCTGGGCAGGAAGCCGGAAGCAGGAAGGGCTTTTGAGAACGGCCCCTCCCTTTCTTTGCTTTCGTTTTCACAGGAAGTAGAGTTGTCCGGAGGAAGATCTGGTAAGTGTATGTGTGTGAGAGGGAGGGGGCAGGGGGCAGGGGATTCCCTAGTTTAGAGGCCCTCCCCCCCTTTAGAAAGCGTGGGGGGGAGGGAAATGTCTACGAGGCACTCTATTATTCCCTGTGGAGAACGATTCCCATAGAGAATAATAGGAAATTGATCTGTGGGTATTGGGGGCTCTGGGGGGCTATTTTTTGAGGTAGAGGCACCAAATTTTTAGTATAGCATCTAGTGCCTCTCCCCAAAATACCCCCCAAGTTTCAAAATGATTGGACCAGAGGGTCCAATTCTATGAGCCCCAAAAGATGGTGCCCCTATCCTTAATCCTTTCCTATGGAAGAAAGGCATTTTAAAAGGTGTGCTGTCTCTTTAAATGTGATGGCCAGCACTCCCTTGGAGTTCAATTATGCTTGTCACATCCTTGTTCCTGGCTCCACCCCCAATGTCTCCTGGCTCCACCCCCAAAGTCTCCTGGCTCCACCCCCAAAGTCCCCAGATTTTTCTTTAATTGGACTTGGCAACCCTAGGTCCCTCTGTTTGTGTGGCTCTGCCTCATGGGGCAGCCATGTTCTGATTAGGGTTGCCAGACGCCTGCTGGGGTCAGGGAAGCTTTCATTTTGCTGGGTGCTTCTCTGCTGTCAGCCAGTTGGCCGGCAGGGGGAAATCCCACCCCCAACTGGCAAAAAAAGAGGAGGAAAAGGAAGAGATTGGATTTATACCCTGCCCTTCACTCTACACAAGGGAGTCTCAGAGGGCCTTACAATCTCCTTTCCCTTCCCCTCCCCACAACAGATACCCTGTGAGGTAGGTGGGGCTGAGAGAGTTCTCACAGAAACTGCTCTTGAGCAGAACAGCTCTGAAAGAGTTATGACTGACCCAAGGTCACTCCAGCAGGTGCATGTTTATTTTTATTTACTTTAAATTTATATGCCACCCACTCCATACAGACTCTGGGGGACTCACAGTCATAATACAATCATAACAACACCTTATAATTATAAAATCAGCAACGCATATAAACAATTTATGATTTAACTTAAAAATGGTGCTATAAAATGTCCTACATAGGCGGTCCAGCTTCATTTCAGTTCTTAATTCTCTGTAATTGCTCTATTAGGTGTCTTGTAGATGGATGGTAGTATTCAGCGACATAATGGTGGCAGCTCCTCCCGCATTAGTTACTGTAGGCCTGCCGGAAAAGATCTGTTTTACAGGCCCTGTGGAATTGGGAGAGATCCCGCAGGGCTCTCATGGCCTCTGGAAGTGCATTCCATAAAACAGGCGATGCCACAGAAAAGGCCCTCCCCCATGTAGAGCATAATCTGGCCTCCCTTGGTCCAGGGATGGATAATAGATGTTGGCTTCCTGAACGCAGTGCTCTCTGGGGTATATATGGGGAACGGCGGTCCCTTAGATAGACAGGTCCTTGGCCATATAGGGCTTTAAAGGTCAATACGAACACTTTGAAGTGGATTTGGTACACAATAGGCAGCCAGTGCAGCTCTTTCAGTACCGGTTGAATGTGCTCCCATCGAGGGAGCCCCATTAACAACTGTGCTGCAGTGTTCTGCACTAGCTGCAGTTTCCGAGTCAGAGTCAAAGGTAGCCCCATGTAGAGGGCATTACAGTAGTCTATCCTCGAGGTATGAAGGAGTGTGGAATCAAACCCAGTTCTCACAGATAAGAGTCCATGCACTTAACCACTACAACCAAACTGGCTACGTGATACTGCCACTGACTTCCTCTGGCAGCCATTTTATAGTTGTGCCTACCAGCTCTTGTCAGAATTCTAACCTTCCCACAGGTTCAAAAATGTTACGGGTTCCTGGTTTAAACATTCATCACAAAAGACCCTGAAAAGCTGGGCCTTTTGGAAAAGCGAATAGCTCAAAATAAGACTTCGAGCTCTCCTGAAGCAGCGCTGACATTTTAGCCAAGAGTACCCAGCCCTCGGCCTGACATTATGTCATCGAGGGCCGTTTTGAAACAAATCAATCTGGAAATGAGCCAGTTTAGCCATAGCCAGGAGGGAAAAGAACAGAATGACAAGTCTGGGAACCTGCCATAATGTCTTTCCCTCCTCACATGGCTGGCATTACCCATAGATATTTCCAGTTGAGATGCTTCAAACTTGCTGAAAAGCAGCCATCTTAAGAGCCTTTATGCTTATTGAAACCAGAAAGCATGTCAAACAATGAGATTACCGCTTAACTAGTAATTTATCTTGTGTGAAGGAAAATACTGCTGTCGCAGCTTGGATTAAAAGGCATTATGAAGTTGCTAGTGATGGTACCTGCTCTTTTTTGAAAAAAATGAATTCTCATTTATTATTATTATTATTATTATTAAAAAAAACACGTTGTAGCCTGGCAGGTAACATTTTTCACAGAAGCCAATTTTTTTTAAAAAACAAGAAACCTTATATTTGCTCTCTTTGTGAAAGTAGAGAAGGCTCACCATTCTGTCATATAGAGGATGGGCTGTCATATAGAGCAGGGTTTCCCAAACTTTCCCCCCATGTGGTCTGTTTTTTTCTCTGTGGTCTGGGTGGAGGATGCTCAGGGGGCAATACAGAGACTGTGTGCTGACCAGGAGTTCCCCGCCCTCTCTGATGTTTCTGAACACCAGAGAGGGATGGGGGAGAGCTTTTGTCCAGCGTGCAGTCTCAGTATCACTCCCTGAGCATCCTCTGGGCAGAGGATGCTCAGGGAGTGATACAGAGACCGCGCGTTGGCCAGGAGCTTTCCCCGCCCTCTCTGATGTTTCTGAACATCAGAGAGGGCGGGGAACTCCTGGTCAGCACACAGTCTCTGTATTGCTCCCTGAGCATCCTCTGTTTCTGAACATCAGAGAGGGGTGGGGGAGGGTTTTTGGCCAGTGCACAGTTTCTGTAGTGCTCTCTGAGCGTCCTCTGCCTGGAGGACATTCAGAGAGTGCTACAGTCATTGTGGACGTGGGGGCAGGGGCTGGAGCGCAGCACCGCACTGTGGCACTGAAGATAAACAGAGAGGGGAGGGGGGCAGAGGTAGTTGGGCTGCCCCTGGTGACCTGGCATTGAGGCTTGTGTAACCCAGTACAGGGTCGCGACTCTGCAAATGGGAAACGCTGATATAGAGGATGGTGTGGAATTGTTTTCTGTGGCCCCGGAAGGTAGGACCAGAACCAGTGGGTTGAAATTTAATCAAAAGAATATCTGGCTCAACATTAGGAAGAACTTCCTGACTGTTAGAGTAGTTCCTCAGCGGAACAGGCTTCCTCAGGAGGTGGTGGGCTCTTTTTTCTTGGAGGTTTTTAAACAGAGGCTAGATGGCCATCTGACAGCAATGAGGATCCTGTGAATTTAGGGGGAGGTATTTTTGAATTTCCTGCATTGTGCAGGGGGCTGGACTAGACCCTGGAGGTCCCTTCCAACTCTATGATTCTATGATAGGGCTGCTAAGCCCCCGTCTGGGCAGGGAATCTGGGAGGTTCTGAACACACCGTCCCACATTGGGCCAGCAGGGGTAACCTCCCTGTGTCACTGCCACAATGATGTCACCCAGAAGTGATATCATCAAAATGGCGGCACCCGTGCAGGGCTCCTCTAGGTGTTTCTGAAAAAACTCCATGTTTTTCCTGGACGCTCTAGCCATTTGGGAGGTAAAACTCTATGGTACAATAGGTAGCATAGAGTTTTAACCTCCCAAATAGCTAGAGTGGCCCTGCACTGGTGCCACCATGTTGATGACATCACTTCCAGGTGATATCATTTCATTGCATGTGCGTGCATCATGCAATGTTCACTGCCAAGATGAAGTGAACTTGGCAACCCTATTCTATGATTCTATTCTGTTCAGAGGAGGGATTGTGTCTCCATGGCAGAGCATCTGCCGGGCATGCAGAAAGTCCCTTGTTGAATCCCTAGCCTTGCCAGCTAAAGGGAGCGGCTTGTAGATGATGTGAAGGACCTCATCTTGAAATGCTGGAGAGCCGCTGCCAGTCTAAATAGACAATACTGACCTTGATGGATTGAGGGTCTGATTCTGTATAAGGCAGCTTCATGCATGCTCATGTATGAAGCCCTGCTTTAGGAGAAAGACTGTGGTTCAGTGGTAGAGCATCTGCTTTTGGCATGCAAAAGGTTCCAGGTTCCACCCCTGGCACTTCCAGTTAAAGGACTAGGTAGCAGGTGATGTGGAAGACCTCTACCTGAGACCCGGGGGAGCTGCTGCCAGTCTGAGTAGGCAATGCTGACCACGAGCAAGTTTGATGTAGTGGTTGTGTGCAGACTCTAATCTGGGAGAACCAGGTTTGATTCCCCATTTCTCCTCCACATGCACCTGCTGAGTGATCTTGGATCAGTCACAGTTCTCGAAAGAGCTCTGTCAGCCCCACCGACCTCACAGGGTGTCTGTTGCAGGGAGAGGAAGGGAAGGAGACTCTGAGTGAAGGGCGGGGGTATAAATCCAATCTCCTCCTTCTCTTGATGTCCTAAGGGTTTGATTTGGGGCAAGGCAGCCTCTTGTGTGTTCATATATGAAGCCCTGCTTTAGGGGAGAGAGTGGTGGCTCAGAGGCAAAGCATCTGCTTGGCATGCAGAAGGTCCCCCAAGAAGAAGAAGATGAAGATATTGGATTTATATCCCACCCTCCAAAGAGTCTCAGAGCGGCTCACAATCTCCTTTATCTTCCTCCCCCACAACAGACACCCTGCGAGGTGGGAGGTGCTAAGAGGGCTCTCACAGCAGCTGCTCTTTCAAGGACAACCTCTGCCAGAGCTGTGGCTGACCCAAGGCCATGCTAGCAGGTGCAAGTGGAGGAGTGGGGAATCAAACCTGGTTCTCCCAGATAAGAGAGCTATGGCTGACCCAAGGCCATTTCAGCAGCTGCAAGCAGAGGAGTGGGGAATCAAACTCGGTTCTCCCAGATAAGAGTCCACACACTTAACCACTACACCAAACTGGCTCTCCAAGTTCCATACTTGGCACCTCTGTTTAAAGGACCTGGCAGTAAGTGATGTGAACGATTCCCATGTGAGACCTTGGAGAGCTGCTGCCAGTCTGAGCAGACAATACTGATCTTGATGGATGGATGGATGAGATAGAGAGCAGATTCATGTGTACATGTGTGTCTGTGCTTACGAAGGAGGCAAATTGCACTTAGTGACTTAGCAGAGTGCCATTGTGCGCTTAACAGCTTGTGGATTGCCAATTACCCTGTCAGCACTCCATTTGTGGATCAAATCCATCCCACACCAGCTTGGCAAAGCTTATATTCCCTGACTCTGTGGCTGCTGCCTCTCTCTGGAGCTGAAAAGTCATTGGGTAGCTCTCCCCTTAACTAGGCAAGAGAAGACTACTTCTGACTACGATTACGTCATCTCCATTGTTTGACAAGCTTTCTGGCTTTAATAAGCATTGATAATGTGAGGTGGCTCCTGGCCAGCAGGTTTTTAAATGCCTCGGCTGGACATTTTTAAGGGTACTTTCAGCCATTTTTAAAGAAGTGATGGCACCTCCCCAGACTTGTGTCATTCTGTTTTCCCCTCTTGGTTCCAGCCCAGCAGGGTTGTTTTCAGGTCAGCCAGAAGATATTTTATTTGCTTAAAAGGGGCCCAAATAAATTAATCTCCTCGTGACCTCTCCGGCAGGAGACTTGAGTATCCCCCCTTCATTTGTCAGCAAGGCTGCCTCTGGGTGGGGCCAGGAGATTTCATGGGATTACAGCGGATCTCCGGACTAGAGAGATCGGTTCCACTGGAAAGCATGGTCGCTTGGGAAGTACACTGGGTGGTGTTATTGGTTTGTTTGTTCCTTGCCCACCTTTCTCCCCAGCTCTCCAGGCAGATGACACAGAATGCATCAATACAATCAACAGAGTGGGGCATCCAATAGACAACATTGTAGGATTTGACTTGAAGAACTGGAGGAACCAACTGGAAGCGTAGAAATCGGGAAACCGGCTGGAAGACAGCTGTCGTCTTAAATGGGAAATGGGAAACGAAAGCAACAATTACAGCATCAGAACATAACGAAGTAGGAGTTCAGTAGCACCTTTAAGACCAACAAAGTTTTATTCAGAATGTAATGTACCATTTTGCATTGTTAACCACTGCCCACCAGCTACACGTAGCTCTGCTCATCGGGACCTTGTCTGAAGAAGTGTGCATGCATACAAAAGCTTACATTCTGAATACAACTTCATAGGTCTTAAAGGTGCCATTGGACTCCTACCTTGTTCTATTGCTTCAGACCACCATGGCTCCCCACCTAGATCTCTCATCGGAACCTAGTTACAGATTGGGAGTGGAATCTGTGGAGGGCGTTATACGTTCCTCCTTCACAGCAGCCTTTTCCTCCAGGGGAACTGAACTCTGTCGTCTGGGGACCAATTGTAATAGCTGGAGATTTCCAGGCCCCATCTGAAGGTTGACAACCCTACTTATTAATCTGTTCCTTACCTGCAACTCTTTCCTCCCTTTCTCATCTGTTGTCCTCTTTGAAGTGGGTCCAGGTAGAGTGGTCAGCCCCCCAGTCTGGGTGGGGGTTCCCCTGCTTTTGTGGGCCCCTCCCTACCAGTGGCCAGCTGGGCATCAGGGAGAACCCCACTCATAAATGCCCCAGAATATAAGCACAATTAGGGGTGGAATTCTAGCAGGGCCTACTGTAAGCTCTTGGAGGATTGGTTACATCAGGGGTGTGTGGCCTAATATGCAAAGGAGCTCCTGTTAGAATTCCATTCCCAGGCACAATTATGTCACCCAGTGATGCTTTAGTTTTGGGGCAAAACACCATGGTACATTTGGGCTCAAAGCAAAGATTTCCCCTCCCTAGGCTTCCCAACCCTCCCGCTCTGGCGGGGGACCCCAGGGTTTCCACCCTCTTCCCCCACTCCCCCCAAAAAAAGAAGCGGGGGGAGGGGGGAAACGGCGCCGGAGAGCATGGCAAGCCGCCCAATCATGGGCGCCGCGCCGCCCCCTCCCCGCCCACCGCAGCTGCTCCTCCAAGATGGGCCCAGGCTGAGCCCATCTCGGAGGAGCAGGCAAAACCAGAGAAGGAGAGGGCGAGGCAGGCCAGGAGCATGGCGAGCCGCGAATTCGGGCCCTTCTAGGACCCGGACTTGCGGCTCGCCATGCCCCTGGCCTGACTCCACTCCTCCCCTCCGCTTCCACCCCAGAGGCGGAGCGGGCGAGGCCGCCGCGCCTCTGCCGCCTCTTCTCCGCTCACTGTGGCTGCTCCTCCGAGATGGGCTCAGCCTGAGCCCATCTTGGAGGAGCAGCCACGGTGAGCAGAGAAGAGGCCACAACGTCGCTGCCGCCTCTTCTCCTCTCGCTGTGGCTGCTCCTCCGAGATGGGCTCAGCCTGAGCCCATCTCGGAGGAGCAGCCACGGTGAGCGGAAAAGAGGCGGCAGCCGCGGGGCGGCTTGCCACGCTCCCTGGCGACGTTTCCCCCCTCCCCCCTAGCTCCACCCCAAAGTCTCCTGGCTCCACCCCCAAAGTCCCCAGATATTTCTGGGGTTGGACTTGGCAACCCTCCCCCTCCCCCCAAAATAGAGCATCTTCATGTGCTGTCTGCAGTGTAAGGACCTCACTTCCAGGAAATGTCATTGTATCATGAACTCTTCACATGCATGGCAGAAGATCCTGGTAAGGCCCAAAGTTCCTCACCCCCACTGGGAAAAGGGGTAGGACCTGGTGATCCTAGGCCCTAGGTCTGCCATCTTTGATCGTTCTTGGCTCTCTTGTCTTCCCTTGCTTTGTCTGCTTTCCCTGCATACGCAACCTGTGTACAGATTGTGGAGGGGGATCTGGTAAAGCAGAACCTGCCCAGTTAGGGTTCCCAGCCTCCAGGTGAACCCTGGATATCTCCCAAAATAAGAACCGATCTCTAATGACAATTCTTCAGATGGGAAAAAATGGCTGCTGTGGAGGGTGGACTTGCTAGCCTTGTGCCCCGCTGAGGCCCCTCCCCAAACCCCGCCCTCCCCAGGCTCCACCCTCAAATCTCCAGGAATATCCCAAGCCAGAGGTTGCGACTGTAGCATGAGCTGGCAACCCGATGCCCAGTCCTTCCTTGCAGGAAACCTCCAATCCCCAACTTAAGATGTCCAGAAGATCCTCAAGGTTCTAACGGAAGTCATTCAGGGGACCTTTGTGAAGGCTGGACGGGGCAGTGGCACATTTGGCTCCTGTCCCACTGACCTCCTCTCAACTGTTCTCACCTTGCTGTTCAGTTCAGACTGAAACAGAAACAGAAATGCAGGGTCAGAATCAGTTCAATATATTTTATGAGGCTGGCAACGCACAGCGCCATTTGGCACGCTCGGCCTCCGCGAGCAGCCGAGAGACACCTATAAAACTCATGCTTTGATTTTCTGCCAAATTCAACTCCCCTGACCTTCTAGAAAAGCAGTAATAATAATAATACTTCTTTTTTTTTGTTAAGGCCGGGGATCTTGTTGTAGAGGAAAACAACCTTGTAATTAGTTGTGGTGCAAACTCAGCCCGGTGAGAGACCAGAAATCTTGCCCATCGGACTGCCTCTTCTAATGACCCGGAGCAAATGAGCTCATTGTCATAATGCAGCTCCCAACAGCGGGGGCTGCTGCCTTCCAAAGCTCCTTGCGCGCAAAGCGGAGAGTGGTCGATGCAGCTGGAAGGGTCTTTGGTGTGCCTACTGCTGGCGCTTGCGGGTTTGAAGAGGAGAGCTCTTTTGTTGTCTTTCAGAATCAGTTTTCCTCCCCTCCCCCCTTCTTGCTGCTGACTTATGGCAAGCCTCCGGGTTTTCAAGGCAAGAGACGTGTGAAGGTGACCTGATGTTGCTGTTTCTGTGTCGCAGCCCTGGCATTCCTTGGGGGTCTCCCATACGACCATGGTGGAGCCCTAGGCTTCCCAACCCCCCCGCCCTGGGGGACCCCCAAAATTGCATCTTCCTCCCCCGCTCTCAAAAAATCTGGGGGTGGGGAGAGAGAACATACCTTTAGGCATCATGTTGTAAAGCTTCTGATCCGTTTTAAAATGTGTCCCTTTAAGGCTGCACAGGAAACAGGAAGGGCTTCGTGGGAAAGTAACCGTTTCCTTGGAGAACAGCCCCTCCCTTTCTTTTCCTGTGCAGCCTTACTTTTGTTTTCACAGCAAGCACATTCTGCTGGAAGAAGACCAAGTACGGTAAGTGTTTGCGTGTGTGTGTGTGTGAGAGAGAGGGAGGGTGCAGGGAGGGGGGATCCCTGGTATGGAGGCCCTCCCCCCTTTAGAAAGCGTGGGGGGGGGGAGGGAAATGTCTACTGGGCACTCTATTATTCCCTATGGAGAACGATTCCCATAGGGAATAATAGGGAATTGATCCGTGGGTATTGGGGGCTCTGCGGGGGGGCTATTTTTTGAGGTAGAGGCACCAGATTTTTAGTACGGCATCTAGTGCCTCTCCCCAAAATACCCCCCAAGTTTCAAAACGATTGGACCAGGGGGTCCAATTCTATGAGCCCCAAAAGATGGTGCCCCTATCCTTCATTATTTCCTATGGAAGAAAGGCATTTTAAAAGGCGTGCTGTCCCTTTATATGTGATGGCCAGAACTCCCTTGGAGTTCAATTATGCTTGTCACATCCTTGTTCCTGGCTCCACCCCCAATGTCTCCTGGTTCCACCCCCAAAGTCTCCTGGCTCCGCCCCCAAAGTCTCCTGGCTCCGCCCCCAAACTCCCCAGATTGTTCTTTAATTGGACTTAGCAACCCTATGGAGCTCGCTTTGCTTCTGAGAACTGAGGAGACAGGGCTGGCCTGGGCTATCCAGGTCACGGCTTTCATAGAATCCCAGAGGTGGAGGGGGCCATACAGGCCATCTAACTCAACCCCCTGCCCAGTGCAGGATCAGCCTAGAGCAGGGGTGTCAAACATGCGGCCTGGGGGCAGAATCAGGCCCCTGGAGGTTTCCTATCAGGCCCCCGAGCAACTGGCTGTCATCTGCTTCCTTTTCCCTCTCTCTTGCTTCCCTCTGCATAACAGCTTGCTTTGCAAGGCTTGCTCAGTCACACAGGAGCTACAGAGCAAAACCTCTATTTTCTCCATTGGCTGAGGCTCCTCCCTTGGGGAGGAAGGGAGGAAGAATAGCTTACTTTGCCAGGCTCTCTCAATCGCACAGCAGAACTACTGAGCCAAGCCTCTCTTCCTTCTATTGGCTGAGGCTCCTCCCCCTCTGATCCCCTGGGGAAGGAAGAAAGGAAAGAGCCAGAGCTTCCTTTGCCCAGTTCCCTGGATGTCACGGGAGAGATACAAAGGAAGCTCCTTTAAGACCAATGAGTGCTAATGTGTTAAGCATGTTTGAAGTTATTTTTTTTAAAAGAAAATCTTTAATTGTGTTTGTCTGTGTCCTTTATAAAGTCTATCTCTCTGCTACCTAATGTTAAATAGGTACACACATGTACCTCTATTTTCTCCATTGGCTGAGGCTCCTCCCAGAGCCGGGCCTGACAAGATAAATGAGACATAACTGTCAGATCCGTCCCTCATAACAAATGAGATCGACACCACTGGCCTAGAGCATTCCTGACAAGTGTTTGTCCAGCAGCTGCTTAAGGATGCCAGTGAGGGGGACTTACTGCCTGCTGAGGTAGCTGATTCCACTGCTGAAGCAACTCTTACTGTGAAAAAAGAAATCCAACCTGTACCTTCCCACCCTTCATTTAAACCCATTCTTGCGAGTCCTCTTCTCTGCTGCCTACAGGAACAGCTCCCTGCCCTCCTCTAAGTGACGGCCCTTCAAAGGCTTCAATTCTGTCCCCCCTCCACCTCCTCTTCTCCAGGCTGAACATCCCCTGGTCCCTCAGCCTTTCCTCACAGGACTTGGTCTCCAGGCCCCTCATCGCTCTCCTCTGCATCCGCTCCATTCTGCCCACATTCTTTTTGAAGAGAGGCCTCCAGAACCACACTTACGACTCCTCCCAGTTTCCTCGAGAACTGCACTCAATTTCCTCCCCAGAGGCTTCCCCATAAAAGGCTATGAGAGGAACTTGGAAGAGAAGGCCTGCGGGATGTGTTGTTCTTTCCTGTGCTTGCACATCATGTTCTAGGACTTCAGCACAGGGGAACACCTTCGTTTCCTGAGGGGGTGGACAGAATGGTTTGTTCTTGTTCATTTGCATCTTCCCCACCTCTGCATCAGTTAGGGCTGCCAGCTCTGGGTTGGAAAATACCTAGAGGTTTGGGGGAGGGGGGAGCCTGAGAAGGGCAGGGTTGGGGGAGGGGAGGGGACCTCAGCACGGCACAGTGTCCTAAAATCCACCCTGCAAAGCAGCCATTCTCTCCGGTGGAATTGGTCTTGGTTGTCTGGAGATCAACTGTAATGAGGGAGATCTCCAGGTGCCACCTGGAGGTTGGCAACCACAGCATCAGACTCCTCCTCTTTTCAACTCTTTTCTGAACATAGTCATTTCAACATCAGTCATGGGGCCTTGGAAGATGATAGCAGTCAGATAGGTTTGTCGGGGAATGTGTAGGAGACTGAACAGAGCTGTCCTCCTGTATCTATCTCCTGGTGGGAGGTCATCCACTAGGGTGACCAAGGGTCAGGGTTGCCATGTTGGGAAATTCCTGGAGCTTGGGGAGAATGGGGTTTGAAGAGGGGAGAGACCTCAATGGGGTACAAGGCCACAGAGCAAATGGGGAGAGACCTCAATGGAGTACAAGACCCTCCAAAGCAGCCATTTTCTCTAGATCTGATCTCTGTTCTCTGGAGATTCATCGTAATTCCAGAAGCAATCCTGTAACTGGTTCCCACAAATTTAGTCCCACTTGTTCTTAAACGGGTTGCACACTTAGTTGTTGGTTGTTGTAGATTTTCCGGGCTGTGTGGCCATGGTCTTGGCATTGTGAGACCTGACGTTTTGCCAGCAACTGTGACTGGCATCCTCAGAGGTAAAACCCAGAAAACTGGAGTTCTCTCTGGGTCAAACGCTGTTAGATGTGGTTACTCTGTTGTATGAACTCAGCTGGTGAACTTTAGGGCTGAGAACTCTGCGAGAACTTGTGACTGACTCAGCAGGTGCATGTGGGGGAATCAAACCTGGTTCTCCCAGATAAGAGTCTGTGCACTTAACCACTACAGCAAACTGGTACTTAACCACTACGCCAAACTGGCTCTGGATGGAGCCGGGAGAGGGTGGAGCTTGGGGAGGGGAAGGGACTTCAGCAAGATCCAATGCCGTGGACTCTACCCTCCAAAGCAGCCATTTTCTTCAGGGAAACTGGTCCCTGTGTCTAGAGAGCAGTTCTAATTCCAGCAAATCTCCAGGAGTCAGCTGGAGGCTGGCCACCCTACCTGTTGCTGTGGCCTGCAAATGAAAGTGGGGGAAATAGTCTCTGAAGGCACAAGGAGGGCTTCAGAGGCAGTGGAGATCAGAATGTCAGTATTGCATGTCATCTGGACGTGACTTGGGTCACGTGGATTTATACCAATTGCAGCCTTGGCAGGCCTCCCAGCTTGCAAGCAGCAAGAGTCAAACATGGCTCAGGATCTGGGAAAGATTTTTTTTCTTAAAATAATTCTGTTGAGACTCTTATCGCTGGATAGGGTTTCTCAGTTATAGTGCCAGAAGATCTCCAGCCACCACCTGGAGCTTGGCAACCCTACCATATGAGTATGAAACCCATAATGCTTTTGTGGTTTGATGGAAAATCGCTTCGTTGCATCATTTACTTAGATTTATTCGGCTGTTGCCTCTTTCCGGTGTGTTCCAGTTTAATGCCATAAAACTATAATATGCCAGAAATTATCTCATTGGAAGAATAATGGACGTCCTCCAAAGAAGGATTGGGAAGAGAAATACGATTCAAAAACATTTCTCCTTCTGCAAGCAAAAAAAAAGAAAAAAGAAAGAAAGGAGAAAAGAGAAGGACTTATATTTTCCAGGCAGTTCCACTTTTTATAACATCCTGCATGAGTAGTAAATTTTATAACAACAGATGTCTGTTATTCCATATTAAATCTGTTTAAGGGAGGAAAACAAGATTGTACATTCTAATTGCTAGTAAGTTTGCAAACACGTTCACAAAGCAAATATCCCCCTCCCTAAATAATAATGGAGAAAACAACATCAGAAATGCTATGCTCTGTTGGATTCCATTAAATTAAAGTTTTCTGCCCCCTCTAGCTATAGGGCTCTTTTCTATACAGGCAGACTTGGTCACATTTCCCACAGTGCACTGCTCCTTATATCTCCAGCAAGCCAAAAACGTGCTGTCCTGTAGCAAAGCTGGTATTTCCAGAATGGCCTAATAACCAAACCTGACTTCCACAAAGACAAGTAACAGTACTAGGTGCCAGCCTCCAGGTGAGACCTGGGGATCCCCTTGAATTCCAGTCTACAGAGTTCAGAATTCCAGACTTCCAGATTACAGAATCCCAGTCTTCCATCTCCAGTCTATAGAGATCAGTTCCCCTGCAGAAAATGGATGCTTTGGAGGGTGGACTCTATGGCATTTTATCCCACTGAGGTCTCTGCGCTCCCCAGGCTCCATTCCTCAGATCTCCAGGAGTTCCTAGTCTGAATCTGGCACCCCCCCCTCCCTCTGCTGGTGGCTGGGGGTGACCTGGCCAACCCTAGGTACGATGGAATGTACTATTCCAGACTGCAGGCAGTAGATGTGTTGCAGGATCGAATGACTCCTCCATCAGAATAGGAACCAAGCATACTAGGGATGCTAGAACCATGAGAGAACTCGTGTGGAACCAGGTGGTGTTTTTGCAAGGCTTCTGATTGGCTACTGGAGATTTGATTAGCTGTGCAATTTAATTTTAAGAAATGTTACTTTGGCAGCGGCCACTGCACTAGAATCTTCACTATGTGACCAAAGGCCAGCTGCAGCAGCCATTTTGTGGATGGCTCTGCCTTTTGCAGCAGCCATTTTGTAGCTTTGCCCACCATGATGTATCAGAATCCAAAGGCGCCCAAAGGCTCCAATAGGTTGGGGAGCCCTGGATTACAAAACACTGCTTCATGCACCACACACTTCACTTCACTTCTGGAATTTGCTGCAGAAGGCGAGATGCCGTTATGTGACCATTACATTAGATAAAACAGCAACAAAACTGAGTTCAAATCCCTGCTGGAATGATGGAAGCCAACGACTTGGACTACTCACCATGGTCTCTCACAGATTTGTTTTGAGGGGCAGGCACACATTCCAACGAGCTCTGTGGTGAAGTTATAACAAACTGATTAAAATAAAAATGAAATGAGGCTCCTTCATGAGGGAAAGGTATCTTGATGGCTGTTAGCCAGTCACAACTGCAAAGTGAAGTTTGCCCCTAGGGTTGGACACCGCTGGAGGATGGCAGCAGGAAGGCCTAGCTGAGGTACAGCGACATGTCTCTGTCACTGCCCATGTGTCACTGCCCATGTGATGTCATCACCTCCAGGACACTGGGGCAATGCTCTGGTATTTCGGTGAAAACTATTGTAAATTTAACTTCTACCATAAAGTTTTTGCCCAAATACCAGAGCATTGCCCAGATGTCTTGGATATGATTATGTCACTCCTATGTCATGTGGGCAGTGATGTAGTAGATGCATCGCTGCACATCAGATAGTTCTTTTTTTGGCGGGGGGGGGGGAGTCCCCTTCCCACGGTGCTGTCCAGCTGATTGGCAGTGGGGAGGCAGGGCCTGGCAGCAAGGAACCCCTGGCTCCACTTGGGGGGGGGGGGGTCTGCCAACCCTCTCTGCCACAGATGAGTGGATCGCATGGGTAAGCAACAGGCATGGCTGCCTGCATTTTCATGAGCTGTTTATGGGCTGGCTTCACAATGTAGGATTAGATAGACCCTTGGTCTGTTTCAAATTGGTCCTGTTTCAAATTGGTTCCCCCGCCTGGAAGATTCCCCACCTGCTGGCCCTACGTCGCTGGCATGATGACGTCACCCGAAAGTGACATCATCGCGCCGGCAACGTCCCCGCATGGCTGGTCTAGCTGTTTCCAGGAAAACTCTATGGTTTTCCTGGATGCGTTAGCCATTTGGGAGGGAAAACTCTATGGTACAATAGGTACCATAGAGTTTTTCCTTCCCAGATGGTTAAAGCGTGCGGGAAAACCATAGAGTTTTCCTGGAAACGCCTAGAGCAGCCATGCGGTGACGTTGCTGGTGTGATGTCACTTCCGGGTCCTCTGCTGTAGGAAGCAGCAGACTTGGCAACCTTAGTCCTGACTTCCTACTGTCTTCTCAAGAAGATTAAAAGACCAAGATTTTCTGAAACTAGTTGTCTGGCAAGCTGGGAGAGGGCCTTCTCAGACATCGCACCAATGCTCTGGAACACCTCCCCAAACACAGTTGCTTAAGCCCTGGTAAGGAGGGTTGCCAGCCTCCAGGTGGTTCCTGGAGATCTCCCACTTTCACAACTATCTCCAACCGGCAGAGATCAGCTCCCCTGGAGAAAATGGCTGCTTTGAAGGGTGGACTCTAGCCGCCCTGAGCCACTTGTGGGAAGGGCGGGATATAAATCCTAAATAAATAAATAAATTGTACCCTTCTGAGACTCCTTCCTTCCTCAAACCCTGCCCTCTCCTGGACCCCCAAAGTCTCTAGGTATTTTCCAACACAGAGTTGGCAACCCTACCCTAGGGAGATTCACCTGCCCCCTCTTGTTACTCTTCTGCCGGCAGGTTAAGACTTTTTTTTGGAGGGGGGAGTCAGGTTTGGCATTCCCTCACTGATCCCTCCTTCCTTACTAACGTTTTAATTGCTACTGTTATGGCTTTGTAATGACTTTTGCTATGTATGCATTTTAGCTCTTTTTTTTTAAAAAAAAAATCTGTTTTTGTAATAGTTTCAATGGTTTTATTTATAACGGATCCATCGTGACATCTTTATCCTGCGTGTATTAAACGGTTAGCCACCTTAGTGGCCCCTGCAAAGGCCGAAAGGCAGGAGACGCATTTTGCAAATAAATAAATACATGCCCGGATGCGACACGCTCTCCGCTTCCTGTGTCAAGAATCTCCACGAAATGATCAAGTGGAAATGCGCAGAAAGGAATGAAGAGAGTGTTTTTCCATGATATTTTATCAGCAAACCTACTGTGAAAAATATTTCCACCTAGCAAGCAAAACAGCCCATAATTGCAAACAGCTTCTCTTAAAAGAACAAGGGGGAGATGGAGGGAACATATGAAAGAACCTGCTGGTCCCAGCAGGGCTGCACTTTCCTGTCTTCCAAGCAACATATTCCGGTAATGTCAAATCAATGTGTGTATCCTCTGGTTCTAACTATGCGCCTCGTCAAGCTATGGCTGTCTCATTCGAAGGCCCTAATTAATTGCCTTTCAACTATGGCTCCTCTGCCAGAGGCATCTCCTTCTCAGGTCAGCCCCGTGGAAAGGTGCTGATGGGCTGATGGGCCCATGCAGGGCTTTTCTTTGTAGCAGGAGCTCCTTTGCATCTGAGGCCACCCACCCCTGATGCAGCCAATCCTGCTGGAGCTTACAGGGGGCCTTGTAATAAGAACCCTGTAAACTCTTGGAGGATTGGCTACATCAGGGGTGGGTGGCCTCAGATGCAAAGGAGCTCCTGCTACAAAAAAAGCCCGAGGCCTGTGAGCTGATGGGCTAAGTCCTCCCCCCCCCCCCCACCGCCTGCACTCGAGGCTTTTTCAAGAGGTGTCCATGTGGTAACTAGGAAGGGGGTGGCAAAAGATGCACGTCACGTATCTGTTGCACCTGCTTGTGCCCAATGCATCCATCCCCCGCAGGGCTCTGACATCTGCTCCCACCATTCTGCACCACAGAGGGGCTGACAATCAGGGCTGGATTAACAATTAGCCCAAGCAGGCACTGGCCTATGGGCCCCCATGCCTTTAGGGGCTCGGGATGGCTCCCTCCCATTTCCCCCCTGCTCGCAGCCCTCCCAGCCTGCACACGCAGCCAGCGACTGAGCCGCTTTTTGTCCGATTTGCCTGTTGAAGCTGCTGCTGGCGTTGTCGCCCAGTTTGCCTCTTTCTGCCTCTCCCCCCCCCCCCGCAAAGGGAAGCCCCTTTGAGAAGGTTCCTGCAGGCTTCAGCAGGGGCCACGGGCTGCGGAGTGGGTGCTTCAACTCTGAGACAATTTGCAAGGGGCCCCCAAGATGACTGCCTAGGGGCCTCCACAGGGTTTAATCCAGCTCTGCTGACAACGAACACCAGATCAGAGCAGCCCCCCCCCCCCCAATTCTGTATGGAAACTGCTCTGCCAGAGCTAGCTGGCTTCAAATGCCATTAGTGCCTGGGCTGGCCCCGTCTCATCAGATCTTGGGGGCTAAGTAGGACAGGGCCGGCTCTTCCACTAGGCAAATTAGGCAGTCGCCTAGGGTGCCAGCCGTGGAGGGTCACCAAATTAGGCACCTCCACATTTTTGTAAAAAAAAAAATTCCTTCCCCTCCTTCCCTGAATCACGTCTTCCCTTCACCACCGCTTCTCCCCGCCCCAAATCACAGCTGCCTTCTTCTCCCTTTGCTGCCGCTTCTGCTGGCCTCCTTTCCCTCCCTCCCTGCCCTGAAGAGGCGGTAGGGAGTGTGTGTGTGTGTGGGGGGGTAGACAGCAAGGCTGCCTGGGGTGCTGCGGGCCCTAGGGCCAGACCTGAAGTAGGGTCAGGTCTTGGGACCTAAGCAGGGGTGGTCCTGGTTAATACCTGAATGGGAGACTAGAAGAAGAAGAAGAGAAGAAGAGATCGGATTTATATCCTTCCTTCACTTGGAGTCTCAAAGAGGCCAGTTTGGTGTAGTGGTTAAGTGTGCAGACTCTTATCTGGGAAAACCAGGTCTGATTCCCCATGCCTCCACCTGCACCTGCTGGAATGGCCTTGGGTCAGCCATAGCTCTCACAGAGTAGTCCTTGAAAGGGCAGCTGCTGTAAGAGCTCTCTCAGCCCCACCTACCTCACAGGGTGTTTGTTGTGGGGGGTGGGCAAGGTAAAGGAGATTGTGACAGCTCTGAGACGCTGAGATTCAGAATATAGGGCAGGATATAAATCCAATATCTTCTTCTTCTTCTTCGAGCCAGTTTGGTGTAGTGGTTAAGTGTGCGGACTCTTATCTGGGAGAACCGGGTTTGATTCCCCACTCCTCCACTTGCACCTGCTGGAATGGCCTTGGGTCAGCCATAGCTCTGGCAGAGGTTGTCCTTGAAAGGGCAGCTGCTGGGAGAGCCCTCTCCAGCCCCACCCACCTCACAGGGTGTCTGTTGTGAGGGGAGAAGACATAGGAGATTGTAAACCGCTCCGAGTCTCTGATTCAGACAGAACGGCGGGGTATAAATCTGCAATTCTTCAATTCTCCTCCTCCTCCTTTCTTCTTGCAATCTCCTTTTCCTTCTTACAATCTCCTTCCTCTTCCCGCAACAGACACCCTGTGAGGTAGGTGGGGTTGAGAGTGCTCTGAGAGAACTGCTCTTGTGAGAACAGCTCTGAGAGAACTTGTGACTGACCCAAGATCACACCAGCAGCTGCAAGTGGAGGCGTGGGGAAAGCAAACCTGGTTCTCCCAGATAAAGAGTCTGCACACTTGACCACTGCACCAAACCCGCAGGGAGAGATCTGTGGAGGAAGGCAATGGCAAACCACCTCGGCTTCTCACTTGCTTTGAAAGCGCCTTGCTGGCCTTCTGGGTCTTGATAACAGAACTCCCTCCCAGAAGTTCATCCACCCCCTTCCTTCACTGTTTTAAAAGCCGGTCAGGCAAGAGAGGTCACTGAGGGGAGAACTGCCAACAGAAACAAAAAAGAGGTCTTCAGTTCCCTTTGGGGTTCCCTTCATGACCTCTCTTTCCTGACCCTCGCTTTATTTGCTGTTTTTAATACATGTTTTATTTGTTTTATGATGTGTTTTACAGTGTTCCACTTCTAATTATTAGCTGCCTTGGTGGCCCTCTTTGGGCGGAAAGGCAGGATGCAGATTAGGTAAATACATAAAAAAGAAGTGTTGTACCTGTCCCTTGGATGCTTTATCCTCATACTCTAAAGAACCCTTAATAGAATCAGAGAATCCTAGAGATGGAAGGGACCTCCAGGGTCATCTTCCTGTAACGTGCTTGTGCAGTCTGACTCCTCCAATAACGTTAATTCAAAATGCAATATAAGAAGTGTCTGTCAATTTCTCAATGAAGTAGAAGCATGGACCTATGGTAATATGCCTCTGATGGTATTGTCTACTAAATCACCATTTCCCAAATGTCTTTATTGAAGAGGCACCATCCAAAGTCCTTCTCAGGACAGCGAAGTCTCAAGCACTCATGCAGAGAAAATTTTGAACTGGGGCCACCCAGATCCTAACCCAGTGCTCTAACCACTCCATCACATTGGCTCCCTTGGCATGTATGATCATGTGATGTGGGCCAGGCTGAGGGCTAAGCTGGATGTTATGGTGTCCATGGGCTGGACCAGTGGATGCTGACACCATTTTACAGAAGAATTTGGCATTTAGAATTGCTGTGAGGGATTAAACCTGATGGGGGCAGTGGCATGGCGGAACCAGGTGATCTTGTCACCCCCACACATCCTTACAAGTTGGGTTGCCAGGGCTGTGTTGGAAAAGAAACCTGGAGACTTTGGGGGGTGGTCCAGGAGAGGGCGGGGTTTGGGGAGGGGAGGGGCCTCAGCATGATATAATGCCACAGAGTCCACCCTTCAAAGCAGCCATTTTCTCCAGGGGAGCTGATCTCTGCCAGCTGGAGATCAGTTGTAAAAGGGAGAGATCTCCAGGCCCCACCTGGAGGATGGCAGCCCTACCTGAGTGTTGAAACAACTGTGTTCAGGGAGGTGTTGGAGGGTGTTTGGCACTAGCAAAGGTGAACAGCGGGGAAATAAGATTGCTTGTCCCACCATGCTGCGACTCTTAGTGCCATTTCAAAATGTCTGAATCCTGCTCTAAGATAGTGTCACTTCCAGCTGTAACTTCTAGCGTGGCTCTGAGAAAAACAGAAGTGGTTCAAAGCTGGTCATAAGGTCTCTGTGCCCAGATAGATAGGGCCCGGAGACCTTGACTGTTTTCGCACACAGCTTACCACGCGGTCACGTTCCTGTTCTCTCCGCAGCGTCCGTCGGATTTCCCATTATCTGTGCCGAAGTTACAGGAAGTGCCATGGCTTTGGCGTAGCAAACATAAACCGCTAAAACCCAGTTTACGTTTGCTATGCAAAAGCTTCCTGTAACGCCAGCGCAGATAATGGGAAATCCAACGGATGCTGCGAAGAGAACAGGAATGTGACCGCGTGGTAAGCTGTGTGCGAAAATGATACTTGATGGAAGATCCACTCCACATTTTCCTTGCAGCTTTTTTGTGCTGCAATGTGTTTCAATGGAGGTATCATTTCACTTTCAGCGTTCCTATATAGACAGCGGAAGCTCAGGCTTCATAGAGTTGTGTCCTTACAGAAAAGGGCCAGTGCTTTGAGCCAACTTGTGTCTGCTCAATGGACCTGATCTAGGAACCTGCAGCCAAAGAGGATATTGCACTGGAGAGCCATTTCCAATCTGAGTAGACCTGGGGTGGTGGTGGTGAGGGGAGAAGTTTGCAATGCCATTTCATTGTTTTCCCAGGCTCAGAGCATTTAATATATTTTTTTGTTTCAGCTGTGATCCTTGTGCTTTTTCTTGATGCTTAAAAAAAAAAAATTGCATTGCCAAATCCCACTATTCCCACAGCTTTCCATTTTAAACAAAACGTTGCAAGAATTTTAAGCATATTTGTATTTTAAGTTTAAAAATATCTTTAATTGTGCTTGTCTGTGTTTCCTTTATAAAGTTTATATCTCTGCCACCTCACCTTACCTTTTATGTCACACCTGGCCTGGCCCCACAAAGTCCCATTTGTGTCAGATCCATCCCTACTAACAAATGAATTTGACGCCCCTGATCTAGAGGTAAGCTGAAATTCTGGGAGATGTCCGGGCTCCACCTGCAAGTTGGTAATCCTACCCAGATCATAGGCTGAGATCATACATGCCAAATAATACAGTTTCGATCCACTTTCAATGCACATTCCAACTGCATTTTGCTGTGTGAATTGGCAAAATCCAGTTTGCATGTGATCACAACCCTAGAGCACTATTCTAACACTGATTCTCTGACACAACACAAAAAAGGTCCAAGGGATAAGTGCGATGGAAAAGATGCCCCCCTCTCCAACAACTTAATTAGCCTTTCCTGTTGTAAAACCAAATTCATCTGCAAATTCTCTGGATAATTGTGCTTTATGTGTTGCTGGTTCTTCGACCAGTTTCCGATGCCCCTTAATCCTGAACACATTGATCAGGCCAGCTGATGCTCAGATGCTGACAGCATCATCAGAACGCTGGCAAATCCTCCCGCTGCAAGAGATTGCTTTGAACTGCCTCGATTGCAGGAAGGGAAAGGCACTCCAACAAACAACAAGTGTGGTGCCTTTAATAGAACAATCAAGTGAGAGAAGAGCAAAGAGAAGAGCCTGCTTCATGCTACACCCCCGCGCTGGCTAGCAATCAGTCTGATTTCTTAGCACAAAGACCTTCCTTGCTGTCCGTATATCTGAACATATAGCTAGAACCGGAGATGCTGAGCTCTGGAACCTCTAAATTTTATTGTGCTCTTTCTTTCTTACCCGCCCCCCCCCCCCCCCAATACTTGCTTCTGGGCTCCATTGTTCAAACCCCCTACGGGAATTTTGCTGAACTCTTAAGATTTGACAAACTGTCAAATATTTTTCCCCTCGAAAAATGGGGAAAGAACCAAAACCTATAAAGCAGACAGATGGAAATCTTCCTCATGCCACTGTGGCCACATAGGAGAAAGTAAAGTATGATGGGAGTCGGGTTTTATTATGACAATTATAATTCAAGAAACATTTGAAGGTAGATGCTGAGGTGACATGATTTAGTACACCTTCCGGTGATGTCAGGGTGTGTGGCCTATGCAAATGAGTTGTGCTCATGAGCTCTGGCACCTCTTTTTCGACAAAATGACCTCCGGATGTAAGTAATTTTGATCTCAGTAGCACACTAATATCCTTCAAGCTGTTGTATTTTTGAGCACCTAAATAATTCCATACTTCCCCTTTAAGCTTAGAATATTATGCCCATCTGGCTTTCGTTATATATCTTGGAGCGGTTGTGGCCTTCTATAGGAGAACCGCAGAATGCTGGAGAAAGTGAAATTGACTAATAGCATCTTTATTGTCAGAGCATTGGGTATGCCGCGTGAAGCTTCTCGACTTTTGTTCTTATATGTAGTAGTTTTACTCTTGTGTGGTTCTCTTGTATGTTATCTGCAGTTCCAGAATTAATTGTGTGTGGTCACAGAAACATAGGGCGTTTTCGCACTGACCTTCAAGTGGCGCGACCACCCTCTTCACACCGGAGGATCTGCGCGGATTTCGCACAAGAAGCGCCGGAGCACCCAAAAGAGCCGGCGACTTCCGTCGCAAAAGCCGCTCAAACGTTTTCCTGCTTCTTGGCGGTTTCCGTTTGAGCGGGTTTCGCGACGGAAGTCGCCGGCTCTTTTGGGTGCTCCGGCGCTTCTTGTGTGAAATCCGCGCAGATCCTCCGGTGTGAAGAGGGTGGTCGCGCCACTTGAAGGTCAGTGCGAAAACGCCCATAGCGTTGGAAGGGACCTCTAGGGTCATCTAGTCCAACCCCCTGCACAATGCAGGAAACTCACAAACACCTCCCCCTAAATTCAAAGGATCTTCATTGCTGTCCGATGGCCATCTAGCATCTGTTTAAAAACCTCCAAGGAAGGAGAGCCCACCACCTCCCGAGGAAGCCTGTTTCACTGAGGAATCGCTCTAACAATCAGGAAGTTCTTCCTAACGTTGAGCCAGAAACTCTTTTGATTTAATTTCAACCCATTGGTTCTGGTCCTACTATCCAGAGCCACAGAAAACAATTCCACACCATCCTCTATATAACAGCCATTCAAGTACTTGAAGATGGTAATCATATCACCTCTCAGACGCCTCCTCTCCAGGCTAAACATGCCCAGCTCCTTCAACCTTTCCTCATAGGACTTGGTCTCCAGACCCTTCACCATCTTTGTCGCCCTCCATTGGACCCATTCCAGTTTGTCTATATCCTTTTTAAAATGTGGTGCTCAAAACTGAACACAGTACTCCAGGTGAGATCTTACCAGAGCAGAGTAAAGCGATACCATCACTTCATGTGATTTGGACACTATACATCTGTTGATACAGCTCAAAACTGCATTTGCCTTTTTAGCCACCACATCACGCTGTTGACTCATGTTCAGCATATGATCCACTAAGACCCCTAGATCCTTTTTGCACATACTACTGCTAAGACAAGTCTCTCCCATCCTATAACCATGCATTGGATTTTTCCTACCTAAATGCAGAACTTTTCATTTATCCCTGTTAAAATTCATTTTATTGATTTTAGACCAGTTTTCCAGCCTGTCAAGGCCATCCTGTATCCTGTTTCTGTCTTCTGTGTTTGCAACCTCTTCCAATTTCATATCATCGGCAAATTTAATAAGCATTCCCTCTATTCCTTCATCTAAATCATTGGTAAAGATGTTGAACAAAACAGTCCCAGGACAAATTCCTGAGGTACTCCCCGTTACTTCTCTCCAAGAGGATGAGGAACCCTTCACAAGTACTCTTTGGGTGCGATCTGTCAACCAGTTACAGATCCACCTAACGGTAATAGAATCCAAACCACATTTTACCAACTTGTCAACAAGGATAGTATGTGGAACTTTATCAAAAGCCTTACTGAAATCAAGATAAACGATGTCTGAAATCAAGATGAGGTCAGACAAAGTTTGCTTTGAAACACGCAAAGATTGAACCTAGAACGTGTGTCACCATGCAACCATCATCACAAAACTTCTTTGAAACGTTATTCAATATTGATCTTCAAACTCAACAGAGACTGTTTGCATATTCATTATAGTCCCAAAGAACAAATATGGATTAGGGCTGCCAATCCCCAGGTGGGGGCAGGGGATCCATTGGTTTGGAGGCCCTCCCCCCACCAGGGTCATCAGAAAGCGGGGAGGGGGGAAATGTCTGCTGGGCACTCCATTATTCCCTATGGAGACCAATTCCCATAGGGTATAATGGAAAATTGATCTATGGGTATCTGGGGTTCTGGGGTGTGTGTGTGTTGTTTTTTGAGATAGAGGCACAACATTATAAGCATAGCTTCCAGTGGCTTCCCCTAAAATACCCTCCAGGTTTCAAAAAGATTGGACCAGGGGTTCTGATTCTATAAGCCCCCAAAGAAGGTGCTCCTATCCTTCATTATTACCAAAGGAGGGAGGGTTTTTTCTTCTTGGACTATAATGAATATGCAAACAGGTTTAAAAGGTGTGTGGTCCCTTGAAATGTGATGACCAGCACTCCCATTGGAGTTCAATTATGCTTGTCACAACTTTGCTCTTGGCTCCACCCCCAAAGTTTCCTGGCTCCACCCCCAAAGTCCCCAGAGATTTCTTGAATTGGACTTGGCAACCCTAATTAGGATTCCTTGCAGTTTGTTCAAAAGTTCTATGGTATTCCGATAAATGTGCATGACAACGAGTCTGTTTTTGGACTGTTACATGTATATTCTTATAGTAAATGTATATGAAGAAGTTTTATTCTGATTTAAGTGGTTGATAAAATTTTCCGAACGTTGTTAAGACTGGCTTTTGTAGCAATTCCATGACGCAGCTGCTTCTTCCTACCTCCTTCCCCTCCCTCCCCGCCCCGAATCGCTGCTGTCTCCCCCCCCTCCGTTGCCGCTGCAATGGCGGGGGTGGCAGTGGGGGGGTGGTGGTGGCAGGGCTGCCTGGGGTGCTGCGAGCCCTAGGGTTGGCCCTGGGCATTGTATGATATCGAAGTCCTCCCCTCTTCAAAGCCCACTCTCCTCGGGCTCCACCCCCCAAATCTCCAGGGATTTCCCAGCCCAGAGCTGCCTGCTTATAGTGGGCAACCCAGCCCCCATTCCTTGGAGCCACGGGGTGGGGGGGGCAGTATGGGTGTTACCACTGAGATTAGGACTGTGATGTCACTTTTGGATTCCTCAGAGTTCTTTCTGCTTGTTGGACTGTAATATAAATGATGCCTGTGTGCAAATTTATCAGCTCAGGCCTGCTGTATGTGGGAGGTTGCATGTATGTACTCAGGTTCTCATTACTGCAATACTGTAACATGTGCAGCACTGGCATTCCAATGCAACGCCTGCCTGGGTTTTTGCTATGCTATAAGTGGCATGCAAAGCAACTGACAAAGATGCTCAAAGACTGCATGGGCGCGGGATCTTCTTGTCCACCAGCGTCATTCTAAATCAAGCCTCAGTGTTCACTCGATGCTGAAGGTGTCTCCCTCAAACCGCAATGCTGCCTCCAAACCTGCTCCATCACCGTTCTGACACCATCAGGCCTCTGGACAGAGTACGGATGCCAACTCCAGCCTGAGAGATTCCTGGAGATGGTGCCTGAAGAGAGGTGGGTAGGTTGGAAAGGAATTGCACCTAGAATTAGGCTTCCTCGGTCTCTCATGACCTTCAGTGATTTGTCTGCTGCCTCAGCTGCATCATGGGAAGACATTGGGGGGGGGGTGTTGGGGGGAGTCATCATGCAGTCATCTCCTACTGCAAAACCAATCCCCCCTTAAACAAACTCTATGGATTCTAGAGCATCATGCCAAGATGGTGACATCACTTCTTGGTCTGTGCTGGAAGTGACATTATGTCATTGGCATATCAGTTCCCTTGCTTTTACCCCCTCCATCTCCCACCTGACCTAAAATCTATGGTATGCCAGAGAGTTTTCTGGAGGTTAGCAACCTTAGGTCAGAGAGACACACCATCTTGTTTAGCAGTTACCGTAGTCATTTTATTGGACAGTGTCTGTAGGAGGGTGGCCAAACTGCAGCTTGAGAACCACATGTGGCCTTTTCACACAAATTGTATGTGTTCAAAGCCCCCCCATCAGCTGGCTTGGAGAATGCATTTAAAGTTGCTTTATTTCCACCTCTCCCTCCCCATCTTTCTTTCTTCCTTCCTTCCTTCCTTCCTTCCTTCCTTCCTTCCTTCCTTCCTTCCTTCCTTCCTTCCTTCCTTCCTTCCTTCCTTCCTTCCTTCCTTCCTTCCTTCCTTCCTTCCTCCCTCCCTCCCTCCCTCCCTCCCTTCCTCCTCTCAAACATCTGATATTCATGACTTGTGGCTCTCCAACATCTGATGTTTAGCCTATGTGGCTCTTACATTAAGCAAGTTTGGCCACTCCTGACACTGCTGAGACAACATAGAATCATAGAGTTGGAAGGGACCTCCAGGGTAATCTAGTCTAACCCCCTGCTCTCTCTCTCTTGGCTTGATTTCGTGAACGAAGATTTAAGAAAGGTTCAATAGTCCACGTCTGCTGCAGGCTCGCTGGTGGCTGAAAAGACCAATGCAGGACAGGCAGGTCCAGCCACAGTGGCTGCAGGGAAAAGTCTGATTTGGGGTTGGTGCTGTAGCAGTACAATTCTTCCTCAATCTCCTTTTGTCCTCAAGACCAGCTATGCGTGCGTTCTCAAAGGAAGAGACAGCCTGGTGGATGGTGCGCCTCCATGCTTTGCGAGCTGAGGCTAGGTCAGACCACTGGTGATGGTTAATGCAACAGGTACCAAGGGATTTCTTCAAGGAGTCCTTGTATCTCTTCTTTGGTGCCCCTCTATTTCGATGGCCGGTGGAAAGTTCACCATACAGGGCAATCCTGCGAAGGCAGTGGTTTTCTATCCTGGAGATATGCCCTGCCCAGCTCAGCTGCGTCTTCAACAGCAATGCCTCGATGCTTGTAACCTCCACCCGCTTGAGGACTTCAGTGTTCGTCACAAAGTCACTCCAGTGGATGTTGAGGATGGTGCGAAGGCAACACTGATGAAAGCGCTCAAGGAGTCGCCAGGATCGCTTGGTGGAGGTCCCGCACGAGGGTGGCTTGAGCTGCCGTCTGCTGTTGGGTGACCTCCCGTAGAAGCTGCGCCTGGTGGTCCGCAAGCCATTGCCCAAATTGGGCCAAATCCATGGGGGCGGGGTTGGTGTCCATAGTGGACGTCAGATCCACTTCTATCACGGAGTCTTCACTCGCTTTGTCAGTCAACGAGTCGCTGGACTCTGGCTCGATGGGTGGGGTCGCTGTTCAACCCGAGTGCCACCCGGGCGGGGCCGGAATGTGGAGGCGTGGCCGTCCTAGGCTTGGGGCAGTGCCCGCATCCTCCACCACGTTGTCGCACCCCGACGCCTTTCCCAGTATCCCGGTGCAGCCGTCGTCCTTCTATCCTGGGCGGCCCCCCTCAGGTACTTTGTGGGTGTTCCCCAGAAGTTTCAGAAACAGGGGTGGGAGCCAGGTTACTTCACCACAGGCCCCTGTTCCCCTTCTGGCTGTGCAGCGGCTCCTGTCCCTCTCACTCTGGAGGCAGCCTCAATAAGCACCGGCCAGCTTCCTCCCTGACCTCCTGCCTCCCTCCCTTTTATCCTCCCATCCCAGTTCTTCCCCCCTCCTGGGTTCTACCTCTCCCTGGCTCCACCCCCCTTCAAAGCCCCGGACGCCCGGGAAAGGCGTGCTGGGGCTGGGCTGCATGGGCGTGCCTCAGGCATCCTGGGCCTCTGCAGCGTGATGGGGTGCGGCGTCTCTCACCGCCGCGGGTCAGGGCAGCTCTCCTCCTCTTTGCCCAGTGCTGGGCTTGGCTTCTCCCTCCTACTCCCCGACGTCTCGCTCTGGCCACGCTCCTCGAACCCGGAGACGAGCATGTCGGCTGTGGGGCGTTGCTCCGGCTGCCGCCGGGTCTCCATCAGCTCAGGTGAGCGGCAGGGCCACCGCGGGGGCTTGGGGAGGTGTGGGAAGCTCTCGGGGCAGTGACGGGGGGAACGGCTGGCGAGCGTAGGGGGGTCCCCCTCGCGCAGTCCTTGCCCAGGCCGGGCGGGACATATACATTGGATTTTTCCTACCTAAATGCAGAACTTTTCATTTATCCCTGTTAAAATTCATTATATTGATTTTAGCCCAGTTTTCCAGCTCGTCAAGGCCATCCTGTATCCTGTTTCTGTCTTCTGTGTTTGCAACCTCTCCCAATTTCATATCATCGGCAAATTTAATAAGCACTCCCTCTATTCCTTCATCTAAATCATTGATAAAGATGTTGAACAAAACAGTCCCAGGACAGATTCCTGAGGTACTCCACTTGTCACTTCTCTCCAAGAGGATGAGGAACCATTCACAAGCACTCTTTGGGTGCGATCTGTTAACCAATTACAGATCCACCTAATGGTAACCGGATCCAAACCACATTTTACCAACTTGTCAACAAGGATAGTATGTGGAACTTTATCAAAAGCTTTACTGAAATCAAGATAAACGATGTCTACAGCATTCCCCTGATCCAGCAAGATAGTCACTTTCTCAAAAAAAGAGATCAGGTTAGTCTGACATGACTTGTTCTTGAGAAAACCATGCTGGCTCTTAGTAATCACATCCGTTCTTTCTAAATGTTTCAGGACCGACTGTTTGATGATTTGTTCTAAAACTTTTACAGGTATAGATGTCAAGCCGACGGGTCGGTAGTTACCCGGATTGTGTTTTTTTCCCCTTCTTGAAGATGGGGCATTCGCCTGCCTCCAATCTTCCAGCACCTCTCCTGTTCTCCAAGAATTCTCAACAATAATAGCCAAAGGCTCAGAAATTACATCTGCAAGTTCTTTTAGAACCCTTGGATGCAGTTCATCTGGCCCTGAGGACTTCGTTTCATTTAAAGAAACTAGCTGTTTATGTACTACCCCTTTGCTGATCCTAGGTTGGAACTTCATTCCCTCCTTATATGTTCTGTTTTTGCCATGTTGAGCACCGTTCCCTTCAGAAGAGAAGACTGAGGAAAAGTAGGAATTGAGCAGCTCTGCCCTCTCTTCATTACCTGTTACAATTTCACTTTCTTGCCCTCGCAATGGGCCTATCGTGTTCTTGCTCTTTTTCTTACTCTGAACATAAGAAAAGAACCCTTTTTTGTTGTTTTAAGCATCTTTGGCCAGCCTAAGCTCATACTGAGCTTTAAGTTTCCTAACTTTTTCTCTACAAGCACTGGCGATTTGTTTATATTCTTCCTTGGTTATAAGGCCCTCCTTCCAATTCCTAAAGGAGTCTTTTTTATTTCTCAAGTCTTTAGAGAGCTGTCCATAGAGCCACTTCCGCTTCTTTAGGCTTTTTCCATTTTTTCTTCTCTTAGGAATCTTCTGTGATTGCACTTTCAGTATTTTGCTTTTAAGAAACTGGACATCTCTTGGAATTACAACTGAGCTCCAGACCAACAGGATCAGTCCCCCTGGAGAAAATGGCTATTTGGAAGGGTTGGGTCTATAGCATTTTGCCCTGTTGAGGTTTCTCCCCTCCCCAAATGTTGCACTTCTCAGCCTTCACCCCCAAATCTCCAGGCATGGACTGAGAACAAAGATGTGGTGCTGATCTCAAGCTGTTCATAAGAATTCTTTCCTCCTTTGCAAAACTCCCTGAGTATTACAGTAGGCATCTCAGAACTTGTGGGATGTGTGAACCAAACAGCCATGGGGGACGTGGATGTTTCTTGCATGACTGGTCTTGTCAAGTATCGATATTTTGCAATAATCAAGCTTTTGTTTTTAATCAAAGACTTGTTTTATTGAAACTCCATGACTTGCTCCAAGGACGGATACCTTGGAAGTAATGATTGATACAATACTGAATAGTATAGACTACTTCAAAAGGCAGGGTTACAGATAACTTTAAAAGAATAACATAGAGATGCAAATGTAGTTGAAGGTTCAAAGACTACTCGCTAGTATCTCGTTCATGACTAAAGAATGTTAACATCTCAATTTCTCATGCATTCTCTGTTAGCTGATAAGACATGGCTGTGTGAATCTGGGGGAGAGGCACTTTACACCGTTAATACAAGGTTACACTAAACATCCTGGATTCAAAGGGATTTATTATGCCTCCACAGGGGGGAAGGGAGAGAAAGGGGGGGAAAGAGAAGAAAGGCATGGAAAAAATTAGCATTCTAAATACTTGACAGGTCTAATAGTTTGATTTTTTTTTTAAAAAAAATCTCTCTATGTATTTGGTTTATTGATAGCCCTATTTCCTCACTGGGAATCAAGGGAGACATAACTGTTAAGAAAGAGAGGAAACAAACGAATGCATAAAGCACCCAACCCAATTGGACTGAGAGTGGCAGAAAGTGGTATCAAGTGCAGGCATCTTATGGCAGCCCCTCATGGGGTTTTCAAGGCCAGAGACATTCAGAGGTGGTTTGCCATTGCCTGCCTCAGCATAGCAATCCTGGACTTCCTTGGTGATCTCCGAAGTACAAGCCAGGGCTGTACAAGACCCACTGACTTTATTAAATGTGGAATTAAAGCGCTTTGTACATGCTCGGGCGCTCATAGACTCAGGGTGCACGCGGGAACGAATAACCCCGCGGTTCGTGGACAAGTTAGGAATTGGGCGCGAGCGCCTACCCCGGCCCCTCGAATTCGAGCAGATGGACGGAACCCGAATGAAGGGGGAGCCCTGCGTCGATAGAACGCAGGAAATACTCATGGGGGTAGAGGACCATTGGGATCCCGAGGTGTTTGTAATTGCACCATCCTGCTCATTCGACATCGTACTGGGGGTGGGGTGGCTGGCGAGGCACCAGCCGGACATTCAGTGGGGGGAGCACACTATTGACTTTTTGGATCGAAGGTGCACCTCCCACTTGTGGCGAGAGTCATGGGGGCCTCAGCCTCCCCCCAAGAATGAAAAGATATGTATGACTGTAGAGGAAGTGAGAACGATCCCGAGGGAATACCGAGACTTGAAAGGGGTCTTTAGCGAGATCGAAGCGGATGAGCTGCCGCCCCATCGGGCCACTGACTGCACTATAGAGCTCATCCCAGGGCAGCCACTCCCAAAAGCCAAACTGTATTCGATGGGCTGGGCAGAGAAAGAGGAATTGCGAAAGTTCCTCGACAAGAACCTCCGGCGGGGGTTCATCCGCCCCGCGACAGCCCCCCACGCAGCCCCCGTCTTATTCTGCAAGAAAAAGGACGGGAGTCTTAGGCTTTGCACAGATTTTCGTGGGATTAATGGGATTTTGATGTCCAACGCCTACCCCATCCCCCTCATCAAAGACTTGCGCAGCAGCGTCTCGGAGGGGTCAATATTTACCAAGTTAGACTTGCGAGACGCCTACTTTAGAGTCAGGATCAAGGAGGGGGATGAGTGGAAGACAGCGTTCAACACGCCAATGGGACAGTTCGAATATTTGGTGATGCCGTTCGGACTGCAAGGGGCCCCTGGGGTCTTCATGAACTTTATCAATGAGGTCCTACGGAAGTACCTGTACAAGGGGGTGGTGGTGTACCCGGATGACATCATTATTTATTCAAAGGACAGGGCATCCCACTTCAAATTAGTCCGGGAGGTACTGACCACCCTCTATGAGAACAAACTATACGCTAAATTGTCCAAGTGCGAGTTCCACAAAGAGGAATTAGACTACCTGGGCTTCCGCGTGTCCGGAAAGGGCTTGGTCATGGACCCAGCCAAGATCCAGGCAGTCTTGGAGTGGGAACCCCCGAGGACACGTAGACAGCTCCAATCATTTCTTGGTTTCGCAAATTTCTACAGAACGTTCATCCAGGGGTTCGCCAAAGTGGCCCTACCCCTCACCAACCTGTTGCAGACCAAGGGGAGGGGGCCTGAAGCGAAAAAACCCGGGGCGAAGCTACACTGGACTAGCCAGTGCCAGGAGGCGTTCGAAACCCTGAAGCGGCTCTTCACGAGTGAGCCAGTGCTAGTGCACCCGAACGAGCTCAAGCCCTTAGTGGTTCAATGCGACGCCTCCGACATGGCCGTAGGAGCCATACTGATGCAGAAAGACGAGGGGGGCTGCCTAAGACCCTGTGCCTACATTTCCAAAAAATTCTCGGGCGAACAACGGAACTGGTCGGTGTGGGACAAAGAAGCCTACGCCGTAACCTTCGCCTTAAAAACCTGGCGATCATGGTTAGAAGGGGCCAGGGTCCTCTTCGAAATTTGGACTGATCATAAAAACCTAGAGGCGCTCACCGGGCGCCGGAAACTGACTGGCAAGCAAATACGGTGGGCTGGGTTCTTTGCCAAATTTGACTTCACCCTCCACCACATTCCCGGGTCAAAGAATTTTCTAGCCGACGCGCTCTCCCGGCTCCCGCAGCACGAGAGCGAGCGCGAGGAAGTCATAGACTCATCCCTCCCGAGGTGGTGGCAGGGGCCGTCCAAACCCGTTCGCAAACAGCGAAGCCCCCAAAGTCCCCGTGGGGGGGGGACAAGTTGATCTCGGAGGCGGAGGCAGAAGGGAAGGATCGCCCGGAGGGAGTGGAGAAAGGAGAAGGGGGGTTCTGGTTCCATGACGGGAAACTTTACGTCCCCAAATCGCTCCGGGTGGAAGTGCTACAACACTGCCACACCAACAAACTGGCCGGCTACTATGGCTATGTGAAAACCCTACATATGGTGCACAGGCAATTCTGGTGGCCCCAAATGAAAAAGGACATTTCTGAATTTGTGCAAACATGTCCGACATGCTTGATGGCCAAAAGAAGGGGGGGAAGGTGCCCGGGCTACTCCAGCCGCTTCCCTCGGCAGCACGGCCCTGGTCGGTGATCTCAATGGACTTTATTGTGGAGCTACCCCCCTCCAAAGGGCGAACGGTAATTCTAGTAGTGGTGGACACATTTTCCAAACAAGCCCATTTCATCCCCTGCAAAAAGCTCCCGACCGCCAAGGAACTAGCCCACTTATTCTTTGTGCACGTGGCCCGGATCCACTCATTCCCCGATAAGGTCATTAGTGACCGCGGGCCACAGTTCGTTGCCAACTTCTGGCGGGAGTTCTGTAAACTGTTAGGGTTGGAACAGGGACTGAGCTCCGCCTATCACCCGCAAACGGACGGTCAGAGTGAGCGGGTGAACGGGCTCCTGGAACAGTACCTCCGATGCTATGTGAACTTTCAACAGACTAACTGGGTGGAGCTGTTACCCTTTGCAGAATACAGTTATAACAACAGCCTGCACGGCTCGATAAAAGTCTCCCCCTTCCAGGCTGTACATGGGTATGAGGGGAAGCTGTTCCCAACTCTACCGGGCGGCGACACCCCCCCCTATCTCGCAAGAGTGTCAGCAATGGTGGAAGCACCTAGAGAGCTCCTGGAAAGTCATTCAGGAGAACTTAGAAGAGGCTAAAAGAGACTACAAAGCCCAGTTCGACAAAAAGCACAGCCCGGGGTGGGATTTCAAGGTTGGAGAGACCGTGTTTTTATCAACTAAGAACCTCCCGCTTCCCCAGACATCTCGGAAGCTAGCCTACCGGTTCCTTGGTCCCTTCAAGATTAAACGGGTGATCAATAAAGTGACTGTTGAATTGGACTTGCCCAAGCTGTTCAGTAAAATACACCCTGTTTTCCATTGCAGTCTTATCCGTCGAGATCCGGGTGGGTCGAAGTGGCACCCTCGGGGCCCCAAGCCGGAACCCACGATGGTCTGGGGCCAGAAGCACCATGAAGTGAAAGAGATTCTCGATTCTAGAGTGCACCGGGGGGTCCTCCAATACTTAGTGCGCTGGCGCTACTTTCCGCCCAGCTGCGACGAGTGGGTCAAGGCCCCAGATCTCAACGCCCCTAAACTGCTTAAACAATTTTACCTACTGCACCCAGACAAGCCCCGAGCAAGAGCTTAGGGGGGGGGCAGTATGTCAGCTTGTGATCAATCGCTTCCTATCGATACTAACCATATTGCCTATGCTGTTTATTTACTAACCCTTTTGCCCTGTAATAGAATGCAAAGTATGTTAGGGAGAAGCAGCAGAGAGGAGGGAGGCCTTGGGCACCAAGGGCCATAAACGGTTAGGGAGGCACCGCGCCATTTCTCAGGCCAGGCAAGGCCGCCAGACGGGAGGGGGAGTGTGGGCAGACTCAGGAAAGACAGATAGCAGGCGTGTGAATCAAACACCTCTGAAGAGAAAGCAGCTTTTGTTTTAATGATGATTTAAAGTGACCTGCCTTTGATGTATCTCAATATATGCTGGCCCCATCCAATGTATGTTATCACTTTCAATGGTCTTCTCCAGTAGAAACATTGTGTATCCAATAAAGAAACTTATTTATAAAGAAAGAGTTCTTTTGTCCTGGAATCTCAATGATCACTACGCTGACATTACTTAGTTTCCAAATTAGTCAGGGCTATTCAGGCTACTGAGTTTGTCAGCTAATAATGGGTGATGTCGCTGACTGTATGGCTGGTTGTAGGATGGCAGGGCATCCTCTCCCATGCTGTCAGGTGGCCACAGGACTGAATTGCTGCCTCCTTCTCTTTCCTGAGCTCTGCGGTCTTGAAGGACACCTTACGAGAGAGCCAGTTTGACGTAGTGGTTAAGTGTGTGGAGAACCGGGTTTGATTCCCCACTCCTCCACTGGCACCTGCTGGAATGGCCTTGGCTCAGCCAGAGCTCTGGCAGAGGTTGTTCTTGAAAGGGCAGCTGCTGGGAGAGCCCTCTCAGCCCCACCCACCTCACGGGGGGTCTATTGTGGGGGAGGAAGGGAAAGGAGATTGTGAGCCGCTCTGAGACTCTGTCCTTGAAAGGGCAGCTGCTGTGAGAGCACTCTCAGCCCCACCCACCTCACAGGGGGTCTGTTGTGGGGGAGGAAGGGAAAGGAGATTGTGAGCCGCTCTGAGACTCTGTCCTTGAAAGGGCAGCTGCTGTGAGAGCACTCTCAGTCCCACCCACCTCACAGGGGGTCTTTTGTGGGGGAGGAAGGGAAAGGAGATTGTGAGCCGCTCTGAGACTCTGTCCTTGAAAGGGCAGCTGCTGTGAGAGCACTCTCAGTCCCACCCACCTCACAGGGGGTCTTTTGTGGGGGAGGAAGGGAAAGGAGATTGTGAGCCGCTCTGAGACTCTGTCCTTGAAAGGGCAGCTGCTGTGAGAGCACTCTCAGTCCCACCCACCTCACAGGGGGTCTTTTGTGGGGGAGGAAGGGAAAGGAGATTGTGAGCCGCTCTGAGACTCTGTCCTTGAAAGGGCAGCTGCTGTGAGAGCACTCTCAGCCCCACCCACCTCACAGGGGGTCTGTTGTGGGGGAGGAAGGGAAAGGAGATGGTGAGCTGCTCTGGGGCTCTGTCCTTGAATGGGCAGCTGCTGTGAGAGCACTCTCAGTCCCACCCACCTCACAGGGAGTCTTTTGTGGGGGAGGAAGGGAAAGGAGATTGTGAGCCGCTCTGAGACTCTGTCCTTGAAAGGGCAGCTGCTGGGAGAGGCCTCTCAGCCCCACCCACCTCACAGGGGGTCTTTTGTGGGGGAGGAAGGGAAAGGAGATTATGAGCCTCTCTGAGACTCTGTCCTTGAAAGGGCAGCTGCAGGGAGAGCCCTCTCAGCCCCACGCACCTCCCGGGGGGGGGTCTGTTGTGGGGCAGGAAGGTAGAGGAGATTGTGAGCCGCTCTGCGACTCTGAGATCCTGAGTGGAGGGCAGGATATAAATCCAATGTCATCATCCTTACTTGTAATATGCCTGTCCTGGAGCAAAGGGCAGTGGCAGGACAGCCTCTGATGCGAGATCTGTGAGTCTGCTCAGGGAGCTGGAAGGCAGTTGCCCATTCCAAGGAGGAGGCCATTGTGATGATGCTTCTCCTGGCTTCTGGAGCATGAGGGTGGGGTGCTGTTGCTAGGGTGAGGCCATCAACAGAAGGGGGACAGAAGAGTCGTGAAGAGTGCCCGTTGGGCGGGGACGGGAAGGCCGTGAAGTCCGGTAGCTTCTCTCTAAGTCTTGTCAGAAGAAGGCCGCTTGCTACCATGGCTCAGTTCTTTGTGACAGAAAGCTGTGTCGGGATGGAGAATTCCTGCATTCTGACCTGGAAAGGGGATTTATCAAGGCGAGCAGTCATAAATGGGGGCATTTCCAAAGCTGGGCTGAAATCCTTCCACCCGAGCTGCCAGGTACATTTCTGTCACAAACGAAGAGATGAGCATGAGCGGAGATGGTTGGCCATTCCCTCCTTTGCCTAACAACCTTGGGCTTCCCATCCATGCACTAGCCAGGACTGCCCTTCCTTTGTTTCTAAGACATGGTGCGACTGGCCTAGCCTGGCTGTCCAGGCACGATTTCAGATGCGTGGCCTGGACAGTCGACAGAACCGACACAGAGGGTGAGATCACACAAGAGACTTGGCAGGGCAGCTCTCTTTGATCCATGCTGCGGCATTCACACAGCCCCAGTCCTGCTGCCGGGAGAGGCATGGGCCACATATGTGCAAGAGGAGCATTCAGACTGCTCACGCGCATGCTGGGTGGGTGTGGGGTGGGTGCAGCGTGCTGCTGGCCATTCAGACAGCCAGGGAATGCACCCTGCGTATGTTTGAGAGGCCATGATTCTCTCAAATGTGGAAGTGACCCATCCTTTCCTTTTATTCACTTAGAAGCTCATTGATTAACAGATCTTGAGCAGTAGAAGAGTCTCATTCCTTGTTTGGTGTAGTGGTGAAGTGTGTGGGCTCTTATCTGGGAGAACCAGGTTTGATTTCCCACTCCTCCACTTGCAGCTGCTGGAATGGTCAGCCATAGAACTTGCAGGAGTTGTCCTTGAAAGGGCAGCTTCTGTGAAAGCTCTCTCAGCCCCACCCACCTCACAGGGTGCCTGTTGTGGGGGGAGAAGATATGGGAGATTGTAAGCCACTCTGAGTCTCTGATTCAGAGAGAAGGGCAGGGTATAAATCTGCAGTCTTCTTCTTTTGGACCCAAGGACTGAAACGATTTTGACTATTGCCAGAATGATCATAGGATCCTTACTGCTAAGGAAAGGAGACAGAGTTTCCAGGGTGTAGGAGAAAGAAAACCATCCATATATCAGTGATATTTTTGTTCCTCATCTCTTCCAAGGTGCTCAGGAACGGCATACATGGTTCTCCTTGACCCTCTTTTAACCTCTCCCAAACCCTCTGAGGTAGGTTTCATTTATTTATCTTTTTAAATATTTGAAGGGCTGTCATTTAGATGAAGGTAGGGTGCTAATTCAGTTGGTAGTGAAGGACAGGAATTACTTTACCTTTCTATCAAATTTCAAGTGTAGGAAAGCATTCACGAAAGCACAATTTGATATTTTCCAACTGGTCATGCTAAGAGGCCTATACAACAGGATTCTATATAACAAATGCCCTTGCAATCAAAAATCTATCGAGGATTTAGGCCATGCAGTTTTTTGCTGTTCAAGATGCTCACTAGAATGTGAACAATATCTTGGAAGTATTTTATCACAATCCCCAGGGTGAGCGGACAACAATATACTAATTGTACTGCTGGCTGATAAAAGGAAATGGGTAACACCACAAACAAAGTTTATTGCAAGGGTGATAAAGCTTTAATCAAAACCATCTACTATTAGTGTGGCCAATGGATAAAATTATGTATTATGCTTTCTGATCAATTGACTTGTTATTCAGTTTTAAACAGTTAACTTGGTCTTAACAATTGCTGTAAATTTTAAATGGATACTAAGAATTTCAATTGGTATTGTATTTTTTTTTGATGCTGTTCTTGGTGCTGTTTGCTGTGGCTATGAGCTAATGCAATAAAGATGATGATGATGAAGAAGAAGAAGAAGAAGAATGGATTTAAATTATGGGTAGGGAAGACAGTGGCAGAACATAGTGTTGCCAACCTCCAGATAGTATATCATTGAAAAACAGAGTATACTTCAATCCTTATATATAATTTATCCTATATACAACTTTAAACCAGTGTATACAAATATCAACATCAATCTCCAACAATTTCTTACACAGACTCAAAGTTCAAAGGAGAACCCACTGATTCTGTTTTAGCTTTGAACTTTGGGTCTGCGTAAGAAATTGTTGAAATCGGGTTCCATTTTAACAGCCTGATTAACTGAAGAAGACCAGTCTTGAAACGTCTTGAAATCTAGAGGAGACGTCCGATGAAGGCTGCAAGGGTTTCCTGGACCTTCCGTTGGAAAGAATTTCACAAGAACTTGTGGACTGCACCATGAACTTGGTCTATTGGAGGAAGGATTTCTGAACATCCCTCTATTGGAAAGTATTGGAACGAATTGTTGTTTGTTAATAATTGTTGTTCGTTAATAAGAAACTGGAAATTGGTGTTGATATTTGTATACACTGGTTTAAAGTTGTATATAGGATAAATCATATATAAGGAATTAAGTATACACATTTTTTTTAGTGGTATTCTATCTGCTTTGACTTTCCACTGAAACCCCTTCTCCTGTGGTATGAACCTCCAGATAGTGGCTGGAGATGTCAAGGAATTACTACTGATCTCCAAGCAACAGGGATAAGTTCCCCTGAAGGAAATGGCAGCTTTGGTGAGTATTGTCATAGTATCAGTACCCATGCTAGGCTTGTGATGCCTTCTGCCGTATTAGAGTTATTTTAGTGCCTTTGTTCCGTATAAGTCCCGTAGCGCCTTTAAGACTGGCGGGCAGTGGTATCTGTAGCTCTATAGAACTATATGTAGCTCTGCTCACTGTATCCCATTCCATTGTCTGATAAAGTCTGCATGCATACGAAAGCTTCCATTCTGAATAAAACTGTTGGTCTTAAAGGTGCCACTGGACTTCTGCTTTATTCTATTGCTTCAGACCCACCCTGCTGCCCACCTGGATCTTTGTTCTGTATAGTAACTGTGGAGAAACGCCATCTTGGTTAATGTTGGTGCTTGGTTGGAGGGGAACATGAAACTACTAGGCAGGCTGTGCGGCCTAGCCTTCCCTTCACTCCCCCCCTCCCTTCCGGAGTTAAACCATCAACTCTAGGGGGAAAGCCTCCTAGAGGGGCAGGAAGTTCTTTAGCCTTCCCCTCATTCCCCCCTCCCTTCTGGAGTTAAACCAGCAAATCTAGGGGGAAAGCCTCCTAGAGGGGCAGGAAGTTCTTTTTTTTTAAAATTTGAGTTAGGCGGGAAAAGGCCAGTTCTCAGCTGGCGCTCAAAGGAAGAGGTTGCCAGTGTGTGGACTCCTGCCTGTGGGAGAGGCCTACTCAAGTGGAAGAGGACCCCAGGCAGTCAGACCGAGTAAGTCATCCACAAGGCAGGGCAAGTTGAGACCAGGGACAGTAGGATGTGTTTAAATCCACCTTTTATTTGTCATGCTGGTTGCTGTGCGGGTGCTGTGCTGTGCTAAACTTTTACATGCAACTGTTTTTGTTTTGTTCTTCTTTTCTTTTCTTTTTCTCTTTTAATTAAATATTTTTACTATTTTGAATGCTGGCAGTCAAACTCTGTACCACATAGATCCCCAACCGCTTTAGACCACGCTTTATGAAGGGGGCCCCGGGGAAAGGGGGAAGGACTGTGGTTGGATAAGGTGCCAATCCTCCAGGGGTTCCCTGAAGAAGTGCTGTGGTCTCTGTGAATCCCAAGTACAGGGTGGCAGAGGACATTGAGGCCTGGCCTCAGAGCTGGAGAAGGGGATTGGGAGTCCTGTTCCTCTCAATCTGAACCCCTAGACTGAGCAGGTGGTGGCAGCGAGCCCAAGTGGCCGAAGGAGAAATAGCTCCCTCCAGGAGTTGGCGACTCAATAGGGAGTTGACGGGACCGGGTCTGAAGGCAGAATCAGGCCGGTTCCGTCACAGTAACATATGTGTTGTCTTTGAGGATGAAGGAGAAGTTAGGTGAAAGCATCCCTGTGTGAACTGGGAACACTCCCTTGTGAATTGCTCCCCCAGGCACCATCTGGGAGGAAAGAGTAGTGACCTTCCAGATAACACCTTGTATCCTGCTCTGTTTATTCTAGACTGTAACTGTTTTTCTAACTGCTCTTCTAATGTTTATGTGATAAGAATCAGCCAAGGTTGGGAGGGGGGAAGTTTGGGGTTATTTAGGACTGCTTGTATCAATCACCTTTATTCCAAGCATCAGCTCTGCAGTAGAGAGAGGAATGTGCCTGTAACATATTGGAAATAAAGCTTCACTTATACTCATGTAAGGAAGTCTATCTGAGTGTTCTTGGCAAACCTCACAGGTGGGTATGCCTGCCAGCACTTCATTGGATTAGGAGGAGATGGAGGAAACCAGTCTCATCCCTCAGGAAGACCTGCTGGACAAGGAGGAGACTTCATTCAGGTGCAGAGGGAGAAACTCAGGTCAAAGTCAGCACACCATACCCTCCATCTCACACCCTAGACCTGAAACAGAAGTCCCACAGCCAGCAGCTTCACCCCCGGGGCCACCAGAGCCTGGTGAACACTGGAGAAGGTGGGCCCAGAGAGAGATGCAGGACCGGCATCATAGCACGCAGCTGGCCGCTCAGCTCCATTCAACCTCTGCCCGTGAGCTTGAGTCACCACAGGATCAGGGCTGACAGCCACATAGGCTGCCACTGATGAGATTCACATGTCCATGAATAACTCCTCAGGGTTTCCTGATAAAAGCAGCTGGAAAAGAGTGAGCCAATGTGGAAGCAATTTGTCCATGACCCTTGTGTGCCTGCTATTGTTTCGTGCCTTATTCTGGACTATGACTGGGCTAGGGGTACATAAGGGGGGAAAAATTGGCTTTATTCGGATTTTGGTGTTTGGGACCCAAAAAATATTCGGTATTCCCAAATAGCCCTGAATATCAGTATGGGTATTGTACTGGTATTTGTACTGGTATTCAGGAAACCCAAATATATTTGGCTCCATTATACCCTATGGGGATCACATTGTACTGGTATTTTGGTTAGTATTTGGGAAACTAGAATATATTCAGCTCCATTATACCCAGTGGGGACTACAAGCTTAAGCACCTTCCCTTCTCCCTGGAGTCATGCTGTTGCTGTGGCCCAACTCCAGGAGAGGAGGGGTTTAAAGTTTAAATCCCTTTGCTTCACTCAAGATGACCAAATAAAAGCTTTTATCCCGGCAGGGCTGCTTTAGTAGCCAAATACAGATCTCTGATATCCCTGCTGAGCCCTCTCTCCTCCCTAAATTTCTTCTTTCTCAAGATCCACTCCAAAGATCTTCAGGAGTTTCTCAAGCTAGAGGTGGGAACCGTAGCAGATAGAAACAATTTAAAAATAATAATAATAGCAGTTCAGGGGTGGAATCAGTAGCTCCGGGACATGTATCAACAGAAGTATGATGTCCAGATCACGTGATTGATGGTATCGCTTTACTAAGCTCTGGTAAGACCTCACCTGGAGTATTGTGCTCAGTTTTGGGCACCACATTTTAAGAAGGATATAGACAAGCTGGAACGGGTCTAGAGGAGGGCAATGAAGATGGTGAGGGGTCTGGAGACCAAGTCCTATGAAGAAAGGTTAAAGGAGCTGGGGATGTATAGCCTGGAGAGGAGGTGGCTGAGAGGTGATGGGATCACCCTCTCCATGTACTTGAAGGGCTGTCATAGAGAGGGTGCTGTGGAATTGTTTTCTGTGGCCCCGGAAAGTAGGACCAGAACCAATGGGTTGCAATTAAATCAAAAGAGTTTGCAGCTCAACATAAGGAAGAACTTCCTGACCGTCAGAGCGGTTCCTCAATGGAACAGGCTTCCTTGGGAGGTGGTGGGCTCTCCTTCCTTGGAGGTTTTTAAACAGAGGCTAGATGGCCATCTGTCAGCAATGAAGATCCTGTGAAGTTAGGGAGAGGTATTTGTGAGTTTCCTGCATTGTGCAAGGAGTTGGACTAATGACCCTGGAGGTCCCTTCCAATTCTATGATTCTATGTAGAGTTGCCAACCTTCAGGTTGTGGTTAGAGATTTCTCGCTTTTACAACTGATCTCTAGGTGACAGAGATAACTTCGTTTGGAGAAAATGGCCACTATACAGTATGGACTTTATGGTATCGAAATCCCTCCCATTCCTAAACCACGCCCTCCTCAGACTTCACCTTCAAAATCTCCAGGTATCTTCCAACCTGGAGCTGGCAACTATAGAGATGTGGATTCTCCCTCCTTAGTGGTGTTTTAAGTGGAGATGGGACATTTATCTGTAAGGGATATTTTAATCCCTCATGGTGCAGAGGATTGGACTGTATGGTTTTTAAGCCTCTTCCAACTTTTAAACTCTATGGTCGTTTTCGCACTTACCTTATTCCGGAGCGACGTCCCTCTTCACCGCGCAGCGTCTGCGCGGATTTCGCACTACTTGCTCCGCAGAACCCGGAAGTCCCGCGGCTTTTGCGTCGCAAATGTAAACCGCCAAAAACCAGTTTACATTTGCGACGCAAAAGCCGCGGGACTTCCGGGTTCTGCGGAGCAAGTAGTGCGAAATCCGCGCAGACGCTGCGCGGTGAAGAGGGACGTCGCTCCGGAATAAGGTAAGTGCGAAAACGACCTATGATTCTGTAAAAGAGTTTAGTCAAAATAATGACAGCAATCCAACACCTCCCTTTTGGAAGAGCTAAATGTCCACCAGACTAACACTGTCTGGAATAAAAGCCAGAGACTAAACATGGTACAGTTGGAATTGTGCTCTCAGCATACCCCCCCTCCCCTCCTTTGTGCAGATAAAGATATTTTTGAGACAGATACTTAAGTATGCTAGGCAAGCGCCTGGAATTTTCCCCAAGGCTCTTTTATTATCAGACATTCTATAACTGTGTAGGTAATAGCATGGTAAATATTGTGCATAACTTTGCTTAACCAACATGCAAGAATTTGTGTACCAGTGGAAGTGGATGTACTTGTAGTAAACAAGCTATTGGGAATAACAAGCTTGGCGCCCAGTAATTATGTTCTGATGAATGACCTCAGGAAAATCAAATTATTATTATTATTTGTTAAAAAGAGCTGGAACAATAGGACTAAAAAAAATCTGACTGGCTCAGTAGTACAGTCCCTTATGACAATCTACACTTGCCATTTTCAACATTCCTCCCCAGTGTTTTGAATTAATTATTGCATATCATTTCCCTCAATACTGGAGATTTTGCCGTTCTGTGCGCTAAATCTCAACATAAACTACCATTTATTCAGCTATTTTGCTGTAAACATAACGGAAGAAGGTGGAAAGAGACATACAGGGGGATCTAGAAACCTGCTAGATGCAATATTTAAATGTATTTTCTTTCTTTCACAATCAAAGTTTAAAGACACGTTAACCATCAATGACTTTATCATCTGTTTAGAGGGTTGTGAGATCCCTCCTGGCAACTGGTGGGGGAGGGGGGACTTACTGGGAGCAGCAAGGAGGCTCATTCAATGTACAGTGATGTGTCTACATCACTCTTGATATGACCGGGATGTGATGTCATCATACCCAGAATGTTGGGGAGATGCTCTGGTGTTTGGGCAAAAACCCTATGGTAAATGTGGCTTCTACCAAAGAGTTTCACCCAAATATCAGGCATCAACCCAGACGTCATGACATCACTTCCAGATCACATGGGCAGTGATGCAGACATATCACTGCATGTCGGATGGATCTCCCTCTTTTTCTGGGTAAGTGCCCTCCTGCCAGCCAGCTGATCAGTGGTGGGGAGGTGGGGCCTGTCGGCAGGGGATCCCCTCCATCTCCACTGGGAGGTCTGGCAACCCTAACCCATTATCAGGTTCCAGGGGTTAGGATTAGGGATGGGCACAAATCAAAGTATGAATTGCAATTTGTGCCTAAAATAGCCAATTCGTGGTTCGTCCTGAATCGGTTCAGGTACTCACATGATGCACAACTTGCAAAATGAAGTGGATTTTTTTTGGGGGGGGGCAGCTTGTTTTTGTCATTATTGGTGGGAGATCCTCCTCACATGCCATGAATGTGTCTGGTGTGATGAAATCACCTGGAAGTGACGCTATTGCACCAGGCGCTTCACCCCAGCAAACATGCCCCATGCAATAGCATCACTTCTGGATGACGTCACCATACCAGGTGTGTTCGCAGGGCACTGGTGCTTTCCAGCCCTCCCGAACCAAATGAACCAACGAAGCATAATTTGTTCAGAATTTTTTTTAAAAAAAAAATGAAATGAACCAAACCACCAAATGAACCAAAATAGCCGTTCCATTTCGTTTTTTGGTTCGTTGGTTTGCCTGAGCTGGTGGTCTCAGGCAAACCAACGAACCAAAAAACGAAATGGAACGGCTATTTTCACGTTCTGTACCCATCCCTAGTCAGGATCCAGATAACGAGGAGGTACTCAGTTCCGTAAGTCCTGGGGGAGCTTTTGGATGACAGACATTACTACAGCAACGGTCTAAGCCCAGGTGAGCACCTCAACTGAAGAAGGAGATAGACTGGGCTTTGTGAGAACACTATCGCTTCATGTCTGTGTGCTCATTTCTGGACTCTCATCTATCGCTGAGGACCTTGGATCCCAACCTGTCTCCCCCTCCTCTCCAAAGGTAGCTCTTCTGCTCATTTCCAGATCCACCCACAATGTGGATCTGTCAAGGGGGACGATTTCTGTTTCATCCTCACCAAGTGACTCCAATTCAGGCATGGAGTGAAAGGGGGTGAATTTACTGATGCGAAAGGCCTATTCTTTACGAATTGGCATTCTGTTTGAAAGATAATATTTGTAGTCTGGATAAACTCTTGAATGCTGCTTCATGCCAGATGTTGCCTCTAGGTTAGGAAATTCCTGGAGATTTTGAAGGGGGGGGCCTTAGGGGGGAACTTGGGGAGAAGGACTTCAGTGGGATACAATGCTCTAGAATCCGACCTCCAAAGCAGCCATGTTCTCCAGGCAACTGATCTCTATGATCTGGAGATCAGGAGCCCTTGACCCTGGTGGAGGCCTAGAGTGCTTTGTTAAAGTTTTGGCAGATTCATCAACAGCACCCTCTACAGGAGGACCAGGTCCTTGTCACTTTCTATTAGACTATTGTCTCAGGATCCTGTCGCTAGGTTTACATCTGCCCTAAGCAGACGGAATTATATCTTCTCAATATTTAAACACTGCTGTCTATTTGTTTCCAAACCAAGTTCAAGGTGCTGGATTTAGCCTTTAAAGCCTACATGGTCTGGGATGTCTAAGAGCCTAGCTATAAGTGTACAGGGCCCTTGTGTCCCCCCTGGGCCCACCTCAATGACTTCTGCTCAGATGTGCCCTGCTTCTCTTCTCAGAACTCTATGCCCAGATGTACAGGTGCCCAATTAGGATTAGGAAAACTGTGCACAGGGTGCAGTGCCTTCCACCTGTGGTGTTTTCTGACTTGAAACAGTTTCAGGGAGTTAACATAAGAACATAAGAGAAGCCATATTGGATCAGGCCAATGGTCCATCCAGTCCAACACAGTGGCCAATACACACACACACACACACACACACACACACTGTGGCTAATAGCCACTAATGGACCTCTGCTCCATATTTTTATCCAATCCCCTCTTGAAGCTGGCTATGCTTGTAGCCGCCGCCACCTCCTGTGGCAGTGAATTCCACATGTTAATCACCCTTTGGGGGAAAAGGACTTTCTTTTATCTGTTTTAACCTGACTGCTCAGCAATTTCATTAAATGCCCATGAGTTCTTGTATTGTGAGAAAGGGAGAAAAGGACTTCTTTCTCTGCTTTCTCCATCCCATGCATAATCTTGTAAACCTCTATCATGTCACCCCGCAGTCGGCGTTTCTCCAAGCTAAAGAGCCACAAGCATTTTAACCTTTCTTCATAGGGAAAGTGTTCCAAACCTTTTAATCATTCTAGTTGCCCTTTTCTGGCAACTAGTTGGTATTTGTCCTGCTAGAGAAACACTGCTGTCCAGCAGCTCCTTGTGACTGTCTCCTCTTGGGAGCTTAAGCTCCTGGCGTGACATGTTCTCAGTCCTCACTGACCCCTACTTGCCTGAGAATTTCTCCAAGCACACAACTCGCAGGACACATCAGAGTGAAAATTCTTGCGGTGGGGGGAACAACCAGATAACGTAACAAGGCCCTTAGATAGGAAGGTACTTCCACACACCCCCTAAGAGACTGGGGGAGGGGTGGGGGTGGACACTTGCCAGAATGGTGTCCCACAAAATCCTGATGGCATTTCCAGCCATGTAATTGTGAAAATCATAGAGTTTTGGGGAATCCTAGAGCATCCCATGACACAGTGATGTCACTCCCAATTATGTGACCATAAACAATGTTGCGATGCTGTTGCACATCATTCAGGCCCTCACATCCCCCCCCCCCTCCAATTGCTGGAGACAGGGTGAGCAATGGGTGGAGATGGGTATGAGAGTTTTTCTGCCCCTCAGGGGCATGTGGGACTGGCAACCCTGATTCTAGGGGTGCCCGGTTTCCAACTACAATGGGAGACTTCCTGAAATTTGAAATTCCTAGAGTGTCATCGTATTATTTCCTGTTTCAAAACAGGAAGTGATTTTCAAGAAGTCTCTGCCCTCCCTGGGCTCCCAGGGATTGTCAACCAAGGGCTGCCATTCCCTAGCACCACTGGGTGTGGTCTGGCAAAACTACAGATTCCAGTTCCTCACACGAGGAATCCCCTAAGACAGGCATCAAACTTTTTTTTTAAAAAAAGTTGCAATCCCATGTTCTTCTAGCAAGACGACCCTTTGGGGCAGCAGCTGCAACTCCAGTTTCTTCCTCAGGACAGACTGCTGGTGGAGACTTATGGTGCTTTAGTAATATTGGTCCAGTTGTTACTGTTTAAGGGGAAGGGGAGGTAAATGCTCCAACACTGCTGCTCTCGTTCCCCCAAAGCAAGGGCATGTAATTGGAGCTCTCTGATCTTCTCCTGCTCACAGCAGGTCTGCGGATCTTGCATTAACAATAGCCTTCTTGCAGAGGTACCATTGTTGTACCATTCACGCAGCATTTTCAGGGTTCTGTTTCTTGGAATGGAAGTAGGGTTGCCAAGTCCAATTTAAGAAATATCTGGGGACTTTGGGGGTGGAGCCAGGAGACTTTGGGGGTGGAGCCAGGAGACATTAGGGGTGGAGTCAAGATCAAGGCTGTGACAAGCATAAATGAACTCCAAAGGGAGTTCTGGCCATCACATTTAAAGGGACGGCACACCTTTTCCATGCCTTCCTTCCATAGGAAATAATGGATAGGGGCACCTTCTTTTGGGGCACATAGAATTGGACCCCCTGGTCCAATCGTTTTGAAACTTGGGGGATATTTTGGGGAGAGGCACTAGATGCTATACTGAAAATTTGATGCCTCTACCTAAAAAAACAGCTCCCCCAGAGCCCCAGATACCCGCAATCAATTCTGCATGATTTTCTATGGGAATAAATCTCTATAGGGAATAACAGAGTTCCCAGCAGACATTTCCCTCCCCCCCCCCCCGCTTTCTGATGATCCTGAAGCGGGGGGAGGGCCTCCAAACCGGGGGATCCCCTGCCCCCACCTGGGGATTGGCAACCCTAAATGGAAGCCTAGAAAAACTTGCGCTCCTGAAATGAATTCATGCTTTGCATGAGATGGGCTCATGCTTTGCGTGAAGGGAACATGAGCATAACATTTGCAGCGGGCTCGAATGCAAAAGGAAGCAACGCCATTGTGCTTTAAAAGGAATCAAGATAAATTTCCAGATAGCCCTGCCAGCCAGTGGCATTTTGCCGATATAGTCCAAAAAACACAACCTCTCTTCCCTGCCTCTCAATATTTATGACATGTGCTTAAAAATGGCACCAGCAAGGGGGGGGGGGGAGAGGGAAATCTTCTTGCCAGGCAGGTTTAAAGTCTCAAACTTCTTTCTACTTTCGATCTGCATTAAAACTTGGAAAACAGTTTGTCTCCTGTCATCCATACAGACAGAATGCTGGTCTTGGCCCTCATGTTGATAAGAGGTGTGATTTACATGTGGATTTTGGAGCATCATTTTGTGTGCAGTCAGCAAAACATCTTCCACTCTCCAGCACCATGACATGACAAAGATGTTGAGAAAGGACAGCTAGAACTTCTGTATTCGTTAGCTAGGAGACCACAGCAAAAGATGCTAGTTCAAGAGAATGCACTACAATTTCATGGTTTTGCCCTTTTCCTCAAGCCAGCTGTGGGCTGAGAAATACCTCAAGCTTTTAGGGGTACAGCCAGAGGTTGAGGAGGGGAGGGACTTTCATGGGGCATAATGCTATAGAACCCACCTTGCAAAGTGGTCTTTTTCTCCCGGTGAATTTATCTCATTCTCCTGGAATCAGTTGCAATGACAGGGGAGACCTCTAGCCGCCTGGAAGTTGGTATGCTTATTCCTTGCCCAATTCCCTTCCCCCTCCGATCCTTGGTTTTTCCATCCATGGCTTACTGTGTTTTCTTTCAGACTTCTTGCCTCCAGGCTCCATTGAGTATCTCTTAAATCTCTTCTGAGCCTGCCCCATAAATCTGCTATCTCAGAGTCTGTGTAAAATTTTATTCCTGGCCAAAATGATTATATTATCTTCTCTCAGTGTTGGGATATTTGAGAATACTCTTTGCCATCACACTAGCTTTGTCACTCCCAGGGGCAGATCTCGCTCACCTAGGGCTCACCTGGCGCTCTCCTTGGCCACCCTCCCACAGTCAAAAGGCCAGCAAGCCACCTGCAACCCAAAATCACATAAGAAGTGGGAAAAGGGTGGGGCGGGTTTCTCCAGGTTTTAATGAGGGCTGCTGGGGGTGTGGCAAAGCCCCTGGTGGCTGGCTGGCTGCCCGCTCTCCTAATCCAGGGATTGTTATGCAGCTGCACCTCCTATTCAATGGACAGGGTAGGTGGCTGAGGGGGAGGTAGAACCCTCAGAAATGTTCAGTATCTGCGCTCCTGTGAGTTCCTGCTGACTTCAAGGCCTGGTGACGTCTTTTCCAGTTAACCGTCGTGTTTATCATGGAGTTCTTCCAGGCATTGCTTAGAACAGGAATCCTCAGTCTTGTTGACCCTGTGAGCATTTATGGAATTTTGAGAAAGGAGAGTGGGCACTACAACAAAATGGTCACCAAAGGGGTGGGGCCAATGACAAAACATTGAGAGGCTCAGTGTAATGCTTGGGTGTTTCAAGGCAGCTCCTTTTGAGTAAGTGCTCGCTGCAGCATAAAGATGATGCCTCTTGGGCTCTTCTGATGCCCTTCTGACTTCAACAAAATGGAGGAGAGCTAGGATCAGTTCTCTGCTATGGGGAAGAAGGCACCAAGAAACAGATTGATGGGGCCCACGGTGCCTATGGACACCATACTGGAAACAATGCTTTCAAACGAAACTTTCACAATAGGTCTGTGGGTGTTCTGGCAACAAAACTCTGAAAGAAAACAGGGTATTTTGAGCTTGAAACAAGGTTTAAATTTCCTGATATCAGTACTAGCTAGAGGCATTAGGCAACTGATTCAAGAAACAAAATCTTTGCTTGGTGCATGATATTTATGAGCAGGGCATTATTTGTCTTCAAAAAGAGAAACTGCAGCACTGAAATGCAGATTTATGAAATGTGTATGTTTTCCATTTAAAAAATTGAAAAAAAAAATATTTTGCAAAAGCGGTATCTGAAGGGTGAAATTTTAACATGATCAGTCCTTTCAGATTTTTTTTTTTAAAAAATGATATTTATGATTTGTGCTTCTTATCCTCTTTGTGATTGCTTGTAATGGCCTTTGGCTGTGTGCAATAAATGTTATCCTATTGTATCGTAATTTTTGCTTCTTTTGATCATGGAAAGTGGCCAACCTCAGAGTCTGTACAGGGAAGTGAACCCCTTCACCCCCTGACCACTGAAAGTCTTACTCAGCAGAAGAGAAGAGAAGATACTGGATTTATACCCTGCCCTTCACTCAGAGTCTCAGAGCAGCTTACAGTCTCTTTCCCTTCCTCTCCCCAAAACAGACCCCCTGTGAGGTAGGTGGGGCTGAGAGAGATCTTTTGAGAACTGCTCTTGAACAGAACAGCTCTCATAGAGTAATGACAGACCTAAGGTCACTCCAGCAGCTGCACGTGGAGGAGTGGGAAGTCAAACCCAGTTGTCCCGTTTAGAGCCTGCCACTCTTAACCACTACACCAAACTGGCTCACAGTTCACCTGCTACAAAGTCTCCATGTCCCATAAAGATAATTCCGGAAGGAAGTCATGTTGGTTTGTAGTAGAACAGCTAGATTTGAGGCCTGTAGAAGTTTAGACACTAACAAGATCTGGAGGAGCCCTGACTCTGGAAAGCTTCTACCTCCCTCCCCTCTCCGCCCACTCGGCAAAAAAATGTATGGGTCCCAAAGGGGCTACTGGACTTGTTCAGGTTTGATCTACCGGATGTAGCCAGGAGTTCTGTGCTTGGAACTTAATTCCAAGGTGTATGCAGTCTCGACTCAGAGAGGCATTGTGCGAACCGAGGATCCATGGAGCTTTCCTTCATATAATTTTCTCAACTGGAAACAGTCCAAGGGAGCCACTATTTGGCTCGGTAGGGAAGCTTTTGTGTACTGATGATGATGATATTGGATTTGGATTTATATCCCGTCCTATACTCTGAATCTCAGAGTGGTCACAATCTCCTTTCCCTTCCCACAACAGACACCCTGTGAGGTGGGTGGGGTGAGAGGGCTCTCACAGCAGCTGCCCTTTCAAGGACAGAATCTCAGAGCAGCTAACAATCTCCTTTACCTTCTTCCCCCACAGCAGACACCCTGTGAGGTAGGTGGGGCTGAGAGAGCTCTTATAGCAGCTGCCCTTTCAAGGACAACTCCTATGAGAGCTATGGCTGATCCAAGGCCATTCCAGCAGCTGCAAGTGGAGGAGTGGGGAATCAAACCTGGTTCTCCTAGCTAAGAGTCTGTGCACTTCACCACTACACCAGACTGGCTATCTGTGCATGTACTGCAGGTAATTTTTTTCAGTGGGTAGGGCTGCCAACTCCAGTTTGGGACATTCCTGGAGTTTTATGGGGTGGAGTTTGGGAAGGGGAGGGACCTTAGCTGGTCACAGTGCTTACAGTCTGCCCTCCTAAGGTGCCGTTTCCACCAGGTAAATCCAGGAGAGCTCCAGGCCCCACCTGGAGGTTGGCAGCATTAGCACAGGAGGTGCATTGGCCCTCAGCCTCTCTGGCTTCTGAGAGTTCACATGTTTAATACTCCCCTAAAATATAAATAATGTCTGCACATAGAATAGTAGGACATCAGGGAGCCGGCTAGGCTAAGATCTTTCTCCTACAATGATAGCATTTTAAAAAGAGTTACTGCACCTGTACCCTGAAAAATTATAGTTTCTTTTCTCAGTTCTGCTGCAAGAGTAGATAAAGCCCCAAATGTAAATTCTGTGAAGTGTTACTTCTTCCTCAATAGCTCCCCAACTGCATAAACATTGAGACAAAAGTCAGCCACAGAAGGAATTAATATTCTAGCCCCAGAACTGACGGCTTGGATCTTTAAGGCTATTATTGTCAACTGGAGACTGTTGTATATTTCGTCGAGCTTAAACCGATATGGCAGGGGAGTTCATAAAAGCATGGGATTTTAGCTAATTCAATTGACCTGATTCTGAAGTTTTATCTGATTGTGGCAGTGGACAGGCCAGCAAACTTCTGGAATCCTCCAAATTCACTGTTCTGCCTATCCTTTCAAGGCCGTGGAAACCATTCCTCCACTTTTAAAACCGTAACACAACTCTCGGCCCTGAGACAAAGCGAATCAAGGGGAATTTCTCAGGGGAGCCAACCTGACAGGTTGCGTAAATACAGGGAAATAACAAGCATATTTACCAAGCAGTGGAAGGCCTGCATGTGCTTAGAGTCTAATTGAAGGCGATTTCCAACATTTTTTTGCAAATTCAAGGGTTTTTTTTTTAAGTGTTCCTCTTAAAAGGGAAAAGAAAGACCAGTCACTCATGTCTCCTCTGGAAGGGACCATCAAAGAGATAAGAAGGCCTCATTCTAAATTGTTAATGTAATATATCACAAAGGTAGACCTTTGGGAAGGAGTGAGAAAGATACGTTTGGACGTATAGGCAAGGTGAGCCTGGCCATAAATATTCATTCCTCTGTATGCAGGAAGCTGAGAGCCACCAGTGTTTTAAGTACTTCTGAGGCAAACCACGTCAGCATCGGTTTGAAGAAACAACTGCACTGGCAGGGGAGGGGCACGCCATGCATCTGGGGCACCCCGAGAACTTCTGTATATGATCCTGCAGATGCTAATGAGCATGCCTTTTGATAACCTGCTACGCAAATGAGGAAGAATGGATCTGTGTTTCGACACAACATCTGAAAAATTCAACAGCTCATGCTGAGATTGCTCAAGGAAATGACAAGAATCCAGAAGGGGTTTTGGAAGAGAGCACGCTTGCCTGCCCTACCCACAGATGGAGGAGCAGAAGAAATTATTTAAGGGCTTTCTATAGATAAGCACGTGCAATTTGGACAATAAGTATGTTGCAGTGAACCACTCAGTATGCCGGGAAATGGGGGGGGGGGGAGGGTTTGTTATATCACTCTAAGTGTGTATCAGTGCCATCTCCTCAAATAGGATCTTTCTCTCTTTGTCTTAACTTGGGAGCTGCCCTCTGACCCTTCCTTTCTCTATATACATTTTATTTCCCCCAATTCTTGTTGTGACTCTTCATGGAGTCACACATCTTATTTAGGTCTCTCTTGAAGAACCAAAGCCCTTATACTTCCACATATGTGACACTGGATTATCTGGCCACTTGTGATAGGGACAGTGTTCAGGGCCGGCCCTCCCACTAGGCAACCTAGGCATTTGCCTAGGTGGCCTTGCTGGGGAGGGTGCCAAAATGGGCCCTCTGGGCCCAGCTCCAAAGGCAAATGCTCAAATTTTGCTACCTGGCTGGCACGCAGTCTCTTTATTGCTCCCTGAGTGTCCTTGCGCTCAGGGAGCGATACAGAGACTGTGCGCTGGCCAGAAGCCTTCTCTGAGGGACAGGGAGAGCTCCTGGCTAGCGAGTACTTTCTGTATCTGTAGTGGGAGTGCAGAAGGCGAGGGGGGCAGCCTGGGGGCAGTGCCTTGGAAGGGGCAGCGGCTGGCAAGTCTGCCTGGGGCGCGTGCACCCTAGGGCTGGCCCTGACAGTGTCTATATATCTAATTCTGGATACCGAGTCCTATGAGGAAAGGTTGAAGGAGCTGGGGATGTTTAGCCTGGAGAAGAGGTGGCTGAGAGGTGACATAATCACCATCTTCAAGTACTTGAAGGGCTGTCCTATAGAGGATGGGGTGGAATTTTTTTCTGTTACCCCGGAAGGTAGGAACAGAACCAATGGGTTGAAATTAAATCAAAAGAGTTTCCGGCTCAACATTAGGAAGAACTTCCTGACTGTTAGAGCGATTCCTCAGTGGAACAGGCTTTCTCGGGAGGTAGTGGGCTCTCCTTCCTTGGAGATTTTTAAACAGAGGCTAGATGGCCATCTGATAGTAATGAAGATGCTGTGAATTTAGGGGGAGGTGTTTATGACTTTCCCGCATTATGCAGGGCGTTGGACTAGATGACGCTAGAGGTCTCTTCCAACTCTATGATTCTAATTCCCAACAGAGCCGCTCTGTGCAGATATCTAAATCTACACCTCAGGGCCATATGGAGGGTAAACATCCCCCAGGTTTGCTGAAAAATCTGAAGCCTAAAAAAAAAAAATTATTGGCAGGTTTAAATTTTTCTCCAAAGTAAAAACTTCTGTCTACACATGCATAGACAATATACTTAATTCTTCTTGGTGGCCAGCTTCCCCTAAGGTTGCCAAGTCCAATTCAAGAAATATCTGGGGATCTTGGGGGTGGAGCCAGGAGACTTTGAGGGTGGAGGCAGGAGCAAGGGTGTGGCAAGCACAATTGAACTCCAAAGGGAGTTCTGGCCATCACAATTAAAGGGACCGTGCACCTTTTAAATGTCTTCCCTCCATTGGAAATAATGAAGAATAGGGGCACCTTTTTGGGGGGCTCATAGAATTGGACCCCCTAGTCCAATCCTTTTGAAACTTGGAGGGTGTTTTGAAGAGAGGCAGCAGATGCTATGCTGCAAATTTGATGCTTCTACCTCAAGAAACAGTCCTTCCAGAGCCCCAGATACCCACAAATCAATTCTCCATTATATCCTATGGGAATCAATCTCCATAGGGAATGATGAAGTGCCCAGCAGACATTCCCCCCCCACCCTTTCTGATGACCCTGAAGCGGGAGGAGGGCCTCCAAACCAGGGGATCCCCTGCCCCCACCTGGGGATTGGCAACCTTATTCCACATGGCCAGCAGGATGCCTCCGGGAGCTGCCTCTACCACCAGGTCCCTGTTGCAGCCTAATGCCCAGGGAGCCATGGTTACTGCTGGGTCCCTCCCGTGGCCACTAGGACACCCTGGGAGCTGCTGCTGGGTCCCCACTGCAGCCTGCAGGACGCCCCAGGAGCTGCCACCACCGTGGCCAGAAGAAGGCCCTGGCAGCTGCTGCTGGCTACACTCCCTCCACCCATTCATGCCTGCTGGCCTCCACTCCAGTTGGCGAAGGGAGGGAGTGGCGAAGGAGGCCTCTCACCCCAGCTGCATCAGGCCTGGCATCTGAGGGGAGGAGCAATGGAACTTAAACAACTACTGTGATATGTTGGCGAACAAAGTTTAATAAAACCATTAAAAAACCTTCATCTATATTTTTTAATACTTCATATTGTAACAGAGGTCCAACTCTAACATTCCCGTATTACAAAAAAAAAGTCCTATGAGCACCCGGATGTAGGCTCATTTTGTCAATAGACTTCCTCGGGAGTAATCCTTTCTATATTTCTTCCGGGGCTAACAGCCTCTAGTACCAACCAAATGTAAATGTCCTTCTGCAACGTCTTCTTTCTCATTCAGTCAATGACACTTAAATGTATATATGTTTTTATATAGGAGCCTGAGCCAGTCCAAACTTATTCATTTAACCAGATGCACCAGCCTTCTGGACTTTGCTGGCCTAAAACTCTCTACAATATATTAAAGGCAAGTGTGATCTTAGACTCTTTATAATTAATTTTACATTTTTAACTTTAATCTCAAGCAAGTCATTCTTTTGACAGCAATTTAGCTCAAAGCCACTTGAGTGTATGATTTTCAGCAGGCCAGCACTGTGCCTATCCTAGGGTTGCCAAGTCCAATTCAAGAAATATCTGGGGACTTTGGAGGTGGAGCCAGGAGACTTTGGGGGTGGAGCCAAGATCAAGGCTGTGACAAGCATCATTGAACTCCAAAGGGAGTTCTGGCCATCACATTTGAAGGGACGGCACACCTTTTCAATGCCTTCCTTCCATAGGAAATAACGAAGGATAGGGGCACCTTCTTTTGGGGCTCATAGAATTGGACCCCCTGGTCCAAACTTTTTGAAACTTGGGGGGTATTTTGGGGAGAGGCACTAGATACTATACTGAAAATTTGGTGCTTCTCCCCAAAAAACAGCCCCCCCCCCCCAGAGCCCCAGATACCCGCGGATCAATTCTCCATGATTTTCTATGGGAATAAATTTCCATAGGGAATCATGAGTACCCAGCAGACATTTCCCTCCCCTCCCCTCCCCCCGCTTTCTGATGACCCTGAAGCGGGGGGAGGGTCTCCAAACCGGGGGATCCCCTGCCCCCACCTGGGGATTGGCAACCCTAGCCTATCCTGCATCCCAAAACCTCTTAGAATTTACTGAGGGGAGGAAGCAGTGGTTCTCTGGGTCTCCTTGTCACTGCCTCCTCCACAGAGGCCCGTGCTGCCATCACTGATGCTTGGTCAAGGCCTACTTCGTTATGGCAGGTGGCCTGGGCTTAGGCTTGCCAATCCCCAGGTCCTAGTGGGGGTTCTCTCACTTTCCCAGGCTCCTTTCCGCTCCCAGTCATCTGGCCAGTTGAGGGAAGCCCCGCCCCCACGGCCCCCATGCCCCGTTCCACCTCTGGAGGCTTCCTCTTGGGATGGTGTGTATGTGTCTTTAAGGCTGAATGGGGGTGGGAGAGCAGGCGGAACAACATGGCTGCTCTCAGTGGCTGTGAAAGGAGCCCAGACCATCCGTTAGTTGCACAATCTTTTCAGAGGTCGTTTTCATAGGATGGGTAAACTTTGGTTGCTCTGTTACTTTGAAGAAATTGGAAGTTCAGCAACTCATGAGTAGAGATGCTAATCCTCTGGTGGGAGCAGGCCCTTCCCCAATTCAGAGTCATCAGAAACGGGGGGTGGGGTGGAGGGGAGAGAAATGTCTGCTGGGCACCTCATTATTCCCTATGGAGATCGATTCCCATAGGGTATAATGGAGAATTGATCTGGGGGTATCTGGGACTCTGGAGGGGCTGTTTTTGGGGTAGAGGCACCAAATGTTCAGCATAGCATCTGATGACTCTCCTCAAAAGGATCCCCAACTTTCAAAACGATTGGACGTGGGGGTCCAATTCTATGAGCCCCAAAAGAAGGTGCCCCTATCCTTCATTATTTCTAATGTAGGGAAGGCGTTTAAAAGGTGTGTGGTCCCTTTAAATGTGATGGCCAGAAGCCCTTTGGAGTTCAATTGTGCTTGTCACAATTTTGCTTATGGCTCCACCCCCAATGTCTCCTGGCTCCACCCCCAAAGTCCCCAGATATTTCTTGAATTAGACTTGGCAACCCTACCTGGGCTGGACTGGCAGGAGGGGAGAGAAAGGGAGCAGGAGAGTAGACCCCCAGAAGGGAAGCACAGATAGGGAAATGCCCACTCCCCACAAAATTTCTTGTGGATCTCCAACTTGTTCTTTAGATTAGGCTTCTCTCTCTCTTTCCTTTCAACTGCAACCTGAATGTGAACTGCATCTACTTGAATAAACGTTAGGTTTCATTTTTGCAATATACTTCTTGGGGGATGCATTTTACTGCACACTTCTATGATTGGATAAGCTCTGCAATATTAACCAAATATTCCAATAAAGTAATCAAACTCTGGGAAGTAGAATGGAGCAGGGCTGGGGTTGCCTGGATCTCTTGCAGTGGCGGGAGATATGCCCGCACCCCTGACTGCCCACCATTGCTCCTTCCCCAGATCCCCAGGAGTTTCCCAGCCTGGTCTGATTCAGTATAAGGCAGCTTCATATGTTCATATATGTTCAAATGCAACAAGCAAACAGAGTTTTCACATGACGCACTGCAGGAGATCAGTTCCGCAGCAACCTCTCTAGCCAGCAGTTTGGGTTCTTAACTTAACCTGCTTGCAATTAGCTTTCTCCACACAGCTGAAGGAAACATATTTTCATCTGTGCTTCCTGTGGATGCTCTCTTTTGTGATTTGACAATTTTCAAAGCACCTTAAAAGAAAAAAGGAAGAAAAAAAAAACCCTGCAAGCAGCTGCCTTTAATTGGATCCACGCTGAAAGTCTCGGGTCAGGCTGTTTTTTCCGCAGCGCTTGTGTACACAGGCAGCCTTTCAGTTTGCAAGTCCAGGGGTTTCCTGTTCTCGGTTGTCAGGTGCAGCTGTTTTGTGTGCAGCTGGTTACCTGGTAACCTTCCTGACTGTGTGGAAGTGCTGACAGTGCACGGGAGGCTCAGCACATGAAAATCAACACTGCTTCTCCTTGCACGGACCTTTTTGCAGTGGAACATATGTTCCAGGTCGGGACACACGGGGTTGCCAACTTCTCAGTGGGGGCCTGGAGATCTCCTGGAATCACAACTGGCCTCCAGATGTTGGAGATCAGTTCCCCTTGAGAAAACGACTGCTTTAGAAGGGGGACTCTATGACATAGCGCCACACTGAGGGCCCTCCTCTCTGCAAAGCCTGACCTGCTGTGCAGAAAAGGGCAACTAGAATGATTAAAGGGCTGGAACACTTTCCCTATGAAGAAAGGTTGAAACGCTTGGGGCTCTTTAGCTTGGAGAAACGACTGTAGGGTGACAATGATAGAGGCTTACAAGATAATGCATGGGATGGAGAAAGAAGAGAAAGAAGTCCTTTTCTCCCTTTCTCACAATACAAGAACTCGTGGGCATTCGATGAAATTGCTGAGCAGTCAGGTTAAAATGGATAAAAGGAAGTACTTCTTCACCCAAAGGGTGATTAACATGTGGAATTCACTGTCACAGGAGATGGTGGCAGATACAATCATAGCCAGCTTTAAGAGGGGACTGGATAAAAATATGCAGAGGTCCATCAGTGGCTATTAGCCACAGTATATATGTGTGTGTGTATACACACGCACATATATTGGCCACTGTGTGACACAGAGTGTTGGACTGGATGGGTCATTGGCCTGATCCAACATGGCTTCTTTATGTTCTTAGGCTCTGCCCTCCACATTTCCAGGCATTTCCCAACTCAGACCTGGCAATGCTAAGATCTCCTGGAATCACAGCTGACCTCCAGCCTTCAGAGATCAGTTCTGCTGGAGAAAATGGCTGCTTTGGAGGATGAACTCTAGGGTATCAAATCCCACTGAGGTTCCTCCACCCCCAAATCTCCAGGAATTTCCCAAGACAGAATTGGCAACTCCACATGCAAGTAGGCAGTGAGTCAGTGGGCTTGTATTTCCCTTACTCAGCCCCATAGCTAAGAGTCACAGGGGAAAGGGACCACAGGGGGATTGTAGGCAGGGGGCCATGGGGATGAGAGCAAGAAGCTGGAGAGGCTGGGGGCAACCCCTCTCCTTCCCCCCTCCAGTGTGATTTAAATGGCATGTCAGCTCCGATTCCCCTTCTACCTTTCCTGGAGCTCAGCATGCAGTGATCAACTTCCAATTCTGAAGTTCAAAAGAAGGCTGATTTGTACCTCTGCGCTCCCTCCCTATTTCCCTGCTTTCCTGTGCCCTTCTCCTACCGGGAGAAGCAGGGAACGCGCAAGGATTGTACGCACTGGCTGGCGGAGACATGTCCTCCCTCCCTCCCTCCCCACCCCAAAAAGACTCTAGCTGCCAGAAGGGCAGAAGGGGTGGGAAGGGAGTAGGGTTGCCAAGTCCAATTCAAGAAATATCTGGGGACTTTGCGGGTGGAACCAGGAGACTTTGGGGGTGGGGCCAGGAGACATTAAGGGTGGAGCCAAGATCAAGGCCATGTGCCCCGTCCTGAACCCGTGTTAGAGCCCCCTTCCTCCCACCTCCCCCACCCAGGAGACTCACTTGAGGTTGTTGAGGGAGCGGACGTTGCGGGCGGCACTGCCGTGCCCGCTGCCCCAGCTGCGCGACCGCCCGAACATGCCGGCGGCTGCCTCGCCTCCGCTCTCTGGCTACGGCCTGGCTCCCCTCATCGAGATCGCCTCTGCCGGCCCCGCACTGCCATTCGGCCGCCACACACAGCTGCCCAGCTGTGGAAGGAGCCATGCGGGACACGCCAGGAAACGTAGTCCCCGAGGAGACGCCACCCGGCAACCGGAGAGGACGCAAGGACTATGAGTCCCAGTGTGCACCTCGCGAAGGTAGGCCGGACTGGAGCAAATAGCAGGCTGGCGGTGGGCGGGTCTTTGTGACCCGGAGGAAGGGAGGAGCCTGAGGCCTGTGAGGGAGGCAGGCAGGCAGGGAAAGAGTGTCTCTGTTTGAGAGAGTGGCACCAAAATTGGCGCTGTTCCCCCCCCCTGCTTCTGGATTTTTGGAGAGCGGGGGAGGAGGCTACTAATTCGGGGGTCCCCCACCAGGGTGGGGGGTTTCGGAAGCCTAGGAGGAGGGAGGGAGGGAGGACATGTCTCCCCCAGCCAGTGTGCGCACCCTTAGTTCTCCTCCCACCCACCCAAGAACTTACTGTTCAGGCTCATGGGGGTGGAAAACAAGGCAGCACATGAAACCCCCAGCTCTTTGTGGCCGGACTGAGGGCTGCTGGGAGCAGGGGGTGGGGCTGGCTGCCCACCTACCCACCCAACTTTCAGAATCTGCCCAGAGTGCTTCAGGGGAGAGCTTGCTGGTGCTGCTATCTGCTTCATGCGCTGAGGCGATCTGGGTGAGAGGTCCTGAGGGGGAGGGGGGAGCGAAGGCTTGGGGAGGGGGCCTGTAAAACCCACAAGGAGGCTGGGCCCTGTGGGCCTGCCCTTGCTTACTTAAAGGCAACCTTTATTGGCATCACTGATATTTCCCTACATCTCCCCAACTCATCTCAGGGTACAGTTCTCCTCCATGGATCAGCAGTATATGATATGGGCAGTAGGACTGCCAATTCTGTGTTGGAAAATACCTGGAGAGGAGACTTTGGGGGCGGAGCCAGGAGGGGGGGTTGGTGCAGGGAGGGGCCTCAGCATGGTACAATGTCATAGAGTCCACCTTTCAAAGCAGTCATTTTCTCCAGGGGAATTGATCTCTGCCAGCTGGATATCAGTTGTAAAAGCAGGAGATCTCCAGGCTCCACCTGGAGGCTGGCAACCCTACTCACCTTTGTCCTCTAATCTTTCACTGCCCATGGCCTTCCATGGAGGTACATGCCCCTGCAATGTCTTTCCTGTAGATACAATGTCCTCATACTCACTTACCCATGATGCTGGACAAGCTGGCCATTCGTGGAAGGGGAAGACCTCTTTAGATCAGACATCTTTCTCTTCTTTAGCCTGCAACCTGAATGTGACCTGGATCTGCTTGAATAAATGTAAGTTTTTACCTTTTACAACAGGGGTCCTCAACCTTTTTAAATAGGGGGCCAGTTCACTGTCCCTCAGACTGTTGGAGGGCTGGACTGCCGTTAATGTACAAGGCCGCGGGCCGTCAGTTCTCCATCTTCTGCATCTGTCTCCCTTCCCCACACCATACACCCCGGCCTGGGAACTCACCTCACCTCGGTATCACCACACTCTGTCTCCGCCGCCTCAGCCCAGTGCCGGAAGTGTGCGTTGCTAACGCGAGTTTAGGTCGAACGTCACTTCCGGTCTGATTTTGCCATAACCCGGAGGGCCGCATAAAAGTCCTCAGCGGGCCGCATCTGGCCCGCGGGCCGTAGGTTGAGGACCCCTGTTTTACAATATCCACTTGGAAGGTTTATTTATTACACTCAGTATCATGTTTCTATGACTGGGCAAGACTCTGCTAATATTAACCAAATGTCCCAATGCAAACTAGGTGTGACTACCATCCTCTGGTCCTCCGTGGGGATACTTGTGTGACATTTTAAAGCAGGGGTGTTAAACGTGCAGTTTGGGGGCCAAATCAGGCCCCTGGAGGGCTCCTATCAGGCCCCCGAGCAACTGGATGTCATCTGCTTCCTTCTGCTTATATCTTGCTTACTTCTGCATAACAGCTTGCTTTGCGAGGCATGTTCAGTTTCACAGGAACTACAGAGCAAAACCTCTGTTTTCTCCATTGGCTGTGGCTCTGTCCTTGGGGAGGAAGGGGGGAGGAATAGCTTGCTTTGCCAGGCTCTCTCAATTTCACGGAGCTACTGAGCCAAGCCTCTCTTCCTTCTATTGGCTGAGGCTCCCCCTCCCCAGTCCCCTGGGGAAGGAAGGAAAGAGCCAGAACTTCCTTTGCCCAGTTCTTTATAAAATGTGTATCTTTATAAAATTTGTATAGATACACACATGGCCTGGCCTAACATGGCTTGGCCCAACCCCACGTTGCCCGGCCCAACAAGGTCTCATTTATGTCCACCTTTTCAAGTGGGAAAACAGCCTCCTTTTACGGTGGACACGAGAATGGCATCACATCTAGTCTGACCCCAAGGAAACTAGAGATTGATAACAGAATTTTCAGCATCCTCACTACAGCTCCATTCCCATGATTTTGTGTGTGTGTGTGTGTGTGTGGTGGTGGAGAGTGATGATGAAGCTCTTAGAAGGGTAATAAAAGCTTGCTGCAGAACACCCAGAGAGCAATTACTTGTCAGCTTAAGTAGGTTGCTGGGTCTGCTAGAAGTACTTAGAGTCATTTGCTGAAGTCTTTTAAGGTAACATAAAAAGCATCAATTAGTGCACACGCCCCTTGTTATCTTTAATGGCTTTTTATTTTGTCCTTTTGAAACTAGGGCAATGCACCGCATGGAAGAGGGATCAATCAAGGGAGTGGTCAGGCCCTCATGGATAGCGATCGCGCGAAGGTGGCCCAGTGCATTTCTGTGCACAGAGAAACACACCCTTTGCAGCTAATCCTTGTAGCTGGAGCAATCCCAGCAGTCACACAGTGACAGATAGTGCCCTTAAGTGGCAGCCAACTTACAGGGACCTTGTAGGGTTTTCAAGACAAGAGACACTCAGAGGTGGTTTGTCATTGCCTACCTGTGTGCAGTTACCCTGGACTTCCTTGGCGGTCTCCCTTCTAAGTATTCATCAGAGTTGACGTTGCTTAGATTCTGAAATCTGTCAAGACTGGGATAACCTGGGTTATCCCAGTGTCTGAAGATGACCATAGTGATTGGGCAAGTTCATGAGGGATTAGAGCAGGGGTGTTAAATGTCCATCCCATGGGCCTGAACTGGCCCACTCAGGGCTTTAATCAGCCCCCCCCCCCCAGGGCTCTTTTCTCTCCGTCCACCTTCTGTCCTCATCATGTGAAGCTCTGAGGCTGACAAAGTTCCCTTCTCTTTCAGTTCCCTGCCTTTTCTGCCTTGTCTTTGCAGGCTGCAGCACAGACAAAGCTGCAAGGAAAATGTGGAATGGACTCTTAATCAAAGCTGCAGGGAGAACTTGGAGTGGATTTTTCATTAAGGTATCTGTGCCCAGATAGATAGGACCCCTAGGGGATGGAAGATATATTCCACATTTTCTTGGCAGCTTTCTCTGTGTTGCAATGTATTTCAGTGGAGTGGAGATTGTTTCAGTGTCAGTATTCCTATATAGAAAGGCTTCCTGGAGTTATGTCCTCGCAAATAAAAGGTTGACGCTTGGAGCCAGTTTGTCTCTGCTGAATGGACCTGAGAACTGGTTAGGGTTGCCAAGTCCAATTCCAGAAATATCTGGGGACTTTGGAGGTGGAGCAGGAGACTTTGGGGGTGGAGCCATAAGGAAAGTTGTGACAAGCACAATTGAACTCCAAAGGAAGTTCTGGCCATCACCTTTAAGGGGACCACGTACCTTTTTAATGCCTTCCCTACATTAGAAATAAGGATAGGGGCACCTTCTTTTGGGGCTCACAGAACTGGACCCCCTGGTCCAATCTTTTTGAAATTTGGAGAGCATTTTGAGGAAACTCATCAGATGCTATGCTGGAAATTTGGTACCTCTACCTCAAAAGACTACCCCTCCACAGCTCCAGATACCTCGGGGTTAATTCCCCATTATACCCTATGGTCCAGCAGACATTTCCCTCCACCCCCCCCCCTGTTTCTGATGACCCTGAAGCTCTGGAGGGCCTCCAAACCGGGGATCCCCTGCCCCCACCTGGGGATTGGCACCTCTGCTCACGAGTTGCTGAACTTTCAAGTTTTTCACAGTACCACAGGGCAACCAAAGGTTCAAGTTTACCTTCACACTATGCAAACGACCTCGCAAGGATTGTGCAACAAATGGAGGGTCTGGGCTGCTGCTTTCACAGCCATGTTGTTCTGCTTCCCCCCCCCCCCCACTCTTGCTTGCCTTCAGCCTTAAAGACGCAGACACACCATCCAAAGAGGAAGGCTTTCTGAAGTAGAGACTGAAGGCACATGGTGGCTGTGGGGGCGGGGCTTCCCCTGCCGGCCAGCTGACTGGGAGCGGGAAGGACCCTGGGAAAGAGGGAGAACCCTGGCTGGGACCTGGGGATTGGCAAGCCTAGAACTGGTGCCTAGTGAGTACTCTAACCTGGGAACCCACAGCCAAAGGGGAATATGAAAATGGAGAGCCATTGCCAATCTTAGTAGACTGGGGGTAGGTGGGTGGGTGGGTGGGAGAAGGTTGCAATGCATTTCATTGTTTTCCCAGGCTCAGAGCATTTTATATTTTTAGTTTCTTGTGCTTTTCTTGATGTTTTATTTTAAACATTGTATTGCCAAATCTCACTGTTCCTCCACCTTTCCATTTTAAACAAAATATTGCAAGAGTTTTAAGCATGTTTGTATTTTAAGTTAAAAATAATATATTTAATTGTGTTTGTCTGTGTCCTTTATAAAGTTTATATCTCTGCTACCTCACATTACATTTTATGACACACACGGCCTGGGTCCACAAAGTCCCATTTGTGTCAGATCTGGCCATCCTAACAAATGAGTTTGACACACCTGGAGAGGGTCCTTTGGCTATGTTGGTCACAAACCATATTTGACTATAAAAGTTAAGGGTTGCTCTTAGACTGTGTCTCTCTTGTTCCTGGAATCTCAGTAAAAACACTTAGAAGTGGCTTGCAAAGTTTCTTGCAAACATCATGAGATCAGGAGGACTCCCATGGGAATTCAAGATAGTTGCTATTCTAAAACTCTGAAAACCATCAGTGACTTATAACTCAACTAGATAATGACAAGTCTCACCCACAAGTATTGTGGGGGGGGGGGCAAACCTTTTCTTGCACACAGACAACTTCCCAATCTTAAACAACTCCTCACAATAATACAGCATTTAACTTGAACACAGACACTGGTACCAGAACTTGCAATAAACACATGCCAACTTTGCTGCCCTGTACACTCGCTTATCTTCTAACACTGTACATACCATTAAATGCCAACATGCCCTTTGGTTCTCTACATAGGACAAACAGGCCAAACCTTATGCCAGAAGATAAATGGACACAAATCTGACATCAAGAATCACAAGACTGAGAAACCTGTAAGATAATACTTCAGCCTTCCAAGACATTCAGTGAGTGACCTCAGGGTAGCTGTTTTATTGCAAAGGAACTTCAGGAACAGAGTAGAAAGGGAAATTGCTGAGTTGCAAGTTATTACAACACTCAGAACAATGGAACCCTCAGGACTTAACATGGATATTGGTTTCTTTTCTCACTACATATGGTAACCTCATTCAGTCCTTATATCTGTATTCTCACCAGTCCCCCAGAAGGGACATAAATCCTCTTTATTTTATTTCTTATTTTGAAGAGTAGATCAGAACAGTAGATTGTAATGTAATATAATGAATGTAATGTGATTTGGAATGGTAGATTGGAATATATTTCTCTGGTCTGGGGACAGGGGAGCTAACTCTACACAGAATTGCCCCACTTCAAAGAAGGTGCTGTAGAAGCCTCCAAGCTTGAAAGGAGATGGATGGAGTGTAACAACAGGGTCTCAGTTAATTACTCTCAGCATTCCACAATTAAGAATACATCTGGCCATCAATCTCCAATTTTGACATAATTGCTTCCTTCATGGTTTTTGCCCCAGAATTGAATAGTAACCATATTTTTAAAAAGGGTGCGATCATATAAGCAGTTTGGCCCGGCATAGCCACCCCTCCCCTCCAGATCAAATGGATGCAATCACACATGCACATCCATGCCCCTATCTTGCGCTAAAATAATTCCCACTCTGATTAAATAGCTGCTAGCAAATTCTAGGGGCTACCTTGAGGAAGCAATTAATGGCAGGTTTCCGGGTGTCTAATCACTTGGGCACACCATGGAAACCTACAAGTGGTATGATTGTTCCATTCTGTTTCCGGCATGCCCTTTCCCCCTAGAATCCCACTCCGACATGTACTACAGTGCTTCCATAGAATGTGAACAGGAGCACATGTGCACTTGTGTGCTTTTGTGCACCCACACTGGGACTTAGAAACAAAAACCACCCAGCCGTGGGTTTGTTGTAGTGGCACATTAGTGATGTGGATGACCAGCAATGAGCCCATGGCACTACTTGGAAAGGCTATGCTCATGTTCTTTAAAGCAGGTGGAGTCTCTGGAGCACATGTTTTTCAGTTGCACACTTTATAACGTGCCATGGTCAGAGATTATTACTCCCTCGTTGGCTAGGCTACCTCCTATCTGACATAAACCCTAAAATCACCTATCGTTGCCAGTTTCTGTGTGTTGATTATGAGGCTGCAGAAGCAGCTACATAAGAGGCTAAAGAAGAGGCTACATTAACCAGGTTTGAATACTGAACCTGAATAATTGTATATTTCATATTTCTCCGCTCTGCTTATATATAAGAATGCAAACTTTTCAACTTTTAATTTTTAACTTTTGTTTTGTATTTTTTCTTTTGTACATGGATGGTCTAATGACTGTAATAAATATGACTGACTGACTGATTGACTACGGTGCCCGGTTAGGGGGTGCTGTCTGACGGACAGAAACTGCCCCAAACTCAAGTGGCTAATTTAAAGCTGAGATACGGCCGCAGCAGCCTGCCTGTCTGACTGCACCCTAAGTTTGTTATGCTGGTTTGGCCCTTGACTTTGTTAAACACCTTCATTATGCTGTATGCTAAATTTACTGCTCGCCTTCTGCCTATACCTGGACTGTTATTTTGTTATGTTTCATTGCACCTGAGGAAGTGTCCGTGCACACAAAAGCTTACACTTTGGATAAAACTCAGTTGGTCTTCAAGGGGCCCTGGGCTTGCATTTTGTTCTGCTGCTTCAGACCAGCTTGGCTGCCCACCTGGATTTATGCCTCACCCTGACTCCTGAGCACCGCTTCCCCTCCCCTGCGGGGCTTCTGAATGGCTTTCCTGGCAGAGTCCAGGCCTAGCCCTGCATAGCGTTAGCAGCACAGGCCTGCCTCATGTGCCTTCTGATAATTCTCTTGGCTCGGAGAGAGGCTGCGGCGGCTGCTATTGTTTCCTCCGCAAGGGCTCTGCTTTTTCGATTCCGTTGCCATAAATCTGGAGTCAGCTGAGCCCCCCCCCCCCACTCAATGCCCTCTCCTCCCATTGATGTCAGACAAAGCTCCTCCGAGGTCTGCAGACGGGCCCCAAGCGAGGGAGTGCTGGCTAAGAGCAGCTTCCCAGGGGACTGTGAATCACACGTTTCCCTGCTAACAAAAGTCCCATTATAGTCTCGAGGGGGGGGGGGGCTTTCTAACCTGGAGAGGGGAGCTCGGTTGCACCTGCTGCAGCAGCCTTTGTTTTTCTTATTGCACTAAATGTGCTCTGGGGCCTTGGGGAAAGATCCCCGTTGAATGCGCTGCCTCCTGCCTGCAGCTTCCTGGGGAAAGTGCTGCGAAAGAAAGACTTTCTGGGGCCTGTCTGCTTTTCTGACTCCTCTTCAGGCCTGCCACTTCACAGTCCCAGAGGCTTGAAGGAAACGCTGCAGAAATGCCCTCACTGCCATGGAGCACCCAAAAGTTGGGTTGCCAAGTCCAATTCAAGAAATATCTGGGGACTTTGGGGGTGAAGCCAGGAGACTTTGGGGTGGAGCCAGGAGACATTGGGGTGGAGCAAGGGTGTGACAAGCATGACTGAACTCCAAAGAGAGTTCTGGCCATTACGTTGAAAAGGACTGCACACCTTTTAAATGCCTTCCCTCCATTAGAAATAATGAAGGATAGGGGCACCTTCTTTGGGGGCTCATAGAATTGGATTCCCTAGTCCAATCCTTTTGAAACATGAAAGGTATTTTGAAGAGAAGCATCAGATGCTATGCTGAAAATCAGGTGCCTCTACCTCAAAAAACAGCCCCCCCCCCAGAGCGCGGGATTCCCGTGAATCAATTATCAATTATTCCCTATGGGAATCAGTCTCCATAGGGAATAATGGAGTGCCCATCAGACATTTCCCTCCCTCCACCCCACTTTCTGACAACCCTGAAGCAGGGGGAGGGCCTCCAAACCGGGGAATCCCCTGCCCCCACCAAGGGATTGGCAACCCTACTCAAAAGAAAAGCTTTTGTTTCCATTTCTTTACTTTGTTCATGGCTCCCTGGCACTGTACCCTCTTGAGGTCCCTCCAGGCACCATCTCCAGATCTCCAGGAATTTCCCAACCTTACCCCGCCCATTCCATGCTGGTGGCCAGGGAAGGACTCAGCAACTCTATGGTAATACCATAAAGCTGACATCACATTTTAGAATCATAGAGTTGGAAGGGCCCTCCAGAGTCATCTAGTCCCACCCCCTGCACAATGCAGGGAAGTCACAAGTACTTCCCCCTAAATTCACAGGATCTGCATTGCTGTCAGGTTTTCACCCAGACTTGATTAGCACAGTATCATTTGCACTCCTCACTGTTCTCTTACAGGCCCTGGAAGGGAGTGGAGGGGGGGTGGGGGTACGAGGGGTATAACGTACTGAGACGGGAGACTAGGGTGACCATAATGTCTGAAGGCCAGCCAGGGACACTGGGGGGTGGGTGGGTGGGTGGGTAGGGGTGCGCGCGCGCGAAGCTGTGATGCCCCCCAATGGCATTATCAGTTTTCCAGGTATGCATCCCTAACGGGCTCAATGTGATGGCCAGAACTCCTTTTGGAGTTCAATGATGCTTGTCACAGCCTTCGTCTTGGCTCCACCCCTAATGTCTCCTGGCTCCACCCCCAAATTCCCCAGATATTTCTTGAATTGGACTTGGCAACTCTAATCCTGTGGCACCTTGAAGATCCACAAAGCTTAATTCTGGGCATAAACTTCAATGGAAACGCACAGTTCTTCAGATACTTTGGAAACGCAAGCCCAGATACCCAGAATAAAACTTAGTGAGAGAGCCAGTTTGGTGTAGTGGTGAAGTGTGCGGACTCTTATCTGGGAGAACCGGGTTTGATTCCCCACTCCGCCGCCGGAAACAGGAAGTGACGTCACTTCCGGTGACGTCATGCCACCACCGGAAACAGGAAGTGGCATCACTTCCTGTGACATCATTTCCCCCCGCGTCACCTGCCGGAAACGGGAAGTGACATCACTTCCTGTGACATCATTTCCCCCAAATGACATCATTTCCCCCAAATGCCACTGCCGGAAACAGGAAGTGACTTCACAGCACTTCCTGTGACGTCCCCAAAAATCCCCCAAATATCACCGCCGGAAACAATTTTGTTCTCAAATCCTGTATATACTTCATCAGTATATGGGATAAGGCACTTTCTCAACTGTGCTGCATAATGCAGCCTATTTATTTTGTCCTGTTGGCTCTGTTGGCTCTATCTGCGCCACCTTCATCACTTTCGGGGTGTGGATCCCCCAGTGGGGTGGTCTCCCGACTCCCTCCGCCGACTGTTTCTGATAGCCCTCTTTCATTTGATATGTGTCCCGTGCGGGTGCCACCCTCCCGCCGGGAGATGCCGCAAAATGAGCCCCCTTGAGGCTTATGGCGGCAGGGCTCGGGGGAAGCGAGCTAGACTGCTGTTCTTTTGAGGGGTTATAGAGTGTTTCGAGCCCGTCCCTGTGGCATCGGTCCCATCGTTGTGGGACCCAGGGGGCCGGCGCAGCGGCACGCCGAAGCAGCCTGTCACTAATAACACCGGTCGAGATGCAGGACAGGAACCTGGAAGTGACCGACAGGCTGCTTCCTAAGGCAATGCTTAGGAAGTAAACTTTTTTGCTAGGCGGGCTGACAAATTATGGGAGAACGGTGGGTATTTTTCAGCAGCGCCAAACGTTCATGAAAAGATGTTTGCATTTCGACTCAGCTGCGATTTAGACATTTGTTTCCTTGGTGGGAAAGAAATTGGAGAATACCCTGACGTTTTTATGTAAGGTTGCCATCCGCCACTATTTTTCTGCTTCGACCAGTTTTAGTTGCAAGCAGCCTGCGGTGGTGACGGAAAGGGCCTTCGAGTCACAGCTGACTTATGGCCACCCCATTGGATTTTCAAAGTGAGAGACGAAGCCCAGTCGTCCTTGTTGGTTTCCCATCCAAGCGCCAACCAGAGCCAACCCTGTTTAGCTTCAGCGAGCTAATGGGATAGAGCCACCATTGGCCATCCAAGTCAGGGCAAGTCGCTGCTTCTGGGGTCCAAAAAGTGAAGTCCCCCCCCTCCACCAGCTCATACTGAGCATCTTACATACCAGTTTCTGCCCCTCATTGGCCACATACTTTCAGGGTCCACCCCTTGACCAGCTTCGTTCTGCCCTGATTCTTCTTACTACTGACCCTCAATCCACCAATGAGAGAGCTTAGAAGGATTCTCACCATATAAGTGAACACGTTCCCCATCCCTCCATTCTGGGGCTAAAATGCAGGGATCTCTTGGAAATTCTGGTTGGTCTGTTTGTCCCATTTCTACAGGCATTCTGTTTAAGCGATGCAACCCCGTTAGGGATGCATACCTGGAAAACTGATAATGCCATTGGGGGGCACACAAAGACTTGTAGGGGGACATCTCCTTTTCCTTTGCACCCCCTTTCCCACTATTTCCCCTTTCTCTTCCCCGGCAGCCCCCAAAGCCTCTCCCTTTCCCCACTTCTTTCTCGCATATATAGGTGATCTTTAACGGCTTTCCCTCCTTCCCCACTCCTGGAAGCCTCTCTCTGGGAAAAGTCTGGACAAGTTGCATGGTAGCCACTAGTCCGGGACTGGATGGTGCAGTAGCCAGGCCCAGTTGCTGAGTTACTTGGGCTTTTTGCTTCCATTAGTCATTGCTAAGCCTGTCCCTGGAGCATTTTCCTCTATCAGAAGACATTGCAGGGAGAAACTTTTTCACAGGCTGTTTTGGCCTCCCAGTCCACTCATTCCCACCCCCACTCCCCAATGGCTTTTCTGTACAAAGCTTTGGAAGGCTTGGCAATATTGTTTTGGTTGCCTAGCAACCCCCAACAGCCACTGTGAGTTCCAGAGTTCCATGGGCATTCTATTCTTAAAGCTACAAGCATAATATTTGCTATTTGGGGGAGTTTTAATCCCCTTATATATTTTTTTAAAAAAAATATTTTAGATTTTTTGGCAACTTTGGTACTTTTTTCAAGTTTGTAGGGAAATCCCACTGGTCTGTTCCTGGCTCTATTCTGCTGCTCTATTGATTACATTCTTTATGGTGAATGTACATGTCTGTCTCTCTGCCTCTGACAGTCATAACTAATCAGAAAATACAGCTAGGAGCCTCAAAATTGTTTGCATGTGGGAGCAGTGTTGCATGCTGTGCCATGACACTTCTGGGGGGGAAAATCCTAAAGTGACAGAGAATAGCTCTAGGAATCACCAGAAACTCTTTGGTAAAACCTGTCACATCCTTCCCCCCACCCCCAGAAGTGATATGACACCACAGCTGGCATCATGCTCCCCCACACCTACCCATAACCCTTCCTCAGGTTCCCAGGGACTTCCTAGCCACCTTGCCTTTAAGGTATATATAATTTATAGGCAGAGAAAGAAAGGAAAACAAGAGAAGTTTCAACAAACTCTAAACAATAGAAGAGATAAATTACAGCTCCCCCTGGAGTTAGAATAGATTAAGTACACTCTGTATCAAGGTGAGGAGCCCTGTTAGTCTGCCTGTTGCAGTAGAAAAGAGCAGGAGTCTAGTTGTAGAACCTGAAAGACTAACATTTGCGGCAGGGTATGAGCTTTTGTGAGTCACCTCTCACTTCTTCTAGCTGCATTTAGAGAAGTCAGCAGTGACTCTGCATCAGTATAGTACCTACTTTAATCAAGTTGGTTATATATGCTGTTGCTAGGGGTCCCAAATCCCCCGCTAGGCCTGGAGACCCCCGATTTGGAGCCTCCTCCCCCCGCTGGCCATAAAAGGGAAAGCGGGGGGGGGGAGGGGGAGAACGGCAGCCCTTCCCACCCAGCCCCGATCCAGCAGCCAGAGCTCTTCCGTTTTCTCAGGCTGCTTCCCGCCCCCAGTCAGCTGGCCGGTGAAGGGAGGGGAGCCCAGCCACGCCCCCAAAGGACCATGTGCCTTTGCACCTCCGGAGGTGAGTGAGTTCTGTCTCCTGCATCAGATTTCCCAGAAAGGGGGGGGGAGGGGGGTGGAGAGGGAAACGTCTTCTCATAGGGTATAATGGGGAATTGATCTGGAGGTTTCGGGGGCTCTGGGGGAGCTGTTTTTTGAGGTAGAGGCACCAAATTTTCAATATAGTATCTAGTGCCTCTCCCCAAAGTATCCCCCAAATTTCAAAACGATTGGACCAGGGGGTCCAATTCTATGAGCCCCAAAAGAAGGTGCCCTTATCCTTCATTATTTCCTATGGAAGGAAGACATTTAAAAAGGTGTGCTGTCCCTTTAAATGTGATGGCCAGAACTCTCTTGGAGTTCAATTATGCTTGTCACACTCTTGTTCCTGGCTCCGCCCCAATGTCTCCTGGCTCCACCCCCAAAGTCTCCTGGCTCCACCCCCAAAGTCCCCAGATATTTCTTGAATTGGACTTGGCAACCCTAGCTGTTGCCACTCTCACAATTGCCAAAGGTCCCAGACTTCTACATTGTACAAGGCAAATATTTAGAAGTCTCTAAATGAGTGCCCATTCTCCATTCTGCTTGGAATCTGGGAATGTTGAAGGAAACAGCCCTTGAGAATTTTATCCTACTTAAATGGATAAAATGAGTCGAGCCTTTGACTTCCTCGAGAATGGTGGTCATTTTTCCTGTCTGCATGAAATGTGGAAGGGTGTCTCCTGGGCAACGGGGTACATCCCTGAGCATTTCATCCCAGTTGGTTGTGTGTGTTTCCTGCTGAAGCCACCGTCTGTGTCACCCAAATACTATAATGACTCTGGGTGTGAGACATTACCATGTGGTGGTGGGAAGTGTCATCAAGTTGTGACCAACCCATAATGATCCTGTAGAGTTTTCAAGGAAGAGATGTCTAGAGGTGGTTGACCATTGCGGGCTTCTGCATAGTAGCCCTGGACTTCCACCCAAGCACCATAAAGGGCTGTCCTAGCTTAGCTTCCTCCCTGTGACAAGGCTGGGCATTAACGACAACAGCTGTCCCTGTGTATATAAAGTGTTGTCAAGTTCCAGCCAATGGTGGGGTGTCCCTGTAGGGTTTTCAAGGCATGGGGCGAGCAGAGGCAGTTTGCCATTGCCTGCCTTTGCACAGCAGCCCTGGACTTCCTTGGTGGTCTCCCATCCAAGTACTAATCAGGGCTGACTCTGTTTAACTTCTGAGACCCAGAGATCAGGTGAGCCCAGGTCAGGGAAGATGAACAAAGGTGTTCAGCCATTGCCTGCCTCTGTGTAGCAGCCCTGGACTTCTCTGGAAGTCTCCCATCCAAATACTAACCAGGGATGACCCTGTTTGGCTTCTGAGGTCTGATGAGATTGGGCTGATCTGGGCTGGATGGCAATACTGGAGTGGAGAACAGAAACTTCTCAGCTATGAAACAGTCCCTTCCCACAACTGAATAAAAAAGCCAGGTGTAAAGTTTGATTTTCAGTATGGCTTTGAAAAACCACAGTTGATGGAGGGAGTTTGGGAGGGGCGGTGGCTCAGTGGTAGAGCACCTGCTTGGGAGGTCCCAGGTTCAATCCCCGGCATCTCCAACTAAAAAGGGTCCAGGCAAGTAGGCGTGAAGAACCTCAGTTTGAGACCCTGGAGAGCCGCTGCCAGTCTGAGTAGACAAGACTGACTTTGATGGACTGAGGGTCTGATTCAGTAGAAGGCAGCTTCATTAAACAGCAGAAAAATCCATACAATTCATTGTAATACATTCTTGGGAAATATGACAGAAAATATGTGTCTTGAAGAGAATGCCTGAAGTTGGGTTTTAAGCAGCTACCAAACACCTGAAATCGGCTGAATTGCCGACAAAAGAGGTGGGAGGGACGAAGGGGAGGGTGGTGAGACTGAGCTGTTGGAAACATCTGGCCATTAATCTTCGCATTGGGGACTTCGGAAGCATTGGTAGGCCTGGATCCAGCTGGCCTGGAGACTGCCGCTTCTACATTAGCAGGTAAATCGGCCAGATGGCCTCCAGTTTTACTACTGTTTCTGATATGGATGATGAGTTCTGATCCCTGATGAGCAATCCGCCTTCCAAAAACTGAACATTTGTATTCACCTTTTGACCACACCAAAACAATGTAATTATTGTAGAAGCCTCGATCATGATGGGAGCGGAGGACAAAAGAAGTGTATTTGCTACGCATCACAAATGGCAGCCAGGAAAGGAGAGAGAGAGAGAGCAAGAGAGAGAGGAGCAAGAGACTGGAATTTGCTTTAGGCAGCTGCAGCTCTGCACATTTTTGGCCATTTACTAAAAGCGGTGTTTTCAGTCTGAAGCTGTGTTGTTCTTCCTTCCCCCCTTAGCAAAGGGCCAGAGCCATACAGAGGATGAATGTAAGTATGGATATGTCAAACAGAAGAATGGAATCCACTTCAGTCATACGCATCAAGCAGTCTCATCATCATAAGGGATGTATCAAATGTCTTATATTTGGGGGCGTGGATGCACGAAGCCTTGTTATGAGAAAATATTTGGCTCAGAATTTTGTCGGCTTCATGCTGAGGAACTTTTTCTTCCCAAGCCTTTATTTATAAATTAAATGCTGCAAATAGCTTTTTCAGCTCCAATATGGAAGCACTTAAAGGTAAATGGGTTTTGTTTTTAAATATCTATATATCTAATTCTGAATCTGGAGCCAGAGTGCACATCAAAAAATTTAACTACAGAAAGAGGAAATATTTCTAAGAATATGGAGGAACCCCCAGATTTGTACAAAACTCTTTAATTTTAAAAATGTTTTGCGGAAGAGAGATTTTTACAGATTTTTACAGTGTTGAGATCTTGTGAAATTACCTCATGAGATCATTTCGGCAGCCATTTTTGTTTGCCTAGGCAACCAGAGTGAGCCTAAGTTAAACTAAAGTGGCTGTTGCATGATGTCTCGTGGGTGGCAAGTCTTTCCTCCACTTCAATGCATTTGGCACTCACTGACTGGAATTTTTCTTGCATAGCAGAAAGTTCAATTTTTAGCTCTCTGATATCAGCCTTATTAACTAGTCGGGTGGATCAATTTGACTCTGCACTGAGGCGCCGTTCTCTCAAGGTACTCGGGTTGATTGGTGTGGAGGCAAGAACCAACGCCGAGTGGGTAGACTTCATGGACCTTTTTTTCAGGCAAGTCTTCAAGTTGGACCAAGCATACCCCTTGGACATTGAAAAAGTAAATAGATTCTTCTCCCCCCATCGTGAGGGGGAGGGAATACAAGTTATTTCAGTCCAATTTCTCAAAATTGCAACCCGAGACGATATTTTGGCTAAGTTTCGACAGTATACTGCTAAGGAGCCTCTGTCCTGGGGGGCAAATGAACGGAAAATTATGATCTTTCCTGATTATGCAAAACATATTGTGGAGGCCAGGAAAAGATTCAAACTAGCGAAGGACATGGCCCGTCAGTTGCGACCGGAATACTATCTGGGCTTCCCAGCAGTCCTATCAATCACACATGCAGAAGAGACTAGGCGCTTCTCCAGTCCTAGAAAAGCAGAAAAGTACCTGCAACAGATTAAGGACCAGTCTTAACATGTCCTTAGTCTAACTAATGAGAGTATTAATTCATTTATTAATCTATTAATTATTTGAGTTTCTGAGTCTCTAGGGATTTGTTATTAAGTGTAAAAACTGTTATATGTATATATATGTGGAGGGCAAATGAATTAAATTAATTAAGCATTTAAGTTGCCGGTTGGGTAAAAGAAAATGGGTATTTATGAAAGCAGATTTCTAATTTAAAATGGAGTGTGGCAGAGCTAGTAGCGGGGAAATATATATATATATGGTGTGAACTGTTTTTCTGTGTATGAGTTGGGCAGCAAAAACAGCTAAACAGCTGGAGGTTTTATAGATACCTCTCTAAGGGGGTAGGGAGTGGCAGAGATCCCGGAAGCACCCCATATAATCGGAAGTCCTTGGGAGTATCACAGGGGTGGGTTAGGGGTGGGGGGGAAAAACACACATGTATTAAACAAAATGAAATTGATAGGCTTAAACACTATATGGTTAGCTTTAAGTTCTAGAAATGGACAGAAACAAGAAAGAAGGCACTCATCTAATATTATAATCTATGGTGT